>NC_087346.1:120715000-121340000 GCF_030014295.1 Loxodonta africana
GGAAGTCAACACAACCTGGCCAAAGCAAAGGCATCAAAGTTTCCTAGATACATCCAAACACCTTGAGGGATCAAGTTGCTGGTGCAAGACCAGGACCATAGTCTTGGGGGATATCTAGGTCAATTAGCATAACATATTTCATAAAGAAAATATTCTACATCCCACTTTGTTGAGTATTGTCTGGGGTCTTAAAAGCTTGCAAGCAGCCATCTAAGATGTATCTATTGGTCCTATCCTGTCTGGAGTAAAGGAGAATGAAGAAAACCAAAGACACAAGGAAAATATTAGCCCAAAAGACTAACAGACCACATGAATCGGAGCCTTCATCAGCCTGAGTCAAGAAGAACCTGTTGGTGACTGGCTACTATCACCGACCACTCTGACAGGGATCACAACAAAAAGTCACAGACAGAGCGAGAGAGAAGTGTAGATCAAAATTCAAATTCATGAAATAAGACCAGACTTACCGGTGTGACAGGGACTGGAGGAATCCTTGAGACTATGGCCCGGATGCCCTGCTAACTCAGGACTGAAACTACTTCTGAAGCCCACTTTTCAAACAAAGGTTAGGCAGGCCTATAAAACAAACAATAACACATACGAGGAATGTGCTTCTTAAGTGAATCAAATACATCCACCCAAAAGCAAGGTGAGAAGGCAGGAAGGGACAGGAACTAGACAAACGGACACCTGGAGTGGAAAGGGGGAGCAGTGCTGTCACATTGTGGGGATTGCAGTCAATGTCACAAAACAATGTGAATAAATTTTTGAATGAGAAATTAATTTGAGCTGTATACTTTCACCTAAAGCACAATAAAATTAAAACAAGAAAAGGCATCACCAATGAATTGTCTACCACCTTTTCACAGGGAAAGCAATTCACCAATACACGTATGAAGATTACTACTATATACGTCAGGCAAATATTTTTCCATGTCCCACCCAAAGAAAACAAATGAAAATAGAAACTTCAAGGACAATTATATTTCATGTTTAAAGGCACAGCACCCTTTTCTCCTTTGGCTTCCTTTATCCTACCTTCTCTCTATACATTCATCAGAAACACACATTCCTTAATCAGTCCTAACTAAGAAGTCCTGGGAGAAAAAGCATTTCTGTCTTTTCAATCGTTGGGTAACTTTTTTTTTTTTTTCTTTGTTTGTGCTTGACTGTTAACCTAAAGGTTGTTGGTTCAAACCCACCCAGCAGTCCCGCAGAAGAAAAGGCCTGACAATCTGCTTCTGATAAGATGACAGCCAAGAAAACCCCATGGAGCAGTTCTACTCTGTAACACATGGGCTAGCCATGAATCGGAATCCACGTGATGGCAACTAACAACGCACAGCAAAAAAAAAAAAATTCAAATATTTGCTGATTATGGATAGTAAGAAACATAAGTGAGACCACCTGGCCTAGCCCTTAATCGTGCCTATAGGTCCTTAGATTTTAATTCTTTTATAGAACTTTTAATTTCCAATAGAAGTTACTATCCACATGAACAATCAAACTTTCCCAATGCTTAGGCATACAAACTATATTTCCCAATCTGTCACAATGTTAGCATAAAAATGCTTTGCCATAGAGGTCTACCTGTTTGGGAGAGAGTATGATCACTTTTCTTGTGGCCAAGCAAATAATGGGTCCATGCCCGGATATGAAAGGCTGAAATTATGGGGAACATCAGTTCTTGAGTTTTCAGGGCAGACTGATTTCAAAACCCTGGTGGCACAGTGGTTAAGTGATACAGCTGCTAACCAAAAGGTTGGCAGTTCGAATCCACCAGGCGCTCCTTGGAAACTCTATGGGGTGGTTCTACTCTGCCCTATAGGGTCACTATGAGTTGGAATGGACTTGACGGCAAGGGGTTTGGTTTTTGGTTTTTTAATCCTGTTGTCTGTTAAAAAAAAAGAAAAAAAAAATTATTATTTCTTTTGTCTGTCCAGCATGTTTTGTTTTATACTTAAAAAAAATTCGCTAACTGTAGCTCATACCAAGATTACTATCAGCGACAAGGATTGCTCAGTCTGGCCATAGCTGAAAAGAACAATGAGAAACATAAGCTTTTCCAGCTGCTTCCAAAGGCACAGACATCATTCCAGGATTGGGTAATACAGAGGTAATACAAATTCTCTTAATGACACCTCCAGGCTCAAGGATTTCACTGTCTTAGAATTTTCTGTCTCTAAGATTGGTTCAGTGACATTTGTGTGACTATTCCCTTGTGTATGATCCTACATTCCCCCCACCCCTCGCCTTTCCACACTCTCAGCCTCTATGTGAGGCTAGCATTCAAGAAAGTTATTAAGAACTAAATTTCTGCATTTGTGAAAAGAACAAGGTGAGCTTCCAAAAAGGCAGAGTATAGCTGACTGAGGGGAAAATAATTACTAGTACTTTACACTTATCCTTGTTTTCATTATATCAAAATACTAGTTTGCTCAACATAATTTAAAGGCATATTCACAATTATGATAAGCGTCTCAGTTTTTTCCAAAATTTTAAGAAAAAACATACCTTCAGGATTTAAAGCACTGTGAAGCCACACAAGATTTAAAAGCAAACAAACAAAAGACCCCATTGCCATCGAGTTGATTCCGACTCACGGCAACCCTATAGGATAGAGTAGAACTGCCCCATAGGGCTTCTAAGGATCAGCTGGTGGGTTCGAACTGCCAACCTCTTGGTTAGCAGCAGAGCTCTTTAACCACTGTGCCACCAGATTAGCAATAGAAGAAAGAAAAACTGGTTGAAGTTTAAAACTGAAAACATTTATAGTCTAAAAAATTCAAGCAGATGGTAATTTTTTAAAAATGGAAATGTTTGGGGTATGGAAAATGCTAAGTTGCAATAAATTAATAAAACACTGAAAACAAGAGCACCAAATTTGCAAAATGGGAGGCAGAAAGAACAGTATTTTCAGAAAGGCAGTGGCTCATTTAAGTGACGAACGCCAGATGCCAAGTGTAATGCAGTAGGTATTCTAATTAGTTTCAGGGGAGAAGGTGAAATCAAACAGGTGAGAAAGCCAAACAGCCATTCAACGGACTTAAGCAACGCCAGAAATTGCCCTTGGGTAACTACTGGTCTAAGGACAAGGTAGCTCTGCATCCTCATTTTAGCGAGAAGAGGTTGTTTATGCCAGTGAGTACTGATCCAGAACCATCCACTGTGCTCAGCCACCACATCAGGGCTGACAAACTGAAGCAGTGCTCTGGGCCCACAACCAGGCCAAGGTTGGCTGCATTTCTGGAAGATAAGAAACAATCCCTGAAACACGTTCTGTGAAAAGGGCCTATCAGAGTTGCAGGAAGAAAAACATTCTGAATACAACTGTGAGAAATCACTGAACGTATCAACTAATTAAAGGTATACCTTGAACAGTGATGCCATTTCCTTTAGGAAGTGCAGGATATTGGTATGTTGTTGCAGTGAGTAGAGGACCCACTGACCCTTAAACCAAAGTTCATTTCCTCAGCATCACCGATTAGGCAACGTAGCCAGTGCCAAGTGCCCCTAACTTGTTCTTACTGCCTGGCTGGGGTTGGGGGGGGAGGGGAGGGGGAAGAGAGAGAAAGATACAGAGACACTGAGTGAGCACTCCACATGTGGGAATCTTTCTCCTCTCCAAGTTTTAGTCTTGTCTCTTAGATCTGTACTTTAATGAACGACTGTCAGTTGCTTAATAGTGCTTTATAGTGTGTTCAGCATGATGCTGGCCACTGACTCTTGAGTTTGAGCATATAACTTAAAAGGATAAGATTTATTTACTTGACAGTCCAATAAAAGCCAAGTCATTCATATTGTGTCCCTAGGTGGCACAAATGGTTAAGTGCTCGACCACTAGTCAAAAGGTTGGTGGTTCGAACACATCCAGAGGCACCTCAGAAGTAAGGTCAGATGATGTGCTTCTGAAAGGTCACAGCCTTGAAAACCCTATGGAGCAGTTCTACTCTGCACAGGTACGGTTGCTATGAGTCAGAAACGACTCAACAGGAATTAATAATTCATACATACGGTGAGTGCTGGGGGAGATTGTTTGTTGCAGTAGAAGGAATTCTAGACTTAGAGTCAGCACCCTTGGGTTCTAGCCCTGGTCCTGCTATTAATTTAGGGCTATGTACTTTGGCCAAGCCATTAACCACTCTGGGCCTCAGTTTCCTCAACTGTGAAATGGGATTGTTGAACTATGTGATTTCTAAGGCCCTTTTTGGATCTAACATTCTGGAATAAATGTTGTTTGTGTGTTTAGAAAAGGAAGCAATCATTGTGGGATAGAATGATCAGACTTTTTCATGATAGAAGATACTTTGCTCATATTTTACAAAGTTCACTTTCTCTGATTACAAAAGTAAACACGAGAGTTGCAAAAAATCTAAAGAGAACAGAAATGTAAATTGTAGACTGCAAATGTCCCTGGTAATCTCCACCTCAGAGACAAGCGCTGTTATCTGTTTGGAATTTATTTTTCCAGACATTTGTATTAAAATGGAACAACACTAAGTATCTTTTTCTTCGACAAAACTGAAAAAATGCAACAATATATCCTAGTCATCTTTCCATGTCATTCATGTACATCTCATTACTTTTTAATCAGTTCAGAATATTGCACTATTATAAAACTGTACTTCATTTAATGAGTGTATATTGATGACATATGAATTATTGCCAGTTTTTTGAGCATGAGCAATATTGCAACAAAACTCCTTGCATATGGTCTCCCTAGAGTCAATCTTGACACCTCCTCCTCAGCTCGCTTCCCATTTCAATCCATTGCCAGGTCCTGGTGATTTTATCTAAGATCTCAGGAACCCATCCAACTCCCTCCATCTAATTTGCCTCCACTTTTAAGTTACATCATCTCATGCAATAGCTCCTTAGTGGGTCTCTTCTCTCCCCAAGTCTTGCCCTTTCCCTGTTTTCCACACTGCAGCAGAGAGGCAAATCTTATACTCCCTAGTTTAAAGCCTTTACTAGCTTCTCATTGTTCTTAAGATAAAGACTACCAACTATAATGGTTCCATTGTCTATCAGTTTCTTACAGAGTTTCCAGCATACACAGTCTGTGATTTATAAGTGTGTTTTTAATCTGCACCGTAGAATATAAATTGGAGTCTCAGCATGGTGCAAACAGTTAATATGCTTGGCTACTAACAGAAAGGTTAGCAGTTTGAGTATACCTGCTGGTGCCTCAGAAGAAAGGCCTGGAGATCTACCTCTGAAAAATCAGCCACTGAAAATCTTACGAGCACAGTTCTACTCTGACACACGTGGGGTTGTCATGAGTGGAACTGGCTCGGCAGTAACTGGTACTGGTAGGATGTAGAGTAAATTAGTTGAATCAGTTAGGAGTATACACTGCAGAGATGGAGAGTTAAGAATGCTATCAGAATGCTACCATCCAGAGGTGGCTTTTACAGGTATGTTAGTTTCTTTATTTCTAATCAATACAAGACCTTCATTAATTAGCAAAATGAATGTTAGAAATCATTTTTCCTCAGTGAAATTAGTTTAGTATAAGATGTGTGGACTGGCTAGATACATTGTAGAGGCATTCCTGCTTTAGCAACCCAGTAGCCTGTATCCTTCCCAATGGCTCCCAGTGCTGTTTCTGAAAAATGCCTTGTCCAGTAGCTAGCTGATTAATTCAAAGGATACTTGGTGCTTAAATTAAACTCTTAGGTTAGCTCAAACTTGCCTCCAGGAGAGAGTCACATTTGTCTCTAATGAGCTTTCCACGAAGGGTAGAGTTGGAGAAGCTAAAAGAACAGAAGGAGGGACTTCACCAAATTTACAGCAGATTGTGTAATTGTTTCTATTCTGCTTATTCATCAATGCTGAAAGTAGCCCTGGTGCTCCAACAGTTATTTCCTGTGGCTCTTATCTAAGGCAAAGATGAGGTGATCTGTGGGAAGACACATATAGCTTCAACACCCCCCTCCCCCACCTCCTGTCCCACCACCCTGTAACCCATGGCACTAAACCAAAAAACTCAAACCCTTTGCAGTCTAGTCAATTCTGACTGCTCCACAGGGCTTCCAAGGAGCGGCTGGCGGATCTGAACTGCTGACTTTTTGGTTAGCAGCCTAGCTCTTAACTACTGCGCCACCAGGGCTCCACCTCTAAATCCCTCATGGAGAAAACTGAAGGCCAAAGAAGCTCAGGGTCAGATTTATTAAACATTTACTAAGTGCAGAGTCTGCCAGGGAGACACGTGCTACAGGAAATGGTAAGTGTCCCAGTTTTACAGGTAAGGGAACAAACTCAGAGAGATTAAGTGAAATTCCTGGGGTGCCACAACAAATGGCAGAGCCAGGATTCAAATCTGACAAGAATCCAGCCCTCATTCCAGCTTCTTCAGGGGAAAGCTGGTCCTGACTTCTCACTTAGGAAGTGCAGTTGGCCATATGGATTAGTGATAGAAGAAAACACAACCCTCACCCCCAGTATCTCTTCACAGGGCTCACATAAACTAAGTAGATGGTAGGCACCTACAAACAGAAGTGAGTAAAGGTATTTAATGGGGACAAACGTGCATACGATGCTGTCATCCATCTTTGGGAGGATACCCCTGCAGCTTTCTGACTGAGGGCATGGGCCACTTACACCTGCCCTTAGGGGCCCTACAAAGTGCTAGGGCTGCAAATTCTGGAGTGTGTTTGTTTTGGTTTTTTGTTTGTTAATTAACTCTTACAGGAAAATTGCCAATATGTGTTGCAATTTCAGTACTTTTATTTTCTCTCAAGGAATTTTTTAAAATTCCTTAAAAATAACACTGGCCTTGCCCCATTAAATCCTGGGACCTAGGCAGGGTATTAAAAAAAAAAAAAAATGCTCTAGCTCTTTCCATACCAGAGGGCTGTGACTTTACGTTCTTTTTTCAAGCTCACATCCCCAGAGAAAAGATTTAGTCCTATGCTTCAGCACCAGGAAACTCTTGCCTTTTACCTTTGAAGAGAGAAAGCATCACATCACTAATAGAGACTACACTCATCACATGGCGTGGGGGAAGGGCCCCCCATCAATGGTCTTCTGAGGCTGAGCTTCCGCCTGGGCGGCAGTGTATTGTCAAAGTTTTATTAAGGCCACTCCCAGACAGTTTGGCTTCCTTCACCAAAACCGAATCCTAGTGAGGGTCGTAAAACCTGTCCCATCAAGTTTAAAGGAGAATGTGGGTAAACTGTACTCTGTAAACCAAATCTTGACGGTCTACCAACTAACTCTACTTTACCATTCTCTTTAGAAATGACTAGAAATGGTTATAGCATTAAGATGCATTTAGTTAGACACCAGATAGAGAGCAAGCCAAGGGTCAAGCCCAGGTCACTTTGACTTTAAATGTGAGCTCTCTCAACTGCCCCACATGCCTGTCAGCGGCTGAGAAACACCACACAGGGAAAGGATTTGCTTTCCTAGCTAACTTCTGAAGCAGTCTAGTCAGAGTGCTGGAGTCGGGTCGGAAACCTGGGTTCCAGTCCGGCTCTGACTTGTGAAGTATCCTTGAACAAGTCCCCTTCCCTCTCCAGGCTTTGGTTTTCTTATCCATAAAATGAGGGGTTTAGACCAGTTGAGACCCCTTCATGCCATGATTCTATAATCCATGGACATTTTTTAAAAGCCTTAGCTTTTTTTTTTTAGCTTAGCCGCTTAAGAAATAGACTTTAGAAAATTTTGTTTGAAAAAAATCCATTTTCCCCCCCAACACTCTAAGAATCAAAGGAAAGGGCTGCAAAATAACATCACACTATTGGGAATATAATGTGTGTCTTGTTGCCATTGGGATCAGCGTATGGATTCAACATATGGACCCACGTAAGAAAACTAAGTAAGGGAGGAAATCAGTCTTTATGGGACATTTTCAGGCTTACACGAAGTAATTACTTCAAAATCACCAATATAAACTTTTAAGTATCTTTGTGAGTTTGGCACAGTGTATATGAAAAAAGTAAAAACTGATTAGTTTGATAATTTCCTCCAAAGACCAAATATAAAACCTGCAGAGTGCTTTAGTAAACAAAGAGGACTGGGCTTGGCATAAGTAAACCTGGGTTCAAATCTTGACTCCACCCCCTACTATGACCTTGGGAGAGTTACATCTCTAAGGCTCAGTGCCCTTGACCATGAAAGGGGCAGAACAGTCATACATATGTAGATGTCACAGAGTAGTTGGGAAGGTCCAATCAACTACAGAACTATAAAATGAAAAGTTTCATTACAAATAATTACCAACCACAAAAATCATCCCACTAGTAAAAAAATTTACATGGGCATACAGACTTGGAATTTTAATGTTTGAATTGCCTCTTAGCAAAAGTTGAAAAAACTGGCACAATTCAAAGAACAGGAGCAGCTGCATTAAAACAAACCAGAGAACCAAACCACCACCACCAGGAAGTATTCTTTTTCAGTAGCAAAAAAAAAAAAAAAAAAATGCTAAGAAACCATCCCAACCTAAAGCTTGAAAAACACAATTCAGAACTTGACAGTCCAGAGTCATCTTCAACTCCTCTCTTATTTTTTCCGTAGAAGTGCAGTCTGGCTTCAAGACCCGTAGGAATGCCTCCCATTCCCACCATGCCTATCTTAGCGCTAGCTCTCCTAGGGCACGTCCACCTGACTGCAAACCCTTACACCTGGGGTCACTGCCAGCAGCATCTCTCCTCTCCAGGCCATCTCCAGTGCTGCCTGATTAACCTCCCTAAAGTCAGACTTCAGCAGGATCCACAGTAACTTCATCAGCTTCACATTATTTCTTCTACTCCCTGGGTGGTGCAAATGTTTAAGTGTTGGACTACTAACTGAAAGGTTGGCAGTTCAAACCCACCCAGAGGTGTGTTGGAAATAAGGTCTGGTGATCTGTTTCCAAAACGTCACAGCCTTGAAAATCCTACAGAGTGCAGTCTATTCTGCACACATGGGGTTGCCACGAGTCGAAATGGCCTTGGGCAACTAACATCTAGGACACTCCACTGGTCTCACCCCTTCTGGAGCAAGGAAGAATGAAGAAAACTAAAGATACAAGGGAAAGATTAGTCCAAAAGACTAATGGACCGCATCTACCATGGCGTCCAACAGGTTGAGTCCAGTACAACTAGATGGAGCCCCACTACCACCACTGACTGCTCTGACAAGGATCACAAAAGAGGATCTTGGATAGAGCTGGAGAAAAATGTAGAACAAAATTCTAACTCAAAAACAAAGGCCAGGCTTGCTGGCATGACAGAGACTGGAGAAACCCTGAGAGTATGGCCCTCTCCTTTCAGCTCAATAATGAAGTTACTCCTGAGGTTCACCCTTAAAAAAAAAAAAAGGAAAAAAAAGAATTCTACCACTAAAAAAAAGAATTAACCCCCATGGCTGTTGTGAGAATTAAGTTAGATGAGTTAATATAGTTTTCTGCCAATGTGGTAGACTGTGAAAATGGTCACAATTCTCCACCCCTCTCTGCATCCATGCATCTCTGTAACGTGGCTTTGCAGCTTCTCTCATCAAAAGGTAGAGTCTATTTTTCCACCTCTTCACTGTGGGCTGGCCTCTAGACTTGCTTTGGCTAAGAGGCTGGATAAGTGACTTGCATCAGTTTGAGCCTAGGCCTCAAGGGGCCTTGCTTCCACTCTCCCTGTTGCAACCATGTTGAGCCTACATGTGAACACACCTGACTGACTGGATGGAAGATGAGAGACACAGCCTCAACTGCTTCCCAGCTGAGTCAGCCAACAATCAGCCAACCTCCAGAAGCAGAGCCATCTGGCTGACTACAGATGCATGAGGGAGCCTGGATGAGACCAGAAGACCTGACTAGCTGAAACCAGCCCAAAATTGTTGATTCACCAGAATCATAAGCTAAATAAATGGTTGTTTTAAGCCATTACGTGTTCGGGTGGTTTGTTACACAGCAATAATAGATAACTGGTACTGTATATATAAGTAATTTCTCAATAAACAGTGACTACAACAACATTTTGGGGAAAAGGTATTTAAAACAAAATGAATGTTTCATATTACTAAAATTTGTACTTTTCTGTCAGCAGTTGGAAGACGGCTGAACTGGACATTGAGATTCTTGGATTCTGGTCCTGGTAGCTTTTTAGCGGGTAGTCGTATAACCTTGGACAAATCATTTAACCTCTTTGACAGCCTCAGTTTTCTCATCTGTAAATTGAAGTAATTAGACCAAGAGACTTTTAAGTTTTTTTTTTTTTCTGGCTCTAAAAAGGATTCCAAGTGCAGTACTTATTTCCTTGCTAACAGATAGCTCTGAACTCAATTTAACATTTTCTTGTAGATTTAGGAAATCACAATCTTCACTGTACTGTCTTTGCTGTCTAGCAGTTGGTTGTGACCATATTTCATATTTATCATGGTAGCCATACAGTGAACCTATGAGGTGGACCTCCCTGATGATTGTACTTCCCTTCACTTGCCGTGGGCCAGGAACCCAGACACCAAGTACATTAGGAATCAGAAATAGTGCCATGTAATTCCAACAATCTTCAGTAAGCATTATACCTCAACATAAAGAAAACAAAAATTCTCACGACTGGACTGATGACCAACATCATGATAAATGGAGAATAATACTGAAGTAAAAGTTGTCAAGGACTTCATTTTACTTGGATCCACAATCAATGCCCATGGAAGGAGCAGTAAAGAAGCTAAACGATGTACTGCATTGGGCAAATCTGCTACAAAAGACCTCTTTCAAGTGTTAAAAAGCAGAGATGTCACTTTGAGGACTAAGGTGAGCCTGACCCAAGCCGTGGTATTTTCAGTTGCCTCATATGCATGAGAGAGCTGGACAATGAGTAAGGAAGGCCAATGAAGAATTGATGCCTTTGAGTTATGGTGTTGGTGAAGAATACTGAATATATATCACAGACTGCCAGAAGAATGAACAAGTCTTCAAAGAAGCACAGCCAGAATGCTCCTTAGAAGGGAGGATGGTGAGACTTTGTCTCATGTACTTTGCACATGTTATCAGGAGGGACCAATCCCTGCAGAAGGACATCATGCTCGGTAGAGGGTCATCAAAAAAGAGGAAGACGCTGATTAGATGGACAGACACCATGGCTGCAACAATGGGCTCAAGCATAACGATTGTGAAGATGATGCAGGACCAGGAAGTATTTCATTCTGTTGTACACAGGGTCACTATGAGTCAGAACCAAAGCAACAACAATTCCTAGTGAGAATATAAGTATGTGGCTTATAACAACTATTTGCAGATGCGAGTGGACTTATTTTTTTCATCTCTAGGTTGCAATAAATACTCTGGAGGACTGGGGTTGCTGACCACCTGAGCACCAAATAAGAGGGATACGGTTTTATATCCATAAAATAAGTATCATGTTTGCATGTACTGCAGATAAATGACCCATGATGAGTACTTAACAAATGGGGGAAAAAAAGATTTAACACCAGAATTCTAAAAAATTTCAAAACTCTTCTTGTGTATAGAGAATGCCAGTAGGGCTAATAAATGCAAACATACCCAAATACACTTTGTAGTATGTAGCTGTGCCTGTGACGAGTCAGTCGATAAGTTGACTTTTCTTCACTCACATCATTTCTCTTGCATCCCATTAATACACTCTCTAATACTACACTCCTGCAAATATAGTCTTCTCTGTGATGTACAACAGGCCACGTGGTGGCCAACTTATACAAGAGAAAAAGGGCTGTTCTACTCTCCACTTCCACTCACGTTAAATAATCAAATATCAGGGTATTTTTACTCCCAGGAGGTAAGACAAATCAGAGACTGTGTATACAATATGAGGCCAACAGTTTATCCTATCCTTTCCTTCAGATGTATATATTTAAGTCTACAGAAAGAAGCACTAAATTGTTGAAAATGTAAGTATAATTGGGTCATTCTTTATCTAAAACTTTTTTATGCAACAGGAACAAACTACATGGGTCCCTGGAATAGCTACCGTCAGTGTGGAGCATGGGGCCATGAATCGCTTATACTTATTCACCTGGAAAATGTATTACGAAACGACATTTAATTTCAGAGAGTTGAGTCACCTAATATTTTCTTAGAGTTAAAATGCAAAATAACTTTGCCCCCTAAATTTCTTTTGAATGAATTCATTCTTCTTTCGCCTCTCAGGTAGATAGTTGCAGCAGCTGTCTTCAGTCTTGCTTGTCTCCATCCCATTTCATTCTTCTCACAGTGAACGTTTTACAATATGGATCTCCTCGTGTCGCTTTCCTGCCTAAAATTCTCAAAGGGTTTTTCCAAGACTGTAAGATCCCTGAAGGCAAGGGCTGTGTCCCCAGCTGCTTGCTGAGTGTTTGGGGTCTCTGGATCTACACGCACGCTGTGGCCAGGGTTTCATTTTATTTTGGACAGCCATTTGTACACTGAATAAAACAGTTCACTGCTCATGGTAACATCTGAGACATGACACTCCCTTCATCTTATGTTAGTAACGTTCACTGCAGCTGAGGAGTGTCTTTTCTGAGATGCCTGACAACACTTCAAGTCAGTATTTTGAGTTCTTTTAATTATCTGCTTCAGGACACATATTCATTTGATTGGTGTGTTTCACATATGTCTTAGGATAGGATCATTTTGATGATCTACGGTCCTCCTGAAGCTTTCAACCTTTGTGGGATCGCAATATTCTCAGATGAGAAGGGTGTGAGGAAATGAAAGGTTTCATTTTCTTTTTCTCTTAAATAACATCCAGGTGGTAACCACAGTTAAGAAAACTACGACTGGGTGACCCGTCTCACTTGCAGGGTGAATGAAGACTTCAGGTCTGCCCTTCCTCAAGATAAGCCTACGACTCTTCCCAATTCCTCTTTTCTAGGTATCTAGAAAGTCTATTTCGACTCACCGGGAGTGGGTGGGTTTTAGAAAATCTATTTAGTGCTTAAGTGCTCGTCTGCTAACTGAAAGGTCTGTGGTTCAAACCCAGCAGCTGCTCTGTGAGAGAAAGCTGTGGCAGTCTACTTCCATAAAGATTATAGCCTTGGAAATCCTATGGGGCAGTTCTATTCTTTCAGACAGAGTTGCTTTGAATCAGAATTGACTTAACGGCAGCGTGTTCAGAAAAGTCTACCTGCGGCCAGATAATCTGTCTACTGACCAAAACAACAACAAAGACAGTCGGGAGCTCGGTACTAGTTAACCAAGACTCAAAGAAGCCCAAGATTAAAGATTCAGGTTTATTAGAAAAATTGTTGACTTAGGGGAATTTGGGAGCCCCTGGGTGACACAGACAAAAGGTTGGAGGTTCGAGTGCACCCAGAGGTACCTTGGAAGAAAGGTCTGGCAATCTAATTCTGAAAAATCAGTTACTGAAAACTCTGTGGAGCACAGTTCTATTTTGATACACATGGGGTCGCCAGGAGTTGCAACTGACTTGCAGGCAACCAGTTTTTTAGGGGAATTCGAAATGCAGTCCAGGGACAGGAAACTCAGCTTCTTGCAGTTTGGTGTTCAATTAGTTAGCAATTGGAGTCCATTCCAAGAAGAACAGTCAATGGGCTCCTGGGGCACCAAGGGAAGGGTAGTTCTAGGATCAAACAGAGCAGTACTGCCCTGCCCTTGGGCTGAGACTGATTTCTAGCCAGAGCTGAGCCAGGCTATGTTTCCAGGGTCAGAGACACTAGATGGGAAGTGAGGGGAAACATTCCATTTTTAGGATATTAAAACATGTTTAGTTAATACATAAGTTTTTGTTTTGTTAAATTTCACATACATAAAAACATTTAGAATATACCTACGGTTGCTCACATTTAGTATCTTTAGCATGGCCAAGGACCAGCCTCTGGGGCAGATGCCCTGAGAGAGGCAGTGATCACACATTTACTGAATGAATGAATGAACAGGATAAGAAAGGATGGACATAGAGTGAACAAAGAAAAGAAATAAGCCACCTCCCACCCATTTCTCCTCAGTGATCAAGGCAGCTTGCTATAACCAACTCTTTGAACTTAAGAGAAATATAAATAACCCAAGAACTCAGCTTTACTGTTAGCGCTTAAAAAAAAAAAAAAAATTATCTGCTTCAGTGTCCGGCTACAACCAATGGCTGCCCTGACAGGGAGCACAACAGAGAATCCCTGAGGAAGCAGGAGGGAAGTAGAATGCAGATCGCAAATTCTCGTAAAAAGACCAGACTTAATGGTCTGACTGAGACTAGAAGGACCCTGGTGGTCATGGCCCCCAGACCTTCTCTTGGCCCAGGACAGGAACCATTCCCAAGGCTAACTCTTCAGACAGGGCTTGGACTGGACAATGGGTTGGAGAGGGATGCTGGTGAGGAGTGAGCTTCTTGTATCAGGTGGACCCTTGAGACTATGTTAGCATCTCCTGCCTGGAGGGGAGATGAGAGGGTAGAGGGGGTTAGAAGCTGGCAGAATGGACACGAAAAGAGAGAGTGCAGGGAGGGAGAGGGCTGTCTCATTAGGGGGAGAGCAATTGGGAGCATGTAGCAAGGTGTATATAAGTTTCTGTGAGAGACTGACTTGATTTGTAAACTTTCACTTAAAGCACAATAAAAATTAAAAAAAAGAAATTATCTGCTTCACGACAATGGTTTTACAGTAGTGACCATTGATGATTAGATTTAGAAGGCTTTTACACGTCTCCTCCTCCTTAAAACAGCATTAACTGGAGGATTAAAGGAAGGAATAAGGGGCATATATAAGACCTGAAGCAACTACTTCCGATTTCTTTTTCATTCAACTCTAAAATGTTTCCATCTTTTTTCCAGATATTAGTCTTCATAACAAATTCGTTACAATCACCCAGGACATTCACAAGCCACAGTAACTCTCTCCCATAAATGAAGACAGGAAAAAGAAACATACCAAAAAAAAAAAAACAAACAACTCCATTCTTAAAGGATTTGAACCACCTCATGGAACACTGACCTCCCTAATTTCACCAGGAGAACGTGTACACAGCTACTGGAAAAGAAAACACAATGAGTTACTAAAGAAAGTTTTTTGTTTTGTTTTTAAGGTTAATTATAGTGCTGAGGGGAAACACTGATTTCTGCCCTTTATCACTGGAAAAAGGTTGGTAATTCCAACCCATCCCGTTGCTCTGCCGGGGAAAGACCTGGTGAACTGCTCCCATAAAAATTACAGCCTAGAAAACCCTACCAGGCAGTTTTACTCTCACATGGGGTCGCTAATGAGTCCAAATTGACTAGAAGGCACCTAACAACAACATCACTGGAAATATTCTTCAGTGGTGGTTTGTGAAAATCTCACTTCATCAGGACTGCTAAGGTCAGTGGGACCGAAGAGATCTACCTGGGAGATGCTTGCCTAATTATTAACTATTTAGCAAACAGTATGTGACCATTTAACCGTTTGTACCTGGCACTCTCTTTCAACACGTGCTGCTTCCTAGCACCCTACTCTCTCCCGTCCTCCCCCTTCTCCTGCGCCACCGCCACCGCCACCGCCCCCCCCCCCCCGCCCCGCGTCCTGCCCTCTAGGGCGCTGTCACTCAAAGGGGCAAATTCTGGACCCAAGGACATTTCAAAGAAACAGTGGGAATCACATTCCGTTTTCTTTTTATTTAAAAACTCTCAGATACTTTAAAATGGGGGGGGAGGTGGGGTAGAGAGGCTCAGAAACAAGGGAAAATCCTTCACAGTTTTTCCAATTCAAGTTCTCAGTCACTGTTCAAAGTTCATGAATTATGGATTTAAGAACAAAGTGTTTCATACCACCAATTAGATGCCAAGCTTTTTACCAAGTGTTTTGGTCTTTAGTTCGGGAAATGTGTAAAAGTCTCCCCTCGCTCCGCTTTTGCTTCTCTTAACCTTTCTTTCGTTGAATGACGTGAGTTTCTCCCAAGTGATCAAACTGAGGCTCAGCTCGCCCCATTCCCTCCTCCCCCCTCCCACGCAGGCAAAAGGGAAATAAGGAAAAAATGACCCGCAAGAGAAGTCGGGGGAAAAAACTTCAAAGCCCAGTTCTGCAGGAGCCTGCCCGCTTTCCTCCCCGCGGCCGGGCCCGGAAGGCCGGCCGGCGCAGCTCCTACCTGGGGCCGGGCGGCTGCGGCGACGGCGGTGGCGCTGGGGTCGCGGCGCCCATGGCTTTGCCGGCCTCGGAAACGCCAGCGGCTCGGCGCCGCCCGGAGCCCGCCGCGCTCGGAGCGGCCGCCCTGGCGCTGTCATTGGGCCGGAGCGTCACGTGGCCGAGCGCCCGCGAGCCTGTCCGGCCCACCTAACTCTACCTGCGCAGCCGGGCTGCCCTGGGCCCCGCGCCCCTGACGCAGGGCAGAGGCTGCCCCGGTGCCCCCGGAGCGTGAGCGGCCAGCTGCAATTCCCGAAGCTTCGGCATGCAACCCGGGCGCACTGAAGCGGGATATCCAGGTTGCACTCAAAGTCGCCTGCTGGTCCTCGGAAACTTTTTTTCTTTTTAATAATTTTTATTGTGCTCTAAGTGAAAGTTTACAAGTCAGCCTCTCACCCAAAAAACCATATACAGCTTGCTAAAAAAAACACTCCCAATTACTCTCCCCCTAATGAGACAGCCCGCTCTCTCCCTCCACTCTCTGTTTCCTGTCCGTTTCGCCAGCTTCTAACCCCCTCCACCCTCTCATCTCCCTTCCAGGCAGGAGATGCCAACATAGTCTCAAGTGTCCACCTGATCCAAGAAGCCCACTCCTCACCAGCATCCCTCTCCAACCCGTTGTCCAGTCCAATCCATGTCTGAAGAGTTGGCTTCGGGAATGGTTCCTGTCCTGGGCCAACAGAAGGTCTGGGGGCCATGAGCACCAGGGTCCTTCCAGTCTCAGTCAGACCATTAAGTCTGGTCTTATGAGAATTTGGGGTCTGCATCCCCTCGGAAACTTTTTGATGCCTGCTGTTCTGTCGCGATGTAAGGAGAAAAGGGAGCTTCCTGTGGTTTGGGACTAAAGTGTGGGGATAAATAAATACAAATTAATTTGTATTCCTCAGCCCTGTGTACCGGGTTTTTCTGCTTCCTCCTCAGTTCTGGCGTTAGCCGTTTGGACCAGGGTGTGTGCGGTGTCCCGTGCTTTCATGAGATAGATGAGGTGAGAAAGAGCAGAAACGCTACCATGATGATGATTCTCAGGGAAGTTCCCCACCCTCTCCTCCACCCTGATGGCTACAGAGAGAGTTCAACCAAATCACGGTTCCCCGCACTCCACCTCTTCCCTCTGTTTTTCAGGGACTTTGGGATCTCCGCTACCACGCTCTATCCAAACTACTGAGCTCCACACCCAAAGCTGTTGCAATCGAGGTACCTAAGGTGGGCAGAGATCTGGTTTCTTCGCTATAAAATACCACTTCAGTACTGGAAATTGTTGTCATCTGTGCTCCCAAGCAAATGCTGGGCTCGACAGGAAAATGTGTTAAGCAACTGCGCCACCTAGCTTCGCTTTGCACTCATCCAGGGAGACCAGGGAGGGCGTTATAGAAGCAACTAGACGAGATGGACACGCTGCCCGTAGTTTTCCAGTGTGTTTCGTGCAGTGATTTCAGTAGCATTCACAGGAAATTTTCCGTGCTTTGAGGGAAAGCTCGATTCCTTGAATTGTCCCAGTTCTGTAGCTGTGCATTTTAAAACGATAGATTTATAAAAGAAGTTATTTTACATCATTTTCTGATAAAATCTTTTGTCACAATTTCCCCCCCTTTTTTTTTAGCTGATACTTCAAAAATGTCCACAGGATACTGCTGCATTTATTGGTTACTTTATTCTTATCGAAAAGACCTTTTGGTGCTGTTTGGGTTTGAAATAAGTAGGGCCCCAATCAGGTTTCTTAGTTATGAGTTTTAGCAACCTCTGGTTATATACATTAAAATTCTGGGAAAATAGTGTTTATTCTTAATCAGTAATTATAAAATTATGTGATTCTTTACCTGACAATAAGACTGATTGTTTTAGGTCACCTTGATCTAAGGGACAGGAAAACTTGTAATTATGATTTCCAAGGCATTAATTCCAGAATTAACTATTGTCATAATCCTGATATTCGCCTGTCTTCAAACTTCCTTCTTTGCGAAAAGTAGTTTCGGAGAGCGTTCGTGGAGCCAACAACAACAAAAAATTGGTTAAAAGTTTTGAAAATGATTTGTCAGGAAAAGTTAAAGGAACAAGCGTATTCGTCTTGGTTTTTAAGTATGGTTCCCAGACTAGCAGAATCAGTACCGTCTGGGAGAACTTGGTAAAAATGCAAATTTGGGGGCTTCACTCCAGACATAATGATTCAGAAATGGTAGGATGTTGAATGAAGAAAGTTGTGTTTTAAAAAGTGATGCGCACTCCATTTTGAGAACCACTACTTTGAGCAGTGGCTGCAACAATGGGCTGAAACATAGCAACGATAGCCAGGATGGCACAGGACCAGGCAACATTTTGTTCTGTTGCACATAAGATTGCCATGAGTCAGAGTTCACCTGACAGCCTAACCACAACTCTGAGTATGCTCAAGTAACTAAGTTATCCTGAACTTTTAAAGACAGGGGTTCCCGAAGGCCAGAGGTACTGCTGTTATTGTTACCACTGGGTACTTTAAGCACAGCCACCACTCACCTGTCAGTGGAAACTTGTGTATTGTTCTAATGTTTCGGCAGAGCTTCCAGACTAAGACAGCTAGGAAGAAAGGCCTGGTGATTTGCTTTTGAAAAATCAGCCTGTGAAAACCCAGCTGATCAAAATGGTCCCATGCCATTGCACGTGGGGTTGCCATGAATCAGGAGCTGACTCAATGGCAGCTAACAATAACAACATTAACTTGTCATGAGTTGATACACTAAAAAACGAAACGCCCATGTGTCTATACAAAGTGTAATCTGTACTTCATGCAGATCACATGGAATGCCAAATGGAGAGCTGAGGGGGCCCTCATAAAAAATTTCAAACAAAAACCTATGGTTTTTTGATGTGCATTTTTTTTTTTTTATGGGAATGAACACACTGTGATTCACATGTTTTCCTTGGCATATAAATTGTTCTCAATGCATCATAGGTGATAGGAAAACAAACACATTTGAGTGGATTTGTCAGCATAATTCTTCAAAAGTGAAAATAGTTTATGGCATCTGCTTATAACAACAACCAAAAAGGCACCATATTTTGGAACTTTACTAAGAGCTCTTGGTAAGAGTCCTTGGATAGTGCAAATGGTTAAGTGTGGTTTGAACCCACCCCCAGGCACGTTGGAAGACAGGCCTGGCCATCTGCTTCTGCAAGGTCACATCCTCGAAAACCCTATGGAGCAGTTCTACTCTACCCACATGGGGTTGTCATGAGTCGGAATCAACTAGAAAGCAACAACCACCTGGTGTTTTCAGTGCTGGTGAGAAAAGGGTAACTGGCTGGGTTCTTTATCTTCAGCATAGATTTCTCCACTGGATGGACAGCCTATTCCCAATTACCTAAATGGATGGCTTTCCTTTAAACTCTACAGGTCCAAGTTTTTAATAATAACCTTCAATCTAAATAATTTAGATTCAAATCCAACAAAAAATTTCCTGGCATGGGCACTGGAATAATTTTCAATGGGGGTACATTTTAAACAGAAATTAGTCTCAGGCACATGTTGATGAAGGCAAGAAATCAGAGAGAGAACTTGATTTTTTCTTAAAACCTTGATTTTAAGATTCTTTGAGAACAATCATTTCATGTCTAGATACAAGATTCCCCGATTATTTCCTAGCTATCATCACTTAAGCTCTCCAATGCTGCCTTGTTTTAAAATACGTATATATTTGGTGGTGGGGTTTCAAATCCAAGAGGCAAGAAATGGAAAAAGGGTATATGAGAAGTCCCTCCTTGGTCCTGCTCTCTCGCCTGGAGGGAATTTATCAGGGGCACTATTCCTTGGATATCACCTTCCTTCTGCACCCAACTCCAGAGGAAGGCACACTCTCCTTGCATTACACACATAGAACAAGTTACATATCTGTTTTCCTGTTAAGACTGTGAAATTCTAAATAACACAGGATATTTTATTTGTCTTTGTATTCCTGGCCAAACAAATATTTGAGAATGAGTACATCAACTATTTCTGCATATGTGAGAAAACTGAGTTTGCAAAGACCTCCAGTAATCTTCAGCCTGGTCTCTAATCTGCAATTTAGAAAACATTGATAGACCATTATCATTGAGTGCCTACTGGATGCTCAATGCTATTTTTATGTGTGTTGAGAAAGTTAACAAAAAAGATGTTGACGGTACATTGAAATCCTGTTCAGTTATTCTCTGTGAAGCTCTGTTTCTAGGTTTTCTTATTTGTATATTTGGAATAACAGTACCTACTCTGTAAGTATTTGGTAGAGTAGAGGGTCCGTGAAAATGACGGAACCCCTCAATGAGATGGATTGGCACAATAGCCGCAATAATGAACTCAAACAACAATGATCATGAAGATGGCAAAGGATAAGGCAACATTTCATTCTGTTATACATAAGATCACCATGAGTCTGGGCCAACTGGAAGGTAACTGACAACAACAAACCTTGTGTAATTTGTTGTGAAGATTACGTGGCTTGGCACATGCAAAGCTGTGAGAACAGTGTCTGGAGCATGGTAAGCACTCACCAAGCATCAACAATGATTATTATTATTGAAGGTCTCTACATCTGCCAACGTTGGGGGAGAGAAACAAACACCACAAAAATCTAAGTAGGTTATCTTTTATTCATACAAACAATACATACACATGACTGTACCTTGTTTGAAGACTGCAATAATTTTCTAGTTTAACAACTCTGTAACAAAATTTAACTAAATGTAACATTTATGAAAATATAAATCTCTGATTGGGTAGTTCTTCCCAACAATACAAAGTTTACATAAAAACATTCAATATGAGCTATCAGTTGCAAACAAGTTAGGAAAAGTCATTCGAGTCACTTGTTAACACTCTATTGGCTTTTACAAAGAACACTCACACACTACATTTAGTCTGTCTAGGCATTTAATTATAGTGTTGAATTATGGTGTTGGTGAAGAATATTAACTATACCATGGACTGCCAGAAGAACAAACAAATCTGTCTTGGAAGAAGTACAGCCAGAATGCTCCTTAGAAGTGAGGATGGCAAGACTTCATCTCAAGTACTTTGGACATGTTATCAGGAGGGACCAGTCCCTGGAGAAGGACATCATGCTTGGTAGAGGGTCACTGAAAAAGAGGGAGGCCCTAAACAAAATGGATTGATATGGTGGCTGCAACAAAGGGCTCAAACATAGAATGATTGTGAGGATGGTGCAGGACCAGGCAGTGGTTTGTTCTGTTGTACATAGGGTCGCTATGAGTTGGAACTGACTCAACGGCACCTAACAACAACAGGCATTTAATTCTTAGAAATGTGTGGCATGGAGATCTAATTGACAGGGTTAAAAGTGTGTTGTCTCTGATGAGCTAAAGCATTAATTCATAAATCAACTCTAGGTAGTCTGTATGTAGGTCTGGGTGTTCTCTGGGCAACTACCTACCTGGCTGGTAACTAGACCAGGAGAAACACACTGAAAAAAGTCTTTCACCATGGAGTGGGCTGTTTATATCTGAGTTGTACCTTTGAATGCTTACATGCCAAACTGCTTTGCAAAGTGAAATGTAAATGACTAGGATTCTCTAGGGATTAGATCACTGTTTCTCCCCTTAGCATCCACAATCAAGATGTTGCTGTATTTTCTCTGAAATAGCTCCACAGTTCCCATATAAGGGCTTGAGGAGAAGTTATCAGTACTGTTATTTTGCAGTTTCCAGAAACAATACACTGGGGAGGTGAGAGATCTGTCTACTGATGTGTGATGAGTTCATGGCACAGCTGGACTGAAAGCAAGTCAGTTCCTTGTTCATTATTCCTCCCCCTGCTGCTGCTTTTAAATAAAACCAAACCAAATCACCACTACCGATAGCTCTGAAAAGTTTTCCAAGGATATGCCATGCGGAGTATGTGAAAGGAAGGAAATCACTTTCACCTTTTGGGATGTAATATGTATATATTTTTAAGGTGAAGTAGTTTTTAAAAAATATTTACTACCATTTCACAGCTTATGCTTTGAAACGGGTGACACTTACAAAAGGCTCAGAACAGTCCTCAAACGAGAAATATAACAGATAAAGGAGCACACATACAGTGTGTTGAAGTAAGAAAGTGATTACAAACAGGGATGATAAAGAACCTTTGGACACCCTTAAGATTTATGGAATATTTTAGCACAAAGACAGGCATATTCCGTTTGTCCCAGAGTATTTGGTCATCTATCAGCGTTTTACACAGGAAGGAGGAGGAATGAAAGTAAGGCAAATGTCATCAGTATTTCATACATGGCATGTTGAGAAAGCTTTTTTCTATTAAGATGTACTGTAGGGATTTAGGAAATAATTTATGCTTCCATACAACTGACTGAATTGTACAGACTTTTGGTAGTACAGTGATAGACATGAACAGGAGTTTTGAACAAATTTGTAATGCCCTTTTGGTAATTCTTTTTATACCCAGCACAAATATGCATTCCAAAAGAGACAGGAAAAGATTGTGGTTTCTTATTAAACACGTTCTTTTGCAACCCAGGAAAGAAAGTTTAAAAACCACATATTCCATTATGTAGAAACCCTTGCATGCAGTTGCAACTTTTAATGAAGACCGACTCTCCATGTTCAGTAGCCCTATGATAATTGTAGTTAGTTCTTGTCCCAGTCCAGTTCACGGCCTCCCATTTCACATGGTTTCACTTGGGAAATGGAGAATACATCTGGGCATTTTTGTTACATTATATTGCACCTTTATACCTTCCATCTGCAGAGTGGGTTTACACAGTTGTCAGGACTGTAAAATGTAAGGAGAGATTAAGGCTGTGTTTACTTATGTCCACATAATTGAAGTCAAACATCTCTGTCTTCATGGTGTCAACCTATTTTTGTAGACCCAATTCCAATCCAAATCATCTGTATGTAACTCTGGCCTTTTTCATCTGAACCAATGCAATGAATTATGTAATTTCTTATCACACAGCTAATTTTAAAGCTACCCTATAACTTTCAGGTAAAGTAGCCATTTAAATACATTTTCTAGAAATTCTCTGTCAAAAGTTCATTTCTGGATAAACTGACAAAAAAGACTGAAACCAAAACCAATTTCACATTTCTGTACGGTTCACGAGTGTTAATAAAACACCGGAACTCCATAATCTTTCCCGTTTTATAAGAAATGAGTAGTTGGTCATTTGGGATACAGAAGACATTTTTTTTTTCTTTTGTACGTGTACTGTTGACCAGGACAAACATTTCGTCAGTTATCAGGGGCAAAGCTGTGGCCCCTGGATTCTAGGGCAGAGCTCACGCGATCATAACAAGAATTGTGTTTCTTGGAAGGTGTTGCTTCATTGGAATCTGTGCAGTCACTCACTGTGATAGGACTGTCTCTTGCAAAGACCTCAGTAGACTCTCTCCATAAGCAATCCACAGACACTTTAAAACAATAACTGTTACACTTCGGCCTGGATATCTGTGCTGCATTGTTGAAAATCTGTCTGCTATTAGAAGTGGCGATTTTAATTTTCAGAGCAGCATCTACGCGATCCACCACTGTGTATATCCCAATACTCCCATCGTCAAAGCCCACAATGATGTTCAGGTGCCTTTGTGAGAGTGCGAGAAAAGTTGGTGTTTTGTAAAGTGAACAAGCACCGATACTTTTGCCATCGGCCAACCTCATTACAATTAAACTGGATACTGCACCATTTTCATCCTCCTCCTCCCCATTTCGGAAACAAATGTACACCAGGTAGCGGCCATCTCGAGACAGCCTCTGCCGCCAGATGATCCCGGAGGCGTGAACCACTCGTAATTTCCCACTGTGTAAATCAAGCACGTTGATGTTTTCATCTCCCCTAGATATAATGCCTAGCTTTCCATTGGGAGAAATTTCAAAGTCCTCTAGATTTTTCAAGAAGTTGTTGGGAAGTTGCACACGTCGACAGATGACTTCGTCTGTCAGACTCCAGAGGTTCACAGTCTCAGCTGATGTAATAAACACTATGACATCAGGACAGTCGGGGATCAATTTAAAATTCACAATGGTGGTCCCATCTTCACAGCAAAATTTCTTAGTGATACTTCCTGTCCAAAGACTGACCGCCAGCACTTTGCTTTTGGTCATCCCCACCACGAAGGTATTTGCAGAGGTTATAAAGGCATTCTGCAAAGTGGTCAGAATGTTGCAGACCCTGTGTCCCGTGGCCAGTCTCCAAACCCTTGAGGCATTTTCCTCACAGAGTGAGACCACAAACTGGTCATTGTGTGTAATTAGCAGCTGAGATATTCTCTGTCCATTAATTCGGAAGAGGTTTTCACCACTGCTGGTGTGCCAGACGTACTGGCTGTTTTTGTCATCTGATGTCACCATGATATCTCCAGAAGATGTCAATACACAGTGTTCAACTATTCCTTCGTGCTTAAATACTGCTTCAATGAACCCATTGCTGAAGTTCCACTTATGAACGCGGTCAGAGCCATCCAGAGAGTAAATTATTTCCCCTCTAGCAGGTAACACCAGACTTTGGATGGGTTTTCCAGTCTTATCTATGTTGGACATAGCTGTGATTATATCTATATCCCAGATAGAAAGAACACCACTGGTAGATAAAGACAGCAGCATGTTGTGGTGACTAGATTTAACCAACTTAACTATGGTACCTGAGATTTCCTGTAAGCTTGCCATACACTGTCCTGTGTCTCGCCTCCAAAAAAACACGGCTGAGGTATGTTCCATGGTCGCGATGATGCAGTCTCCATTTTTGGACAGCACGGCAGATATAAAGTGCTCATTGTGCTTGGCTCTGAACTTTTCAGCCACCTTCCACATGCCAGTGTCTAAGAGTTCAATGCTAAGGGCTTTACAAATCAGAACTGCATTTTGGTCCTCTGAAAGTTCAATGCTGACCACCTCACTGTCTTCTCTTCGGCAGTCGAAGTCATCAGTCAGTTGGGGGTTGGAAATATCCTCAGTATTCCAAACAGAAAGACTCCCCTCACTGTCTACCATCACCATTTCTTGAGCTGTGTCCAAGATCAGAAGAAACTTTACAAAGCCACCTGAGAATTCAGATGTCACAGTACATAGCTTTTCTCCACTCCCTAAGTGAAATATGGTGGTAGTGTTTAGGTACTGTCCACAGAAAGCGTACATACCGTCCAGAGAGCACTGGACACAGGTCACTTCGTACCAGCAGTGGAACTGGTGAAGGGGCCATCCGTAGAGCAGATCAATGACAGTGACATCTTTGCTGGCTTCTAGCCATGCAAGGGCATGGTTGACCGACAGTGTAAATCCATTGATGTAGGTAGAGGCACTTCCATGCTTGGTTCCTTTGATTTCCACTTCAGACAGGAGACAAGAATTTAAGTTGTCATAAATCAACAAGGTGTTATTTGTTGTAGCCACTACAAGGTACTTCTCGTCACTGGTGAGTTTCATGCCCAGGATGACAGACTGGGCTGTGGTGATTTGCCTGAGGAGCTGGCGAGTTTCTACATCCCAAGTGCTGATGGAACCATTTTCTAAAGCTGTGAGGACAGTACTGGGGTTACAGGTAGGCAAAATCTCTGTGACATGCAGGTGACTAGATGACAACGGCAGACGCTCTGGACTGTACGTCACATCCATGGATGAATGTAATGGCACAATGGAGCAATATTTGGGCCCGTCTTTGTCACATTCTAAAAGAAGGTGTCGAAGTTTGGGCAGGGAACTTACAACAGGCAGTAGCCTTTGCTGAAGCTCTGCTGAGAGGGAGCCAGGAAAAGCAATGACCTTGTTTTTGATGCTGCGGAGGGTGCTGGCCAGGAACTTCAGCTCCTTCTCTTGTGAGTGGCTGTAAGCCAGCTCGATGTCTAAAAGCACTTTGTCAAACTGGCCAATTTTGATCATGGTATAAAGCCAGCTGAAGTTCATGATGATGCCGTAAAGCAGGTCGTCGGTCTTCCCACACCTCGTCAGGTGGTATAAAAGCTCAGACATTTTCCGGTGATTGACAAAAAAGATATCAGGCTCCAGTGGATTACACTGGAAAACCCAGGGCTGGTCTGGGGCCTGCCTGTCAAAGGAAGCCTGTTCCATGAAGTGCTTTTCTTCCTCAAGCAGGCTTCTGCTCTCCAAGTCCAGGCAGCCATTCAAGTAGGGGTCTTCGAGGCAGAAAGCTTTCCTCCTGCCCCCTGACCAGACTCCCAGAAAATAATCTGCCATGATGGTGTGCATTTCACGCAGGTTACTGTTATCCTGCAGATACAGCTTCTGTGCAATTAGCTGCAGGTGTCTGTTGGCCCAGACCAGGAGTGTGACGTTCTTCACGTGTCTCTCTATTAAGTATCCACTAAGGCCTTCCTTGAGCCTTGCAATGTACAAATAAGGTACTCTCAGGGGATTGCTGGGCCTGGTGTTCTCATTGAGCTCATTCATAACCGTGTTGTCTAGGGCTAAAACATCCTCCAGTTCCATTTCACTCAAGCCCACTTTGGCCATAGTGATGTAGCCCAGAGCCCTGGAGACCAGCTTCTGACCACACCTCTTCTCCAAGGACCAGAATAACTGCTCTATACTTTCATGAACGGTAACACAGAGGGAAGATTCATCAACATCTCTGTGAGATCTCCAATGTCTCACCTCCCTGAAGGTCAGGTTCACAAACATCGGCAGCGTGCACTTGGAGAAGGCATTGTTCACGTAAATCTGCTGGCCTGATGTGACCTTCCTTTTGACCCGAAGCAGCTGGTGTTTGAGGACCTGGCTGCACATCTTCTTGTCCCGTGGAATCAGCTCGATGTAGTTGTCTTCTTCATGGATAAGGCACCTTAGTTTCTGCAGGATCCCATGTTTGTTGGGCAGTGTGGAGAGGACGATCCGTACAAAGCGGGGCAGGTGAGCAGGGAGCCACCAAAGCTTCCTGGCATCGTCACTCTCTGAGAGCTGCTCAAGGGCATCGAATATTATTACCAGAGGTCTCTGCAGTGAAGACTCATTCAAAAGGTTTATAAATAAGTCACGGAGGTCATGGATCTTTTTGGGGTAGCTTTGAACCAGACACCGGTAGTTAATTGCCAACTGTTCACAAATACTTAGAAGGAGAGTCCTAAGATCAGTACTCATGTCTGTGGTTCCTAGAAATCTCATAACTATGACTGGGTCAGATTCTGGTCCCGTGTCTTCATGTAGCCAGCCATAAGCCTAAAACATAAAAGTGGCATTTAGAATGGTAATATATATTTACGTAGTCATATCCAGCAACACTTCCTCTCTCCAGAACTCAGACTTTTGGTAACCCCTATCATGCATAAAGTAGCCTGGAACTACGGACTGGGAAAACCTCCAGAGAATGTAAAAGAGCTGTCACAAAGCTCATGCACTAAAATCCACAGGTAAGATCTTCAGGCTCGCCCCTAATAAAGGTAATAAAATGATGGTAAGACTATTATTCAATCATAAGGCAATGTTTAGCTTATATTCTAAAAATTACAAAGTGCTTCATAAACAGCAAGTTTGAGCACCCAGTATAGTCAGATATTTATCATTGAATCCTCACTTCCTGGTACAGTTGTTGGCATATAGTAGGCACTTAGTATTTGTTTAATGAGTGAATAGGTTAAGTAATGATTTACGTATAAATTGAATCAAATGGTGAGATTATATCACATATAGTTAACCAATTTTCCAATTAATTAGAATGCAATAAAAAATAGTACTAAAATTATACTGAATATAACCTCTTATGATTCAGAAGATAGTTTACTATACTGTGGTGCTATACAGTCAATCATTTTCATTATTATTTAGCATTGTAATAAAATTGTATTTAGCATTGTAATAAAAGTCTACATAATGGTGGTTAAAAGAGACAGTTTGCTATATAAACATGCAGTCATCTGTTGTGGGGTGCAATTGATTACTTTTGTGTGTGGCCTTTCTAAGCATGGTCTTGTAACTCCCACCCAGGTGGTTGGGTGGGACTGTGTGATAGGGTAACTGTGGCCCACCAAAGGGATTGGTCAGTTTTGCTATCCTGTTGGGCTTGAAATTATCCACCCCAGAGGCAGGAAAGAAAAGACCCCACCACCACCAATGAAGAAGAGACTGGTAGAAGACCTTGGCAGGAGAGACCTGAAGAGATGGTGTGGTGGGCTTCCCAGTCCACAGAGTGAGAAAGCTAAGTGCCTGTGAGCAGAGACTGAGAGCCAGGGAGAAGCCTACACCTGAACCACAAATTTGGGAGCTGCCAGCCTCTACAACTGTGTGAGGCATTTCCTTTATACAGTTCGTGAGTTCTGTGAGAAGTTGCAGTTAATTAGGAAACCCAAAGATGGGAAGGAGGGTGCTGAAAGAAGAGGTAATAGTTGATGTTAGAGATGACGGAGCAGTACAGCAGCTTGGAAAAGTTAGACATTTGGGACATCTTTAACCTCTGCCTCATAGGAACCAGCTTTGTGTTGATTCTTATAAAAGAAATTACTCATTTATTTGTCCTCAGGCATCCTCTCTGAAGGACAGATGGGATTAGAGTGTCACCTAACAGAAGAGGAAACCAAAGCCCAGGCTAGATAAATGACTTGCTTGGAGTTAAAGGGTTACCAAGAGATGGAGTTGGAGTAGAAGTCAAACCTGCTTTCCATTCTAGTGCTCTTCCTTTTTTTCTTAAACTAGTGGAGTTAAAGAGATAAAATTTATGAGGTGGCTGTTTAGTATTTTTCTGTCTGTAAAGGCAAGGATGAGAGAGGAAATGATCAAGTATAAAACACTCCGAAGAGTCCTTTTAGGGGATGAAGTTTTTCAGTAATCCTTGTAATTCACCAACTAAAGGATACTCCTTAGAAAAGGATGTATTACTTTACACATTAAAAAGTTTATGAAACATAGTTCCTCAAGAGATTGATCAGAATAAAGTATGAATAAGTTTAAGAAAGATTTATGGATGTCAGCTTTATAATGAGATATTAAGGAAAATGAAAAAAAAAATTTTTTTTTTTGGTTTAGCTCCAAACTTTGATGTTGATTTCAAAGAAGATAATATTCAGCTGTCTTTTGTTTCCTATCAATTGGATTGTTCATACATTGATATGGTAACTGCATGCATCAGCCCCCTCCACACAATCGCATGTTGCTGAATGTGTGATGTCTGCAGGGTGGCCCTACAGTCATGAGCCCATGTCTGTGGAAATGCTGGGTAATGCAGGAGATAATGAGAGATTAATATTAGATGTCTGTCTGCAGCCTCACACAGGACACAAGGCAAAGAAGAGCAGGGGTTGGTTGGGGGAGGAGAGCCCAGATGTTCCCCAGGAGGGAGGAGAGCAGAGTGCAGGGAGAGGATCCGGAAATAGGCGAGGCTTCCTGGGGGACCAGAATCCTGGACTGTGAATAGACACTCAGGTGGCTGGACAAAAATATCCAGAACAGCGGGAGCTCAGAAAGCCATTTCTCAAACTGATCAGCTCTGGACTCAGCACGCGCTGTCTCTGCCACAGCGGGGACTGCCTATCTGTGGGCAGCATACCAGCACATTCCCACACAGGTGTTCACCTCCTGTGCCAGAGCACCTGCAGTTGCAACACATGCACATTCAATTTAGCAAATTTGACAATATTTTTTCCTTCCAGCCACCTCTATCCTTCCCACCCCTACAAGGCAAAAAGCCCTAGAGTGATTGTGAAATACAAACGGAAATCTGTTTTCTCATTTGATCTCAGTTCCCATAGGCCTCTCACAGTATTACCATTGCTGTTGAGTTGATTCCAACTCACAGTGACCTTATATGACAGAGTAGTACTTCCCCATAGGGTTTCCGAGGAGCAGCTGGTGGATTTGAACTGCCAACCTCACAGTATTATTATCTTGTTTACTTGGAATAATTCTAGTGTTTGAAGCTACACATGCTCGTTACTGCTTGAAGGCAGACAGACACACACATTTGCTTTGATGTAACACGGCCCCCAAATACAAGCCAGCTACTTCACCTGGTGGTCAGCTAAAGGAAGAGCTCTATGGTCTAACACAAGAAGAAAATCCAGCTGGGCTTGACATATTAAGAAACGGTAAACTGGCTTTCTTAAGGACTTTTCCAGGGTAAGTTTGACACTCTGATTTTTGCCTCTGAACTTACTTTGGAACCTAATCCCCACACAGGATGTGTACCCATTTTGTCCTCGAGATGACCAACTTTAGATTGTGTAGCACATACCAAATTATGAGAGTGTTAACAAGGGTAAAGAACGCTGTTTTTAAGAGAGTAACTACAGGGAGAACAATATAAAGATTCTGAAGTTACACCAGAATAATAAAACTATCATACTTTGATACTAAGTGTAATCAACTATAACCAACCAAACTTATTGCCGTTGAGTTGACTCCAACTCAGAGCGACCCTATAAGGACAGAGTAGAACTGCCCCATAGGGTTTCTAAGGCTGTAAATCCTTACAGAAGCAGATTGCCACATCTTTCTCCTGTGGCATGGCCATTGGGTTCGAACTGCCAAACTTTTGGTTAGCAGCTGAGTGCTTTAACCACTGTGCCACCAAGGATCCTTACTAAATGTAACAGGAAGTTAAAACTGGAGCTACTGTAGTCCAGTTTAGGTTGAGGTGCCAAGACAATAGATACTACATTTCAAAATGAGGTTCCAGACCATCACGCAGGATTTGCAAGGGAGGTCCTGTAAGCAAGTTTTGCTGCCTTTAATGGATTACCCACTTGTAGCCTAAAAAAAAGGGATGGAGAGGCTGAGAAAATAGTTGCAGGCTAAGGTGCTGTGGACCATATCTATCACCACCTCACCTCAAGGGGGAGGGCTAGGGGATGCCACTGCTCACTTCTAGCCTGGGGAAAGGGGCTTCAAAGGACCACTTACTTCCAGGTTGTCCCCTAGAGCTTGGGGAACTTAGCCAGGGAAGGACTACCCAATAAGTGAGGTATGCATGAACTTAAATGTGCTGATTTACTAATCTGTAGTGAAGCCCACATGAAATTGTGTGCTACAGATTAGTAAGTAAACACTATTAAGTCTGTGCATACCTTGCTTACTGTAAGCCAGTGCGTAACGTGCTTACTGGTTAATCCACCTCTGGACATAGCTGTCTGATGATATCTGAGAAGCATAAAGGTGGAGAGACTGAGGCTGGGTAGTTGCTCTGATGGAGGACTGGTGGAATGCTATTGTCCTGGGATCTTTGTCTATGTTTTCCTTTAACTCTTTAATTATGTTTAACATTGTTGTATTATATTCTTCCATTTTTTTCCTTATTGGGTTGTCCCTAGATGTGCTTTTACTCCCTTTGTCATGTTCCTTTAGATGGGTCATTGTTTCTCTGTTCTTTGTGTGTCTTGTTATTTTTGTTGGGGCACTGGAATTTTTGAGGCTGTTAACCTCAGTTCTCCTCAGTATTTGGTGTTTTTGCCTCCACTACTTTCTGCAAAAAACTCTTAGGTGGGCAGAGCCTTTCGCCTTTGCTTATCATTTCCCTCCCTCTCTGTGAGAGCTCCTTCTCCCTCCCTGGTTTAATTAGGATTAGAAAGTTCCAGATTTCGGTTTTCAACTTCCAGCATGTCCCAAACACACCAAAGAACATGCTGTGGTCAATCTGTCCACCAGTGGGCACCATCACTCAGGAGAGATATCATGTACTAGTCAATCTGTCCCCCAGGGGGTGCAGTCCTCGCTCTCTCTCTCTCCCTCTCCGATCATTATACCCTTCCCTTCTCTGTTTCTGCAACCTGAAAGCTACTGTATTGGAACTGGCCTTTATATCTTGGGTTTCTCCAGGCAAAAAAATACCTATTTCCAATGTACCAGATGTGGGCCACAGGCAAGAGTGAGCTGACAGAGTTTTTGTTTGCTTTATTTTTTAACAAAGTTGTCTTTTATTTGTGATGTACAAGTACAACCAATGCAAAAAGAGATCGTGTTCCCCTTTGATTCTAGTGACAAGTAGCTAAAGAAAAAGCACATAGGTGTATCAAGAAGTTTCTCTTCAAAGTTTCCTCTAAAAAAACAGAAAAGGTTAAAAAGAACCGTACACATGTCATATACACATACCCACCAACAGAATAACCTGAAACAGGGTAGATACAGCTGAAAAAAAAAAAAAAAGTATCTTAAAAAACAGCTTAACATGCCTCGAACAAAAAGCCTGGTACAAAAGGCCTGCAATGTTTCTCAAAACCGAGACCTGGGGGAAGAGGAGAAAGACTAATGTCCAAACTTCTGTCCAAGGAGTTTGCAGTGGAGAGGATCTAAGCACAAAGACTGGAAGCATACTGCTGGATGTCAAGGAGCTGAGGAAGTGACCATATCTAGTAAAAAGGATGCAATCCCCTGTGCCTAGGAAATTGTAGGTGAGATGCTCAGCAAGGGCAGGGCCAGAGGTCTGGGAGGGGAAGGGCCTCTAGGAAACCAGGAAATAGCCACAAAAGAAAAGGGAGGCAGCTTCAAACACCTGCCAAGACCAGAGAGTACACAGCCCAGTTCACAACTGCACTGGTCGTACAAGAACTTTGTTGCCACCTTACCTTTCCAGCACCCCATAAACAGCAACCCTGGAAGGGGTCATAAATGTGGTTGAGGTAAGGGAAGGAGGGAAGGAAGTGCTATGTGGAGAAAGAAAGGAAACGGTAGCCCTACATTTCCCACTATAGGTGCCTTGCTAACAGTAGGCCTCAGCTGGGGTAGAGAAATACTGATTGAAGTTTTAATTACTACCTTAGACTGGACAGATTAATTACTAAACTGAGACTGTTTTAGTGACCAGAAGAGACTGGAGGGCTTTTCTTTGAGAGGGACGAGAAGGGTCATAGGATCTGCTGTAGTTTTCATCCAAATGGGAGGGAGGAACTAGCCCCACAATATAAGTTTGGACCAACAGTAAGAGGAAAAACCGAAGTGGCTTGTAACAGTACGCCACGAGTCTTGTTCTTTCAGTATACCTGCTGTACGAGCAAAAGAGAAACACTGAAGATTCCATTCAAAAAAGACTAATTAAAATTCAGATTGTAGTTAAGCATAGAAATAGAAATGAATTTGATTAATTTATCTTTCCAGATTTTTTTTTTTTTTTTTAACCAACATATATGGAAAAGAATAGGATTTTACCTTCTTTGCTATTTCAGCTAGCAGAAGAGTCTTCCCAGTGCATGGTCCACCATATACAATAAGAGGGTTTATGGGCCCGGTTTTGCTTGGAAGAATGTATTTATGCACTATGTTTAGAGATTCGCACTTGTACTCATAGAAGGAAGCATATGTTTTACACAATGAAGAATGCTGAAGAATTTCGTCATAGAGGGTATCAGTTTCAGTGTCAAAATTTTGTTGTACCGTGGCCTGAATTATATCAATCATATCCTCATAAAACTGTTTACCAAGTCCTTCTATGTAATGATTTTCTATTTCTTGGGAATAGCCTAGCTTCATGTCACAATGAGTAACCGAGGTGTACACTCTCAGATTGGATGATGCCACAATCGTAGGGATAAATTCATCCCTGAGTTTTATCAGCTTCTCTTGGGCTTCAGGGTCTCGAATAATCCTTGGTTCTGTTCCCGTTATATCCGTGTACTTTCCCATCTCTGGGATCTTCACAAAACGCTCAATGTTAGCAATTTTCCTAATGTAGCAAACACATTTCTTCAGGAATGCTGGAGTTTGTTTTCCTAGGGCGAAGTCAAACTCATCCTCTATGGCTGAAAGAGAATAAGATAAGGCATTTCTAAGGCATCTCTAGCCTAGAGCAAAGGAGCAATGAGCCAGCACTCAATTCATAGTCCTCAGTGGTAGATTAATTTGTAGTAGAGTGGTCTATAGAATAATTTATTAATCCTCTATTTGTCTTTTTCTAAGCAGCCTGGTACCTAAACGAATGAATTTTAAATGAAATTATTTAATTTCCTCCTCAACTGAAGGGAGATATTGAAAATAAGCATAATAAAGAAAGCATGCCAAGTTTATGGTTGATTTTTTTAAGCTGATGCTAACTTCAACTCTCAGACTTCAGTGGTCTTAAGAGTGAAGGGCAGGGACCAGTTTGGGACAGGAAAGAAAGTGGGGAGGTTGACTGACATATCTAAGTTACATCTTCCTTTTCATTCTGTCCTTTACAATGTGGCTTCACCATTTTCTCTGAGATATATTGTACCCCACATACATATGTTTAAAAATGAATACAAAAGCACATTTCAAAACAAAATGTAAGCATGTTCTGACTATTAATCAATGTAAATCAGCAATGTCACTGCTCAATTCTATTATATCCAGCAGAACAGGTATAGGAAAAATGACTTCTCATGTAACTTTATTTCTTATAAAATAAACCATATTATAGCATAATACATGTACTTACACACATGTGGAAATACATTATAAATTATTTGAGACTGCATAGGAACAGTGAAACTGAATTGATAGTTAAAAAATAATTGTACATGATTTTAGGAAAGAGAAATAAAAAATAAAAAAGCTAAATCATTGGAAAAGAATTCTAAGGCAAGCAATCTTTTAAAACCAGCTGTCATTCCTTTCTTCCTTCCTTCCCTTCCTTTGGTCTTTACTGAACACCTACTATGTGCCAGGCAGGCTGCTAGCTGCTCAGGATAAAATGGTGAGAGAAAACAGAAAATACTGAGAGAAAAAGCCATTATGGAGCTTGCAGTTTAGTGTAGGAAGGTAGACATTGCTGATAGGTGTCACTGAGTCAGTTCCAACTCATAACCACCCCATTTACAACAGATTGAAACACTGCCTGGTCCTGTGCCATCCCCACAATTGTTATTATGTTTGAGCCCATTGTTGCAGCCACTGTGTTAATCCATCTCATTGAGGGTCTTCCTGTTTTTCACAGATCTTCTACTTTACTAAGCATGATGTCCTTCTCCAGGGACTGGTCCCTATGTGGTGGCTTGCATGCTACTGTGATGCTAGAAGCTATGCCACTGGTATTCCAACTACCAAGCAGGGTCACCCATGGTGGACAGGTTTCAGCAAAGCTTCTAGATTAAGACAGATTAAGAAGAAGGGCCTGGTGATCTACTTCTGAAAAAAAAAAAAAAAAAAAAGCCAGTGAAAACCTTATGGGTAGCAGTGGAACACTGTCTGATATAGTGCCGGAAGATGAGCCCCTCAGGTTGGGCACTCAAAATACGACTGGGAAAAGAGCTGCTTCCTCAAAGTAGAGTCAGCCTTAATGACACGGACAGAAAAAAGCTTTCAGGACCTTCATTTGCTGATGTGCATGGCACAACTCAAAATGACAAGGAATAGCTGCAAACAGGCAGACATTAGAGTCACACAAATCAGTGTACTACGATTATTTTTAGTCCTGTGAAAGGGAAGAACATGGTGCAATGAGAGCAAACAGTCAGCAGCTCTAACTCACTGGGGGAAGTCAGGGAAGACTTTCCTGAGGAGGTGACCATTGGTGTAGGATCTGACAGAAGCAGGGGAGGGGCTCTGAATACACAGGGGAGTCTGGCCATAACTGAAAAAATGTCACTGTGCTGGCCCCAACTGTATGAAGTAACTGTATTTTATTCAAAAAATGATTGAGTGCTTTTTAGTGGAACTCTTGTGATAATACTTTTTCAATAATAACGGATTGAAATTTGTGAATTAAGTAAAACAACACAAGTTTCTAGGCACCAGTGCTCAGTGAGGCATGCCATGCTCATCAGTATGATTTACAAAGGGTTTTAATCAAGCATGTTGGTAGAGGAGGCCAGTTAAAAGAACTTCTGCAATATACCTCTACTCTTCTTTTTACGGAAGGTAAGAATGTATCATAATGTAGACAAGGGAAGATATAAAAAATCTTGGTATTTGGTGCTACTGCAGAAAAGCAGCCCTCAGCCTATTTCTTTCCCAGCCATCTGTATAAATTGCTAGAAGGCACACAAAAGTTTCAGGGAGTTACCTTCTGAGAGTATCAAGGAGAGAAAGGAAGTTGCCACACTGTTGTATCTACACATAATGGATGAAAATCAGATATGCAACGTCAGCTTTGACTCCCAGAAAACAGCTCAAATGTGACCTAACTGACAGTGTTGTCACACCTACAGAAAAAGTGTGTCAATCAGGAGTGTTGCTCATAAAGGGAACATAAAAAATTGGTACTGATAGACTAAGTTGGTAGTGCCTGTTATAGATTGAATCGTGTCCTCTCAAAACATGTGCTGAGGCCCTTCCTGACCCCTGTACCTGTGGATGTGACACTGTTTAGAAATAAGGGCTTTTATTTTATTTTAATCAGGTCATACTAATACAGGGTGAGTCCTAAACCTAGTCACTCCTGGGTTATAAAAAGATCAGAATAGACACAGAGACACACATGGCGGGGTGGGGGGTGGGGGGGCGCAGGTAGACAGATACAAAGGGAACACCAAGGAAAGCCAACAATCACTAGGATTGCCATCGGACACCAGAAACTAAGAGAGAGGCTCACACAAAAAACTGACATGGCTGAGACCCTGATGTGGACTTTTTGCCTCCAGAACTGTGAGAAAATAAATTTCTCCTCTTTAAAGCCAGCCACTTGCGGTATTTCTGTTACGGTAGCACGAGGTAACTAACACAGTGCTCATCTAAGGCTGGCTTAGGGAAAAAAAAAGGCTCTAGGTGGAGTGCGTGGTTGATGGTATAAAAACCCATTGCCGTTGAGTCGATTCCAAAGGAACACAGATATATGTTAATTTGTATATTCTAGAGATAGAGTTTATCTCTGAAAATGTTTATATGCTCAGGAAGACCTAAAAGAAGAGCTAATTTTTTGACAGCTTCCAAAAAAGGAATTTGCCAAAATGACATATTTTTTTTCTGAGCTTGAAATACACATATGCAGGGAGAATGGTTATCAAGTACATTTCTGGTTTGCACAAATGCTTTTCAATGCCATTCAAAAAACCAATCTGAAAATGTAATTACTATTGCTTTTTTCTCAATAATGCTTTCCTATCAACTTTCCAGATAAACACTACATATATGATTACTTTCACGAAGTAGTGTTTGTTCCCTGGAAGCTATGACTCACATAATCCTTCAGATCTGTAGTTTCCAGTGAAACTTCTAACAATAAAGACTCCTTTCCACTCCTGAGAAAGGCTGATGAGACAGGCTCTGTTCAGTAGCTGAGCAGATTTGTTTTAAAAAGTTAAATTAGATGCTGCCACTCCCTTGCTTAAAATCTTCTGGGGGTTTCCATTTTACCTGGAATAAAATGTAAGGTTTTTATTATGGCCTGTGTCCACCCCTTGGAGCCCCGGTTAAGAGCACGGCTGCTAACCAAAAGGTCGGCAGTTCAAATCCACCAGTGGCTCCTTGGAAACTCAATGGGGGCAGTTCTACTTGGCCCTATAGGGTCACTATGAGTCGGAATCGACTCAACGGCAATGGGTTTCGTTTTTAATTTTTGGCCCACCCCTTGGACCTGATCTCTCCCTCAGGGGCCTGGCTACTCTTACTTTTTTCCTGCTCCTAGAACTTGGTAGGCATATTCCTTTCTCAGGGATCTTAAACATGTCAAGCCATCTGCCTGGAACTCTCTACCTTTGATTCAGTGTCACAGGCTTGGATTCCTTTTTCAGCTCAAAAGTCATCTCCTTATTGTCCATGTCATCTAAATCTGGATCCTACACCCTTCATCAGTCACTATTATCCTATTACTGTATTTCATTTTATCTACAGCACTTATCACTTCTGAAATTATCTTGTTCACTTATTTGATAACTTTTAATTTATCCTTTATTTCCCCCCTGCTAGAAAGATCCAAGAGGGCAGGGACTTTGCCTTCTCTTTCATTACTCTATACTTGGCACATGGTAAGTACTCAGTAAATGTTTGCTGAATGAGTGAGTGAATGAATGAATGAACAGCTCAACCAAGAAACACTGGCAGAGCCTGGTCCCTTACATCCAGTCTCCTCTGACTTCTTTTAAAATCACATGTTCTGAAGTAAAGGTTATTAGTAAGCTATCAATAAAGGTCATCTATGAGTTAAAACAGAAGAATCCGTGCCTCTCCAGGGCACTGACACATTTAAAAAATTAAATTTTGCCAGGCAGTAATTGAGATTAAATTTGCAGAACCCTAAAAGAAAGACAATGACTTGCATCTATTATTTATCCATTCCTTAGTCTACTGAGGATGTGTGAAAATTACCTGAGAACAGGTACCTCTTAGCTTGGCTGTATTTCATTTTTCCCTTTTCATGTAGCAGCTTCACAGCAGCCTTAAATATCTTCTTGATCTCAACTGATATCTCCTGCCATTTCTTTTCATTTTCAGAATTGGCAGAAGGCTGCATCTACGAGAATGTAAAAGTAAGATATTATTCTTAAAATCACCAAGATAACAATATTTAAAAGAAAAAGAACTGCTATTATTTGAAAGCCTACTATGTGCAGTGTGTACTTGACTATTATCTTAAAGGTTGGAGAAATGAACCCAACCAGAAGTCTCATGGAGAAAGGCCTGGCAATCTGCCTCTGTAAAGATTACGGCCAAGAAAATCCTATGGAACAGTTGTACTCTGTAACACATGGGGTCACCATGAGTCGGAGTTGACTCAACAGCAATTTTTTTTTTTTTTAAACTATGTGGCAATACCATGATAAGTGCTTTACTGAGAGTATCTCATTTAACCCTCCCGGTAATCCCGAAAGAAGAAATTATTATTTCTACGTTACACGTGAAGAAACTGAGGGTCAGAGATACGTAAATTTTCCCAAAGTTACACAAGGATGTGAACCCAAACAGGATTTATTTGGCTTCAAAGCCTGTGGAATTTTCAATTATATTTTTTTCCTTCTGAGTTATGATAAAAATAGCATAAGAAAATAATCCTTGTATTCCCCAAAGGGGAGAGAAATTAAATGAGGAGGTAGGAGAAATCACACAGGATTTTTCACATTAGTTTAAAACTCAGAAAGAAAAAAATGTCAGAGATTTAACAATAATGAGAAGATCTTTCCAAAGCGGTTGTTGGTATCATCCTGCGAAACTCTGAGGGAAGCCCTGGTGGCACAGTAGTTAAAAGCTATGGCTGCTAACCAAAAGGTTGGCAGTTGAAATCTATCAGCTGCCCCTTGGAAACCCTATGGGGCAGCTCTACTCTGTACTATAGGGTCGCTATGAGTAGTAATTGACTCTATGGCAATAGGTTTGGCTTTTTTCCCCTTAAATTCTGAGGCTTATTGTGGTGTTTTATTACTGAAGGCAGCAGAGAAAAGGAAGGCATTATTTTCTTATAAGGTCCAAGTATAATGATGATTTTCCATAAAGGTTCTTTGATATTATTATTTCTGGGTCAAATTTATTCATCTCTCCAACATCATTCACACACATACGCTCTGAAGAAAATGACAAATTCTATATAGGTAGATTACCATGAGACTAAAATAAAAAATATTAGCTACTTTCCCTTACCAAAGGATAAACCGCTTTTAAAGAGACCTAGGGAATAGGCTTATCAATTATCAGGAAAGTCCATGGCTCCAGAAAAGCACCTGAGGGAAGAATGATCTCTTTATAAGTTTTTTTTTTTTTTCTATTAAAGGAAGGAAGGAATTGAAGGAGAAGAAAGTAGGTGGTTTTGGTGGAAAACATGTGGCTTACTGCCTCTGAAATAAAAATGGCAGAATTTCTTACCAAGAAACCACCCAAAGTAACACATATATAGCCCTGATGATCATCTTACCCACACATTCATTTAACAATAATTTATGCGGTCTATCACATGGAATTTGGAGACTAATTTAAATTTCCCTAGAGGATCACAGAAACAAATGGAGAATAAACAATGAAAGACAATTACAGAGTAAAATATGAGCAAGTGCTCCCAAACCACTGCGTAAACTGAATTTCTTGAAGTATCACCATCTTTGATGTCTATGTTTACTTGATGCTACATTTACTCCCAGCATATTTAACTGGGAATGATTCGAGTTCACCAAAATGTTCCTAACCAGAGAAGCAATATTCTTGTAGATAATTAATCTGAATAATACATGTGAAGGGGAAGAAGAAAGGTCAAGAGTTCTGACAAGACTTCATATTGCATGGAGAAAATGCTTTATGTTGAACATCAGAGTGACAAATATACAAGATCCTTAAATGAAGAACTGTGGCTGACCTAGGGCTGTCCTCCTCTTGGAGCTACTGAATTTATCAAAGATGTTCACTTTGAAAGAGAAGTGAGTACCTATGCCTTCTTTTCAATCTCTCTAGAAATTCTATGAAACGAATAAGTCCAGTCCTTCTCTCTTCCACCCTTATTCAGTTTCAGGGGACAGACACTGAGTAGGTAGATATGGGAACCAAGTTGGAGAGGAGACAATAATAACGTTTTCATCATACTTGTGTGAAATGACATCACCCCAAGATTCTACAATAACTTATGAGAACAGAAATTAACTCTGCATGAAGTGGTTGAAGGAAAAATATATTGAATCAAAAATAAACAAACAATGAGAGACTATAAAAATAGCTAAGCAGATCTTAAAAAGAACTCCTGAAACCAACCCCCTATCTTTCATGAAATAAAAAAACATAACTGTTAACCTTGAAAATTCAACATATGAACAGACTGGACATAGCTGAAGAGAAAATTGGTGAACTGGAAAATAAGATCTAAAGCAATTTCCTTGAAGGAAGCACAGAGAGATAAGGGAATAGATAATGTGAGAGAGAGAGTTAAGAAGCATGGAGGATAGACTGAGATGGTTTAATGTACATCTAACTAAAGACCAAAAATGAAAGAACAGAAATAACAGAGAAGAGACACTATTCAACAATAGCTGAGAATCTTCCAGAAGATGTGGACTATATGAATCCATAGATACAAGAAGCATACAGATACCAGAGAATATAAAAAAATAGATGCATTGTAGGAAAATGGAAAAATAAGAATATTTTCCAGATAAACAAATGTTGAGAAAGTTTATCACTAGTATACCTTCATTAAAGGAACTCCCAGAAGATATAATTTAGGAAGAAGGAAAATGACTACAGAGGGGATGTCGAGATGGTAAAGAGAAAGGTGAATCAAAAAGTTGAAAGGTTTCTTAGCTTTAGTTAAGTTGTTTAAAAAAAATAAGTTAGGGCCTAAGAAAGAGCGACATTGTTGTGTACTGTGACTTTCCTTTGGAGAAAATCACCCTTGGATGATATAAACCGTTTAAAATAATGGATAGACAAATACTTTGAAGGGCAATATTCCAGAGAAATGTAACTTACTGCATTTTTATTGCTTTTCAGCATTTCTGATTTGGGTCTGAGGTAATAAGCTGCTGGCACCGAGTTCTCATCTCGACAGTACCACTCTTCCAGTAACTTGGTCTCCAGCTTTGCCTCTATGGCAGCATCCAAAATCATTTCAAACTCTGAGGCTTCAACTTCTCCAGGGATTCGGATGTTCCCATATTTTTCACCTAATAGTCCCTGTGTATCAACAAGAAAGCTCAGTTTAGTGTATCACCAAGAAAGTGCACTTTAGTATACAGATTAGGTGGAAACTCCACAAATACTGAGACATAGATAATAAGATACATTGTTCCATTAGTTTGCTCTTTTAATTACAGTGAGTACTTGTTTTCAATGGATTATTTTATGAGTAAAATTATATCAGCTATAGTGAGCCCTGGTAGCGCAGTGGTTAAGAGCTCAGCTGTTAACCAAAAATTTGACAGTTTGAATCCACCAGCTGCTCCCTGGAAACCCTATGGGGCAGTTCTACTCTGTCCTGTAGGGTCGTTATGAGTCGGAATCGACTCGTTGGCAATGTTTTTTCTTTTTTTTAATTTATTTATAGTGTAATTATAATAAATTATTCACATGTTGGAAATGAGATTGCATATTATATCAGACAAATTCAACATACAGAATTTTTGTAGCAAATTTACTTTCTCAAAATCTTTAAATGACAAAATAAAAGTTGTTATACTTTACTTGTGGCAAAGACAAATGACGTGCTAGACCCTATGGAAACGTCAAACATGAAACTCTCAAAGAAAATAATTGCCGTGTAAAGGGCTGACAGTATGGTTCTAAGCCCCAGATTTACACAGCTACAAAAGAAGGGAGCACGACATAACTCCAAGTGATGCTACTCTCAGCCTCACTAGTAACCAAAAAAAAAAAAACTGAAAATATAAACAAGATATCATATTCTTCCTATTAAACTGGCAAAGAAAAACACATGCTCACTTTTATGTGAAAGTGAGAAAATAACCATAGAGTGCTGACGGGTGTGTAAGTTGCCTCAAAAATTTCTCTGAAGTGTATTCTGGGAAAAAGTATTAAAAGCCTTTAAAAACTCTACATACCTTTTGACTTGGCAATTTTTCTACTGGGAATTTGTCCTTAGAAAAAAATTAAGGATGTATATAAAGACTGAGAAGAATATTTACGCTGAACTGATTTTAATAGGAAAGAATTTGTATAACAAACTCTCAGCAAAGGGGAACATTGAAATAAATCATGGCACATCTATTCAGAGAAATACTATTTAACCACTGAAATTACTTCGTAGTCCTATATTGACTTGGAAACATTTATATTATTAAATGAGTAAGTTACAAAATAGTATGTATGAGTCCAATGTGTTACATATATATAGTATATCTATATTCCTCTATATGTATGTATAGGAGCCCTGGTGGCACAGTGGTTAGGTGCTCACCTGCCAACCAAAAAGGCTGGCAGTTAGAACTCACTAGCCGCCCCAAATGAGAAAGATGTGACAATCTGCTTTCGTAAAGGTTTACAGCCTTGGAAACCTTGCGGGGCAGTTCTACTCTGTCCTATGGGGTCGCTATGAGTCAGAATTTGACCTGATGGCAATGTGTTTGGTTTGGAAATATATGTATACACACATTCGTTTCATGTACTTTGGACATGTTATCAGGAGGGATCGGTTCCTGGAGAAAGACATCATGCTTGGTAAAGCAGAGGGTCAGTGAAAAAGAGGAAGATCCTTAATGAGATGGATTGACACAGTGGCTGCAACAATGGGCTCAAACAGAGCAACTATTGCAAGGACGGTGCTGGACTGGGCAGTGTTTTGTTCCATTGTACACAGCGTTGCTATGAGTCAGAACCAACTCGACAGTACCTGACAACAAAAATACATACATATTTATGAGATTATTGTTTATCTTTGAGTAGGTGGTTTTAATTTCTTTAGGTAGTTTTACAAATTTACTGTTTTTCTTTATTAAAAATTTTTGCAGTACATTTTTTAAATATATTAAAAAATTTGCTGTTTTAACCATTTAAAGTGTACAATTTGGAGGCACTAATTCTCTTCACAATGTTATGCAACCATCACCACTATTTACTTCCAGAACTTTTTCATCACCCCAAGCAGAAACTCTCTGTTCATTAACCAACATCTCCTTCTCCCTTTCCAGCCCCTAAAAAAAAAAAAAAAGAGTACCCTCTAATTTACTTTCTGTATCTATAGATTTGCTTATTCTATGTATTTCATGTGTCTGGTTTACTTCATTTAGCATAATGTTTTCAAGGTTTATCCATGTTGTAGCATGTGTGAGAACTTCATTTCTCTTTATGGCTAAATAATAGTCCATTGTACATATGTATCTCATTTTGTTTATTCATTTGTCTGTTGACGAACACTTGAGTTCTCATATGGATTGTTTTGTAGTGAGAAAGACAGGTATTTAAAAATGTAAAACCTTCTGATGCTGCCTACACTCCATGTAGCAACACTTTCGAGGTTGCTCTCAGTGTTTGCTTAAGCCAGTGATTTTTGAAGTGTGGTCCACAGACCAGCAGCTTTAGCAACACGAGGGAACTTACTAGGTACGCAAAGTCTCAGAACCCACTCCAGACCTTCTGAAATCAGAAACATGAGATAGGGCTGACCAATCTGTGTTTTAATAAGCATTTGGGTGACTGAACCACGGGTGCAAGCTAATAAAGCTTACATAGCACCTGGTGTTATCTTCTACATCTTATCTGGAAGAAACCAGGAAAGAACATGAAGAAACTCTGACACAAACCTACAGTATCCGTCTTAGTTATCTAGTGCTGCTACAACAGAAATACCTGAAATGGATGGCTTTAACCAACAGAAATTTATTTCCCCCAGTTTAGGAGGCTAGAAGTCTGAATTCAGGGTGCCATCTCTAGGGCAAGGGTTTCTCTCTGTCAGCTCTGGAGGAAGGTCCTTGTCTCTTCTGAGCTTCTGCTCCCAGGTGATCTGCATGTGGATTGGTGTCTCTCTTTCCCCATCTCTGCTTCCTGGTTTGTTTTAATCTCTTTTATATCTCAAAAGAGACTGACTCAAGACATGCCCTATACTAATCCTATCTTGTTAACAAAGACAACCCATTCAAATGGGATTATAACCATTGGCATACAGGTTGGGAATTACAATACATATTTTGGGGGGCACAATTCAATCTATAGCAGTAAAAAACAAAAAAAATTTTTTTTTTTTTTTTTTTTTTGTATCCAAGGTAAATTTGTCCGTGTAACAGTATCCATGGGAGGCTTGTCTGTTTAATCTTCATTCTTTCCTCCTGCTATCAACTTTAACAAAAACGTCAAGCCTTTGTATCCAGTGGAGTGCGAATTGCTGGTGTGGCTTCTAACAGGCACTTCTACTACCTCTTTTGCATATTACTGCAATACCAACAGCGTTCTTTTCATCTGATACAGGCAAGTGAGAGAATAAGAAAAGTCCTGGGTAGATCTATGTCCAGAACAAATTCAAGTCTCTGCAACAACACGGTAAGCCCCTTCAGGGCAAAGGCCAGAGTTGTTTCTTCCTAGGGAAACAAACTTGTTGCCATCTAGTCGACTCTGACTCATGGCGACCCCATGTGTGTCAGAGTGGAACTGTGCTCCTTGGGGTTTTCAATGGTTGATTTTTTTGGAAGGAGATGGCCACGTCTTTCTTCCAAAGTACCTCTAGGTGGATTTGAATTGCCAACCTTTTGGTTAGCAGGTGAGTGTCTTAACCATTTGCACCACCCAGGTACTCAGACAGATTTGCTGAGTAAATGAATGAGCCAACACAGAGAAAGGAAATGTTAGAGCTCTGTTCTGTTCTGTTCCTCCTCTAATGCTTCTTCTTGTATTCAAAGACGGTATCTCAGCCCTCGACAGGCAGAGTAACAATTTGGGAAGGCATCAATTTTGCCAACAATACTCATTTCAGCCCAGAATCTTTAAGCAGGTATTGTTTCAGCACATCCCTGCCTGGGTTATGCTCTACCTCTGAAGAATGTAATGCACCTCATACAACTGACTTACTGAAGGCGACTGTGATTAAGTGAACTCACTATTTCAAGCTTGGCTCTCCTCAGTACTAGCCTCGATGACCAGGCAGGAGGCAGAAACAGTTACGCCCCTTAGGAAGTAGGCTTGAATATAGGGTCAATGCATTCTCAGTCCCCATTATTTCAGTATGGTAAGTGAGAGCTGATAGAAGAACTCGGCTGCTAACCAAAAGGTTGGCAGTTTGAATCCTCCAATTGCTCTCTGGAGACCCTAGCAGGCAGTTCTAGTCTGTCCTACAAGGTTGCTATAAGTAGGAATCAACTTGACAGCAGTGAGTTTGGTTTCTTTTGTTTGGGTAGCACAGTGGTTAAGCACTCCGCTGCCAACCAAGAGGTTGGTGGTTCAAACCTACCTAGCCGCTCAGTGGGAGAAGGACCTGGTAATCTGCTTCCGTAAAGATTACAGCCAAGAAAACTCTATGGGGCAGTTCTAGTCTGTCACATGGGGTTGCAATGAGTCCAAATTGACTTGATGGCATCCAACAACACCACTATGGGTAATGCATATGTGGTCTCATGGGCAGGGCTGGGAACATAGCTGATGAATATAAATATCTAAGGCTATTTAGAAATCATTTATTTGAGTTGGGCACCTGGCACCAAACAATATAATTACTTGATTAATACATTAAGGCAAAAAGTTCCTCAGGGTAGAGATTGCCAAAGAAGAAACAAATAGCCTCCTTCAATTCAAATGATAAATACATATATACTGAGTACCTACTATATATAAAGTGGTAATACAGAACTTCAAAAAAGTTACTTATTGGATTGTTCTCCCTTGGTCTTTTCCTTCTCTCTATTGATTCTTTCTTTAGGCAGCATGCTCATAAATCATGAAAAGTTATTTTTTAGAAGTCCAAGACAGGATTCTACGTCAATCTTATCCTACTATTTGTGAAACAGCAAAGAAAAGAGAAAATTTGCTATCAAATTACATTAGGAAGGTTTTTTTTTGGGGAGTTCCATGTGGTTATGTTCTAAGGTAAAACACTCAGAGTGGCTATATCCACCAGGGCCAGAGAAAATAAATTTAGAGTCAGTCAAACTCGGTAGCGATGTCCAACTCATAAGGTTAATGGACGAAAGCAGGAGTGGAGATGTGGGACCATGTCCAAGAGGCTGGTAGTCAAACTCTAGCTGGTAAGATGGAGATCACCGTCTTGGTTCCCTAATCAGGCTATTTTCTTAGCTCTGTACTGCCTGGAGTCTCCATGGAGGAATCTAGGGCAGCTACAAAAGCTATGAGTAAGGAGGTATCCTCCTTCTGTTCACTGGCCATTGACTATTCACTGCTGCCACCAAAGGAGAAATCAACTTTGCACAGATTCTGGCTCCAATGCTCAAAAAGCTCATTTTTGGCTTAAACCAACTCTGCCAGTTTGTAGGAGAAAACTTGATGGGGAGTTGGAGGGGTACAAATCTATTTTTATTAATTAAGCCATTGATCAAATTGCCTGGGACCCTACATGGAAGATGTGCATATGACTGAAATAATTTCCAACTTTTGGCTGAATTGTTTATTAACACTCAATATACTTATGAACATAAACATGTGCGCGTTAGGCTTCTATAGAAATCTGTAACCACCTCTCCCATTCACCTAATCAAATTTGAAAGCATATTTAAATACACCTATTCTGAAATGCTAAAGATATACACACACACATACAATAAATAAAGCAGGAAGCAACAATTTGAGTGTTCATGTACAATCTGGGGAGTTAAGTCCAAATGTTTGAAGAGCCTAAGAAAATTTTCTAATACTGAGAACTGTAGTTTCTGCATGTAAAATTCTAGCATAAGAAATACTCTATGAACTACTGAGCTGTTTATAACTAAGAATTTAAATATAAAAGGACTCTCTACTTTTTGTATCTCACTTTCCTTCTTAACATGGTAATATAGATACACCTAAGCCGCTGCTGTCAAAGGCTTAGGGATAACATTTTCTTTTACCTCAATTGATTTCTCATTTCCACTGGGTAGATATTGATTTCTGTCCCCCTCTGCTCTTTCTGTGCAGTTAGTTCTGCTTGGGCTTGCAGTTGAGACTTTCTGAGGGCTGAGTCTGATGACACTCGTTTTCACTGGAGCAAACAGCGCAGAGGAATTGAAGTGTTGGCAAAGGTGCTGGCGAGCTCAGCGTGTCCTTGCCTTTACTCTGCTGGGGGATGTCAGGAAAGACAGATGAGGGAAGATCTACTTCGGGTCATGGATGCCATGCTTTGTAGGGAAGTGGGCAGGCTGCTTGTTTCTGAGCCATCGATCCTGGGAGCAGTCGGAAGAAAAAAAAATTTCTCCCCCTTCACTGGTGCTGTGACAAACCTGAAGCACATGCTCTCAATGCCCTTCTAGCTGCCAGTGAGTCGACACCGACTCATGTGGGCCCCGTGTGTGTCAGAGTAGAACTGTGCTCCATAGGGTTTTCAATGGCTGATTTTTGGGAAGTAGATCACCAGCCCCTTCTTCTGAGGCACCTTTGGGTAGACTCAAACCTCTGACCTTTTATTTAGCATCTGAGTACATTAACCCTTTGCATCACTCAGGGACTCTGTCAATGCCCTATTTCCCCTCCCTACCCAATCACCAAAGCAAGGTAAGTGGGACTATTTCTTCCTTTCTATCAGTTTCTCCTTTATGTATTAAAAAAAAATCCACATTTATATATACGACTTTCCTGCATATGTTGAACACAATTCTGCAAGTAGGGAATGCTGCAGAAGAGGAGGCCAAGGCTCAGAGGGCCCAGCTGGCTTGCCTAAGACCACTTTTCTAAGAAGACTTGGTAGTACGGGACTTTTAATTCAGTAACCTCGTTCTTTCTACTTCATCAAGTTATTGTGCTACTCCCCCTTCTAAGAGTGCCTTCAGGTGGCTTGTTTGCTTGTGGTGTCACTTCTAGCAAATGCTACTGTCAGGGCCACCATGCAGGCCGTTCACTGCACACCTCCAGGAGCACAATTCACAAAGACTATAATGTGTTTGTTATTATGACCCAGGGTATTGGGATTTATTTTTAACTGATTTATTATTGCATGAAGGGATACAAATGATTGTGCTATATTCCCTGGAGCTGACGTCCGACCTTTACATGCAGAGGTCTGATGGAACCTTGTCAAAGAGTCAGCTGCCCCTTCTTTGCACACTTAATGTTATTTTTCAATGCGTTGGGAAATCAAGAAGAATTTTCACACTGATTTTTTTTTTTAATTTAAACATAATCAAAACAAGACAAACAACCAAATCCATTGCCACTGAGTCATCCCGACTCTTAACAACCCTATAGGACAGAGTAGCACTACCCCATAAGGTTTCCAAGACTGTAATTTTTATGAAAGCAGACTGCCACATCCTACTCCCACGGAGCCACTGGAAGGGTTCAAACCATCGACCTTTTGGTTAGCAGATGTGTGCTTGTCTCAGTCATCTAGTGCTGCTATAACAGAAATATCACAAGTGGATGGCTTTAACAAAGAGAAATTTATTTTCTCACAGCCGGCTAGGCTAGAAGTTCAAATTCAGAGCGTCAGCTCCAGGGGATGGCTTTCTCTCTCTGTCAGCTCTGGAGGAAGGTCCCTGTCATCAATCTTCCCCTGGACTAGGAGCTTCTCTGTACAGGAACCCCAGGTCCAAAGGACATGCTCTGCTCCCTGCACGGCTTTCTTGGTGGTATGAAGTTCCCAATTCTTTGCTTGCTTCCCTTTCATCTCCTGTAAGATAAAAGGTGGTGCAGGCCACACCCCAGGGAAACTCTCTTTATATTGGATTAGGGATGTGACATGAGCAAGGGCATTACAGGAAAATCACAAAATGGAAGACAACCACACAGTACTGGAAATCATGGCCTAAACAAGCTGACACATATTTTTGGGGGACACAATTCAATCCATGACAGTGCTTAACCACCATGCCACCAGGGCTCCTAATAGAAGGTACTATACTTAAAATACTATACTACACTACACTATACTATACTGGGCACTGGGTTATACTTAGAAATACATTATGATTCAATTACAGTGCTCAGACTTTTATGTTTCAGGTGTCACAAGAAACGAGAGTAACCGGAGAAAGGGGGAGGACAGAGAAATAATAATGACAAGTGACTAAAACGTTCTCTGTTAGAATTAAATAATGTCCACGCTAAAGATGACCTAGATAAGATCTTTAAGAAAGATTATACCTTTGGTACCCCTGAGTTCAGATTTGCATAAGGGTGATATTGTGAGAAAACTGCCCACTGCTCAATCATTAGGGATATGTTCCTGTATGCAGGGTTGCCGAGAATGGATGCTATCAGATACATTTAGCACATAAAGCTTAGTATTTCCATTTTAAAGCATTCATTTTCCCAGATACCCATGGTAGGATTGGCAGCACATAATACTTCATAATATTTACTGGCACTTGTTTGTTGTTGTTAGGTGCCGCTGAGTTGGTTCCTATTCATAGCGACCCTATGTACAAAAGAACTAAACACTGCCTGGTCCTAAGCCATTCTCACAATTATTGCTGTGTTTAAGCCCATTGTTGTAGCCACTGTATCAATTCATCTCATTGAGGGTCTTCCCCTTCTTCACTGACCCTCTACCAAGAATGATGTCCTTCTCCAGGGACTGGTCCCTCCTGAGTACATGAGACAAAGTCTCACCATCTTTGCTTCTAAGGAGCATTCTGGCTGTACTTCTTCCAAGACAGATTTGTTCATTATTCTGGCAGTCCATGGTACATTCAATATTTTCTGACAACACCGTAATTCAAAGGCATCAATTCTTCGTCATTCTTCCTTATTCATTGTTCAGCTATCATGGGCATATGAAGTGACTGAAAACACCATTGCTTGGATCAGGTGCACCTTAGTCTTCAAGGTGACATCTTTGCTTTCCAACACTTAAAAGGTATCTTTTGCAGCAGATTTGCCCAAGGCAACGCATCATTTGATTTCTTGACTGTTGCTTCCGGGGGTGTTGATTGTAGATCCAAGTAAGATGAAATCCTTGACAACTTCAGTATTTTCTGTTTATTGTGATGTTGCTTATTGGTCCAGTTGTAGAGGATTTTTGTTTTCTTTATGTTGAGGTATTCCATACTGAAGGCTGTAGTACTTCAAGATCTTTTGCTTCAACAAGCAAGGCTGTGTCCTCTGCATATCGCAGATTGTTAATGAGTGTTTCTCCAATCCTGCTTCTTGGATTATGTGTTCAGTATACATTGAATAAGTACGGTAAAATGATACAATCCTGAGGCACACCTTTCCTGATTTTAAATCACGCAGTATCCCCTTGTTCTATATGAATGACTTTCTCTATGTACAGGTTTCTCATGAGCACAATTAAGTGCTCCGGAATTCCCATTCTTTGTGGTGTTATCCATAATTCCACCATGTGTCCTGTCAGTTTGTTATACCTTGGTGGGTTGCATGTTGCTGTGATGCTGGAACCTAGGCCAGTGGTATTTCAAATACCGGCAGGGTCACCCATAGTGAACAGGTTTCAGCGGAGCTTCCAGATTAAGACAGACTAGGAAGAAGGACCTAGTAGTCTGTTTCTGAAAAAACTGGCCAGGGAAAACCTTATGAATAGCAGTGAAACATTGTCTGATACAGTGCCAGAAGATGTGCCCCTCAGGTTGGAAGGCCCTCAAAATACGACTGAGGAAGAGCTGCCTCCTCAAAGTAGAGTTGACCTTAATGATGTGGAAGGAGTAAGGCTTTCAGGACCTTCATTTGCTGATGTGGCACGACTCAAAATGAGAAGAAATGGCACAAATATCCATTAGCAATCAGAATGTGAAGTGTATGAAGTATGAGTCTAGGAAATTGGAAGTTGTCAAAAATGAAATGGAACACACAAAGACTGATATCCTAGGCATTAGTGAGCTGAAATAGACTGATACTGACTGTAATCTTTATGGAAGCAGATCACCCGGTCTTACTCTGGCCGAGGTGCTAGGTGAGTTCGAGCTGTCAACTTTTCAATTAGCAGCTAAGCGCTTAAATGTTGTGCCACCAGTGCTCCTATTGGTTTCCTAGGCCTGCCTTAACAAAACACCACAAACTGGGTAGCTTATAAGAATAGAAGTTGCCCCACAGTTCTGCAGACGGGGAGTCCGAGATCAGGTGGCAGAAAGCCCTCCTTCTAATAAGGCTTTGAGGGAGAATCTGTTCATGTCTCTCTCCCAGCTTCTGATAGTCCCAGGCATTCCTTGGCTTGCAGCTGCAGCATTATATGGTGACCTTCTTCTTTCTCCCTGACTCTGTATATCTTCTCTTTGTTTATAAGGACACCAATAATATAAGGATTAGGACCTACCCTACTCCATTGTGACCTCATGTTAACCTACCTGATGACATCTTCCAAGACCCTATTTCTAAACAGGATCACATTCATAGGTACAGCGTTTAGAACTTCAAGATATCTTTTTTGGAGAACACAATTCAATCCATAGCATAAGGTGAGAAAATATGTGATGAGATATGGACAAACTTGTCCAGTCCCCAGGGTAGAAAAAAAAGCAACAGATGTATGGAGTTGCCTTTATTGAGAGCACAGGCAGTGTTTTAAGGGTACATGTAAAACAGAAGTAAAAATTCAAGAAAGCAATTTGTATTGGTGTGTTAATAGCCATGTTTGCAGGAATTGAGTTATTTAAATTCAAGTCCTCTAAAAATAAACACTAGCATAAAAATGAACAAAATGAAGCAGATTTTACCAACATAAGATCTAGTATCTTTGGTAATTCAGCATAAAATATATTGAATGGGTAAAGTCATGGATTAAATGATTTACCAATTTCATTTAATATATAGCAGAATAACTAAGCTGATGCTTCAATCAAGTTTCCTTGAGAGATAACAATTCTCAGCATTCTCATAACTTACATTATAGTTTTAATTTCTTAAAACGAACATTCATGGTTTAATTATATTTATTGAATTAACATGCTTAAACCCACTGCTGAACTACTTATATCAATAATAACTGTGCTACTTTTTACTTCATTTTTTTTTTTGTCAATAAAGAAGTCTCAATACCTGAATACAATACAGCCCTTATTCTTCAGAAATGTCAGTAAAGAAGAAGAAACCATAAATGTGAAAGGATTGAGTAATAGAACCACATGGATTAGAGCCATTTCTGAGTTTGCAGTTAATTTACATCAGTTCCACTGTAGATATTACAACTCTAACCTTAGCCAGTTGTTTTCTAGAAATGAGGAATGAGACATGTGTAAGGATTATTGGAATCCTTCTAAAATGCTAAAGAATGCATTGAGAAAATTACTACAAAAGTGGAGTCTTTTTTGAGGAGGTAATGGGGAGATAGTTTTCTATATATTAAGAAATGAGATGTCTAGGAACATTCAACTGGCATCGTCCATTCAAAAAACCAAACCCGTTGCCATCGAGTCGATACTGACTCATAGTGACCCTACAGGACAGAGTAGAACTGCCCTATTGGGTTTCCAAGTAGAGCCTGGTGGATTTCAACTGCTGACCTTTGGGTTAGTAGCCAAGCTGTCAACCACTGCACCACTAGGGCTCCTCATTGTACAGTAAGCAATTAGAAATGTGGATCTGTAGGTCAAAAGAGTAACCTGGCTAGAAAAACAGTCTTGGAACTAATCATTCATTAATTTGACAAATACTTACTGAACATCACACTCATCTTTTAGTGTGACCAACCATCCCTGTTTACTAAGGACTGTCTCAGTTTAAGGACTGTCACTGTTTAAGTCCCAGGAACCACCTCAGTTTCAGGCAAGCCGGGACAGGTGGCCACACTAACAGTGAACAAGATCGTCATGGTCCCTGCCCTTTTTGAGTTTCCTTCTAGAAGAGCAGACAGATATCTGTAAGGATTAGATAATTCAAGGGGAAATTACACACAGAGTGGAAAGATATCAGGGCTGAGGACTACCAACCTTTGGTATGCCCACAGAAGTAGGAGGAAGAGTGGGACAGTATTAGAGAAGTCAGGAGACGAGACAGTTTAAGAAGGACAGAATGATAATATCCAAAACATGTATACAAAGCTCTTAGAAAGCAACGGAAAATGAGCAAATGATATGAACAGGTAATTCACATAACCAGAAAAACAAATGCCAGTAACCATAAAATATAAAGTTCAAATCTATTAAAAAAGCTGCATATGAAAACACAAATATAAGATCTTTTTGTTTATTAAATTGTCAGAGGAAAGTAACGATAATACCTAGTGATGGCTAGGCAACAGGGAAATGGGCACTCTCTGACACAGTGTGCTAATGAACATGAGAACCTTGCTGAGAAGGCAATCTGGCGGTAGCATAAAATGCCACTTTTAGAAATTCATCCTAATATTTGCATAAAGATTTATGTATAAAGAAGTTCAACAATTTTTATCTTGTATCTTTGCCTCATTCTATAAAAGATTTTTAATTTACTGGTGTTAATATAAATAAGGAAACCAAAGATGAGTACATACTGAATGTGATGGTTAAGATTGTGTGTTAACTTGGCTGGGCCATGATTCTCAGTGTTTAAATGTGATCACCCCCATGATGGACCTGCTGTGAGTAGCCAATCAGTTGAAAAGGAGTTTCCTTGGGCGTGTGGCCTGCATTCGAATATAAGTGGACGTTCTGGCTTTTGCCCTCTCTGGATCCTGCAGCTGCCTCCTGTTGGTCTGACTTTTGGTTCTCGGGGCTTGAGCTAGCAGCTTATTTGCCAATCTTGGGATTTACTGATCTTCACAGCTTGTGAAAAAGAGCCCTCCTCTCCGTCCTGTCAATCTTGGGTTCGCCAGCCCCTGCAACTACATGAATCAGGAGAAGCCTTGAAGTCTTGCTTGCCAATCTTGGGATTCATTGATCTTCACAGCCTGTGAACAAGAGCCCTGCTGTCTGACCTGCCGATCTTGGGTTCGCCAGCCCCTGCGGCTACGTGAATCAGGAGAAGCCTAATCCACAGACTTGGGACGTTCTAGTATCTACATCCGAGTGAGTCATTTCCTTGATATAAATCTCTCTATATACACATTTATACACTTCACTGGTTTTGGTTCTCTAGAGAACTCAGCCTAAGACATTGGAAGAACAAAGTAATTACTAATTCACATAATGTGTGGAATAGTATTCCTGGATGCCCTTCTATTGGGATTTGTCTGATTTTTTTCTCATGAATGTTGTTGTTGTTAGGTGCCGTCAAGTTGATTCCAACTCATAGTGACTCTATGTACAACAGAATGAAACACCGCCTGGTCCTGCACCATCCTCATGATTGTTGTACTGCTCGAGCCCATTGTTGCAGCCACTGTCTATCCATCTTGTTGAGGGTCTTCCTCTTTTTTGCTGACCCTCTGCTTTACTAAGCATGATGTCCTTATCCAGGGACTGTTCCCTCCTGTTAACATGTCCAAAGTATGTGAGATGAAGTCTCGTCATGCTTGCTTCCAAGGAGCATTCTGGCTCTACTTCGAAGACAGATATGCGCATTCTTTTGGCAGTCCGTGGTAAGTATTCAATATTCTTCACTAACACCCTAATTCAAAAGCATCAATTCTTTGGTTTTCCTTATTCATTGCCCAGCTTTTGCATGCTTATGAGGCAACTGAAAACACCATGGCTTGGGTCAGGTGCACTTTAGTCCTTAAAGTGACATCCTTACTTTTTAACACTTGAAAGTGGTCTTTTCTGCAGATTTGCCCAATGTAATGCACCGTTTGATTTCCTGGCTGCTGTTTCCATGGGTGTTGATTGCAGATCCAAGTAAAATGAAATGCCTGACAGCTTCAATCTTGTCTCTGTTTAATCATGATGTTGCTTATTGGTCCAGTTGAGGACTTTGGTTTTATGTTGGGTGTAATCCTCAGCGAAGCCCTGTTGGTGCAGTGATTAAGACCTTGGCTGCTGGCCAAATATTGGCAGTTCAAACCCACCAGCTGTGCCTTGGAAACCCTATGGGTCATATAAGTCAGAATCGACTCAATGGCAACAGGTTTCTCATGATTAGACTGGGGCTATGAGTTTTGGGAGGAAGACCACAGAAATGAAGTACAATTTTTATCACATCTTATCGAGGGTACTTATTATCAACATAATTTCTGACTGTTGATGTTGAACTTGATCATCTGGCTTAAGTAGTGTTTGTCAGGTTTCTCCATTGTAGTTACTCTTTTTTCCCCCTTTATACTGCACTCTTTGAAAAGTCAGAATGCATAACCCACACTTAAGGGATAAGGAATTATGTTCCCCCTCCCTTATCTGGAATTATTCTGCATAGATTTGTCTCTTCTCTTCCATTTATTTATTCAATAATCTGTGCATATCAGTGTGGACTCATGTATATATATTTTATACTTTGGACTATAATCTAACATTGCTTTGTTTACTTTTGCTCAGTTGTTCCAGTTTTGGCCATTCGAAGCTCTTTCAATTGGTTTCTGTGTCCCTTTGACATAGCCTATCATTGTAGGGTATTATTCATTCATTCATTTTTGAGTACTTCCTTACTTTCTAGAACTCATCTTGAATATTTCCTGCCTCAGTCCGGGAATCAATGATTTCCTCAAGGAGTTTGGTTCCTTTTATTGGAGAATAGCATTAGAAACCAAGATCTGGGCACTTGCCGTGCTGTTGCCACTGGGGTGTCATTTCCCTCAGGCTATCTCAGCTGACAGAACAAAGGAACACATGTGTATATACTAACCTGTATATATACCCTTAGCTACAAATATGTCTATAGATAACCATCTGCATCTACACAGATACTAGTAACAACATTAGTTTTTACTATTATCTCCAACTCTAATCCATGGATCGTTCTAGCTTCCTTACTTTACTGATCTATTAATTCCCACTCTAACAGTGAGAAATCTGTATCCTACCACCCAACATCCATTTATTTTTCAATTCTGATATACATGTGTAGCAGTAGCAGATTTGTTAGCATATACGCCTGTGGGAAACCACTTTATTGACCATAGTATAGTACTTATATGTAGTTCCTTTTGCTTTTAGTCATAAGACTTCATTTCCAACAGATCTTTTTCTAAATAAAAGAAATAAAATATAATAAAGTTAAATTCCCCTTTGACCAGCAAATATAGGCTTATTCTCTTCCCCCCTCCAAGATTAAATGATCATAAATGTGTTATATACTCTTTCAATTCATTTCGTATATACATACATATACACTTTCTATTTTAAAATGTACATAAATTATATATACGGGACATACTATGTACCTTTTTCATTTTTTTTTTTTTTGGTGATGGTTCTGTTTTTAAATTTAGATCAAGTCCACTCTGTTGAACAACTGTAATATTCCTTAATAAGAATATTACACATTTTTGAAAATACAGCTTCTTACCAATAGACATTTAGATTTTTTTCCATTTTTTTCTTTTCTAAATAATACTGTCTAAATATTCCATCATTAAGCTAACAAATATTGAGGGCATTATGTAACGGAAATGCAACCAATTTTTTAAAAAAAATTTATTTATTGTACTTTTAGGTGAAAGTTTACAAATCAAGTCAGTATCTCATACAAAATGCCACACCCACCCCCCGCATGCCCAGCTGCTCTCCCTTAATGAGACAGCACATTCCTCCTCTTCACCCTGTATGCCCCGTGTCCATTCAACCAGCTCCTGTCTCCCCCTTCCTTCTCATCTCACCACCAGACGGGAGTCGCTCACATAGTCTCATGCGTCTACCTGAGCCATGAAGTTCACTCCTCACCAACATCATCGTCTATCCTACAGAATGGGACTAATTTTTATTTAACGTATAAAAATCCTGTGTTCAGACCCAACTTCTTGATACATGAAGATTCCAGTCATGTTTTGCTGCCTCGTGGTGCCTGGTGCTTGCAGTGACTGTCCAGCTGGCCTGCTCCTTATTCCAGCTTGGGTGTATCTCAAAATGCCTGGCCCACAGCAGGCTCTCATTTCCCATAATTCTACTTTGCAGGGCCAGGCCTGATCAGTATGTCTTAGGGTTCTTTCAAAACTGCCTGTGTGTGCACATTCTGCTGAGACCTTTCAGCTGCTTTGAAAGCCTTACAAGAAAGCTGAATTGCCCGTGCATACTGATGGTCCACTGTTTTAAGAAAAGTCTCTTCTTTTAAACTGGGGAGGGTGCCTGGCAAGTATGCCATGGGCCTGAGAGCTGGATGAAAGGAATGCTGGCTCATTAAGTGTAAATTGTATAAATGAGGATTCTAGCATTATTAATGGGTATTCATTAATAAGGTCTGAACTCGTGAAGGTCTACTGTAACTTAGAAGTGTTCCCTTCAGTATATGCCTTATCTTTGTTATGTCACATTTATAAGTCCCTCTAATATCTTGCATAATACTCACTCTCCTTAGATGCTATTCATTGACTCAGTATTTTAAAATGCATTTAAATAGTTATTAAGAGGATATGTATTTGAATTTTATCATCTTTCTTGAGGGATTAAAACATCGAGTAACATGTCAGAAAGCCTTACAACACGTGGAAATGATATCTATGTCATCCGTATTTCCCAGGCTCTAGCAGCTGGTGATAAACTAGGGTCAAAATCATTGACACAAAATAGGATTTATCTGGCTTTACTTCCACTCTCTCTGTGAAGCTCAGAATCCCTCAAATTCCTCCAAAAGAAGACTGGAAAGCCTCAGGGGGGGATTTCAGGCATGCTCTGGGAAACAGTGTTCTTGGCTTCTCTGCTCCACAATTTTACCCTTTTAATGTCTTCCTTGTTAAGGTGGAAACCCTGGTGGCATAGTGGTTAAGTGCTATGGCTGCTAACCAAAAGGTCAGCAGTTCAAATCCATCAGGCACTCCTTGGAAACTCTATGGGACAGTTCTACTCTGACCTATAGGGCTCTATGAGTTGGAATTGACTTGATGGCAACAGGTTTGGTTTTTGTTTTTTTTTTTTGCTTAAGGCAGTGTCTGGAAAACTGCCAAAAGCAGTAACTGGTTGAGAACTACAAAGGTGAAGTTGCTGCTGTTGGTATCCACCATGATCCATGATCTAGTGATGCCTGAAGACATTTATGCCAAGAATTCAGATATGACATAAGTAGGGGGAGGTTGCTGGTGACTGGCGTCAAAGCCAGCAGGCTGTCTTCATCTCCCACCATCTCCCACAGCTGTCCAGGTGGCTGGTGCTGCTTCTCTGGTCACTGCAGATGCACTGGCTCCAACACTTCTGAGGTCCTAGGGTCTCTCATTTGTTTCCTTGCTTTGTGTGCTATGACTTCCGCCCCTTTCCACTTCCCAATTTTAGGCCTCAGGCTGGGTGCTGTGCTCACCCCTCCCTTCAGCCCTCACTCATTTTCTTGGGACCACACTTGTATGTCTTGATTTATCTTTCCTCAAGATAAGCACTTCTGTAGGTTTTTCACATTATCATCTTTGAAAGGGCCAAGCCCAACACTCCTCCCACCTGTGCTGACATGTCTAAACTCTAGGTTAGGTACAATTTATTTAGGTTCTGTTATGGGTTGAATTGCATCTCCCAGAAAGATGTGTTCAAGTCCTAATCACCAGTACCTGTGAATGTGAACCTTATTTGGCAATAGGATGGTTGCAATGTAATTAGTTAAGATGAGGTCATTAGGATGGACCCTAATCTCTTTATGACTGGTGTTCTTGTAAAAAGAGAAGAGATTCAGAGACACACAGGAAGATGGTCACCTGAAGACAGAAGCAGAGATTGGAGTTATGATGCCACAGCTAAGGAATGCCTGGGGCTATAAGAAACAAGTAGAGGCAAAGAAAGATCTTTGGAGAGAGCATGGTCCTGCTGATGCTTTGAATTTGGTCTTCTAGCCTCCTGAACTATGAGAGAATAAATTTCTGTTGCTTTAAGGTACCTAGTTTGTGGTACTATACTACAGCACCTTGAGGAACCTAATACAGGCTCATTCGAGGATTCCTCTATCTAGTGAAGACTTTCAGTAATTTTGATGGGTTGTACTCTGTATGTTGAATATCTTCTGCCTACTTTTCTCAGTCATCTAGTGCTGCTATAACAGAAATACCACAAGTAGATGGCTTTAACAAAGAGAAATTTATTTTCTCACAGTCTTGTAGGCTAGAAGTCCAAATTCAGGGCATCAGCTTCAGGGGAAGGCTTTCTCTCTCTGTTGGCTCTGGAGGAAGGTCCTTTTTGTCAATCTTCCCCTGGACTAGGAGCTTCTCCACACAGGAACCCTGGGTCCAAAGGACACGCTCTGCTCCTGGTGCTTCTTTCTTGATGGTATGAGGTCCCCACTCTCTGCTTGCTTCCCTTTCCTTTTATCTCTTGTAAGACAAAAAGGTGGTGCAGGCCAGAGAAACTCCCTTTACATTGGATCAGGGATGTGACCTTAGTAAGGGTGTTACATCCCACCCTAATCCTCTTTAACATAAAATTACAATCACAAAATGGAGGACAATCACATAATATTTGAAATCATGGCCTAACTAAGATGACACACATTTTTGGGGGGACAAAATTTAATCCATGATACTATTAAAAAGTAGCAACTTATTTTATCTGGTACAATCAGCTCCCCACATGAGGAGGAAGGGCAAATATTAAATAATTATGTACCATTAACTCATTTGATCCTTATAACAATCCTATGAATCACTGTCTCTATTCTAAAGCTGAATACTCTGAGGATCTGAGAGGTCAAGTAACTTGCTTAAGATCACACAGCTGATTAATGATGGAGCTCGACTTTGAACCCAGGTCTATCTCCAAAGATTTGCTCTTTCCACCATACCATGCTTTCTTCAGGAAGATTTCCAAATGACCAGCTTATCCCTTAAAAAAAAAATCAAAAACCAAACCCATTGCCATTGAGTTGATTCCAACTCATAGCGAACCTACAGGGCAGAGTAGACCTGCCCTACAGGGTTTCCAAGGAGCAGCTGGTGGATCCCAACTGCTGACCTTTGGTTAGCATCCATAGCTCTTAAGCACTGTGCCACCAGGGCTCCAAACTCTTTAAAACAATCAATTGAGCAATTTTTAAATTGTCTTTTATGCCCTTATCCCACACTTTGCCTCCCGCCCTGTATCTTAAGCAGAAGACATTGGATGCATGTAACTTTTACTGGCAGGGCAGCACTAAGAATAATGAAGAGCACAGGTTCCCTGCTGTGTGGCCTTGGGCAAATTACTTAACCTTTCTGTGTCCCAGTTTCCTCATCTGTAAAATGCAGATCACAACAGTGCCAATCTCAGTGATTGCCATGTAAATCAATACAATTAATGTAAGTAAAAGAAATAGAATGTTATCTGACACATAAATGCTCCATAAAGGTTAACACTTTTATCATTGATGACTTAGACAATAGTATAATCTAGCACTGTATAATGTGTTAATGTAATTCTTTTATACTCATTTTTTATTTCTTCTCTAAAGGTCAGACTGTGAGCTATCACTTTTTTCTGCTGTCATTGCAGCTGTTTCTCACAGTCTTCCTTTTCTAAATCTGATCCGGACTGTATGTTAAGTAAACTGGATGACATCTGAAGAGGTAAGATTCATGACTTTAGTGTAGTTTTGTTACAGCTACGCCTGGAGCATAGGGATAATTTCTCTTTTTATTCCTGAGTTTTGGGTTTTTACTTTTTGGAGTGCTGAGGCCACTGAAAGGCTGATCTCCAGCTGAGGAGGATACAATTCTCTATAATGTCAAAAAGTCTAGTGTAGACAATGGCCCTTAGAAAAAAACAACTTCTGATCATAAAGACTTTCAAGCATAAACCAAAGTGGAGAGACTACTATAAAATGAGCCTCCAGTTACTTATTACCCAATTTCAACAATTATCAGCATTTTCATAAACTTGGTTTATTCATTCTTAAGCATCCTGTCATTTCATCCAAAAAAAATTTCAGCATGTATCTTTAGCTTAAATTGTTTTTAAATATCATCATCAAGCTACTATTACACTCAACAGAATTAAGCGTATTTTTAAAATTTAATCCCACACTCAGTCCATATTCATATTTTCCCAATTGTTTAAAAACTTCTTTTTACAGTTGAATCAGGGTGCAGACAAGGATCTAAACCCATATACCCTGTTGGGTTTGTATGTATGTATGTTTTCAACCTATTTTATTTTAAAACATCCCTAATCCCTCCCATGTCTCTGACTGGCTGGATAAACAGGTTGTTTGCTGTGTAGACCAGTGGCTTTCAGAGTGTATCCCCGGCCCAGCAGCATCGGCATTTCCAGGAACTTCTTGTCATTGTTGGTTGCTGTGGAGTCAGCTCCAATTCATGGTGACTCCGAGTACAACAGAATGAATCGCTGCCCAGTCCTGTGCCATCTTCACAATTGTTGGTATACTTGAGTGCACTGTTGTGGCTACTGCCTATTTTGAGTGCCTTCCAACTTCGGGAGCTCACCTTCCAGCACTGTGTCAGAAAATATTCTGTTGTCATCCATATGGTTTTCAGTGGCTAATTTTCAGAAGTTGACCACCAGGCCTTTCTTCCTACTCTGCTTTAGTCTGGAAGCTCTGCTGAAACCTGTCCACCATGGGTGAGCCTGCTGGTATGTGACATACTGGTGGCATAGCTTCCAGCATCATAACAACATGCAAGCCACTGGAGTATTACAAACTGACAGATGGGTAGTGCAGAACTAGTTGGGAATGCAAACTCTTGGGCCCTATCCTAGATCTACTGAAGCAGAAATTCTGGGTGTGCAGCCCAGAGATCTATTTTAGCAAGCCCTCCAGGGGACTCTGATCCACGCTAAAGTTGAGCACCACTGTTGTAGAAGGTCTCACATTTTAGATTTGACTGATTGCCATCTCCTGGTGCCATTTAACTTCTTCACCTCGCCTCTGTATTTCCTGTAAACTGACAGTTAGATTCAGAGCCTTGATTATGCTAGGTTCACTCTTTTAGGCAAGCTACCTCATGGATGTATTCTGATTGCATCAATTGCTGACCTTTTGATTCCATCAGTCATGAGGTCTATTTAACCCACCGTTTGCAATGCTGCGTCTGAGCACTGCTAAGATGGTGTCAGCCTGTCTCAGTTTCCTAGGGCTTCCATAACAAAATACCACAATGTGCACGGCTTCAAAGAACAGAAATTTATTGTCTCGCAATTCCAGAGGCTAGAAGTCTGAATTTAGGGATCTCTGTGGGCTGTAGGGGAAGATTTGTCCTTGTCTCAGTTGCTGGTAGCCCTGGGCATTCCTTGGCCTTCCTTGGCTTATAACAAATGCTCACATGTTGCTTTCTCCTGGGTATGTCTTGGTGTCCATGTCTGTCCTCCTCTTTCACAATACACTACTTGGAAGAGATTAGGATCAGGACCCACACTACTCTGGGATGCCTTAACAGATAATATTTTCAAAGAAACACCCTATACCCGTAAACAAGGTCACATGGGTTAGGACTTCAAGGTATCATTGTGAGGGACACCATTTAATCCATAGCAGAGCCTGATGACTGTTTTATGTGATGGTTTTAGCACCCAATTGATGATTATCACCTAGACCCAATATTTCCTGTAGGATTGTAAGATGATGACTTTCTAAGCATTCATTCTACACTTATTAATCATTTTCAGCTATTTGCTTTTGTTGTTGTTGCTTATTTGGGACCATAACAACCTCTATGGCATATTTACAGTATAAAAGCAATATGACTTAACATGACTTTTTGTTCATAAATTTAAAAATATCTTTAGAGAATTTCTTAAAAACTCTTATAATAATCACAGACACCTTTAGTGGCTTAGCACTAACTCATTTAATCAGTGAAGAAATTACAATTTAACAGTTTCGAATCTTCATTCTGGTTCTAAATCAATTACTGGCTACGTGTGTGCCTGTATTAGGCCAAACAGCCTGCCCAACAAAGATCTCTTCATTAGATCTGTCTCTAAATACCTCCATCTCCTTTACTCCCAGATGGCAGTAACAGCACGTATTCCTTCCTCACAAGGATGTTAAACTGTTCTGAAATAATGTATGTCAGAGCATGTTGGGTGAAATTATAATAATGTGCCCCTTTCTGACTGATACAGCAAAAAAGACATTTTATACTGTGACTCTACACACACACAACACACACACACACACACACATCCCTTAGGAATGCAAATTCTCAGCCTCTACCCTGGATTTACTGGATCAAAACTTCTGGAAGTGGGTCCAGTGATCCGTTTCATCAAATAATTGTTAACTGTACTTTATGCAACGCACCTTGATGTTTTACACCTTGATATTTTCCATTTTATTCTTTTCTGGTCTATTTATTCCATTTCACTAAGCATTGCTGGTGGCAACCCACTAGACTAGAATGACTTCCTGATCCTCTAACATGCTGCAACTCACATCTGGAAAAAATGTATAATCCTTCAGAGCAAATCTTTTCTCCTACACAGTTCTAGAGGCACTCTGCACAAGATTGCTCCAGTCTTATAATTTCGCTGCCTGCTTGCAAGTGCCCTGATTTCAGGAACACACAAGCAACTATAATACTGTGGTGAAAGTATAAAATGGGTTCACAGAGGTAGGCGCTATTGATTTGACCTAGAGCCACAGGTGGAGGCTTTACACGGAGAGTAAAAATTCATTCATTTACCAGTTAAGTGAAGAGAAAGATACAATAAATGGAAGGCAAGATCCCTGCCTTTCCTGAGGTTACTGGCTGCATGGGAAAATTATGAGATGTGGGACAGACAAGTAATCGTGAAGGTAGAGTAAGACTGAGGGACAAATATCATGGTAGTGTCAGTAAGGACTCACAGACCACAAAGAAGACAGCACTAATCAGAAGGTGGCTGTGGATGGGAAGGTAAACTTGAATGGGCCCTGCTGGACAAAAAGATTTAAATTGGCATATTGGGGTGAAGGTGGGAAGGGACCCTGTAGAAGGGGTTGGCAGCTAAGCAAATACTTGCAGTTATAAATGAGGAGGAATGCTTTTAAAATGCAACCAGAAGCCCGACAATAATACAACAAAGCTTTTATTTTAATCAATAATAGGACTTACTGAGCCCTTGAAGTTATGTTAGATACATATTATTATTTCCAGGGTTGAGAAAGTCTATTGGTCACAGAGCAAATAAATTGCAGAAAGGGGATCTGAGCTCAGGTCTGCATAACTTTGAAGTTCAGCCTTATCCATTGTGCTCTACAGCCTGACTGGGATGGAGTGTTCACATTAAAAGCTGGCATGTAATGGTATGTGTCTTAGTCATCTAGTGCTGCTACAACAGAAATACCACAGTGGATGGCTTTAACAAAGGGAAATTTATTTTCTTACAGTCTTGTAGGCTACAAGTCCAAATTCCGGCGCCAGTTCCAGGGGAAGCTTTCTTTCTCTATCGGCTCTGGAGGAAGATCTTTTTCGTCAATCTTCCTCTGGACTAGGAGCTTCTCTGTGCAGGAACTGATTTAGGAAATAATATTAGAGTCATTATGCCCTATTCTTGGGCATACAGAATGTGACCCAGCTGGAGCTGGGCTCACGAGGACTCACAAGGACACATCAACTGAGCCCTGAGATAAAGACAATACATAGAATAATCTTGGAAAATATTTTTTAGGGAACCTTTCATGTAAGCTAGAACACAAAAGACTTTCCACTCTTATCATTTTCTATTAGCATTTAGTGAACAGAAATTTGTTGGACCAATGAAGACTCTCCTGACTGTTGGTTACTGAAACCTGTACCGATTCAAAATGTAGGATCACAGTTTCTAACCAATCTGTGAAAAGGTGAAGCTTTCGATGTTTCTGCCCGTTTGTAATGTTAATATATACTGATGACTCTGTAGCCGTCCTTGGACTCTGGCAGATGCAGCTGTGGCAGCATGCTTGTCCGTTTTCCTATTTCTATTTTGTAATATTCTCTGGACTCGGGCAGACATGGCTGTGGCAGAATGCTTGCCCGTTTTCCCACTCTTGCTTACTCTATAATATTTCCTTGGACTCGGGCAGACGTGGCTCTAGCAACATGCTTGTCTGGTTCCCACTTTTGCCTTTTTGAATATTTGCCAAATAAAACTTTCTTTTGCTTTACTAAACTTTGTGATTTTTTCCCCCTATTTTTTTACAACAGAACCCCAGGTCTAAAGGACGTGCTCTGCTCCCGGTGCTTCTTTCCTGGTGGTGTGAAGTCCCCAACTCTCTGCTTGCTTTCCTTCCCTTTTACCTCTTGAGAGATAAAAGGTGGTACAGGCCACACCCCAGGGAAACTCCTTTTACATTGGATCAGGGAGGTGACCTGAGTAAAGATGGTGTTACAATTCCACCCTAATCCTTTTAATCACAGGCAGAGATTATGATTTATAACACATAGGAAAATCACAAAATGGAGGGCAACTACACATGGACTAACCAAGTTGACACAATTTTGGGGGACACAATTTAATCTATTGCTGTATGTAGTGGTATTTAAGGAAGGGGTGGCTCAAGGGGGAACTAGTTGAGCAATCTGAACTTAACTCTATAGTGCCTTGATTACTATGACTTGATCAACTATGAAGCCAATGGTTACTGAAAAGGAGTTATGAAAGCTTGTGTATGAAAAATTTTTTTGGTTGATATCATTCCTGTATATGAATAACATGTCTAAAAGGAGTAGAATTCCAGCTAGATCATAACAAACTGCCCAAGACCTGGAACCTATCTTTTAAGCCACAGTTCATAAAAGTATCTGGGTCTGCCCATAGGGGTGTTTCAAGATGTGAACCCCATCTTGAGGTGTGTGTATTGGAAAAACAAAACTGAAAGTCACTTCTATAGGATATCTAAGATGATCCATGTCTTTTAGGTTTGCCCTAGAGAGGATCTGAGCTTTGAATTGGATCTGAGGTTGCTTCAACTCCACTGGGTAAACTATAACTTATTCCCAGGAGTGTGCTTGGGAATAAGTTGTTGTCAGGTGCTGTCGAGTCAGTTCTGACTCACAGTTACACTATGTACAACAAAAAGAAACACTGCCTGGTCCTGTGTCATCCTCACTGTCCTTGCTATGTTGGATCCGATTGTTGCAGCCACCGTGTCTATCCATCTTGTTGAGGGTCTTCCTCTTTTTCACTGACCCTCTACCTCACCAAGTATGATGTCTTTCTCTGGGGACTGGTTCCTCCTGGTAACATGTCCAAAGTAGGTGAGATGAAGTCCTGCCATCCTTGCTTCTAAGGAGCACTCTGGCTGTATTTCTTCCAAGACAGATTTGTTCATTCTTCTGGCACTCCATTATTATTCAATATTCTTCACCAACACCATAATTCAAATGCATCAATTCTTCTTTGGTCTTAGGTACAGTGACTCTGTATATTCCTTCTATCTTCTTTTTATGCTTTCTGTGTCATTCATTTGCCCAAAGAATCCTTCAATATTGCAACTCCAGGCTTGAATTTTCTTTAGTTCTTTCAGCTTGAGAAATGCCGAGTGTGTTTTGGCTTTCTAACTCCAGGTCTTTGCACCTTGCATTATAATACTTTGTCTTCTCTAGCTGCCAGAAAATTTGAAATTTTCTGTTCAGCTCTTTTACTTCATCATTCTTCCCTTTCACTTTAGCTACTCTACGTTCAAGTTTCAGAGTCTCTTCTGACATCCATGTTGATCTTTTTTTCCTTTTCTTTCTTTTTAATGACTTTTTGCTTTCTTTATTATGATGTCTTTGGTATCATCCTACAACTCATCTGGTCTTTGGTCATTAGTGTTCAATGTGTCAAAACTATTCTTGAGATGGTCTCCCAATTCAGGTGGGATATACCCAAGGTTGTGGACTTGTTTTAATTTTCTTCCACTTCAACTTGAACTTGCATATGAGCAACTGATGGTCTGTTCCATAGTTGGCCCCTGGCCTTGTTCTGACTGATAGGATACTGAGTTTCTCCATTGTCTCTTTCCACAGATATAGTCATTTTGATTTCTGTGTATTCCATCTGGCAAAGTCCATGTGTATAGTCTCCGTTTATGACGTTGGAAAAAGGTTTGTACAATGAAGATGTCGTTGGTCTTGCAACATTCTGTCATGCGATCAGTGTCTTTTCTATCGCCAAAGCCATATTTGTCAACTCTCAATCCTTGTTTCCATCTTTTGCATTCCAATCATCAATAATTATCAATGCATCTTGGTTGCATGTTTGATCAATTTCAGACTGCAGAAGTTGGTAAAAACCTTCAATTTTTTTCATCTTTGGTATTAGTGGTTGATGCATAAATTTCAATAATTCTTGTATTAACAGGTCTTCCTTGTATGCATATGGATATTATCCTATCACTGACAGCTTGACATTTTAGGACAGATCTTGAAATGTTCTTTTTAATGACGAATGCGATGCCATTCCTAGCATAGTAGGCCATATGATTGTCTGATTTGAAATGGCCAACACCAGTCTACTTCAGCTCACTAATGCCTAGGACACCAATCTTTATGTGTTCCATTTCATTTTTGATGACTTCCAGCTTTTCTAGATTCATACTTTGTACGTGCCATGTTCCAATTATTAATGGATGTTTGCAGCTGTTTCTTCTCATTTTGAGTCAAGCCACATCATCAAATGAAGGTCTTGAAAGCTTGACTTCATCCATGTCATTAAGGTCAACTGTACTTTGAGGAGCACCTCTTCCTCAGTCATATTTTGAGTGCCTTCCAGCCTGAAGGGGTCATTTTCCGGCACTATAACAGACAATGTTTTGCTGCTATTCTTAAGGTTTTCCCTGACCAATTTTTTCAGAAGTAGACTGTTAGGTTCTTCTTCCTAGTCTGTCTTAGTCTGGAAGCTCTGCTGAAACCTGTCCAGCAGGGTGATCCTGCTGGTATTTGAAATACTGGTAGCAAAGCTTCCAGTATCACGGCAACACACAAGCCACCACAGTACGGCAAACTGACAGACACATGGTGGGAGCCAGAAACAGAACCTAGAATCCCTAATCCCAGCCTTATCTTAGTACTCTACACACCTGTTGCTGTTGAGTTGATTCTGACTCTTGGCGACCCCATGTGTGTCAGAGTAGTACTGTGCTCCATAGGGTTTTTAATAGCTGATTTTTCTAAAGTAGATCACCAGACTTTTCTTCCAAGGTGCCTTTGGGTGGACTCGAACTTCCACCCTTTCAGTTATCAGCCAAGCATGTTAGCCATTTGCACCACCCGGGGACTCCATTTTATGTACAGGCTTCCATAATACTGTCTTTAAATGAGAATTTAATTGGTTAATAGACACATATTCTAAACACAGGTGAAGAACATTGCATTTAAGGAATATTACACAGGAAGAAAATGTCCGATAAAAATGAGGTAAAACTCTTTTCTTCCCTGTAATACCTCAGTGATCATTCATTTGGTTAACAGTACACAGAGTAATTCAGTGCTTAAACAGCTAATTTAGGTCAATCACCATCCCGGGCACTAGAAAAGATAAAAAGAGAGGATATCATTCCTTATCTCAAGTATAAACAGTGAACCAAAATACAAAGCAGTGCTGTAATAAAAGTATAAAATGATCTCACAGATATGGATGCCATTAATTTCAACCAGAAACATAGGGAGAATGACCAGAGCAAAAGTTCAGAGGTCTGAAGTTGGGTACTGAAGCTTAAAGAACAGTAGGCAGCCTTAATAGGCTGGAAAGGGAGGTAAGTGAGAGACAGTGATTTGGAAAAGGAAAACAGAGGGTCTAGAGTTGCATCGTGGAAGACCTTGAGACTCATGGTAAAAATGGACTTTTTTTTCCTAATCCATGTAGGACAACATTAAGTTTTTAAGTTAGAGACTGACATGATCAGAGATATCTTTGAACAACATAATTCTGGTGTAAAACATTGGATCGAAGGGAAGGAATGAAGTTACATTTGGAAGAAATGGTTAAGAGTCCAGGTGAAGGAGGATGATGGTGGCGTCCAAAGTAATGGAATGAAAGAGATGAATGGGAGGCACTGTGGGTTTGTAAGCCATGTCAAGACACTATTCAAAAAAAAAAAAAAACAAACCCCAACCCACTGTTGTCGTGTTGATTCCAACTCATAACGACCCTACAGGACAGAGTAGAACTGCTCCATAGAGTTTCTAAGGAGCGCTTGATGGGTTTGAACTGCTGACTTTGGTTAGCAGCTGTAGCACTTAACCACTACACCACCAGGCTTTCCCAAGACATTATAGAGAGGGAGGAATTGAAGGTACATGAGAAAAAGGGCTAAATGGCTGTCTTAGTTATCTAGTACTGCTGTAACAGAAATACCACAAGTGGATGGCTTTAACCAAAAAAAAAAAAAAAAATTCTCATGGTCTAGTAGGTTACAAGTCTAAATATAGGGTGTCTGCTCCAGGGGAAAGCTTTCTCTCTCTGTTGGCTCGGGAGGAAGGTCCTTCTCCTCAATCTTCCCCTGGTTGAGGAGCTTCTCAGGTGCAGGGATCCTGGGTCCAAAAGATGTGCTCTGCTCCTGGTGCTGCTTTCTTGGTGGTATGAGTTCCCCAACCCTCTGCTTGCTTCTCTTTCTTTTTATCTCTTAAGAGATAAAAGGTGGTACAGGCCACACCCCAGGGGAACTCCCTTTAGGTTGGATCAGGGAGGTGACCTGAGTAAGGGTGCTGGTACAATCTCATCCTGATCCTCTCAACATAAAATTACAATCACAAAATGGAGGACAGTCGCACAATACTGGGAATCATGGACCAGCCAAACTGATACACACATTTTTGGGGGGACATAATTTAATCCATGACAATGGCAGAGAAGATCCTGGAGGTAGACAGTAGCTGAGACCAAGGTTGCATCTTTGGAGAGGAGCTTTTCTTGCTGAGACAGCTAGGACGCAGGGCCAAATGCAGGTGAGCAGATATTCTGACATGGAGATGAGCTGGGACAGTTGGGGGGTTCATAGTTGACATCCTTTGTTTCTCAACAAAATGGGAAATGAGATTTCTTGCCAAGTAGGAGAGAGAGAGCAGACGGGTTTAGGGATCAGATGAGTGAAAAAAGCTTACAAGAAATACACATTGTGGGCTATTTCAGGAGAGTGGCCCACAATTTAGCAAATTATTTATTAATATTTATACTATCTCTATATATTTTGAAAAATGAGCATTATCCTGACTTGTTCTGCTTGGCAAATATCGATGTCTTGTACAAAATGACTACACAACACCAATTATGATAGCACATGTTACTTAGCCTGTAATGTTCCTTCTTGTCAAATAAATCCAGTTTAAGTCCATTTTTTTTTTTTTTTAAGTATAACTGTAGAAAACATGGAGTCCCTGGCTGGTGCAAACGGTTAAGTGCTAGGCTCCTAACCAAAAGGTTGATGGTTTGAACACACCCAAAGACATTTTGGAAGGTAGGCCTGGTTATCAGTTTCTAAAAGGTCAGAGCCATAAAAAACCTATGGAGGGCAGTTCTACTCTGACACACATGGGTGGCCTTGAGTTGGAATTGACTTGACAGCAAATGTTTTTTTGGTTTTGGTAGAAAACATAATAAAAAATTATTACTTATCATTATATACAAAACCAACAGCTACATTATCCTCAACAGAGAGAGACTGAAAGCATTCCCCTTGAGAACGGGAACCAGATAAGGATGTCTTTTATTATCACTCTTATTCAATATTGTACTAGAAGTCCTAGCTAGAGCAATAAGGCAAGAAAGGGAAAAAAAGGCATCCAAATTGGTAAGGAAGAAGTAAAATTATCCCTATTTGTAGACAACATGTGTCCTATACACAGAAAACACCAGAGATTCTACAAGAAAACTACTAGAAATAATAGATTCAGCAAAGTGGCAGAGTGCAAGATCAATATACAAAAATCAGCTGGATTCTTCTACACTAACAAAGAGAATTCCAAAAAAGGAAATTAGGAAAACAATATCCTTTACAATAGCACCTCATAAAATACTTAGAAATAAAACCTAAGCAAGGACATAAAAGAATTATACAAAGAAAACTACGGAACACAAATGCAAAAAACCAAAAGAGACCTATATAAATGGAAAAACATACCATGCTCATGAATAGGAAGACAACATTGTGAAAATGTCGATATTGCTCAAAGCAATCTATAGATATAATGCAATTCTGATTCAAATTCCAAAAATATTTTCTAGCGAGGTGGAAAAACTAATTACTAACTTTATATGGGAAGGAAAGAGGCCCCAGATAAATAACGCATCACTGAAGAAGAACAAAGTAGGAAGACTCACATTTTCCAATCTCAGAAACTCCTATACAGCCATGGTAATCAAAACAGCCTGGTACTGGTATAATGATAGACACATAGGCCAGTGGAACAGAACTGAGAACCCAGAAGTAAACCCATCCACCTAGGGACGCTTGATCTTTGACAAAGGGTCAAAATCCATTAAACGGGGATTTTTAACAAATGGTGCTGGCAAAACTGAATATCCATTTACAGAAAAGATGAAACAGGAGCTATACCTCGTACCATACACAAAAAACTAACTCAAGATGGATCAAAAACCTAAAGGTAAACTCTAAAACTATAAAGATTGTGGAAGAAAAAATAGGGGCAAACCTAGTGTCCCTAATTTATGGCATAAATAGACTATCAAACATAATTAATAATGTACAAACAGCAGGAGATAAACTCGGTAACTGGGACCTCCTAGAAACTGAATACTTGCATATATCAAAAGGAAACCCTGGTGGCATAGTGGTTAAGAGCTATGGCTGCTAACCAAAAGGTGAGCAGTTTGAATCCATCAGGCACTCCTGGGAAACTCTATGGGGCAGTTCTACTCTCTACAAGGACAGTATGAGTTGTAATCGACTCGATGGCAACAGGTTTGCTTTTTTTTTAGGTATATCAAAAGTATTCTCCAAAAGAGTGAAAGGAGAACCTACAGACTAGGAAAAAAAAATTTTGGCAACAACATATCTGACAAGGGACTAATCTTTAAAATTTATGGAAAAATTCAAGACCTCAACAACAAAAAGACAAACAACCTGACTTAAAAAATGGGCAAAGCGTATGAACAGACAATTCATCAAAGAAGACACCAAGGCAGCCAACAAACACCATGAAGAAATGCTCACAATCTTTAGCCATTAATCAAACCTGCTGTTGTTGAGTTGATTCCAACTCATAATGACTGTATAAGACAGAGCAGAACTGTCCCGTAGGGTTTCCAAGGAGCTGCTGGTAGATTTGAACTGATGACATTTTAGTTAGTAGCCAAGCTTTTAACCACTACACCACCAGGGCTCCTTTTAGCCATTAACAACAACAACAGCAAAAACAAACCCGTTGCCGTTGAGCTGACATTAGAGAGATGCAAGTCACAACTACAATGAGACACCATTTCACCCCAACAATAATGACACTGAGTGAAATAAGTTAATCACAAAATGACAAATATTACATGCGACCACTATTATAAAAAGTGAAGAAAAAGGTTTATGCATAGAGAGAAACATTCTTTGATGGTTACCAGGGATGGGAGGGGGAAAGTAGAAAAAATCACTAGCTGGATAGTAGACGTGTGAAGGGAAAGACAATACGGGGGAAGTTAGCACAAAATTAAAAAAAGAATTACTGCTATTGTTTTTTATGTAAAGGCTATCTGGTTTTTCCAAACCTCATTTCAAAAAACGCAAATTAATTGAGATTTAAAGTATGCACTTCCCATTTTGCTTATAATGCACTGATAAAACCCACTGCCCTCTAGTTGATTCCGACTCATAGTGACCCTATAGGAGAGAGCAGAGCGGTCCCACATAGGGTTTCCAAGAAGCAGCTGGTGGATTCAAACTGCTGATCTTTTGGTTAGCAGCCAAGCTCTTAACCACTGTACCACCAGGGCTTCAATGCGTTGATAATCACAGTAAAAGCAAGACACTCCATCCTGGCTTTTATAGAATGCCTGTTTGTCAGGCTCTTGTCAAAAGCAAGTATACAAGAGAATTAGTCACAAAGGTGAAATGAAATATTTGAGAATTTTTAGTTGACCTTCTAAAGCTTGGCAAAAATCAGGGCTATTTTTATTTTAAAGATGGCACTTACAGGTGAATTAATGATGGCTAGGAGTTCCACCTCACACGAGAGGGGAAATATACTTCACCACTCCATTTTTCTGACTAAGGACAGACAATTCCTCCCCACTGCAGTTTGGTTGTCAGCAGCCAGAGGCAAATAGAAAAATTCTTGCCGAACAACAAGCTTATTCCTGAAAACACAACTCGGCAAAGTAATTTCTTTTTATTTTCCCACTGGAAGAATTGCCGGGGAAATTGAGCTGTTAAGTTCTGGGCTTCCACATTACTTAAGAAATATAGGACAGATAGAATCCCATTTGGAGACTAAGAGTAGGAACATTAAAGTGGATGGGAAGGCAAACTAACGATAAAGGATTGTAAAAGAAGCAATTTACCCATATGTATCTGTTTAGATTTAGTCGATTTCTAAGGTTGTTGAAGCTTCCTAGTTTTCAAATGGTTGGGATAGAGAATCTACAATCTGGCTTAGCCCCAGCTACTTGCTATTAACTGATTGAGGAAACATGGGAGACAGAAAAGTACCTGAAAGCTTGAGAAAGGAAAACCTGGTACAGCAATGCTTAAGCTTCAACGAGCATCAGGATCTCCCGGAGGGCTTGTATAAGCACAGATTGTTGGGCCCCACACCCAGAGTTTCTGATGTTGTACATCTGGGGTGGGGCTAGATAATTTGCATCTCTAGCCACATTCCAGGTGATACAAATGGGACCACAGCAGGAAGCAGCCGTAGTTATATTGCTGTGTACCCTCGACTGGATTTCGACTCTTTTACAAAAACAAAAAACCAAACCCATTGCTGGTCAATTCTGACTCATAGTGACCCCATAGGGCACAGCAGAACTGTCCCATTGAGTTTTCAAGGAGTAGCCAGTGAATTCAAACTGCTGACCTTTGGGTTAGCAGCCAAGCGCTTAACCATTGCACAACCAGGGCTCCTTAGAAAAGTTATAAACCCTAATAAAAGCATGAGAGTAGACCCTAATGAAAGATTAAAGAAATGAAGTTTACTCTAAAGAGAGAGGATGAAGAGGCAACCATGTTACCTATATGAAAGATTGGATCAGAAATTTAATTCTTATCGGCAATGGGCAGTATTGGAGAAAGTGATCTTATATTGCAAGGAGGTCGATTTTAAATTTAGGTATAAGGGAAATATTTGGCCACAAGTTAGATGAGTGGTCTAAAAGGAAAGTCCATCATTATTTTAATTCAAAAGTACTAACTTCGATATTTGTAGCTAACACGTGAATTTGTAACAATACTATTGTTCTAAAAGTACTTATGCTAAAAAAATGGAGAAGTAAAAAGTTGATTTTTCATCTGAGTATAAAAAAATACCATATGTCATATCTCCAGAAACACTGCAGCACAGCCAGCAGACAATGTAGGTAGTACATTCATGTTATGCCATTTAGAAAAATCATAATCATATGTACTTACATAATTTATATCTAATTGCCTCAAAATGGTAAACTACTTTCAAATTTCATAATATATTCTGTCAAATCAAAATCAACCAGAACAATATTCTGAAAGTGGAATGTTAGTTATTGCTAAAAATAGAAGAAATCAGTGCCAGGTGAGATTTCTTCATGAATTGGAAATCCAAGTTCAGTTGGCACTAATCAAGGACCTGAAACACCTTACAAAAATTTGCTTTAACTAAAATACATCAGAAATCCAAAGAGTTATCAAACAGCTGGTAAACAGAAAAACTATTGAACATCAACCATAGTGGAATTTTTAGTAATAACAAGAAAGCAAAAGTATAGGGGTAATATTGAGTTGCTACTGTTGAAAACAATTGCATCAGAGAACCATAGCACAGGGTAGGATTACAGCATTCACAGTCAAGAAGTCTTTAACACAGCAGGGACAAAACCTAGCACAAGTGCATTTCTGGAAACAGTAAGATAAAACTACTAAATGCAAAGAATAAATGGAAACGGAGGATCAGGTTATGATTACTGAATAACCTGGTGTTAGCTCAGGAACACAATAAACTCAGGCATTATTTATGTGTCAACTCATAATTAGCTTTCACATTCAATATTCATTAATTTAGCAAACCCCATTCAGGTGAAAGTCACCAAAGGTTAACCAATCCAACACAGTGGGCCAAATAATATATTTCTTTCTGGGAGGATGATTAAGCTCCAAGACAAATAATTTTCAATGAGAATTTCAAGCAATCCTCAACTGGATAGGATACCAATCATTACCCAAGTACTCAGCAAAATATACCAAAACTGAAGAGTCTCTCCTTCTGATATTCCTTGGGCGCAGCTTACTGAACTACATAATCAGTAAGAACGTTTACACAAGCAGACACTTTGAGCATCACCTCTTCACTTTGATTTTACTAAGGAGCCGGGAGGGAAGAAGGCTTACAAAATGATCACTAGGACAAAAACTATGCCTTGTGAGTAAAGAAGGGCAGAATCCAGATTTGGGAAAATTTCTTAATACTGTAATACTTACTTGCCTCCATGACTCCAAGGAAATGGAAAGCCTCTAGGAGCAACACTGAAGAAATGCATTTCCCATCCCATATGGCTTCAATATCTAGGTAATTAATGTGATTTAACTAGATTAGGTCCACAAATAACAAAGCAGGGCTGAGAACACATGCTTAATTGTCAATGGTCATAGATCCTGTACATTCATGTTAATAGGTAACACCCACTGGTTGAGAAGGCCTTGTCTTCCAGCATAGTGCATTATTTGGAAATTCATTAGTCAAGAGTTATAGCAGAGTTTGGTATTTCTTTCAGGAAAAATTACTAAAAGAACCATTTGCATGTTCATTTCTAAACAAACTTTACACTTCCAGCCACTGAGATGTACAGTTAAAGAATATTTAATTCAAGAGAGAAATAAATTTAAAAGGTATCCTCCAGTGAAGACCAATGTTAGTAAAGTAAAGGCTGTCCCATAAAAAAAAAAAAAATGTATATTAGCCAAGACGTTTTGAATTAAAAATAAACAGAATCTGGCACTACGGGATTTGTTGCTGGCTGAATCCAGGTCTTTCCCTGCTGTACTCCTGGAGTAGGGAAAAAGCCAGGGTGGTTTAAACACCGAGTTCCGCAGTCTAAGCCATTCCATTAAATGTAAATATGATCTGCCCTGCTTTTGGGACAGATTCTTTTTTTTATTGTACTTTAGATGAAAGTTTACAGAACAGACTAGTTTCTTCTTAAATAGTTAATACACATATTGCTTTATGACACTGGTTAACAACCCCACGACATGTCAACACTCTTCTTGACCAAGGGTTCCTTATTACCAGCTTTCCTGTCCCCTCCTGCCTTCTAGTCCTTGCCCTGGGCTGGTATGCCCCTTTTGTTTTTATGGGCCTATCTAATCTTTGGCTGAAGGGTGAACCTCGGGAGAGATTACATTACTGAGCTAAAAGGGTGTCCAGGGGCCATACTCTCAGGGTTTCTCCAGTCTCTGTCAGGCAAGTAAGTCTGGTCTTTTTGTGTAAGTTAGAATTTTGTTCTACGTTTTTCTCCAGCTCTGTCCAGGACCCTCTATTGTGATCTCTGTCAGAGCAGTAAGTGGTGGTAGCCAGGCACCATCTAGCTGTAATGGACTCAGTCTGGTGGAGGCTGTGGTATATGTGGTCCAGTCCGTTAGTCCTTTGGACTAATCTTTCCCTTATATGTTTAGTTTTCTTCATTCTTCCTTGCTCCTGAAGGGGGTGAGACCAGTGGAGTATCCTAGATGGCTGGCTGCTCATAGGTTTTTAAGACCTCACACGTCACTCACCAAAGTAGACTGTAGAACATTTTTTTTTTTTTTTTATCATGCTATATTATGCCAATTGAACTAGATGTTCCCTGAGACCATGGTCCCCACAGCCCTCAGACCAGCAATTCGGTCCCTCAGGGAGTTTGGATGTGTTTATGGAGCTTCTATAACCTTGCCTTGTACAGGTTGTGCTGGCTTCCCCAGTATTGTGTACTGTCTTACCCTTCACCAAAGTTAACACTTATTTATTGTCTATTTAGTGCTTTTCCATCCCTACCCCTCCCCTCCCTTGTAACCATCAAAGATTGTTTCTTGGGACAGATTCTTGATCTGAGGTTTTCTTGAAGAGGTTGGGTGGGAAAATTCCAAAGACATAAACTTCTCATAGACCCTCAAATGTAGTAATCTTCCACACTGTCTCTAAAATTATATAATGTAATTTTATACACAATAATGCAAAAAAAAAAACTAGCCATCATTTTGTTTTAATTAAAAAAAAAAAAACACAGGACAAGTTTCTTTCACAGTTCAGTATGATAAAATTTGTACCTTTCCCAATGAAGTGTTATGTTTCTTTTTCATCACAGAACTTTTGTCACGGCAGCCAGGAAACCCAGAGTTAAGTATCTGTTCCAGTCTGTCAGCTTCCCTGGCAATGGTTTCTGACGTAGTTCCCTCTCCCTAACTCCTTGTTTCTTAACCAGTAATTATTCATGTCACTTTTAATGTAAAAAGCCAAAAACTTACCATATCTTCTAATACGGGAAGAGACCTGGTGGTGCACTTGGCTGCTAACTGAAAGACTGACGGTTCAAACCCACCAGCTGTTCTTCAGGAGAAAGACGCGGCAGTCTGCTTCCACTGGATATCCTATGGGGCAATTCTACTCTGTCTTACAGGTTCACTATGAGTGGGGATCGACAGCAATGAGTGTTTTAATGTAAGGTCCCGTTAAATCCTTTTTGGTATAGATATGGTTACACATAATGAATAAAAAATACATAAACCTATTTAATCATAAATAAATATTTGTAAAATATATAAAAGTCTATAAAAAATAAGACTGACCCTCAGGCAGGATATTCTTTGTGGAGTTCCCCCTCTTCCCCCCGGTGGGGCCATAGCTTTGTGGGCTTAGAAGTTAGACTGCTTGCATTTGACACCTGTTCCTGCCACACTAACTGTGTGGCCTTGGATGTATTATTTTACCTCTATGGGTGTTAATTCTCTCATCTGTAAAATGACCAAAATTCTGTACCAACCTCCAAAGATTCTTGTGAGTACTAATCAGTGCTTTGAATAAAGAGCTTTGAAAAGTGCTTGGCCCATGGTATTTGGAAAATGTTACCTCTTTTAACTAGAAGCAGTGGTGATGAAATTGTGCAACTCACTTAGTTGCAGAGTTCATGGTGTCCTTTCAGGCACAGGCCTGTGTTTCTGGGAAACAGGAGCCCTGTTTTCAATTTGGACTTGATCTGAAAGATACTCTACCAAATGAGCGTCTATGATGAGACTCTTTCTACAACACAATGTGGTCAATGCAAATCCCAGAGGCAGTGGACAGGGAGCAAGAGAAAGATGCAACGCAGCAGAGAGCACGAAAGACTGTTCCCAGGGTAACAGGTTGCTAGCAGCAAGCATTTGGCAAATGGCGCTGGAGAAATGAAACTTCCGTGAGCTACATCTAATGAAAATACTCCTTACTTACAGTGAACTTAAGCAAGTGTGAAGACAAACTGAGAACGTTGGAGAATTAGTAATAAGGGCCCTGAAGTTACCCTCACCCCAGAAAGGGCTACTTTCTGCCAAGAACAGGACATAGCAGAGAAGACAATAAGAATCCGGGTGACGTGAAAGGAAACCTGGAGTTGTTCATGATAGATTAAGCTCTATATTTTGGGGAGGAAAATTTGGAAACCAATGTCACAATCAGATGGATAGTGTATATGGCTGCATAAAGTTATGTTGTTGTTGTTAGCTCCTGCCGAGTCAACTCTGATTCATGGTGACCTTATGTACTACACAATGAAACATTGCCAGGTCCTGTGTCACCCTCACAGTTGCCAGCATGGGTGAGTCCATGGTTGTGGTTATTATGCCAATCCATTTCACCAAGCGTATTCCATGCCCTCCTTGGCCATCTACCAAACATGATGTCCTCCTCCAGTGACTGATCCCGCCTGAGTTGGAGAACCATTCCAGCTACTAATATATTTATCAGTACTGATATATTTATTAGATGACTACAGTAGATGGAACCCAATGATTATTAGAGGTAAAATTATGGTTACCAGAGTGAGGAAAACACGTCAGGCATAACTCTTTGTTGAACTGTTATAAAATAATAAATAGGGCTTTTCCAGAAACATCGGTATTTCCACTGAAATCCAAAGCCGAGGGCAATAGGCTATTGCAACAGTGTAAGGAGGAGCTGCTAGATACACTTGCTAGACTAAAAGTGACCACCTTGTTTCTCTGACCCTCATCCTCATCACTCCCCTCCCGCCTATATAACAGAAGACTAGAGATGGGAAAATGATTCATTGGAGAAAACTGGAGGAGTAAAGATGGCTTTGCATTTTTCTTTCTTCAGTGTACGTATTGCTCTCCCCATCCCTATTCCCATTCAGGAGGGAAGTGCCACCTGTAGAGACTGGGGACATCACATTTGACTCCGTTTGAGACTCCGTGAGCTTTGGAGGATTTGAAGACACAGGCATTGGTTTCTGCTTCCCTTCTAGAGAACTGTGACGGCAACAACCTGACTACAGCTGCTCATGAAGGTAGAGTAAGCACAAGGCAGCCAGGACTTCCAGAGACTGGCATGGCAAGGGAAGGAACGTGTGAGTTTCCTACGGACTAACTGGAAACCATGACAAGTAGTCATGCTCCAGCCTTCTTGGTAGAACTTCATTTAAGAGAGCTGCATGCTGGGGTGGGAGACTTAGCAGTAAGAGATAATTAGGTCAACTGCAGAGGCAGGAATGGAATTAGGATGGGGTCCCAGGAAGACAGTCAGATAGTTTCACTCATGTCAGGGTGGAGGTTTCCATTGAAGGCCTTCAAAAAAAAAAAAAAACCCAAACGAGCTCCATGAAAGAGCCAGCATCGAGACACCAGGCAAGTGGGAGTGCAAGATGGCAGTGTTGGCCATATGTCTCTTAGTTATTGCTCCTTTTGCTCCATTTTCCCCTGCCTTCGATTGACTCTCAGCTGCTAACTGGGAGGTCAGCAGTTTGAATCCACCAGCCACTCCTTGGAAACCCTATGGAGCTGTTCTGTACTGTTCTATAGGGTCACTGAGTCTGAATGCACTCGATGGCAACGGGTTTGGTCTGCTTGATTTTGATTGACCCTGAAGGATCCAGATGCATTTTGAGGGCCAGAGGCTAGCAGTGAAGTGGAGGAAGAACAAGGAGGAATGGTAAAAGAACTGACTAGATGCCCGTCACCATTACAAAGCTGGGAGTCTGAGTAGAGGAAAGGCAGATGCTTTAAACTGGATGTCAGACTAACATTTTGATTTAGACTCACCTGGATTTTTTAATACCTGAAAGTGAGTCTTGATAGTGTCTGTCTGAAATATCTTCAAAGGTAGGAAAGGGGATCCAGCAAAGCACGTTTGAAGGCAGTGATGTGAGAAAATAAACCCTCTTTCCATATGTGTCCTTGGTTGAGTTCAGCCCTTTCAGTGAACTATTTTTACAAATTTAAAAAGCTTATTCCCATCTGGGTATACTATGCACACAGTTGCCCTGATTCATCACGCACTCTGGAATTCCTTTGTGGCCATTCCTATGTCTGGTCACTATATCTCATGATCAATGATACATATATGTCAACCAAGGCCTAGGAGGAAGGCGTGCTCTGGGTCAAGAATTAAAGCAAATGTTCTCCATAGAGGAACACGGGTCAGCTTTATGATATCCCACCTACCTAATAATTCAGTTGTATATCCATTACAAAAATTAGTTGGTAAGTTTCTTTTACTTTAGGGTTTGAGTAGCTTTCATGTGAACAAAATAGAAAAATGAATGTGATGACTGTAGAACATATATGATATTAGTGCTACGGTGCATATGTTTTAAGGGCTATTGCTCATAGGTAGCCCCTCATTTAATTAAATGGGGTGAGTCTGCCCTACTCACTTCATTATCCTATGAGTGTAATCAATAGACATTTAAATGTGTATTTCTCAGGATCACTCTGTCACTGGCTGTGCTAGACACTATACAAAGCACCAGGGTGATTTTTCAGCTTTTATTTAGGTGGTGCAAATGGTTTGTGCTGGACTACTAACTGGTTTGAACCCACCCAGCAGCACTACAGAAGAAAGGCCTGGTGATCTATTTCCTTAAAGATTATAGTCAAGAACCCTATGGAGCTAAGTTCTACTCTGACACATGAGCACATGGTATGACCATGAGTCAGAATCAACTCAATGGCAAAGAGTTTTTTTTTAATTTTTATAAATCAATAACTATTATTTATGCCTAGCATCCATTCTGATAAAGTTTATCTCTGAGCCATAGTGTTAACTATACCATCTCCCCTGTAAAACCTTAGGCCCAGCCCAGTTGAGACTTCTCGTTTAAATTAACCATGTGAGGATAACACAGGCAAATATATAAGTAAAATACCGACAAAAAATGATCTCAGAATGAAAACAAATGCTAAACAGACAACAACTAAGTAAGCGATACAATTATTTAAGTACTTAGTGTGTGTTGAGGGATGGAAAATACTAGGTAGATTAGAGCTGTGAAGGTTTCCACATTCACATCTCATGTTTCTCTTCCCCCTTTCATTTTTCTTCTTTTTTAGAGGATGTCTAAAAGGAATAACATCATGTTTGTTTGGAAGTCCGTTCTTTACAGTCGGAGGATCATTCTTTTGGTAATTCTTTAATGAAGTAAGTAATTATTTTTCAAAGGTAAGTCTTCTACTCCCAGGTTGGGAACTAAGGGAATTAGGCCAATTCAAGAAGCTGAAGGCATGGCTTTGAGCCTTAAGAAGCAAAAAGTTCTGACAGGGAAGAAGGAGTTGGCTAAGAGAAAAATAAAAGGAGCAGGAGATGATAAGGTCTTGTGCATGTCAGGAGCTATAACAAGTGTGGGCAGAAAGGAAGTTTGAGGAAGCCAGTAACCCCAAATTCAAGTCTGCAGAGTGGTAGCTGCTGTGCAGAATTCAGCATTCCAACGCATTTCGGAAGAAATACTGACATAGCGGTCCTTACTAGGACACACCAGGGCCCATGAAGGTGTCTTTGCTAGTATTTCCATCCATTTTTCATTTTTTAATGTTGTTGTTGTTAGCTGCTATCCTCCAACTCATGGTGATCCCACACAAAATGGAACAATACTCTGCCCAGTCCTGCACCATCCTCATGACCAGCTATGGATCTGACCTTAGTGATCCATAGAGATTTCACTGGCTGATTTTCAGAAGTAGATTGTCAGGCCTTTCTTTCTTGTGTATCTTAGTCTGAAAGCTCCACTGAGACTTGTTCAGCATCATGGTGTGAAAAATAATCAAAACTCACCAAAATATGAACATAAGGTTTATTCTGAGCAGTTATTCTATATATGTGTAGGGAGGCCATTTTGATTCCAGAAAATGCAAATGGCTTGAAGGCATTAGGTACAATGGGGCTTATAAAAAGAAGACCAAAACCAAACCAAACCTGTTGCTGTCGAGTCAATTTTGACTCATAGTGACCCTATATGACAGAGTAGAACTGCCCCGCAGGATTTCCAAGGAGCAGCTGGTGGATTAGAACCGTCCACCTTTTGGTTAGCAGCCAAGCGCTTAACCACTAACGACCATGGAGGGAGAAATATAGATCTACCATTAGCTAATCTTAACACGAATGACTGAGCTCTATCCTCCCCCTTTTACTGAGATCAAGGGATACCAGTTCACAAGATAGTCTTTGCCCCTCCACCCAGCCATATCTTTTGAGATTCAAATTTAGTAAGCTTGGCTTTGAACAGGAAAGAAAGGATTTGCCACTTTGGTGCAGTGGTTAAGAGCTCAGGCTGCTAACCAAACGGTCAGTTCAAATCCACCAGCCGCTCCTTGAAAACCTTATGGGGCAGTCTACTCTGTCCTATAGGGTTGCTGTGAGTCAGAATTGACTAGACAGCAATGGGTTTGTTGAAAGAAAAGCTGCTGGCGGAGTGATTTTGGTCAGAGGTTTCTTTAAAGTGAATACAGCCAGTTTGAGCAGGGATGGATTACTCAATAAGCGAGGTATGCACGGGCTTACTTGTGCTTGCTTACTGATCTGTAGTGCACACTTTCGCTACATCAAAGATGTGTACCCACCCCCACTGCTGTCGAGTCGATTCCGACTCATAGCGACCCTATAGGACAGAGTAGAACTGCACCATAGAGTTTCCAAGGAGTGCCTGGTGGATTCAAACTGCAGACCTCTTGGTTAGCAGCTGTAGCACTTCACCACTATGCCACCAGGGTTTCCTCAAAGATGTGTAACCCATGTGAAATTGTGCACTACAGGTTAGTAAGTAAACACAGGTAAACCCATGTGTACCTTGCTTATTGGTTAATCCTCTTCTGTCCCAGGGTTACGAATGAGATCCATTCCTAAGTGTGTCTTTAAGAATTTGTAGCTAAGTTGGAATGGGTGCATTCAGTTCGTATTTAGCCTTACTTTAGTGCAAAAAACAAAAAAAATTTTTTTTTTTTTTTAGTGCAAGAAAAGGCTCGAAGCCTTTCCAATTAGTTAAAAGCTGCACATGCAGCAAAAAATGTGCTTGTGATGAAGAATTTGTTAGAATAGGAGTTGGTTCAGTCATTTCAAAGTGAGGGCAAGTTTACATAACATTAAAGGGCAAGCTACCTATAAGTCAGGCCTTCGTTGCAAACGGGGACAGCCTGTATTTGGTTTCATGGGTAAGAAAACCCTCAAATCAAAGCAAGGTTATCTGCTATCAATTTCTGTTTAGCAATAACAACATGCAAGCCTCACTGACAAATAGGTGGTAGCTGTGCATAACGTACGTTGGCTGGGAATTCTCCCATTGCACTACCATAGGCCTGGAATATCGTCTCTGGAAACTTTCAAGTTATAATTATACTGGGTAGTTATGGATTTTCTCCACTCTATCTCAGGGTTAGACATTTATTCACAATACAGAGCCCAGAAATTACGGAGGGATTTAATTAAAAACAAAAAACTAAAATTCTTACAGAACCTCTTCCAAAAATTTACTTTAAGGCCAACAGTTTCCCATGTAAATTAGAGAATGTACATGGTTCTGACAGAAATGAGATGATAAAAAGCCCAACAAAACGAGGATTATTCATAGCATTAAAGACAGTTTTCTCTGAATCCCATCTTTTATTTGATTACAATCAAGGTCAGAGTTTTTTCTGGATGTTTCCTGCTGGCCTAAAATGGATCCTTTGTTCTCTATGAAAAATGCCCAACATTTACAGCTTGGCCTCCTTGCCCTCTCCTTCCCACTTCCTGAGGCTCGCTGCGTTGGAGCCGATGCTTTCAGAGGGGGGACCAAACAATAACTTGCTTCCAGTCTGCTGTTCTCTTGAGTGTGGCAGGAAATGATTTTATGTCAGACCAAGGTTGGGGTCAAGAGAATTCTGAAGTGTCCCCAACTTTCACAGACACCCTAGTGTGAACAAAAGACTTCCTTAGCAGTTGGAAATTCTCCGAGAGAGAAACCAGTTCATCTAGTTTTAAGGAAACTCTACAAGGGTCGGACAACTCTGAGGGGGGAAGATAATGTTAAGGTGAATGAACTGCCAACTGCTGAGTCAGGTTTCACTTGGCGGCATTTACCAAGCGCCCTGCTGAGTATTGAGCTCTGCAGCTGCGATTAGCAAAATCTAAGCTCAGACTGTACACAACTGAGATATCAGAGGTCAGGAAGTGTCTTAGTCATCTAGTGAGGCTATAACAGAAATACCACAAGTAGGTGGCTTTAAAAAACTTATTTTCTCCCAGTTCAGGAAGCTAGAAGTCTGAATTCAGGGCGCTGGCTCTAGAGGAAGGCTTTCTCTGGGCTCTGGAAGAAGGTGCTTGTCTCTTTTCAGCTTCTATTCCCTAGTGATCTAGGTGATCTTTATGTAGCATGGCATCTATCTTCCCCCATCTCTGCTTGCTTGTTGCTTGCTTAATCTGCTCTTTTAAATCTCAAAAGAGAGTGATTTAAAACACTCCCTACGTTATTACTGTCTATTAACAAAACAAATAAAATCCATTCTCAAATGATAACCACAGGTATAAAAACCAAACCCATTGTCATGGAGTCGATTCTTACTGATAGCAAACCTATAAGACAGAGTAGAACAGCCTCATAGGGTTTCCAAGGCTGTAAATCTTTTTTTATTGTATTTTAGATGAAGCCTTACAGAACAAAGTAGTTTCTCATTAAACATTTAGTACACACATTGTTTTACAGCATTGTTTAACAACCCCACGAAATGTCAACACTTTGCCTTCTTAAAATGGGTTCCCTTTTACCAGCTTTCCTGTCTCCTCCTGCTTTCTTGTCCTTTACCCCTGGGCTGGTATGCCCCTTTAGTCTCCTTTTGTTTTATGGGTCTGTATAATCTTTGGCTGAAGGGTGAACCTCAGGAGTTTCATTGCTACTCTAAAAGGGTGTCGGGGCGGGGGCGGGGGGGAGGCGCATACTCTTGGGGTTTCTCTAGGCTGTCAGGCCAGTAAGTCTGGTCTTTTTTTGTGAGTTAGAATCATGTTCTACATTTTTCTCCAGCTCTGTCCAGGACCCTCCATTGTGATTCCTGTCAGAGCAGTCCCAAGGCTGTAAATCTTTAGGAAAGCATACTACATCTTTTTCCCTTGGAGTGGCTAGTGGGTTTGAACTGCCGACCTTTCAGTTAGCAGCCAAATACTTAACCACTGTGCCACCAGGGCTCCTTAACTACAGGTACAGGGGTTAGGATTTACAACACATATTTTGGGGGCCACAATTCAACCCATGCCAGGGAGGTACACTGTGGGTTATTCTCTACCCACTTGCAAAAATCTAATCATAGATTAACTAACTGTACTCCAACCCATTCTTATATCTGGATCAGTAGTTCTCAACTGGGGGTGATTCTGTCCCCTAGGAGATGTTTTGGTTATCACAACTGCAGGAAGAGGAGGTTTTGCCGATGGGATTTAGTAAGGGACCAGGGAAGCTGCAACACATCCCACAATGCAGAGGACAGCCCTTTATAACAAGAATTATCTGGCCCCCAATGTCAATACAGCCAAGGTTGAGAAACCCCACTGTAAATTGTCCAGCTTAAGTTCCTTTAATGATTATGTTTGATGATCTATGCTATAATCTTTAGTTTTCATGGGGCTTATCAGGCTCAAGTCTACCTAAAACTCTGTTAAACAACAACAGTAAAAATCAAACAGTTGCCATGGAGTTAATTCCAACTCATGGCAACCCCATGTTTGTCAGAGTAGAACTGTGCTCCATAAGGTTTTCAATGGTTGATTTTCCAGAAGTAGATTGCCAAACCTTTCTTCTGAGGCATCTCTGGGTGAACTGGAACCTACAACCTTTCGATTAGCAGCTGAACACATTAACAGTTTGCACCACTCAGGGGCTAACACACTGTTGTTATCGTTAGGTGCACCCACCCACTGCTGCTGAGTCAATTCTGACTCATAGCGACCCTACAGGACAGTAGAACTGCCCCTTTTAGTTTCCAGGGGCGCCTGGTGGATTCAAATTTCTGATCTTTTGGTTAATGGACATAGATCTTAACCACTACGCCACCAGGGTTTCCTTGTTAGGTGCAGTCGAGTCAATTTTTGACTCATAGTGACCCCGTGTGACAGGGAACTGCCCATAGGGTTTTCTAGGCTATAATCTTTATGGGGAAACCCTGGTAGTATAGTGGTTAAGAGCTATGGCTGCCAGGTTTTTTTCCCTGTAGAGCCACTGGGTGGGTTTAAACAGCCAACCTTTCAGTTAGCAGAGAGTGCTTAAACCATTGTGCCACTAGGCTCCTAAAACAGGCATGTGAATTAAAAAAGTTGTTTTTATTTTTTTAATTTATGAAATAGCTTTAAAAAATTTTTTCTACAGCAAGTTAGGGTCCCCTTTGACAATATCTACATAAGTTGATCAGTAACATTAGTTATATTTTGCACATTGTGTCGACATTCTCATCAATTGCGTTCTGGTTGATCCATTTCTAGTACTCTAGTGTCCCTGTACCTTTATCTTCTCATCTTTGCTGAGAATTAAGTGTTGACCTTTTGGACTCACACAGGTTTTTTTTCAGTAGAGCACCGATCTATATCTTTTATTTTGTGTGTCACTTTGCTTTTCTGTTACAAGGTGATTTCAGGGGATAGTTTTGGCTCAATGTTTAAAGGGCATCTCAGGGCAATAGTCTCAGGAAGTTCTCTGGTCCAGTTAATATGGCTATTTTTAAGAATCCGAATTTTGTCCTGCATTTTCCCCCATTCTAACCAGGATCATCTATCGCGCCCCTGGTGGTAGCCACGCACCATCTAGTTCTTCCGATCTCAGGGTAGTTGAGGTTGTAGGTCATGCAGGATATCAGCCTTGTATACTTGCTTCTTCTGTAATTTTGTTACCTTCTTACTCTTTTTTTCCTGATGAGTAGAGGCCGATAGTTGTATCTTAGATGGCCACTCACAAGCTCTTGAGACCCTACCCGTTACTCGTTTCATGTCATGAATTGAACTGTCCCCCCAAAATATCTGTCAACTTGGCTAGGTCATGACTCCCCGTATTGTTATGATTGTCTGCCATTTTGTCATCTGATATGATTTTTCTATGTGCTGTAAATCGTATCGCTATGATGTAATGAGGTAGATTAGTGGCAGTTATACTGATGAGATCTACCAGATTAGACAGTGTTTGAAGCCAATCTCTTGAGATATAAAAGAGAGAAGCGAACAGAGAGACAGGGGACCTCATACCACCAGGAAAGCAGTGCCAGGAGCAGAGTGTGTTCTTTAGACCCAGGGTTCCTGTGCAAAGAAGCTCCTAGTCCACGGGAAGATTGATGACAAAGACCTTCCTCTAGAGCTGAGAAGAGAAAGACTTCCCCTGGAGCTGACGCCCTGAATTTGGACTTGTAGCCTACCGTGAGAGAACAAATTTCTCTTTGTGAAAGCCATACACTTGTGGTATTTCTGTTACAGCAGCACTAGATGACCAAGACACTTCACTACGATGCAGAACATGAACTTTGTGAGCTATATTATGCCCCTTGACTGAGTTGTTCCATTACTATGGCTCTAAGTCTTCAAACCCAGCAAATTGATCTTGGAAGGTGTCTGGCAATATCTGAGGAATATTCGTAGTTGTGCCTTCAATGAATATGTGCGTCTGCCTACACATATGTATTTACATGTACAGGTAGGTACTTCTATCTGTTCTCACGTTATGTGTATACCTGTACCTACCCATATATGTATGCGCCTGTATCCATCCTTATGTAATCCTAGGCTCATTTTTTTATGTTTTGTTGGATTTGTTGGCTTCTTATATATGTAAAATTGTTGGGTACAGGCATCCTTTCCTCGTGAGTGCTTCTCAGTGACATCATTTCCTTTGGTCATGCTGTGTGTTTGGTGCCACTTTTCCCATCACCAAAGATAAAAAGCATTTACGAGCTAAAGTATGCTTCCCCTGACCTTCCCCCCTCCCCCTGGTAACCACCATTGAACATTGGTCACTTCATATATGTCTATGCTTGTCTTCTTATAAAAGAGTGATGATACAATATTTGCCCTTAAGTACTTGACTTATTTCAAATAGCATTATGCCCTCCATGTTCACCCGTGGTATAATGTTTCATGGACTCATCATTGTTTTTTATGGTTGCGTCGTATGCCACTGTACCACATTTTGCTTATCATTCACCTGCTGATGAGCACTTCAGTTGTTTCCATTTTTTTGCTATTGTGAATAAAGCTGCAATGAACATAGGAGTACACACATCTGTTTGTGTCATTACTTTTAGGTCTTTAGGGTATATCCCTAGGAGTGGGATTGCTAGATCATAGGATAGTTCTATTTTTATTTTTTATGAGGAAGAGTCATACTGTTTTCCACAGTGGTTGTACCATTTTAGAGTCCCACCAGCAACAGAGAAGGTTTTCAACCTCCTCATGTCTTAGTAATCTAGCACTGCTATAACAGAAATATCACTAGCGTATGGCTATAACAAAGAAAAATTTATTTTCTCACAGTCTAGTAGGCTAGAAGTCCAAATTCAGGGTGTCAACTCCAGGGGAAGGCTTTCTCTGTTGGCTCTGAAGGAAGGTCCTTGTCATCAATCTTCCCCTGGTTGAGGAGCTTCTCAGGTGCAGGGACCCCAGGTCCAAAGGACATACTCTGCTCCCAGTGCTTCTTTCTTGGTGGTATGTGGTCCGCAACTCTCTGCTCACTTCCCTTTCATCTCTTGTAAGATAAAACGTGTTACAGGCTACACCCCAAGGAAACTTCCTTTACATTGGATTAGGGATGTGGCCTTAGTAAGGGTATTATAATCCCACCCTAATCCTCTTTAACACAAAATTACAATCACAAAATGGAGGACAACCACACAATACTGGGAATCATGGCCTAACCAAGTTGACACATATTTTGAGGGGACACAATTCAACCCATGACATTCCACCCTTTGGCTCCCAAAAATTCATGCCCTTGCTACATGTAAGACATTCACCCCATCATATCATAGCAGAAGTCTTAACTCCAAGTCCAAAATCCAAAAATTCCTCTTCATCTGTGAAATCTAGAATACGAGTTATCTGCTTCCAAAGGTACAATGGCAGAACAAGCACAAGCTAGACATTTCCATTACAAATGGGAGAAATTGCATGGAAAGAAGGGATAACAGGCACCAAACAAGTCAGCAAAACACATTACATTAGCCCTCAAGGCTTTGAAAACTATCCTGTGTCCTCTGAGGCCATTTACACAATGGCCCTGCCCTCCAGACTCTAGGTATCAGCCATACTCTCTGAATTCTGAGTGAAGGCCCCTTAGCTCTGGGCTTCAGTTTCACCTTGCAGGCCCACTGGGACTGCAGCTCTGCTCTGCTCCCTTGGTTTTAGGTGCACCATTTTCCTAGTCCATCTGAGTGGTGACTCCACCCTTAGAAACACCAGAGGCCATGGCTCCACCCTTTGAAGCCCCAGAGATCACAGTCATACCTTTTGAGACTGAGGCAGCTCAGCTTCCTGTGTTCCTTAGCCTCTTGGCTCTCGGGCCTCATGCCTGCATCTGCCCTGCTGGGTAAGTGTTCCAAAGCTCAGTAGCTCCACTGATAAGTGCCTGGAGGCACCCCACTCTGCTAGCAAGCCTCCTGCGCACAGGCACTCAGCTCTCTCTCCATGGGTTGGCTCCAGCACTGTCTGGTTCTGGTCTCCTGGTTCTGCTACTGCCAGTCCTCTGCTGCTGTTTCTCACCATCTGTGCCTTCTCCAGTGTTAACATTTCTCCTTACTTCTGAGTTTTCTATTCATTCAAAGCTGTTTCTACATTTTAGGTATCTGTTAGAGCAGCACCCCACCCTCTTGGTACCAAATTATGTCTTAGTCATCTAGTGCTCCTATAACAGAGATACCACAAGTGAATGGCTTTCACAAAGAGAAATTTATTCTCTCACAGTCTAGTGGGCTAGAAGTCCAAATTCAGGGCATCAGCTCCGGGGAAGGCATTCTCTGTTGGCTCTGAAGGAAGGTCCTTGTCATCAATCTTCTCCTGGCTGAAGAGCTTCTCAGGCACAGGGACCTCAGGTCCAAAGGATGTGCTCTGTCCCGGTGCTTCTTTCTTGGTCGTATGTGGTCTGCAACTCTCTGCTCACTTCCCTTTCATTTTATCTCTTGTAAGATAAAAGGTGGTGCAGGCCACACTCCAGGGAAACTCTCATTACATTGGATCAGAGAGGTGACCTGAGTAAGTGTGTTACAAACCCTACCCTAATGCTCTTTTAACATAAAATTACAATCACAAAATGGAGGACAACCACACAATACTGGGAATCATGGCCAACCAAGGTGACACATATTTTTGGGGGACACAATTCAATCCATGACACCCCACATTCTTGCCAACATTTGTTATCAGTTTTTTAATCAGTGTCATTCTAGTCAGAGTGAGATGGTATCTCACTGTAGTTTTGATTTGCATCTCTCTAATGATCATAAGCATCTTTTCAGGTGTTTGTTGGCTGCTTGTAAGTCTTCTGTGGTGAAGGTTCTGTTTATATCCTTTGCCCATTTTTATAATTGGGTTGTTTGTCCTTTTTTTGTTGAGTTGAGGTTTTTTATGAATTTGGAGATTAGACCCTTCCAGAGGCGTACCTATGGTATGGCAGGTATAGCACATATCCTGGGCACCACTTGAAGGGAGTGTGTGCCACCGACCTGTTTCTATTAACCATCACGGTTTCCATCATTGGCTGTGAGACATCATTCAGCAAGTTAAAATATTTGAGAGCCTCCATGAGTCAAGGCAGAGTGTGTTATCTTGCTCTACTGAGTGTAGAAAGAGAAGAAACTGAGAAAAATGACTTTGAGCACATAATAGATCAATTTTCATCAATGAAAGCTAGGAGGGTGTAGTTTTAATTTTCATGTACTGCCATAATGTGTTATGTAGAAGATTAATGAGCTTGACTTGGATTTTTAAGATGATACTATGGTAAAATTATCTAAAAGATGGGTGTCAGATGTTTGGACAGGGGCACAGAGGTGCGTTTCTTGCCATAGGTGCTATTTTCTGTAGATACGCCTCTGCTCTTATCTGATACGTTGTTTTTGCAGATGTTTTCCCAGTCTGCAGGTTCTCTTTTAATAAAGTCTTTTGATGAGTGTAAGTTTTTAGTATTTATGAGGTCTCATGTATATATTTTGTCTTTTTCTATTTGTGTATTTGTTATGTTTGTCAGCCTATTTTTACAAAAGATTAGGTCCCTAGTTTTCTTCCAGGAATTTTATAATTTTAGGATTAACATTTAGGTCTTTGATCCATCTTGAGCTAATTTTTGTGTATGGTGTGAGGTATGGGTGCTATTTCATTTTTCTGCAAGTGGATATCCAGTTTTGCCAGCACCATTTATTAAAGTTTTTCCCCATCGAATGGACTTTGACCCTTTGTCAAAAATGAGTTGTCCATAGATAAAAATGGCTGGGTTTAATTCTGAGTTTTCAATCCTATTTCACTGGTCTACATGTCTCTTGTTGAACCAATACCTGGCTGTTTTGATTACAGTTGCTGTATATTTTGATATCGGAGAGTGTGAGGCTGCCTGCTTTGCTCTTTTTCTTCAATATTGTGTTGGTTATTCAGGTTCTTTCTTTTCCATGTGAAACTGGTTATTAATTTTTCTATTTCAGTAAAGAAGGTTGTTGGGATTTGTATCAGGATTGCATTGTATCTGTAGATCATTTTGCATAGAAATGACATTTTCACTATATTAAGTCTTCCAATCCATGAGCACTGGATGTCTTTCTATTTCTGAGATCTCTTTTGGTCTCTTGTAGTAGTGTATTATAATTTTCATTGTATAAGTCTTTATGTCTCTGGTTAGGTCAATTCCTAGGTATTTTATAGTTTTGGGGGCAACTGTAAATGGTATTATTTTCTTGATTTCTTTTTCAGAGTACTCTTTGTTAGTGTAAAAGAATACATCTGATTTTTGTGCGTTGATCTTGTACCCTGAATAGTTGCTGAATTCTCCTATTAGCTCCAGCAGTATTTTTGTGGAATTTTCAGTGGTTAAAGCACTTGGCTGCTAACTGGAAGGTCAGTGTTTCGAATCCACCAGCCACTCTGTGGGAGAAAGATGTGACAGTCTGCTTTCATAAAGATTTATAGCCTTGGAAACTCAATGGGGCAGTTCTACTGTGTCCCATAGGGTCTCTGTGAGTCCAAATTGATGTGACAGCAGTGTTTTTGTATATATAGGATCATGTCATCTGCAAATAGTTTTATTTCTTCTTTTCCTATTTGGATACTTTATATTTCTCTTTCTTGCCTTATTGCTAGGACTCAATATAATAACGAATAAGAGTGGTGATAATGGGCATCCGTGTCTCATTCCTGTTCTTAAAGGAAGGAGTCTGTCTTTCTCCATTAAGTATAATATTGGCTGTTGGTTTTGCATGCATGCCCTTGATTTATGTTGAGAAATTTCCCTTCTATTCCTGTTTGCTAAGGGTTTTTTATCAGGAAAGTGTGAAATTTTACCAAACGCCTTTTCTGCATCAGTTGATATGATTACATGGTTGTTTTATCTATGTGGTGGATTACACTGATTGATTTTCTAATGTTGAACTACCCTTGTAATCCTGGTATGAATCCCACTTGATCATGGTGTATGATTTTTTTGATATGTTGCTGAATTCTGTTGGCTAGAATTTTGTTGAAAATTTTTACATGTATGTTCACGAGGGATATGGGACTGTAATTTTCTTTTTTTGTGATTCTTTGCCTGGTTTAGGTGTCAGGGTTATGCTGGCTTCAGAGAAGTTTAGCAGTGGTATGCGTTGAATTGTGTTCCCCCAAAATATGCTGTAAATCCTAGCTTCTATACTGGTGGTTATAATCTCATTTGGGAATGGTCTGTTTTTGTTATGTTAATGAGATAGGATTAGTGTAGGATATACCTTGAGTCAATCTCTTTTGATATATAAAAAAGATTAAACAAGCAAGAGAAGCAGAGATGGGGGAAGAGAGACGCCAAGCCACATGAAAATTGTGCAGGAGCAGAAGCTCAGAAGAAACAAGGAGCTTCCTCTAAAGCTGACAGAGAGAGAAAGCTTTCTCCTAGAGCTGGCACCCTGAATTCAGACTTCTAGCCTCCTAAACTGTGAGAAAATAAATTTCTCTTTGTTACAGCCATCCACTGGTGGAATTTCTGTTACAGCAACACAAGATCACTAAGACAGGTAATGTTCCTTCTTACTCTATGTTTTTGAGGTGATTGAATAGAATTGGTGTTAACTCTTCTCTGAAGGTTTGGTAAAATTCCCCAGTGTAGCCATCTGATCCTGTTTTTTTTTTTGGGGGGGGTGCTTTTTTTTTTTTTTTTAATGATGTCTTCAATCTCTTCTTTTCTAATGGGTCTGTTTAGATTTTGTACTTCTGTTTGTGTCAGTTTATGTAGGTAGTGGTTTTCTAGGAATTTGTCCATTTCATCTAGGTTTTCAAATTTGTTGGACTACAATTTTTCACAGTAATCTGTTATGGTGCTCTTTCTTTCAATTGGATCAATTGTAATGTCTCCAGTTTCATTTCTTAATTTGGTTATTTTCCTTTTGTCAGTCTAGCCAGTGGTTTGTCTACTTTACTGATACCTTCAAAGAACCAACTTCTGGTTTTGTTAATTCTGTTGTTTTTCTATTTTCTATTTAGTTTATTTCTGCCCGGATCTTTATTATTTCCTTTTTTCTGGTAGCTTTTGACTTCTTTTGCTCTTCCTTTTCTATTTGTTCAAGTTATCGTTTAAAGTTATTGATTTTGGATTTTTTTCTTTTTTAATGTAGGCATTTATTGCTATGACTTTCCCTCTGAGCACTGCTTTTACTGTGTCCCAAAAGTTCTGATTTTTCATATTTGTTTGAGTCTAAGAATTTTTTTATTTCACTTTTGATTTCTTCTATGACCTAATAGTTTTTTAGTAGTGTATTACACTTAGTTTCCACGTATTCATTTTTCCCCTTATTTTTCCTATTGTTGATTTCTACCTTCATACTGTTATGATCCAAGATGTTTTGCATGATTTCAATCTTTAAATTGGTTGATACTTGTTTTGTGTCCTAGCATATGGTCTATTCTGGAAAATGATCCATGTGCACTGAAGAAAGTGTATTGTTCTGATGCTGGGTAGAGTGTTCTGTATATGTCTATTAGGTCCAATTGGCTTATGGTTTTATTTCTCATTATCCTTAGTGATCTTTTAAGATGTTCTGACTAGAATTGAAAGTGGTGTGTTGAAGTCCCCTACTATTATTGTGGAGTTGACTATTTCTCCTTTCATATTAGTCTGTATTTGTTTCATGTGTTTTCTAAAACACTGCTGTTAGGTGCATATATAATTGTTATATCTTCTTGCTGGGTTGACACTTTTATATAATAATGTCCCTCTTTATCTCTTGTAATAGATTTTGATTTAAAGTCTATTTTATCTGACACCAGTATTGCCACCCCTGCTCTTTTTGTTTACCCTTTGCATGGAATATTTTTTTCTCATTGTTTTTTTAGTCTGTTTGTGTTAAGTCTAAGGTGCTTTTCTTGTAGACAGCGAAAGGATGGATCATATTATTGAGTTTTTTCCCTGAAAATATCATGTACTTGGTTTTTATGATTGCTTGTTTTGTTGCATTTTAGAGGTCTCTCTTTTTATTTTTTCCCCTGTGTATAGATTTGAGTATTTGTTCAGTGTTCTTGCCTTTCCATTTGGAGAACTCCCTTGAGTAATACTTGCAGAACTGGTCTAGTAGTGGAGAATTCCCACAGCTTCTGTGTATTTGGGAATATCTTGATTTCCCCTTCTTTTTTTTTTTTTTTATTAACTTTTATTAAGCTTCAAGTGAACGTTTACAAATCCCATCAGTCTTCCCCTTCATTTTTGAATGACAGCTTTGCTGGGTAAAGAATTCTTGGTTAGTAATGTAATATTTTATATATGTCACTCCAGTGTCTTCTGATCTCCAGAGTTTCTGGGGAGAAATCCACACTGATTCTTCTGAACAGCCCTTGGTATGTTATACACCCACTCTTCACTTATTGACATCATTAGGTTCCAAAGACCAGATCATTATGCAAAAATTAGCATTATGTAAAAATGAAGGATTTTTTGTTGTTGTTGTTTTCAGACCATCCAATTGTCTGATTTTTATAATTTAGAAAATATGATCATAGAAATAACCTCTAAGCCTTACTGATGTGTTCATCATTGTGATGAGTCTGGTTATGGACTATTCCTCGGTGGGGGAGGAGGAGTGGAGGAGACAAAGCTGGATAAAGCTGGGTTGTATGACTGGAGGACTCATGGCTTAACCACTTCACCTTCCTCCTGTGCTAGGTCAGAGCTTCCCTCATGGAGATGCCTCCAGGGCTCTACTACCACCCCAGAGCCTGCTCTACCCTCTGAGCCTGGTGAGTCACCAAGGCTCAGGGCTTCCTGCAAGGGCCCTGGGAACCTGGCTGCACACCGGCCCCAAGAAGGTGGAGCATGAGACCCAGTTTGGCTCACTTTAGGATGTCACTAAACTCAAAAGCATTTCTTTCAAACACCCTCTCTGATGCCTCTTTCTTTCCTCCCTTCCCACCCTACAGAGAATTTGGGATGTAGGGCTTCAGGCCACATAGGAGCTGGGAACTCAGAACAGTTGCCCTCTGGCTTAGTGCTGCTTGCATATCCACCTGGAGGCCAGCTCCTTTTGGAAGATGGATGGAGTGCCCCCATTGGCAGGGGGGAGTGCAGGGCACAGGGTGGCATAGCCCAGCTTCCTGGAGGCCACCCAGAGACCTTCCTGGAGAGAGGGGATGCTGCACAGCCATTGCTGCCATTCCTGCCACCTTGCTAATGTGCAAAATAGTCAGATAATAGATTTTTTACTATTGCTGTAAATGCGAAACGTCAGATAACGAGATGGTTGGTAAGTGAGAAGTAGGTATATAGTGTGTTTCTCTGGTTACTTTCAGAATTCTCTCCTCATCTTTAGTTTTCATGAATTTTACTAGGATGTGCAGCAAAGTTGATCTTTTTACATTTCCTTTAATTGGGGTTTGTGTAGTTTCCTGTATTTGCATGTTTGGTTTTCTGTCCAGGTCTGGGAAATTCTCGGATTATTTTTTTTGAAAATCCTTTCTATACCTGTATTGCTGTCATGGTACTCTGAAATTCCAATAATTCTGACATTAGATTTCTTAATTGAACCCCATATTTCCATTTAGCTTTGTTTTTCTTTTTTCTTGAGACTTGGTAAGTTCATTTGATAAGTTCTGTTTTCTAGTTCACTTAGTCTATCTTCTGTCTGGTTCTATTGTTGAATAGTGTTTCTCTTGCATTTTCTAATTCAGTTACTTTATTCTTCAGTTCCAATGTTTTTTTTTTTTTTCCTTTAATGTTTTTAGTTTCCTTGTTGAGACTCTGATTTTTCTCTGACATTGTTTCCTACTTTGTTTTCTGTGTGCTTTTTACCTTCTTTAAACATACTAGGCACCACTGTCAAAAATTTTCTACTTTTTGCACTAATCTGGCTTCCACAGGAGAAATTTCCTCTTCTTCATGGTACCATTTTGATTGGTCCTTCTTCTTTTGTGATTTTGTGCGTTTTACTGTTTCTCATTGAACTTCAGATGTTTTGATATCTTTAAAAAAAAAAGTTTTAATAGTTTAAATTTTCTGATTTTCACGGAAAAAATTTCTGGTTATCCTTACTTGATTTTGCTCTGCTATATTCTCCTAAGAACCACTAGTGCCACAATGGTTAAGCACTCAGCTGCTAACCAAAGGTCAGTGGTTTGAACCCACCAGCCCCTCTGTGGGAAAAAGATGTGGAAGTCTGCTTCCATAAAGATTACAGTCTTAGAAACACTATGGGGCTGTTCTACTCTGTCCTACAGGGTTGCTAGGAGTCAGAATTGACTTCATGGCAATGGGTTTGTTTTCTTTTTTAGATTCAGGAGTTAAGGGTTCTTGGGCTCTGGAGTTCAATACACATACATGGCAAATTTTAGCTGGCCACAGACACTAAGCAGCTTTGTTTGGCTTTCCCTTGGCAAAGATGGGGAGTGCTCTATGTCTTTCCCTTGCAGGCACCTCTGCACAGGCCCTCTGATGGTGTCCCGCTGTGTGCCAGGAGGCAGCTGTTTCCCCCTGTGTTGCCCATCTGGAGTACCTCCCTCACACTGGTGCCTTTTCAGCTCCTCCTGGGGTCTTGGGAAGATTCAACAGCACTCTTTCAAAGTGCCATGGTCTCCCTTTGCCCCCTCCCAATTGCATGGCCTGTGAACGCCCACGGCCAACCTGTGCAGCCTCAGAAATTGGGTTACAGCTTCTGCAGTTTAGCTCCTGTTCTGTGTTCTTTGTTTGGGGTGTTGCCTGACCCTGTCCCAAAACGGATGTGGTGAGTGAGTACTCCAAATGCTGGCAGGTAAGTTCTCCCAGCTTCTGTGCTGTCCCCCGATCCTCCTCTCCCGTTTCTGGAGTCACCTCAGCTCTCCAATACCTAAGCTGCCATCCAGTGTTCTGAGATCTCAGTCTGTTTTTGTTTTTATTCACCATCCAGTGGGTTAGTTGCTGGGGGATAATAAATGGGAGTGACTGCTCACCTTGCCATATTGCTCCGCCCCCCCCGAGGTGAACATTTTTAAGCTTATGAAAATATGTATAGAATATGTAGCTGTTGTTATGTGCCATCAAGTGAATTCCAACTACTGATTCGTAATTCTCTCTCAAATTCAGTGAGGTGAGGTAGCCTCTGATAGCTGAGGGAAGCCACTAGATAAGTTTGTGGGGCTAATTGTACCACTTGGGGAGATCTCCAGGTCTCAGGTTCCTCATCCACACAATGAGGAGGATGGGCTTTGCCTCCAAATTCCTTTTTTGGCTGATATTGTATCATTAAAACTCCTAATAATGGAAATTTATATACCCATTTCACCCATTCATATGCCTCTGCCAAGTGTTTCCCTTCCTCCCTCCCTCCTACTCATCAAGACACTTTTCCGAAGATTCTTGTTTTCCATTACAAAAGGTTTTTTATTCTAATTTAAACAAGGTAATTATTAACTTAGTTATTTCAAGCCGTTACTTAAATGTGAACCCCTCTTTTCATCTCCACTTCAAGAATTATCTTCTTGACTGACCCCAAACACACCCATGCCCCAGCAGATGCATATTATCCTATAGGCTGGCTGTGGGCACATTTACATATAATATGTTCATATTTTGACTGCTCTTTTTTAAGTCCTTTTAATCCTAAAAATTCTTTAGAGTTTTTGAATATGAGGACCACATCATTTAATTAATCATATTCTAGAAGGTATGGGGAGTCCCTAGTTAAGTGCTCAATTACTAACCAAAATGTTGGAGGTTCAAGTCCACCCAGAGGCACCTCAGAAGAAAGGTCTGGAAATCTACTTCTGAAAAATCAGCCATTGAAAACCCTATGAAGCACATTTCTACTCTGACCCACACAGGCTCACCACGAGTTGGAACTGGCGCCACGGCAATTTCTTCTTTTTCTGAATGTGGAGTTTTTGAAAGACAGTTACAGGTACCATCCTGATGACCAATAAGAATCAAGGAGATTATCACCAACCCACAAACTCAGTTTCTGACAGAAAAATACATGAGTGGGTAAAATTATTTCATTGTATTTAGAGATGTAGATGGTAAATAACCCCAAACTGGACGTTTATGAAAACAAAAAATCAGTAACGTAGATTATGTTGGCACACATCGTATAATTTTAATTAATTCTGTAAATGGAAATTTAATAGATAAATTCCACAGAAGTATTTTATTAAAATATTAAAAGTAACTTGGAAACAGATTAAACAGACATGATGTATTCTCCACTTCATCTCCATCTTTTTAGAATCCCTCCAAAAAAATGAAATGACATATTTACTGAACTTCTGACAAGTTCTGAAATATCCATCAAATTCCTTCAAGTTAGCAGCTTCTCTACGGACAACCACTGTGACTTTTGACAAATCATCTATATTCTCCAGATCTCAGTTCTCTCATATAAAAAACTAAAAGAACTGACCATCATCTCTCAGCTCCTTTCCAGCTCTAATTTTTGCTGGATTTAAATTTCAACCCTGTATGCACACTGGACTCACCTGAGTAGCTTTTTAAAATCTTGATGCCTAGGCAAGACCCAAGATCAAAAAATCAGAATCTCTGGGGGTGGGTCAAAGCAACAGTATTTTTTAAGCTCCCCAAGTAATTCCAAAGTTCAGCCAGTTAAGCCTAAATATTCACCCTGACTTAAGACAACCAAGTTTCCTAGATTCGACTTTCTAAGTGTTTTAAAAACAACCTACTGTCAAAAAGCATTTCATATTGTACCCAAGTTACACACACACAGGAACACACACAATGTATTTTAATATTTCAATAAAATCATTTTGTGGAATGTATCTATTAAATTTTATAAAAAAATTCTCATGCACTCTCTGATATTTTCTATTTTATTTTAATCTCTTGGTTTTTTTCCCCTTAATTTCACAATGCACAGATGGCAAAAGCGTCCTACATGTAGGCTACTAGAGTCCCTGTGTGGTACAAACGGTTAAGCTCTAGACTACTAGCTGAAATGTTGGTGGTTTAAACCCACCCAGAGGCACTCAGAAGACAGGCCTGGTGATCTGTTTCCAAAAGGTCACAGCCTTGAAAACCCTAAGGAGCAGTGCTGCTTTGCACACCTCTGGTCTCCATGGGTTGGAATCGACGCCCAAGGCAACTAACAAGACCCAGGCTATGTATTACAATTTGACCACTAGATGGAACCCTCACATTTAAATAAGTGAAGGTGCAACTTCAGATTCTGAACTTTGCAAAGCAAAGCAAAAATGAACATACATATAATTCAATATTAATTTTACCCCCAGAAAAACGGCTATTTATAAGATATGGAGCATGGCTATTGGAAAAATGATAGTTATGGTAACAGTAACTCACACTGATTAAGAGCTTATGGTGAGACACTGTCAAGTGTTTTTTTTTAAATCACCACTACAACCTGATAAGGTAGCTATTCCTTCCCTTCTCCAGTGAGAAAACAGACCCAGAGACACTGTAACACGACAGGCACTCAGTAAATGCATGGGTGACCACTGTGGAGCCAGCAGAGGGGAGAGATGCATCTGAAAGCTAGTCACAGAGTTAGACAGCAGGAGAGAGAGAATTTTAGCCCAGGTATGTTGGGTTCTTGTTTCTAACTGTAATAAAATGAAAGAGATTTACGTCTCATATATTAATGTTGTTGTTAGGTGCTGTCCAGGTGATTCCAACTCATAATGACCCCACAGGACAGAGCAGAACTGCCCCATAGGGTTTTCTAGGCTATGATCTTTACAGAAGCTGACTGCCACAATCTTTCCCCCACCATGCAGCTGGTGGGTTCAAACTACCAACCTTTCGGTTAGCAACTGAGTGCTTAAACACTGCACCATCAGGCCTCCTTTCATAAGACTAATACGCATCTTAAAATTATACAAAATAGAAGCACGCTGTATTTTTTTCTCTCCCATGAATCTAGGCTTCAAAGTATATAAAGAAAAAGACAGCTAACATAGGATGAATAGCCTCCTGGGCCAAAGCACAGTTTTGGTTTTATTGAAAATCCAAGGGGATTCCACTGAAGCATTTTCAAGAGGGAACCGCCATGGGAGGATTTTTGCATAGCTTACTCCCCGACTCCATTCCCCTCTTCGGGCAGCATCTTTTCCTCACAGAAGCATTCACTGATCAGTGTGGAGTAGGGCCTCAAAGTAACAATATGTGCTGCCTCAACATCTGAAACTGCGTCTCCAGCGGCCTAACTACAAGTTTGCTTCCCTCCTCCGCTCTCATGGAAAGGTCCCTTAGCAAACAATTCTTATCAAACAAAACAAATGCAGTTTATTCTCATCCCTGAGTAGTGGGTTTCAGTACCCTGCCAGCCCCTGGAATTATTCCAACAAGCTGATCACATCTTCCAGGGGGAACCAGGGGGCACCCCACCCTCTGGATATTTCAAAGTCTGCCTCTCATAGCTCTGGCTGCAGCCTGTTTCCGAGAGCAACCCCCCAAGGGCAACCCCGCTAGCCCTGAGTGGTATGTGGTGTCCTCCTCCCTCAGCTCGTGTGTATATGTGACAAACAGACTTTGTTAACAGCATCTCCCAGGGTCAGGCGTTACATGTTCAGTCATCCTCACACGCCTAGAGTGGGAACCCCTCCCTCACCAACATGGTGCAGAGGAGGCACTGAAATCAATCAGCCTATCTATAATAGCATCTCCATCCTCCACCCCGTACATGGCTTCAGCTTTCCATCACCAGTTAGCGCTAGCAGACATTATGTTTAAACATATCTTTATTTACTGTCTCTTCTCAACTAAATGCAGACTACATAAGGGAAGTTAGAAAGTGAGTAACCCCAAATCCAAGCCTACAGAATTAAAAAAAAAAATCACTATCATTTTCTGAGTGCTTACTATGTATGTACCATGTACTTTACATTTATTAACTGAATTCTCACAAGAACCCTGAAAGATAGATACTAGTATTGTTCTCATTTAACAGATGAGGAAAATGAAGATTGGTTTAACAACTTGCCCAAGGTCACGAAGCTAGTAAGTAGCAGAGGCAGGGTTTAAACCTGGACAGGCTGCTTTTAACTGGTACACTATTGCTGCGTCTTGCACCTAAAGTAAGAGTCTGGCACATAATCACTTCCTAAATGTTTGTTAAGAACAAAGGTTTCAAAATAGTTACACTGGCTGCTGCTTGGGGAAGAGATGTGGAGGGGATGAGAAAGGGGACGTGGGGATCAGCCGTGGTAAAATTAAAAAGATGGCGGCAATAGTGGGGGTCCAGACAAGCAGGTGGTTTGTGCGCATTTTAGAGACAACAGCACATTGTTATGAATTGAATTGTGTTCCTTAAAAAGATATGTTGATGTCCTAATCCCTGGTACATGCAAATGTGACCCTATTTGGAAATAGGATCTTTGAAAATGTAATTAGTTAAATTAACATGAGATATTACAGTAGGGTGGGTTCTAATTCAATATGAGTCGTGTCCCTATAAAAAAGAAGAGACACAAAGACAAATACAAAGAGAACACCACGTGACAACAGAGTTATGCTCCAACTACAAATCAAGGAATGCCTGGGGCTACCAGAGGCTGGGATAGACAAGAAAGGATCTTCCCCTAGAGCCTTTGGAGAGAATATGGCCTTGCCAATACCCTGAATTTGGACTCCTATGAGATAATAAATTTCTGTCCTTATAAGCAGCTCAATTTTAGAGTAGCCCTAGGAAATGTCAATGGATTAGATTTGAGGAATGAGAGATGAAGTATCTAAGGTTGCACCATCCAACGCAGTAGCTGCTGGCCACACGTGGACACTGAGCACTTGAAATATGGCCAGTGCGAAATGAGATGTACAGCTCACTGTAAAATACATTATGGATTTTGAAGACCTAGTATAAAAAACATAAAATATCTCATTAATAATTTTTAGTTATGTAGAAATAACTTTATTTCAAATATATTTATTTCAAATATATTGGGGTAAAGTACAATATATTATTAAATTTCAATTAATTTCACCTGTACTTAGTGTTTTTTTTTAATGTGACTACTGGAAAATGTAAAATGACATATGTGGCTTGCACTGTATTTCTATTGGATTGTGCTGATTTAGGATAATGTCCTGGTTTTCTGCTTGAACAATGCAATTAATATTGATGCATTTACTGTCACGGAAAAGATGGGGTGGTGTTATGGACTGAATTGTGTCGACTTGGCTAGGCCATGATTCCCGTGTGTGTTGTCCTCCAATTTGTGATCTGATTTAATTTTCCTGTGTATTATAAATCCTAATCTCTGCCTGTGGTTAATAAGGCAAGATTAGGTTATGTTAAACAGGATTAGGGTGGTCACATCCCTGACCCAATGTAAGGGGAGTTTCCCTGGGATGTTGCCTGTATCACCTTTTATCTTAAAAAAAAAAAAAAAAAATCTTACAAGAGGTAAAAGGAGAGAGAAGTGAGCAGAGAAAGACCTCATGACACCAACCATGGAAGAAGCACCAGGAGTGGAGCACATCTTTTGGACCTGGGGTCCCTATGCTGAGAAACTCCTAGACCAGGGAAGAATGATGACAAGGACCTTCCCCCAGAGCCAGCAGAGAAGAGAAAGCCTTCCCCTAGAGCTGGCATCCTGAATTTGGACTCCTAGCCTCTCAGACCAAATATAGAAATTATTGAATAATATCATGAATAGCACATGCAAGTAAAATTTTGCTGAAGATCTTTCAAAAGTGGCTGCAGCAGTACATCAACAGGAAACTGAAAGAAATTCAAGCTGGATTCAGAAGAGGACGTGAAACCAGGGATACTCATTGCTGATGTCAGATGGATCCTGGCTGAAAGCAGAGAATACCAGAAAGATGTTTACCTGTTTTACTGGCTATGTGAAGGCATTCAACTGTATGGATCATAACAACTTATGGATAACACTGAGAAGAATGGCAATTCCAGAACACTTAATTGTGCTCATGAGGAACCTGTACATAGATCAAGAGGCAGCTGTTTGAACATAACAAGCGGATACTACACGGTTTAAAGTCCGGAAAGGTGTGCGTTAGGGTTGTACCCTTTCACCATGCTTATTCAATCTGTACGCTGAGCAAATAATCTGAAAAGCTGGACAATAAGAACAGGGCATCGGGATTAGAGGAAGACTCATTAACCTACAATATGCAGAATGCACAACCTTGCTTGCTGAAAGTGAAGAGGGCTTGAAGTACTTACTGATGAAAATCAAGGACCACAGCCTTCAGTATGGATTACACCTCAACATAAAGAAAACAAAAATCCTCATAACTGAACCAATAAGCAACATCATGATAAATGGAGGAAAGACTTAAGTCATAAAGGATTTCATTTTACTTGGATTCACGATCAACACCCATGGAAGCAGCAGTTGAGAAATCAAATCATGTATTGCATTGGGCAAATCTGCAGCAAAAGGCCTCTTTCAAGTGTTAAAAAGCAATGATGTTACTTCAAGGACTAAGGTGCGCCTGACCCAAACTCTGGTGTTTTCAATCACCTTAAATGCTGGGCAAGCTGGACAATGAATAAGGTAGACCAAAGAAGAATTGATGCCTTTGAGTTGTGGTGTTGGCAAAGAATGTTGAATATACCATGGACTACCAAAAGACCAAACAAATCTGTCCTGGAAGAAGTATAGCTAGAATGCTCCTTTAAGGTGGGGATGACAAAACTTTGTTTCACATACTTTGGACATGTTATCAGGAGGGATCAGTCCCTGGAGAAAGACATCACGCTTGGTAAGGTGGAGGGTCAGTGAAAAAGAGGAAGACCCTCAAGATGGACTGACACAGTTGCTGCAACAATGGGCACAAGCATAACAATAATCGTGAGGACTGGGCAGTGTTTTGTTCTATTGCACACGGGATTGCTATGAGTTGGAATCGACTTGAAGGCACCTAAGGTATTTCCGGAGCCCTGGTGGCTCAGTGGTTAAGCACTGGGGTGCTAAACAAACGGTCGGCAGTTTGAATCCACCAGCTGCTTCTTGGAAACCCTATGGGGCAGCTCTACTCTGTCCTACAGGGTCAATATGAGTTGGCATCAACTCAGGACTAAGCCCTGGGATACTCCACCATTCATGAGGTTGGATAGAAACAGGAGGCTAGGAATATCACAAATGACACCACGTTTCTATGTTCAATTTTCTAGCAAGGAAAATATCTATAAAGTCAATGTATTTTTGTGTCAACATATTTTTGTTTGGAATTCATGTTTTCTGTGAACTGTAGTTTATTTTAATACTTGTAGATTTTTTCTTATTTTTCTAGACATTAGCACAGTTGATCTGCAGAAATCCCTGGAAAGCTTTCTTTAGAGAGAAATAACAAAACTCAGCATGATGAACAAGTACCATAGATAACTCTCACAAGAATCCTTCAACATCTACATCAAGCGAAGAAATAAAGCCTCCTGAGCTCTCACTCGACAACATCTCCGTAGCAACCATGTTGGTAAAGCGATGGGCTGAGAGGAGGACACGTTTTCAGAGATTTCAAAAACTTCACATTTAATCCCCTAGTTAAGCATTTCTTTGTAGAATTCAGTTTTAGATAAGAGTGAATGGTAAAGTGGTTTAGAGTGCAAACTCTGTGGTCCAGTACATCTGAACTGAGGAATGCATTTAGAAGAGCTGTTGGCATGCAGTGAACGCTTAGTAAATGTTATTATTGTTGTCGTTGTTATTATTAATACCAGAAATCTGTCCACCCCCCACTCATTTCTATCATCCTGTTGTTGTTAGTTGTGTTGACTCCACTCTGGCTCCCAGTGACCACATGTGTGTCAGAGTAAAACTGTGCTCCAGAGGGTTTTCAAGGCAGGGAAAGCAGAGTACCAGGCGTTATGGGTGGGTTCGAACCACCAACCTCTTGGCTAGTAGTGGAGCACTTAGCTGTCACCCAGGGACTCCTCTATCATACTAATAAAGGAGTATACATCCTTCATAAAATAAGTTTTAATTGTTTTTTGTGTTTCCCATCCTTGTCCTCATGATGCTGAAAATGCGTTCCTAGTATGCAAGCTCCTCAGCTTGGTGATAAGGCGGAACTTCCTTTATGCTTCTGATGTTTCCGTGTGGAGGGACCCCTAGTAGAGTAACACTTCTGGTCTTTTCCCTCCTTCAATCTCTCCTCCTCAGGGCCAGGGGGAGTGACTCTCTGTAGACTTTAGAAAAGGAGCCCTGGTGGCGCTATAGGTTGGAGTCAACTTGAAGGCAAAAAACAGACTTTGGGAGATGGAACCGGGCATCTACGTTTGGTCTCTACCCACTGATGGCAGGAACACGTTCTGCTCTGCTCCTCTGGGCAGCAAGTTTCACGGGCAGGCCCCTTTGGGGGACGCCTGGGGCAGTCCGACTGTGAGTGGTAAGTTGTTGTTGTTGTTAGGTGCCGTCGAGTCGGCTCCGACTCATAGCAACCCTATGCACAACAGAACGAAACACTGCCTGGTCCTGTGCCATCCTCACAATCGTTGTTATGCTTGAGCTCATTGTTGCAGCCACTGTGTCAATCCACCTCGTTTAGGGTCTTCCTCTTTTCCACTGACCCTGTACTCTGCCAAGCATGATGTCCTTCTACAGGGACTGATCCCTCCTGACAACATGTCCAAAGTATGCAAGATGCAGTCTCGCCATCCTTGCTTCTAAGGAGTGTTCTCGTTGTACTTCTTCTAAGATTTGTTCGTTCTTTTGGCAGTCCATGGTATATTCAATACTCTTCACCAACACCACAATTCAAAGGCATCAACTCTTCTTCGGTCTTCCTTATTCGTTGTCCAGCTTTCACATGCATATGATGTGATTGAAAATACCATGGCTTGGTTCAGGTGCACCTTAGTCTTCAGGGTAACATCTTTGCTCTTCAACACTTTGAAGAGGTCCTTTGCAGCAGATTTGCCCAGTGCAATGCATCTTTTGATTTCTTGACTGCTGCTTCCATGGGTGTTGATTGTGGATCCAAGTAAAATGAAATCCTTGACAACTTCAATCTTTTCTCCGTTTATCATGATGTTGCTCATTGGTCCAGTTGTGAGAATTTTTGTTTTCTTTATGTTGAGGTGTAATCCATACTGAAGGCTGTGGTCTTTGATCTTCATTAGTAAGTGCTTCAAGTCCTCTTCACTTTCAGCAAGCAAGCTTGTGTCATCTGCATAACGCAGGTTGTTAATGAGTCTTCTTCCAATCCTGTTGCCCTGTTCTTCTTCATATAGTCCAGCTTCTTGGATTATTTGTTCAGCATACAGATTAAATAGGTATGATGAAAGAATACAACCCTGACACATACCTTTCCTACCTTTAAACCAATCAGTATCCCCTTGTTCTGTCTGAACAACTGCCTCTTGATCTATGTAAAGGTTCCTCATGAGCACAATTAAGTGTTCTGGAATTCCCATTCTTCGCAGTGTTATCCATAGTTTGTTATGATCCACACAGTCAAATGCCTTTGCGTAATCAATAAAACACAGGTAAACATCCTTCTGGTATTCTCTGTTTTCAGCCAGGATCCATCTGACATCAGCAATGATATCCCTGGTTCCACGTCCTCTTCTGAAACCGGACTGAATTTCTGGCAGTTCCCTGTCAATATACTGCTGCAGCCGTTTTTGAATTTAGAGGCCATCTCAAGAATAGATTTGACGCATTGAACACTACTGATCGAAGACCAGACGAGTTGTGGAACGACATCAAGGACATTATCCATGAAGAAAGCGAGAGGTCACTGAACAGACAGGAAAGAAAGAAAAGACCAAGGTGGATGTCAGAGGAGACTCTGAAACTTGCTCTTGAGTGTCGAGCAGCTAAAGCAAAAGGAAGAATTGATGAAGTAAAAGAACTGAACAGAAGATTTCAAAGGGCCTCTCAAGAAGACAAAATAAAGTATTATAATGACATGTGCAAAGAGCTGGAGATGGAAAACCAAAAGGGAAGAACACGTTTGGCGTTTCTCAAGCTGAAAGAACTGAAGAAAAAATTCAAGCCTCGAGTTGCAATAGTGAAGGATTCCATGGGGAAAATATTAAATGATACAGGCAGCATCAAAAGAAGACAGAAGGAATACACAGAGTCATTATACCAAAAAGGAGTAATTGATATTCAACCATTTCAAGAGGTGGCATATGATCAGGAACCGATGGTACTGAAGGAAGAAGTCCAAGCTGCTCTGAAGGCATTGGCGAAAAACAAGGCTCCAGGAATTGATGGAATATCAATTGAGATGTTTCAACAAACAGATGCAACGCTGGAGGTGCTCACTCGTCTACGCCAAGAAATATGGAAGACAGCTTCATGGCTAACTGACTGGAAGAGATCCATATTTATGCCCATTCCCAAGAAAGGTGACCCAACCGAATGTGGGAATTATAGAACAACATCATTAATATCACACGCAAGCAAAAGTCTGCTGAAGATCATTCAAAAACGGCTGCAGCAGCGTATGGACAGGGAACTGCCAGAAGTTCAGGCCGGTTTCAGAGGAGTGGTAAGTTAGGGTGGTGAGATCTTAGCAAACTCCCTTGCCCTCTGACGTCCAACAGCTGTTCATAGAAAAGGCAATACTCTGCCACTCGCCTGATTCCTGTAAACAGGCATTAAGTGGTTCAGAACTTAAGCAGGGGAAAGGGAGACGCTGTTTACTGACCCCCTGAAGATCCCATCATCTGGTGCATTAGCCTGGGAACTTTGAGAAGTATACCAAGAGTGGACAGACTTTTAACTGGGGGCAAGGTGTATGACTTTGGGCTTCTGGAGTCAGCGGAGAGGCAGCATGTGTTTTAACTTTTGTGACTGGCAGCTCTCTGTATTGTACCATGCAGCTGATTTTTCCTGCCATTGGCCTTTAAATGGTGTGGCTGGGCAGAAAGCTTCAGGCCTGTGGGATTCCTACCCTGCCTTAGGGTCGCTTTGTCCACAGGCAAACGGGTGTTTTATACAGGAGGAAGAGATTCACATATAGGCAGGACTGTACTTGCCAGCCTTGGAAAGCAGTCAAAACCAAGGCCAAGATGGGGTACGAGCCTGTTTGGATACAGGCCTTTCAAGATATTAGACAGCATAAGGACATTTTGTTGCTATCTCTCAGCTGTCTTGCTGGCCAGGACTTGTGACAATAGATGTAACTGACCTCCAATACAATACTGAGCACTAGTGGGTTCTAGGTTTAAAGTATTAGTGCCAGGCCCAGGGAGGCAGTATTATTTTGGCTGCTTCAAAATCTAAGAACTACCTTTAAGGCCAAAAGAGAAGACTGATATGGCTTACCTCTTGTAATTATGTGGCTTGCCAAAGTCTCTCAAGCGTCACTGTGAAAGGGAGTATATACAGTATAAATGAACAGACTATGCCATCTTTTTGAGTTGAGGTAGAGAATAACTCAATAAAGCTACTGCAAAACCAAAGGCTAAGGAGGCATTTAAAAAGATCTGTCACCAGGAACCAGGGAATTAAGGAAGAACTGAAGTTCTCTGAAAATTGTCTTCAGTCTGACAGTCATATCAGGAAAAGTAGAAGACTGAAAACAAAATACAGAAGGCAAACTGATTAAAAGATAAAGGAAAGAAAGAAGACATTTTAGAAGATAGAGTAAATAGATATGAAACCTTAGACAGCCAGGGGAGGCAGTTATGAAACCAAAAGGAGATGTACCTAAATCTCTCTGGTCCCAAAAAGGGTGTCAGGAAAGGGGAAAGACCTTTCTTTTGCTATTGTTTAGAAAGGGTGACTTGGATCCAAGGAAACCCAACAGAGGATGGGAGGTAAGATCTCAGAAAACAACCTGGATTCCTGTCTTAGAGGGCGATGAAATGCAAGAACCTTTTGCAAACATTTCTTAAATCTGCCGAGTTTGTAGTGAGAATCACCGGAGGCCCTGATTCTGATGACTGGGTCAGTGTACAAAGTTGTTATATATGTTGACATATTTGATATGAAAAAATCAGGGAGAACAGCGTAAGATACTCAAAGAATCCTTAGATGAGTTTCCAGATAATGGAGCCATGCAGGGGTCATACAAGTATTCTCTGTGCCCTCAGGGCCTTGCTTGAGAAATTTATGGGATTAGGACTTTAAGAGAAGACACAGGCAAGACCTATTACATGTGAAAAGGCAAGACAATATACATCAAGTCCAGGTCTAGGCTCTGTGCTAATCTGATGGGGGAATATCTCTTACGTGGGATTCTCCAACTCAGGAAGAGGGAGGTAGGAGTTATAGGTTGAATTGTGTCTCCCAAAAGATATATGGAAGTCCTAACCCCTGGAACCTGTGAATGTGACCTTGTTAGGAAATAGGGTCTCTGCAAATATAATTAGTTAACCTGAGATCATACTGAAGTGGTGTGGGCCTTAATCCAACATGACTGGCGTTCTTCCAAGAAGAGGAGGACAGAGAGAGAGAGAGAGAGAGAGAGAGAGAGAGAGAGAGAGAGTAGCAGAGCAAAGATGGTCTGGGAAGATGGGGGCAGATATCGGAGTTACGCTGTCACAAGCCAAGGAACACCTGGGGCTGTAGAAGCTGGAAAAGATAAGGATCTCCTTCTAGAGTCTTCAAAGAGGACACAGCCCTGCTGACACTCTGAATTCAGACTTCCAGCCTCCAGAATTGTGAGACAAATTTCTGTTGTTTAAAGACACCCACTTTGTGGTATTTCGTTACGGCAGCCCTAGGCAACAAATTCAATAGGCACGATTTGTTTGAAAAGAAGTCTCTGTTATATCTAGGAGCCCTGATGGTGCAGTGGTTAAAGCGCTCAGCTGCTAACTGAAAGTTCAGTGGTTCAAACTCACCAGCTTCTCCCTGGCAGAAAACTGTGGCAGCCTACTTCCATAAAGATTACAGCCTCGTAAGCCCTATAGGGCAGTTCTACCCTGTCCTATAGGGTTGCTATGAGTTGGAATAGACTTGACGGAAGTGGCTTTGGTTTTCTGGTATATCCAGAACTAATCCTTTCATAATTCTTGCTACTGGAGGTCCCAAATGATGAAATTTAAGAGGTATCTTAGGAAATGAAATGTTTGGCTGTAAATCAAAAGGACAGGGGAAAAAGGGCTCTGAGATTGCGTAAACAGGGCTAGTCTCATACATATTAGAAAAGAGACTTCATGGATTGAATCACGTCCCCACAAAAATGTGTGTATCAATTTGGCTGAGCCATGATTCCCAGTATTGTATGATTTTTTACCATTTTGTCGTCTGGTATGATTTCCCTATGTGTTGTAAATTCTATCACTATTATGTAATGAGCTAGCGGCAGTTATATTGATGAGATCTACAAGATTAGATAGTGTCTTAAGCCAATCTCTTCTGAGATATAAAAGAGAGAAGTGAGCAAAGAGACACGGGGACCTCATACCAACAAGAAAGAAGTAACGGGAGGAAGTATGTATCCTTTGGACCTGAGGTTCCTAAGCAGAGATGCTCCTAGACCAAGAGAAGATTGATGACATGGACCTTCCTCCAGAGCCGACAGAAAAAACCTTCCCCTGGTGCTGACACCCTGAATTTGGACTTCTAGCCTACTAAACTGTGAGACAATAAATTTCTCTTTGTTAAAGCCATCCACTTGTGGTATTTCTGTTATAGCAGCACTAGATGACCAAGACGGAGACCAACTTAAAGATTAGGTTAAACTGTTAGAAATTCCCCCAGCCTTCCTGAAAGACTAGATGATGCTACTGCAGAGCAAGGTTACCACGGAGAAATGTTCCCTAGGCTTCGAACATTCAATGTTCTTTAGGCTGAGGAACACAGGGCAGAGGAGGTGGTTTTTAGTAGGCTCCCAAGACATCAACGGCAGCTTCAGTTCAGGAATCTTCTTAGGGCAAGTCTCTAGTTGGTACAAATTTGAGGATTTGGGGGAAACCTTCCCTAGGGAACAGGTATTATAGCGCTAAAGTTTCAGAGTGTGGTCGACACCTGATTGACCACAGGCTTAATGTCAAATCCAGTGAAGCTGACAGAACACAAATCTGGGAATGTTAGATGTTAAATGAACAGACATCTTCACAGGAAGTGTACAGAAGACTACCGTACGTTACTAGAGTCCACAGTCTCCATGCTGCACGAGAATGCAGGAAACATGGGACTCAAATGGTGTGGACTATCACCACTGGGAAAGAAAGGCAACTCTCAAGAGCAACTTATTGCCCCAGGTGGCCACCATTCCAAATATTTAAATATGCAAGAAGGCCGGAATATCCCAATATCACTTTCTGTGGGAGGACACAGTGCATCTAAGGAGAGACTTCCTCCTTAGTATGGCAAATACTGTTGCAAAATTAGTCTCTTGATGGAAGTTTTCTCCCAAATGAACATGATTCATAGGTCACAGCCACTGGAGGGCAGGCCCAGAACAACCTGCATACCGGAAAGGTGGAAACCAGGGCTTGCTTTGTCAACTCCCTTTCATGTGCTACCATTGAATCTTTGCTATGATATCTGGCAACATAGAGTATGGATTTTGGGAACATAACGGTTTCCAAATTCTTCAGGGCCTGGGATTGGCTTCTAAATTTCATGTATGTGAGGCCAATGCTGTGATAATTATTTGCACTTTATTAACTCTTTGGAAACATAAAATAGTACATTTCTGAGATGCTGACGGAAGAACACCCATCCAGAGGAATACACCCTAAGCTATAGTGGTAACCAGCTATCATGAATGTCTCTGAGACTGGGCAGAATCAGATACGGAGGACAATCAATTCTGGACTTTAATTTTTTTTACTTTTAATTCACAAAAGCAATAGAATTTTACTTTCAACTTCATTTATTTTGGAATTGAACTTATGTTCTCTGTGCTTCAGTCTGAGTCAGAATTAACTTGACAGCAATGGGTACTCTGCCTTAATTATTTGCAACTTCAATCTTTAAGCTTTTTTTCCTTGTGCAATTAATAACTGGATGGGACTTATATTCATGTATTGAACTGTTATATATTATTAGCATTCTATTCTATACTCTGTCATTTAATCTCCAAATAACCTCTGAAAGGCTATGTCAGACAATGTGGCTAGACATAATTGGAATGGGAAATAGAATACAGACTAATTCCAGATTTTGGTACACAGTAGCCTTAGATTTAATTTAGTAATTGTATGTTTCTGTCCTGTTTCAGAGTTTTCTAGAGACAAAATGAATGCTGCATGCTGCCTAGCTATAGTCTGGGGAGGATACCTAGTGAAGCAGTAGTTGGTACTGGGTAGACATCTCATGCAACTGGGAGCAGTCCTGTCCTGACAGATGTTACTCTCCTCACCTGAGGGGAGACAGTCACTCACCTGGTGGACCACAGTGAAGCTGCATCCTATGAAGCTGAGAGAACACACAGCTTGGAATGTTAAATGGGATTACTCCTCCCTACTCAGGCTGTTTCCATTTGGGGGAACTCCATTAGAGTGACACCCCGGGCCGCTCTCTACTCTTCACTCACTCCTCTGTTCACTCCCTTGGCTCCAGGAGAGGAGGGGTCTCTTACCTGATTGCGACTGGTGATAAGTGGGAGAAAGTATAAGACGGAGTGACTCAACCCTTCTCTCTTTCTGGGATCTGCCTGCCCAGAGCACTCCCTGTGCTCTAATCCTCCACCTGGTGCATTGTAAGGGTGGGACCCAAGAGGGGAGGCCTGAGGTATTGGGCTGGCCAGTGGGAGGGTCATTCTGCTTCATGCAGGGATGGGAGATGTAATAATTCTTCTTGGTGTTGGGCATCAGCCGAGTTCTTCAAAAACTGTGTCATTAAAATGAAACAATTTAATCCCCACTTACCTAATTCCCGTAACCATTTTTCAGCTGGTTCTGAATTTAGGTAGGGCCAAAAAGGGCATTTTCCTTATCTGCTAAGTCATTAACAGTTAGTCTCCACCAGGCATGGGAGGAAAGTCTTACTTGTAACTAGGAAGTCAGAATCGATGCAGCATGACAACCTGCCTGGGCTCACATTCCAGTCCCGTCACTTACCAGATACGAACATTTGAGGGAAAAAAAACTCTTAAAATATCATTTGTAAGAGGGTGTCTTAGTTATCTAGTGCTGCTATAACAAAAATACTACAAGTAGATAGCTTCATCAAACAGAACTTTATTCTCTCACAGTTTAGGAGGCTAGAAGACCGAATTCAGGGTGCCAGCTCCTGGGGAAGGCTTTCTCTCTGACAGTTCTGGGGGAAGGTCCTTGTCATCAATCTTTCCCTGAGTCTATGAGTTTCTCAGCACAGGGACCCAGGGTCCAAAAGATGTACTCTACTCCTGGCTCTGCTTTCTTGGTGGTAGGAGGTCCCTCTCCTTTCTGCTCAACTCTTTTATATCGCAAAAGACACTGATTCAAGATTCAACTTAATCCTGTAGATTGAGTACTGCCTCATTAAAATAACTGCCTCTAACCTTGCCTCATTAACATCATAAAAACCCATTGCCACTGAGTTGATTCTGACTCAAAGTGACCCTATAGGACAGAGTAGAACTGCCCCACAGAGTTTCCAAGGAGTGGCTGGGAGATTTAAAACTGTTAACCTTTTGGTTAGCAGCTGTAGCTCCTAACCATTATACCACCAAAACAGGATAATCACATCGGATCACAAAATGGTGGACAAGCACACAATACTGGGAATCATGGCCTGGCCAAGTTGATACACACTTTCTGGGGACACAATCTAGGGCTGGTATGGGTCAGAATTGACTTGACGGCAACAGGTTTATTCAATCCATAACAAAAAAGAGTAATATAGTATTCACTTCATAAAAGTTTTGGTGAAAACAAAATGAGATAATATAAAAAATTATAGGCTACTATAAAATCTACTCTTTTGGTTTCCTGTTCATAGTTCCTAGCCTACAGTTCCTAATAACAATTATAGCATGTACTGAATGCATATTATGGGTAAGACCCAGTGATAAGCAATTCACCCACAGTATCTCATTTTGATCTTCACAAAAACTGCACAGTAGATAATAATATTAGTCCAAATTTATAGAGACAGACTACCTATTCAATCTCTAGTTGAGGCCTAGAGATTAAAACATTTGTCTAATGTCACGCATTTAAGTGAGTGGTAGAGAGGATTTTTGAACCCTCATAATCTGGAGACCATACTCTTAAATGCTGTGCTATTTGTGCCCTCCCCCCGCCGCCAATATCTGCTCTTTGACTGCTGACTATGTGCCTGGCACCTACTAGGAGCTTTATAATTTCATCAATCATATGTAGGTTACAGTTATGGACTTTACAGTCAAACAGATGTGGTTTTCTATAATTACTCTGCAATTTTCTAGCCTAGGAATCTTGGAGAAGTTGGCTAATCTTTTTGAGTCTTGATTTTTTCACTTGTAAATTGGGGCTAACAATACCTATACCTCTTAGGTTTGCTCTGAGGATTAAATGAGAAAATGCTTACTATTTGGCCCACTAGAAGCAATCAATGACCTGCATCAATTTTTTTCGCATGATACAGATGAAGAACAGACTGATACCTGGCTCACAAGTGGTAGCATCCAGGTTCAAATCCTTTTTTAATCAAACAACAACAACAAAAAAGCTTGCTTTTTCCCCTGTGCTATTCCCGCTTCCTGTATATTCTGGACTCTCCAACGCTAATTTTCCCTTATACCACTCAGTTGTTCCAGGGGAAAACAAAACTATTCTTTAGCTTTTTGAAAAATACAATGGATTCCCAATTGTATTCCCTGGAGACATTTTAGGAACCTTGGCAAGTGGAATGAAAACAGCTAGGGGTACAAGAGAGGGGTAGGACAGTTCCGCCTTCCTTTGTCTTATACAGCGATAGTTTGAGTGGGTTTTTATATAAAGAAAGTGTTCCTTGGAAAAACCGAACAAACAAAACCTCCCTGACACCTGCTGCAGTGGGAGAAGAGTAATCTGCTGGAGGTCTGGAGGACTGGGGCTGAGGTAAGTCCATCATTTACTATTGTACAAAAAAAAAAATTGTACAGCCTTGGTCAATTACCCAGGCTTACGAAGGGGACAATAAAACCTTAATATCTCCTGGGGGCTAGAATTAAATGATAAAATTATGGTATGTGCTTTGTGAAACCCAAATGCATGGCACAGAAGTAAATATACCCTGAAGCCAGACAGCCTGGTTTGAATCTCAGCTCCTCTACTTACTAGTGTGTGTGACTCTAGGCAAGTCATGCAACCTCTCTGAGCCCTAGATCAGTCTTTTGTAAAATGAAGACAGTACTGGTACCTTTCTCATAGGGCTGTTGGGAGGTTTATACTATGTAAAGCATTCATAACAGTGCCTGACACATAGTAAATGCTCTATAAATATCTGCTGTATTGATTCTTAATCTTTAGTTAGACTAACTACGTTAGCTCTGTACATCACAATTCTTCCTGAAAAACATCCCTGCAAAACAGCCCTCAAAGTACTTTCCCTTTCTGACCCTCAAATCTAACAAAACATGTGCAAATTCATGAGCCCTGTCATATGGCTTTCCATCAAATTACCCAGATACCTGGAATAAAGAGGATTTTTGAGAGGAGGGGAAGGACGCAAATTTTCAAGCATTTGTCAAGCTTCTACCTCCCTTTATATAATTAACCTGAAAGTTGGGTTGTAAAATGTGAACTGAAATTGTAGGAAGTTTTATAACCTCAATACAAATGAAATAAAACTGTTCCATTAGTTGTATAGTTTCTAATTGTAAAACTACACAAACAAATGTTCTTTCCCTGAATAACTTTACCACATCAAAGTCTTTCAGATTTTGGAAAAATGCCCATTTCATTAAAGGTCTCAATTTTTAAAGAAATGAGTTCTTGAGCCCAGTATTAGAGAGAAAGCACTTTTTTTTTTTTTTATGATTTATAAAATTACATTTGAAGAGGACACATGGGGGGTATATTGAGAGAAACACTTTTACAAGTGCTACCAAATTATACGTCCCTCTGACTCAAAGGCCAGTCAAAAGAAAATCAAGGAAATAAGGCAAAACATAAGAGCCAGCAGAAAAATAATTACATAACAGGTCATGGAACTGTCCTAAGACCCTGGCAAAATCAGGTTAAAATTTGGCTAGCATTAGCCATGGCTGCAAGGAAAAAATGGAGTTCATGCCTAACTTTATTGAAATTGTTGAGACTGTTGCCCAAAATGAAGGACAGCTAGATGAACTAAACAATACCCTGTCCCATTGCTCACTTCCTTAACCAACAGCCTCATTATTATTATTTTGGTCTATTTTTCATTTTTCTCTTTAAGAAAGCTGAGATAACAAAATTGATCTTAAATCTCTCCATAAAAACAACTGTGGCGTATGTCTTTTATTTCTATTTAGACATCAGTATAGAATAGCATAATAGTAAAACAAAGTTCTCCAACCCAAAGTCACTACTGTTATTTTGCTAAGTGGTTATTAATAGGAGTGTGTAGAAAACACAGGCCCATAAAAATGGGGTATGAGGTGTGTGGGGGTGGATGGAGAAGGACAGAGGGCCACAGAGAATTTATTTTCTTAATCATCATCATCAAAATCAGACTTAGAAATTTATATTTTTATTATTAAAATGTGTTTTAAGTTATTTCCTAAAAAAAATTTCTTCCTGAACTTCTGTAATAACTTTGGCCTGGCAGTAAAAATAGCAAACAGGTCTTCAAGGGCTTATCAATGAACTTAAGCCACTGAACTGGGTTTCATTTTCTGTGTTTTATGACACCAAACATTGGGATTATTTCTGAAAACATTTCTCTTTCAATGGAAAGAAAAGTGGGTGAGCACTTCTCTATCTGTCAAGGTCTACACTGTCACTGCTACATCTTTGTTCATCAAAGCACACTGTCATTGCGACGATCATTACTCTTGTATCTGCTTTTGAGTTTGGACTGTATGGCAATGATTTCTAATTTATCTAGAAAGTGGTCAGCAAATACTTAGAATTCTAAGAAGCTGCCTACATTTAAGGATTTTTGTATTTAAAATTCTGAAGTAGGAAAATGATAAATGTTTTAGAGGCTAGCTAGTGGATTCATGACATTTAATATCCTAACATCCTTTGAAAGTAATTTTACATTAGACTCAATACAGTAGGTGTGTATTTCTAATACATATCGGGCTTTATGCCAGATACTGGGAATGAGGACAAAGATAAAAATCTTTTCTAAGAATTTTTAATCTATTGTGGGAGGATGACAGGTACATACAAAATAAAGACTAAACAGAGCAGCAAGTAAGTGACATGGAAGTGCTGATCCAATACTTAGAAATTGTTACTATTTGGGGGATGGTTTAAAAAAAAAAACAAACAAACCTGTTGCCATTGAGTCGATTCTGACTCATAGCAACCCTACAGGACAGAGTAGAAGTGCCCCAGAGGGTCGCCAAGGAACAGCTTGTTACATTTGAATTGCCAACCTTCTGGTTAGCAGCTGAGCTCTTAACCATTGTGCCACCAGGGCTCCAGGGACTGGTTTTTTGGCATTAAATACCTTGCAAACATCATCTTATTTAACAGTGACGATAAACCAATGAAGTATTATTATCTCCACTTTAAAGATGAGGATATCAAGTTTTAATGAGATTAAGGTTTGTGGGATAAAGGTTATCCTAGATATCCAGGAGTAACTGGATACTTTCCACATCAGCCTTCGTGTTTGAACAAAAATCGAGTACTTGTTATTAGTAGCCATCAAGTTGATTCCAACTTGTAGTGACCCCATGTGACAGAGTAGATCTGCCCTGAAGGATTTTCTAGGCTGTAATCCTTACAGGAGCAGATGCCATGTCTTTTCTTCCACAGAGTCGCTTATGGGTTTGAACCACCAAACTTTTGGTTAGCAGCTGAGTGCTTAACTATTGCACCACGAAGGTTCCTATTATATCTAGTAAATAAATCAAAACACCAAAAAAAAAAAAAACTATTGCCGCTGAGTTGATTCTGACTCACAGCAACCCTATAGGACAGAGTGAAACTGCTCCATAGGGTTTCCAAGGAGCGGCTGGTGGATACAAACTGCCCACCTTTCGGTCAGCAGCCGAGCTCTTAACCACCACACCATCAGGGCTCCATATCTAGTATAACTGATTAAAAACCAAACCTGGTGCCATGGAGTCGACTGCAACTCATAGTGACCCCACAGGACAGAGCTGAATGCCCCATAGGGTTTTCAATGAATGGCTAGTGGATTCAAGCTGCTGACCTTTTGGTTAGCAGCTGAGCTCTTAAACACTGAGCCACCAGAGATCTGTATCTAGTATAGCGATGATTTATTTCTTAAAGGTTGAAAGCATTCATCTTGCTCCAGAGTCTCTGACAAAAATGACTGTTCTTAACCATTAGCTGTACTGCCTAAAAGTTAAACAGGGTGAGATATAATCCCAGGCAGTCTTATTCCAGAACTCATTCCCTTAAAGCACTGCATTATTCTCTTTAGTGACTCTTCCCCTGTTATTTATTTTATTGTCTAAGCATTTTCCAATGATATGTAACATTCTTTGAGAACAATATCTTAACAAGTGTGAAATATTATTATGCAGGAGTTAACACACAAATGACAAAAGAAATTCCAATGGCTAACAAACATAAAGTGTTTTGAAATGTTATTAGTAACCAAATCACTACTCACCTGTCAATTTGTCATACTGTGGTGGTTTGTGTGTTGCTGTGATACTGGAAGATGTGCCACTGGTATTTCAAACACCAGCAGAGTCACCCATGGTGGATGGGCCTCTGTGGAGCTTCCAGGCTAAGACAGACTGGGAAGAAGGACCTGGTAATCTATTTCTAAAAAGACTGGCCAGTGAAAACCTTATGGATAGCAGTGCAACACTGTCTCATATACTGCAGGAAGATAGGCCCCTTAGGTTGGAAGGCACTCAAAATATGACAAGGGATGAGCTGCCTCCTCAGAGTAGAGTCGACTTAGTGACATGGATGAAGTCAAGCTTTTGGGACCTTAATTTGCTAATGTGGCACAACTCAAAATGAGAAGAAACAGCTGCAAACATCCAAGAATAATCGGAAAGTGGAATGTACGAAGTATGAATCTAGGAAAATTGGAAATTGTCAAAAATGAAATGGAATGTATACATTGATATCTTAGGCATTAGTGAGCTGAAATGGGCTGGTATTGGCCATTTTGAATCAGACAATCATATGGTCTACAATGCCGGGAATGACCAATCAAAGAGAAATGGCATTACATTCATTGTCAAAAAGAATATCTCGATCTATCCTGAAGTACAATGCTGTCAGTGATAAGATAACATCCATACGCCTGCAAGGAAGACCAGTTAATATGACTATTATTCAAATTTATGTACCAACCACTGAGGCCAAAAGATGAAGAAATGGAAGATTTTTACCAGCTTTTGCAGTATGAAATTGATCAAACATACAATCAGGGTGCACTGATAATTACTGGTGATTGGAATGTTAAAGTTGGAAACAAAGGGGGAGAGCTGGTGTTGGAAAATATGACCTTGGTGATAGAAATGATGCTGGAGATCACATGATAGAATTTTCCAAGACCAACGATTTCTTCATGGCAAATACTTTTTTTCAACAACATAAACTGCAACTATATACACGGACCTTGCCTGGTAGAATACACAGGAATCAAATTGGCTACATATGCGGAAAGAGACAATGGAGAAAACTCAATATCATCAGTAAGAACAAGGCCAGAGACCAAACGTGGAACAGGCCATGAACTGCCCATATGCAAGTTCAAGTTGAAGCTGAAGAAAATTAGAACAAGTCCACAAGAGCCAAAATATGACCTTGCGTATATGCCATCTGAATTTAGAGACTTCTCAAGAAAAGATCTGATGCGCTGAACACTAATGACTGAAGACCAGATGAATTGTGGGATAATAAGAAGGACATCATACATGAAGAAGGCAAAAGGTCATTAAAAAGACAAAAAAGAAAGGAAACTCCAAAATGGATGTCAGAAGAGACTCTGAAACTTGTTCTTGAGAGTAAAGTAGCTAAAGTGAATGGAAGAAATGATAAAGTAAAAGAACTGAACAGAAGATTTCAAAGGGCAGTTTGAGAAGTCAAAGTAGAGTATCATAACAAAACACGCAAAGATCTGGAGTTAAAAAGCCCAAAGGAAAGAACATGTTCAGTATATCTCAAGCCAAAAGAAGTGAAGAAAATATTCAAGGTTGCGTTACAATACTGAAAGATTTTATGGGAAAAAACTGAACGGCACAGGACACATCAAAAGAAGATGGAAGGAATACAGTCACTGCACCAAAAAGAACTTTTTGACTTTCAGCCATCTCAGGAGGTAGCATATGATCAAGAACCTGTGGTACTGAAGGAAGAAGTCCAAGCTGCATTGAATGCACTGACGAAAACAAAGCTCAAGGAATTGATGGAATACTAGTTGAGATGTTTCAACAAAATGTGGAAGATAGCTATCTGGCCAGTCAACTAGAAGAGATGCACGTATGTGTTTATTACAAAGAAAGGTGATCCAACAAAATACAGAAATTACTGAACAATATCAGTAATATCACATGCAAGGTATGCTGAAGATAATTCAAAAATGGTTGCAGCAGTACACTGACAGGGTATTGCCAGAAATTCAAACCAGGTTCAGAAGAGGACATGGAACAAGGGATACCATTGCTAGTGTCAGATGGATCTTGGCTGAAAGCAGAGAGTACCACAAAGACATTTACCTGTGTTTTGTTGACTATGCAAAGGCATGGAACTGTGTGGATCATTAAAAACTTGCAGATAACATTACAAAGAATGGGAATTCCAGAACACTTAATTGTGCTCATGAGGAACCTGGGCATAGGCCAAGAGGCAGTCCTTCGAACAGAACGAGGGAATACTGCATGGTTTTAAATTAGGACAGGTGTGTGTCAGGGTTATATCTATTCACCATACTTATTCATTCTATATGCTGAACAAATAATCAGAGAATTTTGACTATATAAAGAAGAACACAGCATCAGGATTGAAGAAGACTCATTTATGATATGCAGATGATAAAACCTTGCTTGCTCAAAGCAAAGAGGACTTGAAGCACTTACTGATTAAGATCAAAGATTACAGCCTCCAGTATGGATTACACCTCAACATAAATAACAAAAATCCTCACAACTGGACCAATAAACAACATCATGATAAATGGAGAAAAGACTGATGTTTTCAAAGATTTTGTTTTACTTGGGTCCATAATCAATGCCCATGAAAACAGTAGTCAAGAAATGAAATAATGTATCGCATTGGGCAAATCTGCTGCAAAAGACCTCTTTAAAATGTAAAAAAGCAAAGATGTCACCTTGAGGACTAAGGTGCACCTGACCCAGGCCATGGTGGTTTCAATAGCCTCATAAGCATACAAAAGCTAACAATGAATAAGGGAGATCGAAGAAGAATTGATACCTTTGAATTATGGTGTTGGCAATGCATATTAAATATACCATGAACTGCCAGAAGAGCAAACATATGTGTCTTGGAAGAGGTACAGCCAGAACGCTCCTTAGAAGCAAGAATGGCAAGACTTTGTCTCATATTCTTTGGACATGTTATCAGGAGGGACCAGTCCCTGGAAAAGGACATCATGCTTGGTAAAGCAGAAGGTCAGAGAAAGAGAGGAAGACCCTCAATAAGACGGGCTGACACAGCGGCTGCAACAATGGGCTCAAGTGTAACAACAACTGTGAGGATGGCGCAGGACTGGTCAGTGTTTCATTCTGCTGTACACAGGGTTGCTATGAGTTGGAATTGACTCGATGGCACCTAGCGGCAGGAAACAAATGTATGTAACAAAATAAGATACTTATTAAAAACTTACAAAGAGTTTTTAAAAGTGGTACTATCCAGGGATGATAAGGCTGCTATGAGATGGCCATTCTCATTTTCTATCGGTAGGAGCACAAATTGTAAAATCTTTCCAGAAAACAAGATGGTACATAAATATCATACCTTTGATATAATAATTCTGCTTCTTCCAGGTTTTCTTAGAAGAAATAATTATAGAAGCAGTTTGAATTTTAATATGATAATGTTAAGTACAGTAATATTTATAATACAAAATCAGAAATGACCTACAAACTAAAAAAATAGGGTAATGTTTAAATATACACAGTTCACTAATATGCTAAAATACTGTTCAATTATTAATGTAATGTTTTCTAAGAATATCATATATCACTGGAATATGCTTTCAATAAAAACTAGAAAAAGTTTTCTAAAGAGACAGTATAATGTAGTAGTTCAAGGGAATGAGTTCTGGAGTGAAACAGCCTGGGTTTATATCTCAGCTCTTTGACTTCTTTCTTAGCAACATTGGGCAAGTTATATAACCTCTCTAAGCCTCAGTTTCCTCATCAGGAAAATTGGGTTAACAGTGATACCAATGGCAGAAGATACTTAACAAAATTAAATAAATGCATGCGGAGAAACAATAAGCACAGGGTGTAGCAGATGTTCATTATTCCATTAAAATATTAATGGTGAGTATATTCAGATGGTGAGATGTCTTTTTAAAAATGTTTTCTTTATACTCATCTGCAATTTTCAAATTTCTATCAATAAACATTAATTTTAGAATAGTTGTACCTATAGCAAATACAAAGTTGTTTATTAACATGTGGTGGATATTCTTAAAATATTAAGGAAGAATCTTTCTACTGCTAGATTTAGAGTTTATCAATGGTTAGAAATGGATCTTGAATTTTATTAAATGCTTTTTTGATATGAATTAACATATTTCTTCTCCTTGATACTTATGATGGTTAATGTTACCTGTCAACTTGAATAGGATATGATTCTCAGTAGTTCAGCAGACACTGGACTAGTTCTTCCATAACATAATCACCTCCATGATGTGACCTGATGTGATAAGCCAATCAGTTGAAAGGGGAGTTTCCTTGGGGGTGTGGCCTGTCTCCTCTATATAAATGGATGATTTGGCAAGGCTTGCTCTTGCTCTTGACCTTGCACTCTTCTTCATACCTGACCTCCAATTCTTGGGATGTAAGCTTGCAATGGTCTTCAGCTTGGCACCTGACCTGCAGATTTTGGATTTGCCAGCCCCTGCAATTGCACGAGCCATTTCCTTGAACTAAATCTCTGCCTATATTTATATATATAGGCTTCACTGGTGTTGCTCCTCTAGACAACGCAGACTAAGACAAGACTTATTAATTGATTTTCTAATATTGAATCTTCCTTATATTTCTGGGATATACCCTAAGTATGGTAATTTTTTAACATATTTTTGAATTTTGTTTAGTAATTGTTTTATACAGAATTTTTAAATCTATCTTAAAAATGGAAACCCTGGTGGTGTAGCGGTTAAGTGCAACCAAGAGTTTGGCAGTTTGAATCCACCAGGTGCTCCTTGAAAACTCTATGGGAAATTCTACTCTGTCCTATACGGTTGCTATGAGTCAGAATCCACTCGACGGCAGTGGGTTGGTTTTTTGTATATAAAAAATTGATAAGGGGAACTATTTTTTGTGCTTTGTCAAGTTTGGAGGTCAGGGTTCTACTAGCTTAAAAAAATAGGTGGGGCCAAGGTGGGAGAATAGCCAGATGCTTCCAGTTAACCCTTACAACAAAGACCTGAAAAAACAAGTGAAACAATTATATTTATGACAAGCTAGGAGCCCTGAATATCAGACGCAAAGTCAGAAAACGAACTGAGCAGGAGGGTTAGGGAAAACAAATTCACAACTGGGGGAAAAGATAATTTGCCAGCTCCACTAACCTGGGGAGCTCAGGATTGAAGCGGCTCCTGTCCAGGCATAAATGGTTCACAGACTTTGAATTTATCTTTCCCCCCCGTATGGACCTTTGTGGGCCTATTTCAGGAGAATAGGCCCTTGTGGGCAGACTGCAACTGTTTCAGCTCTGCAGTGGAGAGGTGGACATTTCATGTTTGACACTATTTTGCCTATTAAACAGGGTCCTCATATAACCACATCAAGGGCCTAGGGGCTGGTGGCTCCACTCAGGTCACCCAGCCACCCAGGACTGGGGTCCAAGGATAACTGATATATCCCAGTCCCTATAACCAAAAGCATTGGGTGCCTATGGTCCATCTGCAGAACTCACCCACCTGTATGCTCTAGGGAACAGGGACACGCTTTCCTCAGAGAAACTTGGGGGATGGTTGTTAGCCCCCTGCCTTGTTCAGAGCATGACCCCCTGCTGCAACCAGATACCGGAACCTACATCAAGCACCCCTGCCCCTCTAAGACTGTATGACAGAGCCTGTACCACATGCTTGATGACCAGCTACCTGGACACCTGAGCTGAATCTATAAAAGAAAAGTGAATGGACTCCTAGGTTGATATACCTGACAACAGCTCTAGCCATCTGGTGACAGGACATCAGAGCTTCAAAGGTGAAAATGATCAAGCTAGCTCACTCATGCAACCCATGTGGGCATATCAAAACAAAACAAAGCAAGAAGCTAGGATACAGTAAGCAAGCATAAAATAAACTAATACAATAACTTTTAGATGGCTCGGAGACAACAGTCAATATCAAATCACATAAAGAAGCAGACCATGATCACTTCAACAAGCTCTCAAAACAAAGAATCAAGGGATCTTTTGGATGAAGGTGCCTTCCTGGAATTACCGGATGCAGAATACAAAAGATTAATATACAGAACTCTTCAAGACATCAGGAACAAGATTAGGAAGGAGATCAGCCAAGGAACACACAGATATACCAGCTGAAGAAATTAAAAAGATTATTCAGGAACATAATGAAAAAGTTAATAAGCTGCAAGAATCCATAGAGAGATAGCAATCAGAAATTCAGAAGATTAACAATAAAATTATAGAATTAGACAGCTCAACAGAAAGTCAGAGGAGCAGAATTGAGCAAGTGGAAGGCAGAATTGGTGAGATTGAAGATAAAGCACTTGGCACCAATATATTTGAAGAAAAATCAGATAAAATAATTAAAAAAAAAATGAAGAAACCTTAAGAATCATGTGGGACTCTATCAAGAGAAATAACCTACGAGTGCTTCGAGTACCAAAACAGGGAGAGATAACAAAAAATACGAAGAGAATTGCTGAAGATTTGTTGGCAGAAAACTTCCCTGATATCATGAAAGATAAGATGATATCTATCCAAGTTGCTCATCAAACTCCACATAAGGTGGATGTTAAAAGAAAGTCACCAACACATATTATAATCAAACTTGCCAAAACCAAAGATAAAGAGAGAATTTTAAGAGCAACTAGGGATATACGAAAAGTCACATACAAAGGAGAGTCAGTAAGAATAAGCTCGGACTACTCGGCAGAAACCACGCAGGCAAGAAGGCAATGGGATGACTTATATAAAAAATTGAAGGAAAAAAATTGCCTGCCAAGAATCATATATCCAGCAAAACTGTCTCTCAAATATGAAGGTGAAAATTAGGACATTTCCAGATAAACAGAATTTTAGGCAATTCGTAAAAACCAAACCAAAACTACAAAAAATACTAAACTGAATTCTCTGGTTAGAAAATCAATAATATCAGGTATCAGCCCAAGACTAGAACACTGACAGAGCAGTCAGACGTCAACCCAGATAGGGAAATCACAAAAATAGATCAAGATAAAAAAAACACTCAAAACAGGGAAACAGCGATGTTATTATGTAAAAGAAGACAACATTAAAACAATAAAGGGGGACCAGGAAATGTAGTCATAGATCTTTCATATGGAGAGGAAGATAAGGCAATATAAAGAAATGAAAGTTAAGTTTAAATTTAGAATAATAGGGGTAAGTATTACAGTAACCACAAAGGAGACTAACAATCCTACTCATCAAAATAAAATACTAGAATAAAACAGAGACTCGGCCGAAACAAAATCAACAACAACGAATAAGAGGAAAAGATAATAAAGATCAACTACTCAGCACAAAAAAATGGGAAAAAGAAACTGTCAACACCACACAAAAAAAGACATCAAAATGATAGCCCTAAACTCATACCTATCCATAATTATGCTGAATGTAAATGGACTAAATGCACCAATAAAGACACAGAGAGTGGCAGAATGGATTAAAAAACATGATCTGTCTATATGCTGCCTACAAGAGACTCACTTTAGACTTAGAGACACAAACTAACTAAAACCCAAAGGATGGAAAAAACTGTATTAAGCAAACAACAATCAAAAAAGAGCAGGAATGGCAATATTTATTTCTGACAAAATACACTTTAAAGTTAAATCTACCTCAAAGGATAAGGACGGACACTATGTAATGATTAAAGGAACAATATACCAGGAGGATATAACTGTATTAAAAATTTATGCACTTCAATGACAACGCTGCAAGATACATAAAACAAACTCTAATAGCACTGAAAAGTGAGATAGACAGCTCCACAATTATAGTAGGAGACTTCAACACACCACTTTTGGTGAAGGACAGGAGATATAGAAAGAAGCTCAATAAAGACACTGAAGATTTAAATGCAACAATCAACCGACTTGACCTCACAGACATATACAGAATGCTCCATCCAACAGCAACCAAGTATACTTTCTTTTCCAAAGCACATGGAACATTCTCTAGAAGAGACCACATATTAGGTTATAAAGGAAGCCTTAGCAGAATCCAAAACACTGAAATACCACAAAGCATCTTCTCTGACTATAAGCCCATAATAGGACAAATAAATAATAGAAAAAGCAGGGAAAAGAAATCAAACACTTGGAAACTGAACAATACCCTGCTCAAAAACAACTGAGTTATAGAAGACATCAAGGATGGAATAAAGAAATTCATAGAATCCAATGAGAATGAAAACACTTCCTATCAGAACCTTTGGGACACAGCAAAAGCAGTGCTCAGAGGTCAATTTATATCAATAAATGCACACATCCAAAAAGAAGAAAGGGCCAAAACCAAAGAATTATCCCTACAACTTGAACAAATACAAAGAGAGCAACAAAAGAAACCCTCAGGTGCCAGAATAAACCAAATAATAAAAATTAAAGCAGAATTAAATGAAATAGAAAACAGAAAAACAATTGAAGGGCTAACAAGACCAAAAGCTGGTTCTTTGAAAAAATTAACGAACTTGGTAAACCACTGGCCAAACTGAGAAAAGAAAAACATGAGAAGCAAATAACCTGAATAAGAAATGAGATGGGCGATATTACAACAGACCCAACTGAAATTAAAAGAATAGTATCAGAATAGTATGAAAAATTGTACTCCAACAAATTTGAAAACCTAGAAGAAATGGATGAATTCCTAGAAACACACTGCCTACCTAAACTAATACAAACAGATGTAGAACAACTAAATAGACCCATAACAAAAGAAGAGATTGAAAAGGGAATCAAAAAACTCCCAACAAAAAAAAAATCCCTGGCCCTGACGACGTCACTGCAGGGTTCTACTAAACTTTCAGAGAAGAGTTAACACCACCACTACTAAAGGTATTTCAGAGCATAGAAAGGGACGGAATACTCCCAAGCTCAGAAACTAGCATATATCCCTGATACCAAAGCCAGGTAAAGGCACCACAAAAAAAGAAAATTATAGACCTATATCCTTCACGAACTTAGATGCAAAAATCCTTAACGAAATTCCGGCCAACAGAATTCACCAACATATCAAAAAAATAATTCACCATGATCGAGTGGGATTCATACCAGGTATGCAGGGATGGTTCAACATTAGAAAAACAATTAATGTAATCTATCATATAAATAAAACAGAAGAACCACATGATCTTATCAATTGATGCAGAAAAGGCATTTGACAAAGTTAAATACCCATTCACGATAAAAACCCTCCAGAAAATAGGAATAGAAGAAAAATTCCTCAACATAATAACGGGCATTTATACAAAGCCAATAGCCAATATCCTCCTAAATGGAGAAAGTCTGAAAGCATTCCCCTTGAGATCTGGAACCAGACAAGGATGCCCTTTATCACCACTCTTACTCAACATTGTGCTGAAGGTCCTAGCCAGAGCAATTAGGCTAGATAAAGAAATAAAGGGCATCCAGATTGGCAAAGAAGAAGTAAAGTATCTCTATTTGCAGATGTCATGATCTTATACACAGAAAACCCTAAAGAATCCTCAAGAAAACTACTGAAACTAATAGAAGAGTTCAGCAGAGTATCAGGATGCAAGTTAAACACACAAAAACCAGTTGGATTCCTCTACACCAACAAAAAGAACATCGAAGAGGAAGTCGCCAAATCAATACCATTTACAGTAGCCCCCAAGAAGATAAAATATTTAGGAATAAATCTTACCAGAGATGTAAAGACGTATACATAGAAAACTACAAGACACTACTGCAAGAAACCAAAAGAGGCCTACATGAGAGGAAAAACATACCTTGCCCATGCATAGGAAGAGTTAACATTGTATAAATGTCTATTCCACCAAAAGCGATCTGTAGATTCAACAATTCCGATCCAAGTTCCGACGACATATTTAATGAGATGGCGAAACAAATCACCAACTTCATATGGAAGGGAAAGAGGCCTCAGATAAGTAAAGCATTACTGAAAAAGAAGAACAAAGTGGGAGGCCTCACTCTACCTGATTTTAAAACCTACTATACCGCCACAGTAGTCAAAACAGCCTGGTACTGGTACAACAGACACAGACCAATGGAACGGAATTGAGAATCCAGACATAAACCCATCCACGTACGAGCAGCTGATATTTGACAATGGCCCAAAGTCAGTTAAATGGCACAAAGATAGTCTGTTTAGCAAATGGTGCTGGCATAACTGGATATCCATCTGCAAAAAAATGAAACAAGACCCATACCTCACACCATGCACAAAAACGAACTCAACATGGATCAAAGACCTAAATATAAAATCTAAAACAATAAAGATCATGGAAGAAAAAATAGGGGCAACATTAGGAGCCCTAATACAAGGCATAAACAGTATACAAAACATTACTAACAATGTAGAAGAGACACCAGATAACTGGGAGCTCCTAAAAATCAAACACCTATGCTCATCCAAAGACTTCACCAAAAGAGTAAAAAGATTACCTACAAACCGGGAAAAAGTTTTTAGCTATGACATTTCCGATCAGCGTCTGACCTCTAAAATCTACATGATACTGGAAAAACTGAACTACAAGAAGACAAATAACCCAATAAAAAATGGGCAAATGATAAGAATAGGCGCTTCACTAAAAAAAGACTTTCAGGTAGCTAACAGATACATGAGGAAATCCTCATGATCATTAACCATTAGAGAAATGCAAATCAAAACTACAATGAGATTCCATCTCACTCCAACAAGGCTGGCATTAATCCAGAAAACACAAAATAATAAATGTTGGAGAGGCTGTAGAGAGACTGGAACACTTCTACACTGCCGGTGGGAATGTAAAATGGTACAACCACTTTGGAAATCGATTTGGCACTTCCTTAAAAAGCTAGAAATAGAACTACCATAGGATCCAGCAATCCCACTCCTTGGAATATATCCTAGAGAAATAATAGCCTTTACATGAACAGATATATGCACACCCATGTTCACTGCAGCACTGTTTACAATAGCAAAAAGGTGGAAGCAACCAAAGTGCCCATCAATGGATGAAGGGATAAATAAATTACGGTATATTCACACAATGGAACACTACGTATCAATAAAGAACAATGATGAATCCATGAAACATTTTATAACATGGAGGAATCTGGAAGGCCTTATGCTTAGTGAAATTAGTCAGCTGCAAAAAGAGAAATATTGTATGAGAACACTAGTATAAGAACTCAAGAAATAGTTTATTCTTTGATGGTTATGAGATTGGGAGGGAGGGAGGGAGGAAGAGAGGGAGAGGGGTTTTCACTAACTAGATAAGTAGATAAGAACTATTTTAGGTGAAGGGAAAGACAACACACACTACAAGACAGGTCAGCACAACCGGACTAAACCAAAAGTAAAGAAGTTTCCTGAATAAACTGAATGCTTTGAAGGCCAGTGAAGCAGAGGTGGGGATTTGGAGACCATGGCTTCAGTGGACATCTAAGTCAATTGGCATTAATAAAATCTATTAAGAAAACATTCTGCATCCTACTTTGGAGAGTGGTGTCTGGGGTCTTAAACGCTAGAAAGCAGCCATCTAAGATGCCTCAATTGGTCTCAGCCCACCTGGAGCAAAAGAGAATGAAGAACACCAAAGACACAAGGTTAAGTATGAGCCTAAGAGACAGAAAGGGCCACATAAACCAGAGACTACATCAGCCTGAGACCAGAAGAACTAGATGGTGCCCGGCTAAAACCGATGACTGTCCTGACAGGGAACACAACAGAGAACCCCTGAGGGAGCACGACAGCAGTGGGATGCAGACCCCAAATTCTTGTGAAAACACCAGACTTCATGGTCTGACTGAGACTAGAAGGATCCCAGAGGTTATGGTCCCCAGACCTTCTGTTAGCCCAAGACAGGAACCATTCCCAAAGGCAACTCTTCAGACAGGGATTGGACTGGACTATGGGATATAAAATGATAGTGGTAAAGAGTGAGCTTCTTGGATCAAGTATGCACATGAGACTATGTGGGCATCTCCTGTCTGGAGGGGAGATGAGAGGGTAGAGGGGGTCAGAAGCTGATTGAATGGACACGAAAAGAGAGAGTGGAGGGAAGGAGTGTGCCGTCTCATTAGGGGGAGAGCAACTAGGAGTATATAGCAAAGTGTATATGAATTTTTGTATGAGAGACTGACTTGCTTTGTAAACTTTCACTTAAAGCACAATAAAAACTAAAAAAAAAAAAAAAATGAATAGAATGGTTTTTATACCTTTGTCCATCTCTGCAATGAAACAATTTATTTAGTGTGGGAAGTAAACATTCCTTGAAAGTTTAGAAGAATATACCAGTAAAACTATTTTGCCTACAGTTTATTTTTTAAATTGTGCTTTCAATATCTTTTACAACCACTGGTTTGTCCAACTTTTCTTCTTGAATCTACTTGGGTTATTCTCAGAAAAGCATTCATACTATTCAGTGTGAAACTTTCTCAGCACAGAGTTTCACATAGCATTGTCGTATCATTAAAAAAATTTTTTTTTCATGGCTGATATAAATGTTTAAAATCTAACATATGTAACTCTTAGAAAAGTGTCTAGAATCTGGTCAGTGCTACGTATTAGTGTTGCTTGTTATTATTTCCATGTCTGTGGTAAAAACCAAACCGAAACCCATTGCTGTCAAGTAGATTCCGACTCATAGCAACCCTATAGGACAGAACGGACCTGCCCCATAGGGTTTCCAAAGAGTGGATGGTGGATTTGAACTGCTGACCTTTTGGTTAGCAGTCTGAGCTCTTAACCACTGTGCCCTTTTATTCCTACTTTGCTTCTATGTATTTTCTCCATTTTGTTAGATTCATCAAAGATCCACATATTTATTAATAGTAAAAATCCTTGCCAATCCCAAAATATTTTCTCCAATTATGTTTTTGATTATTGCTTCTCTCCCTAGTGTTCTCATGTCCTCCCTGGAAACACCTATAATTGGAAGGTTGGATTTTCATTTTCTGCTCTCTACCTCTATTATCTTTTTCCTTTTATTTTTCATCTTTTTCTTTTGCATACCAAGAAATTATCTCATGTTTATTCTCTGTACAACTGACTTGATTTTTCTGTGTTAATTCTCTTGTCTTTTTTGCAACTCATCTCTATCATTCAGCTGTCTTTGCACGTCTGTTTTGTCCATACGGTTTTTAGTTTCAAAGCATCTTCTGTATCCTCTTGAGATGCCAACATGTTTTCTAAAGTCTTCTGTTTCCTGTAGCTAATCATTTTAGATATATTACCTTCTTCCGAGTCCATTTTCCTTTATTTGTAAAATGTTTTCAAAGGCATTTTTTTTTACTCCCAATTTGGTGTTGGTGAACGTATAAGTTCTCTGGCTCACTCCTCTGTCCCCATATTGTTCCATCTGGGTGCTGGTCAACTCCTCTCCATCTGTTGCTACACATCAAGTGGATGCCTTTCTCACATTCAGAAACCTGTTGTCTAATTAGCATTTAGTAGACTGAGTTGGATCTTCTGTCCACCACTGGTGCTAATTCTCTAAATGTCTTCAATGATGGGGCAAATGAGCATTTAGAACCCTCAGGATACAGAACCGTTAAGGTGTTTCCAACCAGCATTTGGCTTATTGTGACTATTCATGCTAAATGACAACAAGCCACCTAACGTTTATTATGTTCCTTGTTTATCGTGATTTGCAGCCACTGAATGTGTACAGATTAAGTTTTGGCAACCCTTTCAGAAAGCTGGATGTGCAGAGCAATGGACGTCTGCCGACCATTTTTCACGGTACTGACCTAAGTTTTGAGAAAAAGGGTAGGTAGTGGGGTCAGAACTTATAGCAAGTGGCAGGTGAAATTTTGGTTAAGACCGTGAAGGTCAGAGTCAGTCTGCCTCTCTTCAAATCCCAGATTCTCTGTGCCTATTTCCTTATTTATAAAACGAGGATAATAACAGTACCTATCACATAGGGTTGAAGTGAGGTTACACAAATTACTATATGTAAAATATAGAACACTGCTTGGCACATAAATTATGCCAAGTAAATGTTTGCTATTATCATTATTTATTCTCCAGAGTTTGTGACTGTGTTGAATCTTATAACTAGTTGAATGTCCTCATCGATTCAGTCTTGTTTTTAACATTGTGAATTTTCTCCTTTGCCTTGTATCATCACATTTAACACGAAGCTGGGAGAGGCTACACTGAATATAACATCCAGAGGGTATTTACAACATAAATCTGGATGCTTTAATTCACTTTCTTTCCCAGGATTAGAGGGATGCTGGCTTTTATGGAAGCCAAAAACAAAAAGGAAAACCAAACCAAAAAAACCATGAACTCATTCCACAAGTAAACAGTGCCTTCTGTGCTGTGGAGCCCAAGTGGTGCAGTGGTTAAGAGCTCGGCTGCTAACCAAAAGGTCGGCAATTAGAATCAACCAGCTGCTCCGTAGAGCCCCTTTGGGCAGTTTTACTCTGTCCTGTAGGGTCACTATGAGTCAGAATTGACTCAAAGGCAACGGGTTTGGTTTGGTTTGGTTTTCTGTGCTGCAGGGCACACTGGCATGTGTTGTGCCTCAAGACAGGTGGCACTACATTTGGGAACCAAAAGGAAAGATAAAAAAAAAAATGGACTGAAACTGGGAGAAGGGTAGATGTCAGGAATGCTAGTTTTGATCACGATGTGTGTGAGATGAAGGTACACTAAAAAGATAAGTTACTAGTAGATGCCTATTTTCCAAAGTGGGTAACTCAAGCCTTATTGATCAAGAAGACCTTTGTAGGTTGAAATAAACGTAGCACAACTCAGATAGAAGAAAAGCTGAGTGAAGACAAATTAGGAAGCAACACAGGGGTGTGGTTAAAGTATAAACCCCAGCACCAAATCTGGGTTCGTGTCCTGAGCTGGTTCTTAGTAGTTCCAAGTCCTTGTATGACTCAGAAATTCTATCTTTTCCTCAGTTTCTTCATCTGTTCAATGGTAACAAACACTGTTTAAGTACTTCACAAATCATCAGAAAGAATAAATGAATAAATTCACATAAAGTACTCAAAATCCAGCCTGAATAACTGCTCTAATGTTTATATCAATCTTTATTTCTCCAAATACAAGACCTGAGTGGATTTAGTTTTAATAGCAATGTTGGGATAGAGAAAACAAAGGCAGTAAGTAAAATAAGATACAAATAAAAAGCTATTTAAATATATAATATTCATATAAAAATCTTATTTTAATTTCATCTTTGAATAATTTGAAATGATTCCATAGTAGCGTATTTTCAACATACCATGTACGAGTATGACAATAGTAATTGCCTTATTTAAAATACACTATATTGTAAGAAATAGAAGTGACTTCTTGAGCCCCTAAAAATTACTTGCATTCTTTTCTCATACTTTTTTAGTTCTTTCACTATGAATACAACTCTGCTCTACTGTAGAAGGAAACTGTTAAAATACAAAAAGTTTGCCATTGTAAAAATTCATTTCTCTGTATTAGGAAACTTTTAAGAAAGGAAAAATATTCTGCCCTGCAGGGCAGAATTAGACAGAATATGTGGGTATGAGTACACATTTTAATATTTTCTCCAGAGGGATGTAAAGGTAGCACCCATTAACTTCAGCTGCTGAGTCTGCGATGCCAAAAAGAGATCTGGGTGAGACATCTCTTACTCCGGCTGCCTCACATACATGATTGTCAGTTATATGTGATGCAGTGAGAAAAGGCAGCTGTTGCCTCCTCGAGTTGAGATACTTCAACAGAACTGCAGACATCATTACCCCATCATGGAGAGAAATTAGCAGAACAGTTTTCCATTCTGAACTGTATGAAAGAAACTGTTTAGTAGTCTGTTTTGTCTAAGTATTATTTAACGGAGACTTAGAAAAAAAAAAACCTAGTGGTTATGATTAATTAAAAAGAAAAAACAAAACCCAAACCTGTTGCCACTGAGTCAGTTCCAACTCATATCAACCCTAGAGGACACAGAACTGCCCCGTAGGATTTTCAAGGCAGTAATCTTTACGGAAGCAGACTGCCACATCTTTCTCCAGAGAAATGGCTGGTGGGTTTGAGCTGCAGACCTCCTGGTTAGCAGTGGAGTGCTTAACCACTGTGCCACCATGGCTCCTTTAAAAATATATTTATCTATATAGATATCCTTAGGGATTAAAATTTTATCCCACAATGTTAAATATTTTTTGGAGGGGTAAGGGGGCAAATATTTGGCCTATAAATTTAAGCTTCTGGATTACTCCACTGTGTGTGTGTGTGTGTGTGTGTGCGTGCATTAGTCCATATGGGAGTTGCTGTTGTTGTTAGGTGCCATCAAGTTGGTTCCGGCTCATAGTGACCCTGTGCACAACAGAACAAAACACTGCCTGGTCCTGCACCACCCTCACAATCGTCATGCTTGAGCCCACTGTTGCATCCACTGTGTCAATCCACTTCGTTGAAGGTCTTCCTCTTTTCTTCTGACCCTGTACTTTACCAAGCATGATGTCCTTCTCCAGGGACTGATCCTTCCTGACAACATGTTCAAAGTATGTAAGACGCAGTCTAGCCATCCTTGCTTCCAAGGAGCATTCTGGTTGTATTTCTTCCAAGACAGATTTGTTCGTTCTTTTGGCAGTACATGGTATATTCAATATTCTCCACCAACACCACAATTCAAAGGCATTAACTCTTCTTCGGTCTTCCTTATTCATTGTCCAGCTTTCACATGCATATGATGCGTTGAAAATACCATGGCTTGCGTCAGGTCCACCTTAGTCTTCAGGGTGACATCTTTGCTGTTCAACACTTCGAAGAGGTCCTTTGCAGCAGATTTGCCCATTGCAATATGTCTTTTTATTTCTTGACTGCTGCTTCCATGGCTGTTGATTGTGGATCCAAGTAAAATGAAATCCTTGACAACTTCAATCTTTTCTCCATTTATCATGATGTTGCTCATTGGTCCAGTTGTGAGGATTTTTGTTTTCTTTATGTTGAGGTGTAATCCATACTGAAGGCTGTGGTCTTTGATCTTCATTAGTAAGTGCTTCAAGTCCTCTTCACTTTCAGCAAGCAAGGCTGTGTCATCTGTATAACGCAGGTTGTTAATGAGTCTTCCTCTAATCCTGATGCTCCATTCTTCTTCATATAGAAAAAGTACCAGGAGTACCAGGACCCAAAGTGTGGCTTCCACTATACTGGGTTCCAAGTTAAACACAGGTAGACTAAAAAGCAAACATTGCCTATATTCAATCTGTAGGTCTCTTCATGCCAGATAAAACAGCTACAAAAGTGGATGCAGGTCTATACTTAATAAACCTACAATGGGAGCTACTCAAAAAAACTAAGGCTAGGCTGAACATTTTCTAATTAAGCTTTAGCTTCATTTTCTTCCTATCTTGAAGAAATGAGGTGTACAGGTGGGTATAAAGACCAATCTAGAGTCTTTTAAAAGATTTTCTGCTGCATTTTGGAAAAAGTTCAGAGTCTGGTACTTCATTGAGACTGCTATAGGCAATTAGAACACAATTGCTTCCCTGCTGTTGGTTAATCAGGGTCACCTCTAAACTTACAACTGATTCAAGTTTGAGGCCAATTAATAGCCATTTCCTCAGGGACATAATTCAAAGCTTCTTTCAAGCACTTACTCAGTTGACTCTTCCAACGCAGTCAAAACCCACAAGCCTGCTCACATTTGGGGCAAGAGAATAATTCATAGTTAAGGGAAAGCACCATCTATTTGCATGGAGGAATACTTTTTAATAGGTATAATATTGTTAGTGGTATACGTGCACTAGATTCTATTCCAGAAATACTGACTTTAACAATAGGTTTGGAAAACTTGGAGCCCTCATTAACAATGCTACATGTTTTTGCATAACAACAGGCAATGGGTAAATGCTGAACAAAGTAAAAAATAAGCAGAGATTCCCTCTCATCAAGTTAAAATTAAGCAATTAAAACTATTACTTCTTTTTTAATTAGAGATATCATATGTGTCTGGTATCTGGATAAATAAAAAATACTGAAATATTTAAACAGCCTCGAACTACTCAGTTCAGAACTGTGGAATGGCTGTGAAGATGGTTTCACTTGTCATTGCAAAGGAGGGGAGGGGTGGGGCGCAATGATAACCCTACCATTCAACCTGTACATCCTCCAACACCCAGATGCTAAAAAAGGAAGAGGCAGCAGAAAGAAGACAGGGACCTCCTGGCACTTTGGGGCTCTTACAGACAGCTGAGACTACAGAAAGAGTCATAAAGTGGAGAAATCCCACAAGGCTGTCCCATGGCTGTCCCATATCTGGGTATATTTCTGAGCTGGGAGGGAAACACCAGGTTTAACTTCCATTGCCCTTTCTTCAAGGAGCTCTGGTGGCACGGTGGTTAAACTGTTTGTCTGTTAACCAAAAGGCCGTCAGTTCTAACCTCCCAGCGGATCCATGGGAGAAAGATGTGGCTGTCTGCTTCCATAAAGATTGACAGCTTTGAATTCCTATGAGGCAGTCCTACTCTGTCCTATAGAGGTCGCTATGAGTCCGAATTGACTCGATGGCAGTGGGTTCGGTTCTTTCTTCACATTTGAACATATGAAGCATGGCATATGTTTATAAAATTGCCTCTTCCCTCATACTTCATAGAAAAAAAGCAAAAAAAAAAAGCAAAGCAAAAGAGAATTAGAAAGAAAACACAAAGATTGAAATTCGTCAGCAGTATCAAAAGATCATTATGAGTTGGAATCGACTTGAGGGCACACCACAACAAGAAGTATATATTCCTGCTAGTTAAAAGAGGAAATTAGATTAAAATTTATTTTCAGTAAGTAATCACCTTTTGTACATTTTGGAATCCAGGTTACTCCATAACATCTGTTTCTGTGTATATCTTTAAACATCTACAGTGGTGGGACACGTGGGAGAACTAATACCTTGGGTATTATCATAATCACCTTTGACTCATTCCTCTCCCTTAACCTCTGCATTTAAAGTGTCAACGAGCTCTCATCAGCTCTATGTCTGAAATGTCTCTAATCTATGTCCACCTCTCACCACACCAGCTTCTACCACCTGGATCATAACATTAGCTGGGTTCCTATTAGGTCTCTCCCTTCTAGCTTCTTCACCTCAGTGCCTCCAGATTTACAAATCTTAATAGAACACTACCTTCATTGTTAACAAGTTTAAGTTGAAAGTAACTAATAAGGCATATTGTAAAAATGGTATGGTGGGCACCATGTGACCGCCTCTAACTACATAAGGGGAAAGGAGAGCCAAGATCAATAGCCCAAGGCTGGTTCCTATGAGGCGGAGGTCAAACATGCTTCCTCTCTCCAAGATCTTCACCAATTCTGACATCAACCGTTCCTCCCACAGCATTCTCTATTGGGTTCGATAATTGATTGCAATGGCCACAGAACTCACAGACCATACTCACAATTATGGGGTTTATTAGGGAAGTAACTGTTAGAATTCAGGCTCAGGAACACTCAGGATACAGTTCTTCCATCAGGAGAGCCTCTTCCCAGCCGTGCTCACAGGCACAACCCTCCCTGGCCCTAGGCCTCTCCCCAAAGGCACTCAGTTTTCTCTGTGGGCCGGGAAGCCAATTGCACTGTCTCTGGCTGCTGGGTCTCTCCTGCCACTGCTTCTCACCATCTTCAGGTTTATAGCTTGTTCCCTCTCTCTGTCTCCTGTTTCCAGGAGCTTCTCAGTGCAGGGATTCCAGGTTCAAAGGATGCATTCTTTGCTCCTGGCTGTTCGTCCTTGGTGGTAGGATCCTCCTCTCAGCTCAGGAATTGGCTCTCTCTTAAGGCAAAACTGACCAGTCTCCTTGGTGGTCCACAATTACCCTATTACAGAGTCCCATCCAATCACCTAGGTGGGATTTACAAAACCATGGCTAGAAAAGCCACATAAATATAATTGACTGCATCGTACATATGTTATTCAGAGTCTGACCTCAAACTACTTTCCTTGCCTCATGTTCCCCAATGTCCTGCCACTAACCCTATATTCTAAGTATACTCCTGGTCTGCTGGTCTAAGGATAATCAAGGCACCCTAAAATTCCATGCCTCAGATCCAGAGATAGAAAGTTATTTGGTTCTTTTAGCCCCAGTGAAAACATTAACTCCTCTGGAGGTCTCCTCTGCCTCACAGAGAACAAATTGGTTTCTCCATTTTGCTCCCGTAGCACTTGCCTATTACCACAGTACTGCATGTATCACATGGTATATTTAACTGCACACACACCAATTTAGTTATTGTTATGGATTGAACTGTGTCCTCAAAAATATGTGTGTCAACTTGGCTGGGCCATGATTCCCAGTATTGTGTGATTGTCCACCATTTGTCATCTGATGTGATTTTCCTAGTATTACAAATCCTACCTCTGTATTAATGAGGTAAGATAAGTGAGTCATCTTAATGAGGTAGGATGCAATCTATAAGATTAGGCTGTGTCTTAAGTCAATCTCTTCTGAGATATAAAAGAGAGAAGCAAGGAAAGAGATGGGGAGACCTCATACCACCAAGAAAGCAGTGCTGAGAACTGAGCACCTCCTTTGGACCTGGGGTTCCTGTGTGGAGGAGCTCCTAGACTAGAGGAAGATTGATGAGAAGGACCTACCCCCAGAGCTGACAGAGAGAGACAGCCATCCCCTGTAGCTGGCACCCTGAATTTGGACTTCTAGCTCCCTAGACAGCGAGAAAATAAATTTGTTAAAGCCATCCACTTGTGGTATTTCTGTTATAGCAGAAATTGTCTTAGATCTAGTGCTGCTACAGATAATTGTCTTAGATATTTAGTGCTGCTATAACAGAAATATCACAAGTGGGTGGCTTTAACAAAGGGAAATTTATTCTCCCACAGTCTAGGAGGCTAGAAGTCTGACTTCAGGGTGCCGGCTCTAGGGGAAAGGCTTTCTCTCTCTTTTGGCTCTGGACTAAGGTCCTGGTCTCTTCACTTTCTATTTCCTGGTTTCTTGGAGATCTCCATGTGGCTTGGTATCTACCTTCCCCCATCTCTTAATCTGATCCTTTTATATCTTGTAAGAGATTAATTCAAGACACACTCTATACTAATCCTGCCTCATTAATATAACAAAGACAACCAATTCCCAAACGGGATTATAACCACAGGCACAGAGGTAAGAATTTACAACACATATTTTGTGGAGGAACGGGGGCACAATTCAATTCATAACACCTATTGCTCTGTTTAGGCGGGTGCTTAAAAAGAGAGGTAGTATGTTACTTACCTCTGCACCTCTGAGCATAGAGCAGTCAGGCATAGCTCAGAGATCACTGCAGACTCTTACATGCAGATTTGCTGGTTGTGTTTTATGCAACAGTGCTAAACACGCATTTCTAGGACCACACTGAAACTTTACGTTGGTTCGGTATAGCTCTGGTACTGTGAGTAGATACTGGGGCAGCACAAGGGGAAAAATTTTAAAGAAAATTTTACATTGTGAAAACACAATTTGCATTTATGGCACTTTCAGGCACAGGTTGTGGCAACCTGAAGTTTCTCTGTCCAGGGAAATGGGATTAAAAAGTCTAAGTTTACTATAGAATTTAATGGTTGGCTTAAAGCAATGTTAAGAAAGCTTTGGGCAACAGAGCTTCATTCCCCACCCATGAAAGTATACTGCACATTAGATCTATGATTATTTTATCTGACTCATTCAACGGTATGTGAGAATGCCACAAAGAAAACGGAAACAGGACATTATGGCACAATTCTTGGAATTTTGTAGTGGAAAAAGTAATGAATGAGGAGAAAGGGTTTTAGACCTCGCCATGGCTTCCAACTAAAACTACTTAACATTACTGTAGAAGGAAGAATGTGGGCTTTGGAATTAAACTGACCAAGATTGGAATCTCAGCTCTATTCCTTGCTTGTTGTGAGACTTCAGGTAAGTTACGGAAATCCCTTAAGTTTCTGGGTCTTCATTGATTGAATAGGAAAAATAATAACTGCCTTCAAGGGTTATTATTTTTCCTATTCTATCAATGAGTGAAAGAACTGAAGAAAAAAAATCAAGCCTTGAGTTACAATATTGAAGGATACTATGGGAAAATTACTGAATGGCTCAGGAAGCATCTAAAGAAGATGGAAGGAATACAGAGTTACTGACAGCCACCTGGCCAATCGACTGGAAGAGATTCATATTTGTGCCCATTCCAAAGAAAGGTAATCCGACAAAATGCAGATATTATCGAATAATATCATTAATATCACATGCAAGTAAAATTATGCTGAAGATGATTCAAAAATGGTTGCAGTAGTACATCGACAGGGAACTACCAGAAATTCAAGCCAGATTCAGAAGAGGACGTGGAATGAGGGCTATCAGTGCTGGTGTTGATCTTGGCCGAAAGCAGAAAACACCAGAAAGATGTTTACCGGTGTTTTATCTGCCATGCAAAGTCATTTTACTGTGTGCTTCATAACAAATTATGGATGACATTGTGAACAATGGGAATTCCAGAACACTTAATTGTGCTCATGTGGAACCTGAACACAGACCAAGAGGCAGTTAGTTGTTCAAATAGAACAAGGCGATACTAACAAAAACCTGGTTTAAAGTCAGGAAAGGTTTGTGTCAGGGTTGTATCCTTCCACAATACTTATTTAATCTGTATGCTGAGCAAATAATTCAAGAAGCTGGAATATACAAAGTATAACTTGGCATCAGGACTGGACGAAGACTCAACATTCTGCAATATGCAGATAGAACAAGCTTGCTTGCTGAAAGTGAAGACGACTTGAAATACTTACTGATGAAAATCAAAGACTACAGCCTTCGGTATGGATTACACCTTAAGAAAACAAAATCCTCACAAATGGACCAATAAGCAACATCATGATAAATGGAGAAAATATTGAAGTTGTCAAGGATTATATTTTTACTTGGATCTACAATCAACACCCATGGAAGCAAAAAAATCAAACAATGTATTACATTGGGCAAATCTGCAAAAGACCTCTTTGAAGTATTAAAAAGCAAAGATGTCACTTTAAGGACTAAGATGCTCCTGACCCAAGCCATGGTATTTTCATTCAATTCATTCAATCGCCTCGAATGCATGTGAAAGCTAGGCAGTGAATAAGGAAGACCAAAGAATTGACACCTTTGAATCATGGAGTTGGTGAGGAATTGAATATATCATAGACCAAGAAAAGAAGGAACAAATCTGTCTTGGAAGAAGTACAGCCAGAATGCTACTTAGAAGTGAGGATAGTGAGACTTTGCCTCAAGTACTTTGGACATGTTATAAGAATGGATCGGTCCCTGGAGGAGGACATCATGCTTTGTAAAAAGAGAAAGACCCTTAACAAGATGGACTGACACAGTGGCTGCAACAATGTTCTCAAGCAAAATGATTGTGAGGATGTGCAAAAGTCACTATGAGTCAGAACCGTCTCAATGACACCTAACAACTACAAGGGTTAGTGTAAAGATTATGATAAATAATATGTGAAAAATGCTCAGTACAGTACCTGGATATTTCAAGTGCTTAGGAAATATTGGCTTCCTTGTCGCTATGAGTTGGAATTGACTTGACGGCACTGGGTTTGTTTTTTTTGGTTTTTACTTTTTTGGGTCTCAGTTTTTATCTGTGTAAAATCAGGATATTTAACAACTTAGTTACTAGATGATCTTTAGGCTATTTCTAGCTCTAAAATCCAATTATCCTTTTATACTTAGAGGCACAAATAGCACTGAGAATCTTTGGAAGTATTTTATAAGCAATGGCATCCTGATGAATCTTCCTTTTTCCTTCTTAGGTTTAATTTTCTCTTCTTTTTCTAGCCTCTTGAGATGAGCACTTAACATTAATTTCCAAAATTTCTTTTCTAATACATCCATTTAAAGCTATGCATTTCCCTAGATTTTCTTCTAAACACTGCTTTAGCTGAATCCTGCAAGTTTTGATATGTTTTATTTTCATTTCAGTTCAGTTCAAAATATTTTTACATTTTCCGTGAGGTGTTCCTTAAAATTACACTGCTTAACTTACAAACATTTAGGAATTCTGTAGTTATCCTTCAGTTGCTTTTTAATTCCACTGAGGTCAGAGCACAAATTTAGCATGATTTCAATTCTTTGAAATATGTTGTGACTCACCATATGTTGGTCATATTTCATAATTTAGCTTTATACTTTAGCAAATGTTTCATGTGTAACTGAGAAAAAAGGTATTTTAAAGTTATTCAATGTGGCATTCTATAAATGTCAGTTAGGTCACTGTCAAATTGTTATTCAAATATACATACTTACTGATTTTTGTTTCTGCTTGTTTTCTCAGATACTGAAAGAGGCTTGTAAAACTTCAACTATGGTTGTAGGTTTGTCTGTTTCTCCTTTTAGTTCTGAAATTTAATGTATTTTGAAGTCAAGTTACTAGGTGCATACAAATTTATAAGTATTACATCTTCCTGTTGAATTGAAACTTCTATCACTATGAAATTTCCCACTCTGTCTTCTTAAAGTCTACTCTGTGATATTGATATGATTTTCTTTTGGTTAGTGTTTCCATATCTATCTATCCATCTATATTCTCTATTTATAGATAATTTATATGTATATATATATCCCATCATTTTACCCTGAACTCATCTGTATCCTTATATTTAAAAAGAAACTCTTGTGAATAGCGGGATCTGTATTTTAATTGGAGTGCTTGTCCATTTAAATTTAATGAAGTGGTTGGATTTAAGGCTACCATCTTTCTATTTGTTCCATCTATTCTTTATTCCTACTCCTTTCTTGCCTTCTTTTAGATGAATTATTTTTATTATTCTATTTTATCTCTTCTACGAGATTTATACCTTTTTGTATTCTTCTTTTAGTAGTATTCTTATATATTAGGGTATTACAATATTCGTCCTTGACTTACTACAGTTCATCTTAAATTTGTACATTTTCTACTTTCCAAATAATACAAGAGACCCTTTAAAAGACCCTTTAAAAGAGTTAACTGTATTTATCCCTTTTGTCTTTTGTTCTGTTTTGTTCTTATATTTTATTTCCTATTATAAACTCACAAGATATTATTGTTGCTTTACACAGTCAATGTTCTTTCATATTACTCTTTCCAGTGCTCTTGATTCCTCCTTAAGATTTTGAGCTTCTACTTGTGATCATTTTCCCTAAGGTAGAAGAACTTATTTTAGTTTTTATTTTTCATGTGCACTGGCTGAAAACAAATTGTTTTTGTCTGGATACATCCTTTAGCTTTCTAGCTTAGACATTTTTCTTCTAGTTTTTTAAAGGTGTCATTCCATTATCTTCTGATTTCCATATCATCTATTAAAAAGTCAGGTGAAAGTCTTTTAGTTGTTGCTTTAAAGGTAATAGTTCCCCCCTCCCCCACCCTTTTCTGACTTTTAAGTTTTTTTTTTTCCTGTATACTTTTTTTTCCAGCAGTTTTCCTATAATGTACTCAGGAGTTTGCATCAGCGGGTTGACATCTTTCAACAGTTTTGAAAAACTCTCACTTGTTACTTCTCTCTCATTCTCTTATTCTAGGACACAAATTACACTTATGTGAACATGCCTCATATGTTTTTCTGTTTTGTTCTATTTTTCCCATTGTTCTTTTCAAAATCTATGCTTTAGTTTGGTTATTTTTCTATTGATCTTTGAGATCAGTAATTCAGTCTTATGGTGTGTTCAGTCTGCTCAAATGAGCTTTTCATTTTAGGTATGTGCATTTTATTTGTAAAATAGTCATTTGATTCATTTTCATAAATTTTGTTTCTCTAAGTTATCTATCTTTTCTTCTATTTTGTCTAACACATGTAGACAATTATTTAACAGTTTTTGACTTCCAACTCTAACATCTGGGTCATTTGGATAGTCTTCTATTGTCTACTCCCCCCACCTTGATTATTATTCATATGTTCTTGATAATTTGCATGTCTTGTAATTATTCATTGTATTTTGGGCATTTCATATTAAATAACTGTTATTTAGGGTTTTCCTTAGGGTGAGAGGCTGATCATCTCAATCCAATCAATAATTAAAATGAGCTAGGACTAGTTTGCAGCTTTAATTAGGACTAGTTTGCAGCTTTAATTGGATTTAGTTTCCTTTGAGTTAAAATATTTCAAGGGTAAGACTTGCTGAATATTTGTGTTAGGTTCTAGTGGACTTTGTTTTCAAAATAGAAAGAGGCTGTTAAAGATTTTACCTTCTCATCCCAGCTTCTCATTCTCCATTTTGCCCAGTGCTCAGCAAAAGTCTTACGGAAAAAACTGCTAGTGCTTTTGGGCCTTTTCTATCTGTAAAACCAGCTCGCCTAGAGAAGGCTCTATGGAAATTAAGTGTGCATAATCATCTTTGTTTCCACACCTCTACAATCTCTTTAAAAACAGAATTTTTGTAAATTGTCTTATCCTTTTTTTTAAGTTGTTGCAGTTCTACCCAGCAGAAGTCCTTTGCACTAAGCTTTAAGTGGACATTTCTCTTATCAATCAGATTATAAGGTGGTAGAGTACCCTACCACCCACCTACTTCCTTTTCTTCACAATTATTTTTACTACACAAAAATATGCTGTCTTACTCGAAGTGTGAAACAGTGGTTTAAACTAATTAAATACCTTATGCATTTGCAAAAAATTCTGTGAGAATAGTTCATATATTATCAACAATTTGCTAAATGGCTCTTCTCATGGCTTCTACTGGAAACAGAGCTAAATCTTTTGAGAAGAAAGCCAGTTTTCAATTTTTGCCCATTCTAACAGTCCTTTGATGATAATCAAATAATTTATTATTGGAACTCATTTAAGAATGAAGAAAACTATCAAAAATTCAGGCATAACATCAAGTTTATAAAATCAAGTTTCATCTTTTGGTTTGCACTGCTGCCAAATCTGGCTCCAAGCTTTCAGGGTTTCTAGAACTATGATGAAGAGCTGACTTCAACTGGATAGGCTGAATTTCATATTTAAAGAGCTCTTTGTTTCCCTTAACTACATGGGCAAAATATGCCTTGTAAATCTGAGGTTTTGGATTAATTTTAATTAAAATTTTAAGAAGGATGATATTTTAAAAATCTACATGGTTTAATTTAGATGACTATCCAGTACAAATCAATGACTATTTTCCATTACATTACAGTTAGTAAACCTGCACTTATGAAGGAGAGAAAAAAGTCATATAAATTCTGTACATTTAAAGTACAAACCAAGATTAAGCACTCACTTTAATTTTTCACGTGCATCTTCTACATTAAAAAAAAATAGTATATATAAAATGCTAAGTCAATCACATTTTGGAATGTGGATAAAATGAAACATTTTCCAAAGCTAAACTGCTTTTGGGACACTGTAATTCCTTCTTTTCAACAATGTAAAAACTCTCACCACACCGTTTTAACTAAAACATTAAAGTAAGAGACTAAACTGAGTCTGAACTGTCATGGAGGCATAATTTAACTCTCCAGGAGAATGGTGACTGGATTAGGTGCTGAGGAACTCATCTACATGCCATAAGCTTAACTGCACAAACATCTAATAGTTCTAATTTTTACCAGCAGCAGCTACTGACTTTTGTCTTATCTTTATCTTCTGCTTATTGGAAAAACTTAGACTTATTGAATAATGATAGACTTATCAGTTCAGTTCATTATGTTTTCATATTTCTGGTTTACAATATAGTTCATCCTTCCCCTTTTATACATACCGGTGTTAAGCGTAGCTGCCAGGAGCTGCCTGTGGTAGGCAAGCGCACGGCCTGTTTTCAGCTCTTTATTCTCCACCATCTGTGCCACTAATGGGAGTGTGGCGGGGGTGGTCATGGACGCCTGCTTTGGTGTCTGCTTACACGCAAGTACAGACGATTGTGGGAGTCCATTCTTTTGGTCTTTGTTGCTTTCTTATCTGATGCTTACAAATTATGTTTGTTTATATCTGTGTGATGTGGTAGCCCCAATGAGGATGCTATATGGGCTTTGGCTCCCTGAAGAGTTCAGGAACTTATCAAATCATTTTGCAGGCAGTGTTCCCTCTGTCCTTCGCTAACATGTGGGAAACTCCCCTCTGAATGTAAAGTCATGGAATCTCCTGGGGTAGCCCGCCACTGTTTATCTCTCAGTAAATCTCCACACCACCCATACTGATGTAGGGATGTTGTGAGACACCTTCTGCAGCCTCCAGAGCTGCCACACACTTGGTGGCAGCTCCTCCAATGCCATAACTAAGAATCACAAACTCCAGTTCTTCAAGTCCGTGGGGCATGAGGAACTTTTATGAGTTGCTGCTTTCATAAACTTCTGCCATGAGGCAGACTCTCACTCAGGGTCCAGGGTCAACGGTCAAACTCCACAAGCCATTCTTTAAAAAATAGGGCTGCTTAAACTCTGAAGGAATGACAGGAACACCCCATCCATGAACATACACTGTGGGGAACGATGTGGATGAGAGAGCATTATGTTAACTCTGCTCTCTCCAAACAGCAATATTCCTCTCCCTATCCATAAGGATTTTTATATGGACTACAGAGGCAGGACAGGTTGGTAGGGAAGATCTTGCTGAATTTCTCACACTTTTCAAAGGCTAAAGCAATTCTCTGTTCTTAAAGGTGAGGTAGATGGTGACTCTGGGCTCCAGTGTAAGCCATCTCCCTATTAAACGCAGCCCTAGTCAAAAGCCCTCCTTGGGAGGGGGTAAAGATCTTAATTGGTACATTCCAACAAACTCACATCTGTTGTTGTTAGATGCCATCTAGTCAGCTCTGACTCATAGTGACCCTATGTACAACAGAACTAAACACTGACTGGTCCAGCATCATATCTAGCAAAGCAATATATACTGAATATATTTTACAAGCTGACGTAAGATGGATTTTGGCTGAAAGCAGAGAATACCAGGAAGATGTTTACTTGTGTTTTATTGACTATGCAAAGGCATTCAACTGTGTGGATCATAATAAATTATAAATAACATTGAGAAGGATGAGAATTCCAGAACATTTAATTGTGCTCATGAAGAACCTGTACACAGACCAAGAGGATATTGTGTGGTTTAAAATCAGGAAAGGTATGTGTCAGGGTTATATCCTTTCACCATACTTATCCAATTTGTACGCTCAGCAAATAATCCAAGAAGTTGGACTATATGAAGAAGAACGTGGCATCAGGATTGGAGTAAGACTTATTAACAACCTGCAATATGCAGATGACAAAACCTTGTTTGCTGAAAGCGGAGAGGACTTGAAGCACTTACTGATTAAGATCAAAGACTACAACCTTCAATATGGATTATACCTCAATATAAACAAAACAAAAATCCTCACAACTGGACCAATAAGCAACATCATCCTAAATGGAGAAAAGACAGAAGTTGTCAAGGATTTCATCTTACTTGGATCCACAATCAACACCTATGGAAGTGGCAATCAAGAAAATCAAATGATGTAACGCACTGGGCAGGTCTGCTGCAAAAGACCTCTTTTCAAAATGTTCAAAAGCAAAGACGTCACTTTGAGAACTAAGGTGTGCCTGACCCATGCCATGGTATTTTCAATCACCTCATATGCATACAAAAGCTGGACAATGAATATGGAAGACCAAAGGAGAATTGATGCCTTTGAATTATGATGTTGGCAAAGCATATTGAATATACCATGAACTATCAGAAGAACAAACAAACCTGTCTTAGAAGAAGTATAGCCATAATGCTCCTTAGAAGTCAGGACGGCGAGACTTTGTCTCACGTACTTTGGACATGTTATCAAGAGGGACAAATCTCTGGAGAAGGACATCATGCTTGTTAAAACAGAGGGTCAGTAAAAGAGAGGAAGACCCTCAAGCAGATGGACTGGCACAGTGGCTGCAATGATGGGCTCAAGCACATTAACGATTTAAGGATGGTGCAGGATCAGGCAGTGTTTTGTTCTGTTGTGCACAGGGGTCACTGGAGTTGGACCCGACTCCATGGTACCTAACAACAACAACATATTTTACAAAGTTTGTTAACTTAGAAGAATGAACTCCAAACCCTTTAATAATTAACTGTCTGAATCAAATATTTAATACCTTCTGCATTTAGACTATCATCAATAATTTTAAAGGGAAATTTTTCCAATATCACATAAATGTCTAGTATGAATGAAAACTTTTTATTCTTATTTGAAAATAACTTAACCACCGTTTAATAATAACTAATGGTTTTACAGCCCCCTACATTTTACAAAGAACACATTACTGCATTTGGTCCCCGCCTCAAATCTTTGAAATTTATGTAGAGTTTACTTTTAGTTTACTGTTATTATCTACCCATTTTATGAACAAGATAATTAAAGCACAGTTAGCAACTTGCCCTGACAGATCCAGGGCTCTAACTCAGCTTGTGAAATGAAAAGTCGAGGCTTTTCACTTTTTTTTTTTTAATTGCTTCCCTCGAACACACCGCGCACTAATGCCGTTCTTCCTCAGTAGAGATCATGCACTCTCAGTATGACATGTCTCCTGGGTTAATCTGGTGAGAGCGGAAATGGACACATGCCCAGGCATCCGGTTATTCTATCACCTTGTCCGATCTGCGACCAAAGCATGTACTGAAACAGCTGTCTAGGATTAGCAGCATAGCCTGCATGTCAGCAGGACCTCAGGCCATACCCCAAATCAGAACTTTTAGGTAATAAAGGTGAAAAGAGCCAAGCGCATACAATATTTAAGTTCACGTTCCCTTTGGGCCGCAGTTCCCTGGGTATTTAAAATGAAGCTTAGTTTCTCAGTTTATTTGTATCCAACATAAAGGTTTGTATCTAACATAAAAGCTGATTATCTGTGAAGCCTCTGAAGATATGAATATGCTTTTTCACTCAGCAACAGTGAATTTTCTTGCCAAAGACTTTAGCATTTGGGAAGTAATATGCCATGCTTTGCACCCAACAGGGGTCATCATGACTTCTAGAAATATCACAAGGGAGCATCAGGCAAGGAAATTGGAGCGCAAAAGCAACAAATATACACCCATTGTTACCATAGCTACAAGAGGAAAAACCATAAGAGACGTACTTTCTCCCATAAGCAGTGAGATGAGCCTTGGTTGAGTTAGGATCACTGGGGTGAATAATCCTAGCTCTACCCACAGGGTCTCATCATGGTAGCCCTGAGTTTCAACATGTAATCTGGCACCAACAACGCTGTTATCAAGTTTAAGAATAGAAACCACTCTGGCGGGGTGCTGCAGAAGAAATTCAAACATTGGAAGACCAGTTTAACCAAGTTTCATCATGCCTAGCCAGCCAGGTTTAGATGGCACCAGAGCTATGGGTATACCCTGGGGAAATCTCAATTGCTTTAACTGCCATAGCTCTATCCTGATTCAGCTTCAAAAATTCAGGAATGAGAGAGACATTTTCCCCCTTTTCTAACCTGTAGAGTATCATCCCTAAAGTAACTAAAATTAGTCATGGCCGTTAATTTCAACAATTGCTGGTAGGGAAATGAATAATTTAAAGACTTTGCAAGTATGTGCAGGTTCTGAGAGTAAAGGTTAACTGATAGAACATCTAGAACTTTACTGACTGTAAGTAAATCACTTAAATCATTTATCCCTCCTGGGGTTACTCTGGGTACTTCAAGTCAATTTCAACTCTCAGCGACCCTATAGGACAGAGTAGAACGGCCCCACAGGGTTTCCAAGGAACCGCTGGTGTCCACTGTGCCACTGGAGCTCCTTTAGTTGATTATTTAAGGGAGCACAGCACTCACAGGTGATACTGCTTATTTTACAAGCCAATCTATTATTTGCATGAAAGGCGACCTCCAGGTCTGGCTTCAGTTTCAAGTTCAAAGGATATCTTAGGGTAACAGTCTCAGAGGTTACTCTTGTCTCTTTCAGTCCAGTAAATCTGACCTTTTTTTTAGGTATTTGAGTTTTAGTCTACCTTTTACTTCCATTGTATCTGGGACCTTCCGTTGTTCCTGGTCAGCATGGTGAGTAATGGTAGCTGGGCACCGTCTAGTTCTTCCGGTCTCAGGCTAGATGAGTCTGTGGTTCCTGTGAACTAGTCCTATGAACTAGTTTCTTGAGTCTTTGGTTTTCATTTTCTTTTGTTCCAGACAAGTAGAGACCAATAGCTGTACCTTAGATGTCCACTCACAAGCTTTTAAGATCCCAGATACTATTCCCAAACTAGGATGTAGAACATTATCTTTATGAACTATGTCGTGCCAACTGACCAAGTTGTCCCACGAGACTATGGTCCTAAGTCCTTTAACCCAGTAAACCAATCCCGCAAGGTGTATGGATATGTCTAGGAAGTCTCTGTAACTGTGCCCTCATGTGCTTTATTATATGTATGCATATATCTGCAGCACAAATATGTACATACATACGCCTACAGACAGACCTATACATGCACATGCATGTAGTCACATACGCCTTCCTATACACATATATGCATGCCTATCTACCTATGTAACCACACACATATTTTCTGATTATTATTACTGTTGTTGCAAAATTGTATGTTGTAGCATTTACCGAAACTGTCCCTTACTCTTGCGTACTTCTTAGTGTCTTCATTTACCTTGGTCAAGCTGTGTAGGCTTCACCCATACTGGGTATTGGCTTTCCCAACACCAAAAATAACAAGTGTCTACTATCTAAAAAATGATTCCCTTTCCCTCCCCCATCCACCCCTGGTAACCATCAGAGAACACTAATTTCTGTATGTATACCTTGACTTTTTATAAAAGTGATACCATACAATATTTGTCCTTTTATGATTGACTTATTTTACTCAGCACAGTGTCCTCCAGATTCATCCATGTTATGTTTCTTGGACTCATCATTGTTTTTTAGAGTTTTGCAATATACAATATATTTTCTTCACAGCACTAACAAGTAATATCAATACTCATCTTTCAGCCTCAGAGCCTCAGACGGTAACTTCCCTATCAAATGACAGGACCTTTTTGAATCTACTAGAAGGCTCTTTTGAAGCCAAGTTAAGGCAGTGATTTTCCATACTCACCTGCCGAAGAGTGACCTACTTACCTCACCACCACTGTGCTTACACAGAGGACTGGGTATTCTTTAGCAATAATGAGGAACTAATAATAGTGTTCCACTTGAAAAATCTCCATTAATTTGTAGCTGGTAATGAACACCTAGCTGAAAATCACTGCAGAAACAAACTTTTTCACAGGGCACCATCTCCTACTGGCAGACTTGACATAGTACATTTGTTTTATGTCAACAGTGTTTCAGCCACAGTGTTAAAAAGTGCCAGAATCCCTTCGGTTACCACTTCAGATTATTCACTGTTAATTCATCACACTTCTTACGGAAAGCTGAAGAAGTTTTTGTTCTTACACAGTAAGGGCAAGGAGGCAGTTTAAAAACAACTCAAAGATATTAAAAAAAGGAAGCACTTTCTTTTCCCCTCGTTAAAGAAAAAAACGAAAGAAACGCAAATCAGCAAGAATTCTCACATTCATCCACAATTTAATATAAAGCATTAGGTTTTTTATACCCACAACAAAACATGGACCTGCAGAAGTTTTCAAACAATCCTCTAGCAGCTTCATGCGGGTCTTCTGGAGCTCTGGGCTGTCCCATTCATCTTCATCAACTCCCCAGTACAGATCTATGACCTGCGAACACACGGGTGAGGCAGCGTTAATTTATATCAGTGGGGAAATTTAATTTACCTGTGGGCTTTGCTCTTATTCACAATGCCAAACATATGTGACTTTTAACTTTGCTTTTTGCAGCCTGTTCTCCCTTTGAGAGGGAAAAGGAATTTTAAGATCCATCTGAAGAGATGATTTTTCATCCCGTATTTTTTTTTTATGAGTTGAGGATGAACGTTATAATTTCTTCTCTTGTTCCTGATTATCCTGATGACATGGACCCAGAGAAAATGAGGCGCTAAGCATCAGAGGCTTTGCAGTGCAAGCTTTAGTATTTTGAAATGGCCACGGCCTTGAAAGAAAATGTTGGAAAGCAGCTGGGATAAGGTTACCACATTATTTGAGACAATTAAATCACAGTGTATAATGTCACTGTACATTTTAATGCAAGAAGTCTGTGAAACCACAGTGGGCATTAACAAACACTGACCAGAGGTCAAACATCTACATTTCTTAAAAAACAAAACACCCTGTTTATTATATTTTATCCCATGGGGACAGTTTATGTCTGCAGTGTATGTAAGCACTCTGGCTTTCAGCAATATATTTCTGAAAAACGCGTATTGGAAAACAATGAAAGGTATGCCTTCCTGAGGAGTGAGGATAACAGGACCCACCATCTCCCTACTTCAAAGACTAGCAGAGATGATTTTGAGAGCCTGTAAAAACTTTGACAAGTACACTCTTTGAAAAGTGCTATGGAGAGTAGTATGGGTTTCCTTTCCTTTACTTAACTACTATTTGCACAAGGTAAATGTTTCCAATTGTAGCTTTGAAGATTTCTTCTTTTCATTTCTTTGTTTCACAAAAGCACAAACAAGAATCTCCCCCTCCCTACTTGCTATTTGCAAAGTATTCGGTGAGACGGGAGGACTGAGTATGGGTCCAGCCCTGCGGTCCAGGCACATGCAGGAGACACTGCGTGCTCCTCATCTCTTGGCTGTGCCCCCGTGTGGTGTGTTTGCATTAGGTCTTTGCCTGTCGGCATCTGAATTTTCAGAAGGCTGGTTGTGACATAAAAACAAACCAAACCAGGTGCTGTTGTTTCTGATTCACGGGAACCCCATGTGTGTCAGAGTAGAACTGTGCTCAATAGGGTTTTCAATGGCTGACTGTTTGGAAGTAGATCATCAGGCCTTTGTTCTGAGACACCTCTGGGTGGACTCGAACCTCCATCCTTTCAGTTAGCAGCCAAGTGCATTAACCATCTGCACCACCCAGGGACTCAGATAATGATATTAAAAAAAAAAAAAGAAAACCTGTTGCCATCGAGTTGATTCGGACCCATAGCGAACCTATAGGATAGAGCAGAACTGCCCCATAGGGTTTCCAAAAAGTGGCTGGTGGATTTGAGCTGCCGACCTTTTGGTTAGCAGCCCAACGCTTAAGCACGGCACCACCAGGGCCCCAACGATATGAAAGCTTCTTAAATACGCCCACAGCCCATTCCATGAGTTTTATAATATATGAAACTATCGGCACTGACTCTGGGGTTCTTCCATTTAGTCTACCTTATGGGGTTTAATCACAAAATATTAAGGAAGGGACAGCTGAGATTATAACTGCACTGTCCAAAATAAGAGACTCCAGCTATGGGCATTTAAATTTAAAATAATTAAAATTATAAATTCAGTTCCTCAATTGCTCAATAGCCACACTGTGGCTAGTCTCTCCCATGTTGGACAGCACAGATATAGATCTCCATCATCACAGAAAGGTCTATTGGAGAGAGCTGGAAATTACTGAGCTTCCAGGAGATCACAGAAATCTAGTATAAAAGGGGAAGAGATGAAATTTTCCTCCTTTTGACACGCCACCTTTTTAAAAACACCTCCTTGTTAATCTTCTCATCCCTGCTCTACCCATTCATTCTGTACTGAAGGCCTGTTACTGGCCTACCACTGTGGTAGACAGAATTAAAAAAAAAAACAAAACAAACCCAGTGCCGTCGAGTTGATTCTGACTCATAGCGACCCTACAGGACAGAGTAGAACTGCCCCATAGAGTTTCCAAGGAGCGCCTGGCAGATTCAAACTGCTGACCCTTTGGTTAGCAGCCGTAGCACTTAAACACTATGCCACCAGGGTTTCCAGATAGAATAGGAATACACAACAATCTAATTTGATAAATAATGGACAGCCCATGCAAAGAGTCATGCTCCAGGCAAATGAAAGGGTAAAGAAGTAATATTTCTGGCATATCTGTTATGAAGCTTTCTGGGTGCTCTACATGCCACAGAGTGTCTTGTAGTAAAATAATATCCTGCCTACTATGACCTATTTATGAAATTTTAGGATTCAAAACATGAGCCTTTTCACTTCACTGGCCCTGGGAAGATGCTCAAAGAACTGTGGCAAGTGGTTAGCGAGTCATCTCCTGGCAGTGGGAGAAGAATCCTTTGATATGCTGTCAGTCTCCTGTCCTGAGAAGAACAGTCACAGCCTTGGTTGACCACTGTTAGTAACAAGTTAATAAAAATAAGCTGACAAGTGTAGGAGGAGAAGCAGTGGTTAAACTGGCTGGTTTGAGCCTGGGAGTCAAAACCACTGTTATAAACAAAGAGTTAAAAAAAATAAGTAACTTGGCTTTATTTGTGGGCAGAGTCACTGTGCCAAGGTAGGTGTCCAAGTGTGGCAGGGCGTTGTGTCCTCTCAAACACTTCTTGGATCCATGCTGCCAGTAAAGAATGGCTAGAACCAGGACCAGGTTCTTCTACAAATCCCATATGGCTTGTCTGTGGGAGAAGGCCATGTGGTGGTTTATTGTTGTTGTTGTGTGCCTTTGAGTCAATTCCAACTCACAGTGACCCTATAGGATGGAACAGAACTTCCCACAAGTTTCCAGGCTGTCAGCTTTACGGGAGTAGATCACCAGGTGTTTTCCTTCATGATGCCATTGGTGGGTTCAAACTGCCAAATTCTTGACTAGCAGCTGAGCACTTAACCATTGAACCACCAGGGCTCCTATGTGGCAGTTAGGCTGGGGAAACTAGATGGCTGAGGCCAGTGACTGCTAAGAAGGTAGACTTGTTATAAGTAGGCACTAGAATCAAGCCTACTCTTCTTAATTTGCTGTTTCTCCTTTGACTGGGCTGAGGTCAGAGCATCACACAGCCTCTTAGTTCCAGGTCTCTGTGGGGCTGCCACTAGCTCATAACCCTCTTTTGTGTAATTTACAAAAAGTACCTCTTCTTCCAGACATTTTATTTTCATCTACCAGAAAACCATTATACTGAAATCATTAGAAGAAGACATTTTTGGCCATCTACCAATAATTTGTCAAAATATATATACAAATCTGGTACAACGCAAATGGCACCCCCTTAGTTGTGAAACCTTTGCACTGTGGATGACCTAAACTACCATATACATGGTCTTGTCTCTATCCCTATGGCTAAGATGATTTGCACGTATCTGAGGAAGGTCTGATTTAGACTCTAGATGGAAAATACCATGTTTTTCATGCCAATAATGCACACCTTCTGCATCTGTTTGCCAGCCACTCCCGACCCCCCCGAGGTATTTTCATAAGCATGCTATGCTAATTTTGTTTACAGCAACATGTGGAAGAGAATTGGCATGGTGGTGCTTCTGCGAGTGTCTCACAGGGGGAGGGTGCAGCAGGCAAACGAACTCAGAAGGTGCTCGTTATTTTTGTAAAAAGAAGGTAGGCAGTTCTATTTTTCCTCAGTACTAAGATACATTTTCCAATCAACTTTTAACAAAGCCTTTCACTGGGGCATCTACTACCTGTGTATCAAAAAAATGAACTTAACCTTATGTACGGGAATGTGCCAGTTGATCCAAGCTGCCAGAAGAGGCATGTTAGGCAGCAAAAAAGACGTAGGTCTTGAATTATGGAAAGTTTAGTAAAACTGGGGATGGCATACATATGAGAGAAGGAACTGTTAGGTCAGAGAGAGCAACTAGGTGAACGAGGCAGGGGTAGGATCAGGCAGGAGGTTGTGGATGTAGACATAAACAAGGCAAAATGATTCTAAATGGAAGGTTTCTGTTAAGATGTACAGAGAATGCCGTTAATTCTGATTGTGCAGAAGTGTAATGGGTAATTCCCATAAAGATGCACTCCAACTGCTGAACTCCTTAAGTCTCAGCTTCACCTCTGAAGGGCCTATTGACCTTTTAACCCTTTCATACCTGGGTGTACATGTAGCAACCACGAATTTTTCAGCCTCTGGGGTTTACTGGGAAGCTGCTGCACCAGAGACAGTGTGTGCTGCTGCAAGGCAGGGGCCTTTATGACTATTAGAAATGAAAGAAATGTGTGTGTGCCACGAATTGCTGTTTTTACAGTACTTTCTATGAGGTGTCTGAATTTTTGGTAGGAAAAATAGAAATTTTGAAAATTTTTTTTTGTTATACATATGTACCAATAGATCCTGGTGGGGACTCTGCGGTATAATTAGTGGTACTTCATATGTACCACTGAACACTTCAAGCAGGCTTATCGGAGGGGGCAAGAAAAAAATCCATTCTATCTACCAAAAATTCAGGCATACTCAATGACTGAGCATGCTTCCATTAATGAAAACACATAGTATCAACAAAAAATCCAAAGCAGAAAATATCTGGGTCACCAGTAGGTTAAGGTCAAGCTCAAATGCCACCTCCTGTACAAAATCTTCTTGCACTCCTAAAAGACATATGAGTTCTTATTCCACTGAACCTCCAACATATTTTGTACTTTTTATTTAAAATGACACTTTGTGGAGTTCTGTTTCCAGAGCAGCAGCATGAGGAGCTCCATAGACCCAGGCCCTAGAACAGCCAGTATAACTGGTGAAAATTGTTTTTCAAAAAGAGCAAACATTTAAAATCTCTGGAAATGGATCTAAGGACATTCTGCAAATGAAAAAACTTTATTCAAGAAAATCTACTAAAGCTCAGTAAGAACAGTGCATCTGTGGCATCTGAACCATAACCTCCTCCTTTTCTCTCCCCTCCCAGCTCAGTGTGACAGAAACTCTACTCCACATAGATGTAGTCAAGAACACAAGGATCCCGCTCAAAATAGTTCCCATTCCCAGGCTATGGTATCCGACATCATTTATCTTCCCCAGTACATATTGCAGAGAATAAATTCCAAATAAATGTAGCTGAGAAGCTGGCATCTTCTTTCTTCTACCCAGCCCAGACTCATAGGTTAGAAGCTTTACCTCAGGTTCACCACACTGAGAATACTGGAGCTCTAATTACCCTTGTTCCAGCTCTTCCATAGAGTAGCATTTCCATGCCAAGAGACACAAGCTGAGAAGAATAGAAGCTAGCTATCATCCCTATCCAGTTCCCTGCTCCTAAATTAAAGGTGACACTCAGAGAAAACTAAACCACTGTCCCCATTCCCAGCTCGGGAAGTGTGGCTCAGAGATTTTTCCCAGATAGAGAGGCAGGTTGTAAAACAGAGCTCTGAAGCTGACTTTAATTGAAACAGAATGTGGGGAAGTTCAAGCCTAAGGGCCCTCTCCAAAACAATAAAGGTTTTCCTGGAAAGCAATTAAGATGAGGCTGTTAGCTTGTTGAGAGATACAAACTAAACCATAGCCAAACACGAAAATAAGCAAGGAGACAGTGAAGAAGAGCACTTCCGAAGTCAAAGCAAACCTCAAACACTGACCTGAAGAACTACCCTTATGAACCAAAAACCAGGCCAAACCCACTGGCATCCAGTTGGTTCCAACTCACAGCAACCCTATGCACAACAGAACAAAACACTGCCTGGTCCTGTGCCATCCTCAATCATTGTTGTATTTGAACCCATTGTTGCAGCTACTGTGTCAATCCATCTCACTGACGGTCTTCCTCTTTTTTGCTGACCCTCACACTTTGCCAAGCATGATGTCCTTCTCCAGGCATTGATCCCTCCTGATAATATGTCAAAAGTATGTGAGATGTAGTCTCACCATCCTTGCTTCTAAGGAGCATTCTTGTACTTCTTCCAAGATAGATTTGTTCATTCTTTTGGTAGTCCATGGTATAGTCAATATTCTTCTCCAACACCACAATTTAAAGCGGTCAATTTTTCTTCAGTCTTCCTTATTCATTGTCCAGCTTTCACATGCATATGAGGTGATTGAAACACCGTGCTTAGGTCAGGCACACCTTAGTCTTCAAGGTGATGTCTTTGCTTTTCAACACTTTAAAGAGGTCTTTTGCAGCAGATTTGCCCAATGCAATGTGTCTGAATTTAACTGGATTATACTGTGGAACAATTTATGCCCCAGGGCATCATTAGGAAGACCAGAATAATCAGCCAGCAATTAGTGAAACCTAACATCTAGGTGTATTTAGGACAAGACACAGTCAAGGAGAGCTCTGATATAATCAATGTTATCCTAGGGTGAAAGTGTGCATTCCCAAGGCTGTGCCCTCAAAGGAGCAACATCAGAAACTTCATACTGAGAAGGAAACTGACTTTGCTAAAATAGTCCACCCAGTCACTAAGCAAACAAACAACAATAACAAGCCTCAGAGGAGGGAACAAGACCAGTATTCAAAGATACTAAAATTTATTAAATAAAATGTCAAGTTTTCAACAAAAGTATAAGACATGCAAACAAATAGGAATGTGTGATCCATACAAAGGGGAAGAAAAGGAGGCACCATAAACTATGTATAAGAGGGACCAAATGTCAGATTTAACAAAGGCTTCAAAGTATTCATTATAAATATGTTGAAAGAACTAAATGAAACTATGGTTAAAGAGGGAAAAGAAAGTAGGATGACAACGCTACATCAAACAGCTAAAATCAATGAAGAGATAAAAATTTTAAAAAATAAAAATTCTGGAGTTGAAAAGCATAATAACTGAAATGAAAAACTAATTATAGAGGCTCAACAGAAGATCTAAACTGGCAGAATTAACAAGCTTGAAGATAAATTGATAGCGATTATACTATCGGAAGAACATATGGAAAAAGAATGAACAAAACCTTAAAAAAATGGGACATTGTTAAGCACATCAATACACACATGATGTGAGTTCCATAAGAAGAGGAGAGCAGGAAAAAGGAGAAAAAATATTTGAAGAAATAATGGCTGAAAACTTCCAAAATTTGATGAAAACCTGTAATCTACACATTTAAGAAGAACAACAAATTCCAAGTAATAAAAATGTGAAAAGATTCATACAGGGACAAATCATAGTAAAAATGCTGAAAGCCAAACACAAAGAGAAAATCTTGAAAGTATCTATATATATATATATACACACACGTGTATATATACATATATATATGACTCATCACTTACAAAGGAAAACCAATAAGATTAACAGCTGACATCTCATCAGAAGCAATGGAGGCCAGAGGACAGTGGGATGACATATTCAAAGTACTAAAAAAAAAAAAAAAAAGTCAATGAAAATTATCTTTCAAAAATGAAGGTGAAATCAAAACATTCCCATATAAATAAAAGCTTAGAAAATTAGTTACTGGCCGATCTGCCTTACAAGCAATACTAAAAAAAGTTCTTAAAGTTTCTTCAAGTTCTTAAAGCAAATGACTCAAGACAGTAATTTCAATTTACACACACAAAAAAGACAAAGAGCATCAATAAAGGTAATTATCTAATTATAAAATGCACATTCCCTGATCTGTTTTAACTGATTTGAAAAGTAAATGTATAAAATAATATGAATATAATTGCATTGTTGGGCCTGTAACATATAAAATGGTAAGATATTTGCCAAAGGAGGTAAGTGGGAGCTAAGCTGTGCTGGACTAAGGAAATGACACCAGATAACCACCATAATCCACAACAAGAAATGAAGAGAACCAGAAATGGTAAATAAGAAGTTAATATAACAAATGCTATAAATACATACTTATTCCCCTTCTTACAGATTTTTGAGAGACATAAAATTTTATAGATTATTATAGCAATATATTGTTGGGTTTATAACATTTATAGATGTAATATACATAACAATATAGCACAGAAAGGGAGAGAGGAATAGAGCTATATAGGAGTAATGTTTCTATATCTCACTGGAATTATTATATATCTGAAACAGATACTGATGAGCTAAGATGTATATGGTAAGGCCTAGAGCAATCACTATGAAAACAACTTTAGAAAATAGTGAAAATTGCTAAAGGAATTAAAATGTTACACCAGAAAAAATTCACCTAATGTGAAAGAAAGAAGTAAAGGAAGAATAGAGGAAAACATAAGATATATAGAAAACAAGTAACATTGCAGACATAAATCTAACTATATTAATAATAACATTAAATGAGGATGGATTAAGTAATCAATCAAAAGAAAGATATTATCAGACTGTATAAAAAACAAGATCATACCATCTGCTATTTACAGGAGATACATGTTACATTCAAATTAAAAAAAATAGGTTGAAAATGAAAGCTTGGAAAAAGATATATATGCAAATAGCAACCATAAGAAAGCTGGAGTGTCTCTACTAATATCAGAAAAAAGTAGATTTTAGAAAACAAAAAATGCTACTAGACATAAAGGGAAATATTTTATAATGATAAAAGGATCAATATATGTGGAAAATATAACAATTATAAACATACATGCACCTAACAACAGAGTCCAAATTATATGAAGCAAAAACTGAGCGAAATGAAGACAAAAAGAGACAATTCAACAATAGTTGGGGACTTCAATCCTTCACTTACAATAATGGCTAAGACAACTAGGAAAAAAAAAATAGAACACTTAAACATCTTAAAACAAATCAGTGCTAACTGACATCTATAGAATATTCTGTTGAACAGCACCAGATTTTACATTCTTCTAAGGTGCTCATGGAACATTCCTCAGGATAGATCATACATGACAGGCCATAAAAAAAGCCTAAACAAACACAAAATGACTGCATTCATGCAGAGTATATTGTCCTTAAAATGGAATGAAATTAAAAAGAGAGAAAGATGTTTGGTGTCATGGATTGAATTATGTCCCCCCAAAAATGTGTGTTTCAACTTGGTTAGGCCATGATTCCCAGTATTGTGTGTTTGTCTTTTATTTTGTGATTGTAATTTTATGTTGAGAGGATTAGGGTGGGATTGTAACACCTCCCTTACTCAGGTCACCTCCCTGATCCAATGTAAAGGGAATTTTGTGGCCTGCACCACCTTTTATCTCTCAAGAGATAAAAGGAAAGGGAAGCAAACACAATTGGGAACCTCATAACACCAAGAAAGCAGTGCTGGGAGCAGAGCATGTCCTTTGGACCTGAGGTTCCTGCACTAAGAAGCTCCCAGACCAAGGGAAGACTGATGACAAGGAACTTCCTCCAGAGCCGACAGAGAGACAAAGCCTACCCCTGAAGCTGGCACCCTGAATTTGGACTTCTAGCCTACTGGACCGTGAGAGAATAAACTTCTCTTTGTTAAAGCCAGCCACTTGTGGTATTTCTGTTATGGCAGCACTACATGACTAAGACATTTAGGAAATTCACAAATATGTGCAAATTAAACAACACACTCTTAAATAACTTATAGTTCAAAGAAGTCATAAGTAAAACTAGAAAATACTTTGAGATAAATGAAAATAAAGATACAACATACCACAACCTATGGGATGCAGCTATAGCGTTTCTTTTTAAGACCTCACCAGACGTACATTTAATGTCCACATTTTTAGCAACATTCTGTTTGTGATAATAAAACTTTCTCTAAAGCTTTCCTCACTTCCTTCTGAGTCTTCATGACAATCACCTTTAATGTCTATAATTCTATCAGCAGTCTCTTCAAGGCAATCTAGGCTTTTACTATCAAGGGCCCCAAAACTCTCCCAGCATCTACCTGTTGCCCAATTTCAAGACCACTCCCACATTTTTTACATTATGTATTTGTTACAACAGTAACCCCACTTCCTAGTACCAAAGTCTGATTAATTTCTTGGGCTGCTGTAACAAAATACTACGAATTAGGTGGTTTGTGAAAACAGAAATGTATTATCTCTCAGTTCTGGAGGCTAGTAGTCTGAGTTCAGGGTGTAACAGGGCCAATTCTCTACACAGTCTCTTGGGCAAGATCTTTTCTTGTCTCACTCAGCCTCTGGTAGCCCAAGTGTTCCTTAACATGGAGATGCATCTTCACATGGCTGACTTTTCTCTGGATTTCTCTTTGTGACTCTTCTTTAATGAACTCAGACTGCATCAGGACCCACTTTACTCTGGTATGACTTCATGTTAACTGATAGTATTTCCAAAAAGCCTATTTCCAAACAAGGTTATTTTTCACAGGTAGTGGTGATAAGTCTTCAACGTATCATTTGTGGGAACACAATTCAATCCATAACAACATATCAAAATGTACAGGATACAGCTAAAGGAGCAACTGGAGGACAATTTATAGCTGCTTTTATTTTTAATGCTTGTATTAAAAAAGGAGACACTAAAATAAAAAAAGGGGGTGGCAAGCTAGAACTAAAAAATTCGGGTTTGAAATTATAATAATCTTTATTGATATAATAAAGATTAGAGTTAAAAAAATAATGAAATACAGAATAGGAAAGTAAAAGAAAATAAGCAAAATCGGAAGCTGGTTTTTTGGAAAAAAAATCAACAAAATCGACAAACTTTTAGTTGGATTAACCAAAAAAAAAAAAAAAAATGAGAGAGACATTTTTTCCTAAGAAGATAAACAAATGGCCAAAAAATACATGAAAAGATGCTCAACATCATTTATCATTAACCAAAAAACCCAGTGCCAGCCAGTCAATTCCGATTCATTTATCACTAGGAGAATGCAAATCAAAACCCTGAGGTACCTCTTCACACCCAACAGGATGACTATAATAATAACAATAAAAACTGGTAAGTGTTGGTGAAGATGTAAAGAATTTGGAACCCTCATACTCAGCTGGTGGGAATATAAAATGGTGCTGTCACTTCAGAAAACATTCTTGACAATTTCTCAAAACATTAAACATAGAGTTACCATATAATCCAGAAATTTGACTCCTAGGTATTTACCCTAAAGAAAGAAAAACATATGTTCACACAAATACTTGTACACAAATGTTCATGGCAGCATTATTCTGAGCTATTCCTTACAGCCAAAAAGTGGAAACAACCCAAATGTCCAACTGACGAATGGATAAAGAAAATGTGGTATAGCTACACAATGGAATATTTTTTGGCAATAAAAAGAAAGGACGTACTGATACAAGCTACCACATGGATGAACTTTGAAAATATGATCCTACGTGAAATAAAGAAGCCAGTCACAAAAGGCCACATATTATGATGCCATTTATATGAAATGTCCAGATTAGGCAAATCTATGGAGACAGAAAGTCTATGGTGTCACTATGAATCGGAATTGACTCGATGGCAACAGATTTGGTTTTGGCTTATGGCAAGGAGACGGTGGCCTTGGTGGTGCAGTGGTTAAGTGCTTGGCTGCCAACCGCAAGGTCAATGGTTCAAACTCACCAGCCACTCCGAAGGAGAAAGATGTGGCAATCTGTTTCCACAAAGATTACAGCCTTGGAAACCATATGGGACAGTTCTACTCTGTCCTATAGTTTGCTATGAGTTGGAATCAACCCTAGGGCAATGGGTTTTGCTATGGCAAGGAGGCGGGGTGGATTTGAGGGGATGATGGCTAAAGGGCACAGAGTTTCTTTTTGAGGTGATGAAAATGTTCTAAATTTGTGACGATGACTGTACAACTCTATGAATATACTAAAAGCCACGAATTGTACACTTTAAATGGATGAATTTTATGTTAGGAATATGAATCATATTCCAATAAAGTTGTTACAAAAAAAAAAAGTAACAGTTTACACATGTAGTTTGAATTATAATTTCTACAGGTCTTATGCCCTCACTCATAGCATCGTTCTTTGAGGGCAAGAATACTGTTTAAATCAAAGCACCCAGCATACTGAGTGCCAAGCAACAAGATCGGATAAACACAGGTGGACAAAATGACCTGGGTAAAAATGTCCAAGCAAGGCTTTCATGTGGAATTTTTTTCATCAGAAGCCTGAAAGTTATCACATAATATATCTGCCACCCGCAGGAGTCTTTTGCAATAGTTGTGCATCTGTTTTTTTTTTTAAAGTTTGGCCACTACTGCTCTCATCCAGACTTTCATGTCTCTGTGTCTCATTTTGCTAGCTTTTTAAAATATTCTCCTGCCTCCAGATTTTCTCTTTCTCTCTCAGTTCCTTTCCGTATCTCTTTATGGGCAGAACAGGATGAAAAAAAGATAAAATCAAGCAACCGTGAAGACAGAGAAGAAATAAACAAATGAAACATTCAACTTCGGCAATAAAAAACATCATTTTGGGCAAACAGATATGCCATACATCTACATGATCAATAACTGGCAAAAAGCGGTTGGAGCCTAAAGTACTCGACAAGACAAGATTTATTATATACTTTAAAAAATTACTTTTTGCTTTTAGCCTAATGTCCAGGCACTGCAGACACTGGAATCTAATTTACCACTTATTTGAATACTAACTTGTTGACAGCACATTTTATGCCTTTATTTATTTCATCATTAAGGATAAAAGCTCAGGGAAGTAATTTGATTTCATCATTTTTACTTAAAACTATCTGACTTGTATTAAAAATAATTCTTAGGGAAGCTAATTTATCATGCTCATTATGTGCTGAATTGCTCTGAAAACAAAACAGCCAGCAAATAAAAGCCCTAACAAACTTCACCACTTGAGATCAGGCATAATCACTTAAATACCAAGATTACCTAACAATGAAGCAACCTTTAAAGAAAGAAATACCCTCATGCTTTACCTAAAAAATAAGTAAGTAATTTTTTTAAAAAAGAGAGTGAGAGAGTTAAATTTGAATTCATAATGGCCCCGATACCATCATTTCTTTGGAGTCTTCGAATTTAAATATTTTCCAAAATATTTTCTTTCTCAGTGTTCCCCAGCTCTGGAACACTGTCTGAATGTAAAATAGAAATGTAACTACAGAGATAATATGACTGACATCTTTTAAACAATCACAGTACTGAAATGAAGACTGTTCTTCAAAGTTACTACAATGGAGGCTGCACACTCATTCCAATGATGCTGCCATTGCCCACAGCATTTCCTCTTTAGGAACTGTCTTCTCATTTTGAATTGGGAAAAATCTCATCACTTTATTTTAGTTGGAGTTCATTTTGATTAAAAATGGTATTTATCCAGCCATACTGCCCTTTATACTTATAAAACGTGGCTTTGCAAAGATCTTTAGCTCTTTTGAGAAGTCAAGTCTACTGTAAAAGAATTAACATCTGCCACCACTAAAAACATTCAAAGGAACAAGAGCAAGTTCACAAAGTTTTGAAGAGTGACAACATTATTGTGTTAAGGACATGGCTTCCCAAGATGAATACAATGATGAGGACAGTGCTCATCTGATTTTTAGTATTTGTGTCCCATTACTAGAATGTCCATCTAACAGAAGCAGAGAGGAGTGAAAACTCCCCTTGAGACTTGGTTTATCAGATACTGTTTACCAGTGGCTGAGTTTACAGACATGATAATTATTTCTCTCTATGGTTAGAATGACATTCCGTAGATGTAGGCAAAATAGAAAAGAAAAAAACAAACAAAAAACCCGAATCATCAGGCCCACATCATCAGTGGCTACACTTTTACCATAAGAATTACAAATACTGACTTTAGGTCACCTGCAATTATTCTTAGTCATGAGATAAATGGCTAAGGGACACATGGAAGCATGACTAAGACAGACAATTCTGGGAAAAGCAGATCCTAAATCAAGCCCAGGAAGGCCTGACTGGTCCCTGTGTTCACCCATGATCACCAGAAAGAAAGATGGTCCAACAGTAGGAGGTAGGATGATGCTTCATCCAAAGCCACATGAAGGCAGCTAACTTCTCAATCTGATGTCCCTGAGCCTTGAGAGATTTAGCCTCTGGACAACCCTAACGATTACAATGTGATGGTAAGGAAGAAGTAAACCAGGAACTAAGGCTGGGCCTCTGGCTACTAAGGCTTGACGAACACGGAGAGAGAGAGAAGGTATGCACCAGGAGTTGCTGGAGGCAGGGAAGGAGCAGCCAAGATGAAAGCTGCTGTGTGCTGAGTATAAGCTGGAGCAGCTCACTGCATGAAGTAACATAAGTCAGGCTACAACTAGGTACCAGTTTCCTTCAAGGGAAGGAAACCTGATCAGAAACAGAGAAGTATGCTGGAGTGAAAAACCCCGAGTTACATTTATTCTATCACTGGGATTCTGGTAACCACTTTATCATGGGGTGTGTCAACACAGGTTATGTATGTGTGACCCTCGGGGTTTACACACATCTCCTTCCTTCCATTCTTGTTCCTTCTAATCCATTAACTACACTGCAGGCAAAAGGATCTGTTTAAAACACAAGTCGGACCATAGCAGCTAAGATTTCCTCTTAGCCAGGCACTACATGCAATAACTCATTTAATCCTTAAACAAACTTATGTTGTATACACTACCTTTATTCCCATTTTACAGATGATAAAACTGAAGCACAGGGAAGCTAAGAAATTTGCCCAAAGTCACACTGGTAGCAAGTAGTATAAGTAGAATTTCAACTTGGGTTCTCAGCATTATTTTACAGGGCTTTCTATGATTCCACCATTCGTTTATCAGTTTGTTGTACTTTGGCAGCTTCTGTGTTGCTATGATGCTGGATGCATCATCACAGATATTTCAAATACCAGCAGAGTCACCCATGGTAGACAGATTTCAGCAGCGCTTCCAGACTAAGACAGACTAGGAACAAAGGCCTGGCATTCTACCTCCAAAAACTAGCCACTGAAAACCCTAGGGATCACAACAGACTATTATCCAATATAGTGTTGGAAGATGAGACCCCTAGGTTGGAAAAAAAAAAAAAATTTGGAAGGCACTCAAAATTCACAGTGGTCACAATGGACTCGAACCATACCAACCATTGTGAGGATAGTAGAGAACCAGGGAACATTTCATTCTGTTGCACATAGGGTCACCGACTCAATGGCAACTAACAACATCCATGCTTATGTTTCCTATTACCCTGAAGATAATGGCTAGAATCCCTGACATGACTTATGAGATCTGCCATGATCTGGTTCCTGCCTAACTCTCCAACCTCATTTCATATCACGTTCTCCCTCATTGTTTATGCTCTAGCTATATGGTACATACTCACATATATAAACTCATACACACATACATATATATAGTTCCTCAAATTTAAGAACATAAGAGGCTGTATGGTGCAGTGATTAAGGACACGGACACTGGAGTCAAACTACCTTGGTTCAAATTCTGACTCTATTATTTATTAGTTTTGTGATCTTCAGCAGTTATTTACTTCTCTTATTTTTAAGTTTTCCCATTTAATAGAATTTATCTCTTAGGCTCATAAAAAAAAATTTTTTTTTTAAGGAAGGACTAAACAAGTATACATAGCATCACAAACACTGCATGGCAGGTAGTAAGGACTAAAAAAAACCCCAGTATTATGTAGTGATTATGTAGTAAGGACTACATAATGTAAAAGTTCCCTTCCAAATTTCCAATGAAAAAATGTTCCTTCTGTCCAGTATGTTCTTATTTTAGCCTAGCCAACTCCATGTACCCTTCCTTCAGAATTCAGGTTAGACATCAGTTTCTCAAGCAGGCCTTCCTGATGCCTCTAAATGTGACGAGGTCCCCTATTATGCATGCTAATTGTTGTTGTTGGATGTCACTGAGTTGATTCTAACTCATAGCAACCCCATACGACACAGCAGAACTGCCTCATAGAGTTTCCTAGGCTAATCTTTATGGGACCAGATCACCTGGTCTTTTCTATCATGGAGTCACTGGTAGGTTCGAACTATCAACCTTTCGTTTAGCAGTTGAGTGCTTAGCCATTGTGCCACCAGGGCCAGTGCATGGAACAGTGTTGCAGAGATGTAAATGTGACATAGCCTACCCATGCAGAGATAAGAAGGTCATAGTATCATACACTTTGGAGGCCAAAAACAAATTTAAAGATCAGAGAGAAGAAATAGTTCATGGATGAGAAAACTGAGGTTAAGTTACTTGCTCTATAACTAATTATTGATAAAGAAAACCTCATAAATAAGTGTTCTTTTACATGATGGAAAGGCTTATTAAAACAGCTACCTCATGTTCAGAATCTGAGAAAGGCTTTGTGGTGACTGTGCCCAACTGGGAGACTTAAATGTCACCTGCAAATAGGGAACTATTTCTCCTTCTATTTATTGAAGGACTAATCCTCTTGGGTGATTTCCAGCGTTGGGGTAATTGGACAGCCATAATTTAGCAGAATTAAGTGCTTAGCAAAAAATAGCTCCTCCAGTAAATTCTGGAACTTCCCACAATCCTCTGCTCTATATTTAGGAGAAATATCGCGTAGAAGATTATCCACTAGCACAGAGTAAATACCGCCTTGGGCAGTTAGGGTTCAGAATTCCAGAACAGCCATTCCATGCTACAGAAACGGTTAGTTGATATTTACAATTAAACTGGAGCAATGACGGTCAACTATGACACCATACCATCCCTTCCCTTCTGTCTTTCATCATCTCTACTTATCTTCTTTCCTCCTTTGTATTAACTAACTCACTCACACTGACAGAAGGAGGAGGATGTAATGTGCTTGTAATAATTTTAAAGAATAGTAACTTGGTAAGGCCTGTCCGGGCTTTGATGGGCAGCAAGAAACGTAATGCGATCTAGACAAATGGGAGCACTGGCCTGAGTGAAATGATGATGATGTTTGATTCAACGAGGAGATATGCACTTCATTTTAGCAAGCAGCACACACCTGATTGGTAGAAAATGGGAAAGGCGTGATTAGTTGACAATGTGGAGAAATGATCAAGCGCACGACAACAAATCCTGTCAATGATAAAGCCATTTGTGCATTTTGGTAACTCAGGAGGCAAACTGCATTTTGAAATCCCAGAGCAAGCAGACGGTTGGGAGAAAGAAGAACGTGTACAGAGGAAACTGGGTCTCAGAACATGAAGGCTGAAGTGAGAGAAGTAAGAAACCGTGGAGGAAAAGTTGTTAGGTATAACCGATGTTAGACTTCATAGTTCAACTCAGTAATTATTAGGAAGATTAAGCTAACTGCAGACTCACATAATTAACTAAACCTGCAACTTTGACGTGCACAGAAAATGTAGCTTATTTTGTCTAAGAGCAGTCTGGGCTCCCTGCCCAAGTCTCCATCCTATGGTTAGCCAGATAAAGGTGAACTTTTAATTCCATCCAGTTTAAATCTTACTCTGAACTGATGTTTCTGACTCTTTACTTAGTGCTCAGGAATCCCTGAGTGGTGCAAACACTTAATGCACTCAGTTGCTGAGAGATTGGAGGTTCAAGTCCACCCAGAGGCACCTAGAAAGAAAGACCTGGTGATCTACTTTAGAAAAACCAGCCACTGAAAACCCTATGGAGCACAGTTCTGTTCTGACACACATGGGGTCACCATGAGTTAGAATCGACTCCACAGCAGCTGGAGGATTTACTGATCATTGCCTTTTGAATCAAGATGCCCAGTCTCACAAAAGGCTTCTCCATTTCCCTGTTTTCATCCCTAAGAAGATACTCAGATGACCTCAAAAAAATAAAGCTCTGGGGTACAGTGCCCAGGTGATCTCACTATCTGCCTGGTTGCTGGCAGTCATAGCTGAGCTTGGGGCGGGTGGAACCTGTGGACTGGCTTTCCCTCTCCGCTTGGTCAGAGCCTGGTGTTGCTCTGTAGCTGATCCTGCCCAACTTCACCTCTCCTGGATGGAGAGCCCATATCTGCCCCATGCTCCATCCAGCTCATTCACCCAAGGCCTTTGAATGGTCACCTCTCCCTGCTATAGGGACTGAAAGCAGCCTTCTACTCAGCATATTTGACATAGAGTAACTGATGGCAACTTGGGAAATTAAACCTCATGGTCTTGTTGCCTTAACCATGATGAGGGCATGCCCAGGGTGGGAAGGGATGAGTTGTGAGGGGGTCTATTTACAGAAATGCAAACTGCTAACGTACTCGATTGCTGACTGAAAGGTTGGAGGTTTGAATCCATCCAGAGGCACCTGGAAAGAAACCCCCCAAAACCAAACCCATTGCCATCGAGTCAATTCTGACTCATAGTGACCCTATAGGACAGAGCAGAACTGCCCCATACGGTTTCCAAGGAGTGCATGGTGGATTCAAACTGCCAACCTTTTGGTTAGTAGCCGTAGCTCTTAACCACTACACCACTAGGGTTTCCTTGGAAGAAAGCCCTGATGGTCTACTTCAGAAAAATCAGCCATGGAAAACCCTGCGGAGCACAGTTTTTGTTTGGTACACATGGAGTCACTATGAGTTGGAACTGATTTGATGGCAAATGTACCAGAAAATAGAGAGTAGAGGAAGGCACCCTTGGTGTTAACTTCTCTTTCTGAAGCAGAGGCCAGAGAAAGGAGAGGAGAAAGCACCTCTGCTGACATCTGCCAAACTCTCCCTCCTGCCTTCCTCTTTCTGTTGCCCTCTGCCTGTGCCCAGAGACCAGATGGGGCAGGTCTGGCTCTGCCTCATTGACAACCTGGGTCCTTTTCTCTATATATTAGATCCCAAGGGGGCAGAGTCCTACCGTATCCCTTGGTCAGCTTAAGAAGGTGCTTAAAACAATGCAGAGCAAACCCCTCTTAAGATACTAACCTGATCTACAAGGCTTTTGTCTTGCTCTATAATTCTATCTTGTACGTGACAATGAATATTTCCTGAATAGTCTTCCCATTCACATTCTTTCTGTAGCAGACACTAAGCACCCCTCAGCACAAAGGTCTTTTACTATACTCAGAAAGGCAAAAGAAAAATGCACATGGTTTCACTGTATGACGTTCTTGATCAGGAGAAAGAATCAAAACTGTGAAGGAGAGAAAGAAATCACCAATGGTTGAGTGTCTTCCACGCGCCAAGCACTTTGTATTACACCTCACTTAGCTCTCACAACAATCCTGCAACATAAATTCTATCCCATTCATTCCATAGAAGAATCAAATATGTGTCAAACAGGTCAAGCAATTTGCCCAGCATCATGGGATTAGTAATTTGAAGACCCAGGATTTGAACCCTAGGCTTTCTAACTGCAAAATTCATTCTGTCTCCACTACACTCATAAATGACATAATCTGCTGCATTTTATTGAATCTAAAATATCATCCGCTGTGGGCTGCTCCAATATTTCATGTAGTGCTATAAAAGAAAAGAACTGCCAATTACATGATGACACACATTTATCTGTAAGATGAATCCTGATTTCAGTGATGTAAAAATGTGAAAAAATGTGTATCTTGGAATCACTGAAATATAGCAAATACTGTTCATGGAAGATTATTTGAACAGCTGTGTGTAGTATGGAGAGAGCACAAAAACACCAAGGGTAGGGAAAGATGGAGGTAAGGCTGCCCATCATTCAGCTGTTAAAAAGCAGAAGCCAGACTAAAGACAGACTTGTGAAGTGGAAGAGAAGGTGAGCTTCTAAGAAACCCTGGGGCAGATGAATCAACAGGAATAGCAGCAGCTTGGATCTAGGCTGAAAGAGTGAAGTGCAGGCTATGTGCCAGCACATTAAAGGCTGGAGGACCGGGAAAGAGTAGCAACTGACAAAGTGGGAAAGGAGGATGAGCTCTGGTTTAGACAAAATAACATTCAAAAACCAGAGAATCACCCTCCTGGAACTACGAAGGAGAGAAAGGTGAAAACGCTGGCATGGGGATTACCCACACAGGCAGTAGCTCAAGGAGAACATAATTCCCTATTTAGGGATCTGGGGAAGAAGAAAGCCAGGTGGATAGGGGTGAACCTGTGGGCAGGCTGCCGAAAGAAACACAGATGGAGCCTAAAAAAAAGAACAAATCCCAGGCAGTGAGGGGCCTCAGGAAGCACCTCTGCCAATGATAAGCATCCATAGCTTTGATGTCTTCCAAAAAAGGCCCAAAGCCATTGCCTTCGAGTCGATTCTGACTCATAGCAACCCTACAGGACAGAGTAGAACTGCCCCATACGGTTTCCAAGGAGCAGCTGGTGGGTTCAAACAGCCGACTTTTGGTTAGCAGTCTGAGCTCTTAGCCACTGCATCACCAGGGCTCCTTGGTGCCTTCAGGTGACATCAACTGCCATCCTGAGGCAGAAAGCAGATATGGGCAAGATCGTCCTGCTGGCAGGAACTGTGGGTTCCATTCTCACACTTCCTTACATACCTAGGAACCCAACAGCAGCCTGTCAGAGTGAAAGAAAAGAGCTGGGTCAGCACAATGAAGTTCCTGCTCTGAGACCAATTTGCTACACTTCATTGCAAGGGCCTATTGGAAAAGTCTGTCTTAAAGCTTTACTGAGCAAAGCTGCCAAAGGTAACAAATAGCATTCACCAAGAAAAGGCTTGTTAACTTAAGATTTGGAAATACATGGGATTAGCTTTCTTATCGCCTGCCTCTCTTGATTTCAAATAAAGTTTCAAGTATTAATACAGCAGGCAAAAGTACTGCTGACCGCACATTTTAGTCTGTTGCCTCATAGATTACAGTCATTCGGTTGTGGCTCCACAACATTTTTCAAAGTTGCATTTAGTACTTCAGGTTGTATATTCAATTAATACAATGTTCAAGGGATCAAATAAAGGAAAAAATTAATTTAACAAGTGGAAAAACTATTTTCTCAATACATATATAGATTTTTTTACACGTAAAATGAATTTCCATTCCCACTGCAGCTTTTCTAATTAAGGTTTTCTATCACCCTCAGCTGGTGACTGTCACAGCCTTCCACCGGGAAGTCAGGTTCTTGTTCCCATTGAAATAACCCCACCCTGAAGCCACTAATGTCTAGGGCTGCACTGTCCAGCCTGGGAGCCCCTGGCCACCTGCAACTCTTGAGTACCTAAAACATGGCCAGTCCAAACTGGGATGTGTTGTGGTGTAAAATATACACTGGGTTTTGAAGGTTTAGTATGAAAAAAGAGTATAAAATATCTAACTAATAATACTGATTACATGTTGAAACGATGTTTTTTAGTCAAAGGTGGGATTGTAGTCTCAGGGGAAAGAACATGTTTGTGCAACTGAATGGAGCTCTGAAAGGCTAGAATAGGCTGCCTGTGGGAGAAGATGACAAATGAAACTTCAGTGGGAGGACCTGTTGATGAGTTCTCATCAAGTCAGCTCTGACCTTTGATAACCCTGTGTGTGTCTGAGTAGCACTGTGCACCATAGAGTATTCAATGGCTGATTTTTTTTGAAATATATTTGTCAGGAATTTCTTCTGAGGTATCTCTGGGTGGACTTAAATCTCCAACCTTTTGGTTAGCAGCCATGTTCATATTAACAATTTGCATGACCCAGGGATGGAAAAGAAATCCTTGTATGTTGCTTTAAGGAATGTGCACCCTATCTTGTAGATGAAGAGTCAGATTTGTATGTCAGGAATACCACTGCAGCTACCTTCTGGAGGGCAGACAAATGGTGTTTTAGTTACCTAGTACTGACAGAAATACCACAAGTGGGTGGCTTTAAAGCACAGAAATTTATTTTCTCACAGCTGTAGAGGCTAAAGTTCAAATCAGGGTCTTGGCCATGTTGATTCCTTCTGTGAGCCTCTCTCCAACTCTAATGCCTACTAGGGATTCCTAGAGTTACTTTACTTGTAGAAGATCCTCACATGTCATCTGTTTTCGTGTATGTATGTTTGTGTCTATTCTGCTCTTTATGTAACTCAGAAGTGATGAGGTTTAGGATCCATGCTACAATTTTAACTGGTTGATTACATTATATTGCATTATGGAAAATTATTACATTACATTAGATGTAAGGTATTACATTACATCCACAGGTATAGGAGTTAGGATTCTAACACATATTTGGGGGGACACAACCACAACAGGTGGGCAGAAGCACTGGAATTAGGGTGGAGAAGAGATGAAGGTAAATAGGCCAATTAGGGTATCTATTATAATAGCAAGGTGACGATAATGTAGACTTGAAGTCAGGGGACATACTGGAGAACTATTAAGAGAAGTAGACTTGGCAGGGCTTTGAGATTTACTGATATTAGAGGTGAAAAAAGGGAACAAGTTCATGAACTTTAGTGACTAAGATGAAGCAGGGTAAGTACCAGGTGCCCATGAAAGAAGCTGGCTATCAGAAAGTATTCTTAAGCAGCAATACCAAACTGAGGGGCTAGACTCAAATGAAAATTGCTTTCAAAACAGAGGTTTTCTGAGTACCCAGATAAGTTAAGTAGCCCTTTAGAGCCCCTATCCTAACTAGGTTTATTGCTGGCTTAGTGTACCAGCAGGGACTTGTGGGGAAGATTTGTAAGAGTTCAGAGAATAGGAGAAAGGATACTTGGGAATCAGAAAAGACTTCTTAGGAAAGCTAGCCTTGAGCTAGAGTTTGAAGGAAGGGTAAGCCTGGAAGAGGATCTTGGAGGAGGAGTATTTCTGATAGGAGGGGAGAACAGAAATAAATAAAGTGGAGGAGAACTTGGCTATTTGGAGTGATCAGATCAGTAAGGTGTACTCCAAGGACTGGCAGAGAATGGGTTAACTATCATAGAGTGTTTATGTTGGGAAGAGTGGGAAATGAAATTGGGAGAGACAACTGGAGTTATGTTAAAGAGAGACCACATAGACAGCAGGGAGCCATTAAAAGCTTTTAAGCAAAGGAATTGACAATATGACCTTTAAATAAGATTACTCTGGCAGTACTGTGTAGAAAAACTCAAGTGGGGTAATGATGTAGGGAGCTCTATTTAATATACTTTTTATAAACACCACTGTTTCAATCTTTAGGGACTTAAAAATAAATGAGAAGTGGTCTCTTCCTCAAGGATTTGCAACCTAATGGGTTGCAAAGATACCAGATAAGTTGCTTTTTGTTCATCCAATTTTTGAAGCAATGAGGGTTGAACCAGGGTCTTGGCAATGGGAATGGAAACATCTGGAAGAAAGAGGGGATGGTATTTGTGGATATACTCACAACCCTTTATTTACTGGGTCCTACACCACCTACTTTTTCCCCAATCTGTATTTTTCCCAATTTAACCCCCTCATTCTTACTTTCCATCCACTTCTCTGTAGCTGAGGGCACTTAATGAACACTAGCAAATCAAGTAACATATCATTTAAACATCATGTCTTTTTCTGAAGCCATGTGTCCTCTCTGCTCTGAGTGAGCTTGACTTTCCTTCTATTCAGCTGTTTCCATCTCTGAGCAATCAACCCATAAATATAATTAATTCAAGTTCACATAATCAGAATCTGGTGCATTTCCATCAACTATCTTAGTTTAAATGAAAAAACAAAGAAACTACTACAAAATAGCCTGTCAAACAGGCAGACAGATAAAAGGTATCTGGGTTCACTTAAAAATACAACTCCATATTCCCTCAATTTTATTTAACTAACTTGTTTACTATAAGACAGATACTCGGCAAGCTATGGGCATATGCATAGCTCTAGTTCTGCAATTTTAGACTTTACAGGCAGGTGATGAAAATTTGCCGAACCGGATGATATCTCATTATCTCCACTGCTCACTCTAGTCCATGCCACAATCTTTTCTCCCCTGTATGGTCCTGCTGCATCTACCTTCTCTCCACCCCCATTCGATTCTCCTCACAGTACTCAAGTGAATCTCTACACATAAGCCAGATCATGTCACTGCTTCCCTTTTTTTTAAAAAACAAACAAAAAAGTAAATGGCATTTTTTAGAGGAGATAATAAAAATTTTTCAATTCCAAACTAATTACGTACACACTTACCTTAGAAGATAGTCTAACAAAGTATACGTCAAAAATAAAGGCTTTTGCAACAACAATAATAACAAACAATAATTTATGAGAGGATGTGTACTTAGATATGTATGTTAAATAGGTATGGGGAATTGTACGGGAATACACTCCTGTGTTTATATAGGTATTGTTGTATATATTTCCACATACCTATTTCTAAGTGCAGCATGTATATTTATATATATTAACAGAGCACATAGGGGACCCAGTTATGGAAACTTAGACGTAACCAAATACTGCATGGGACTGAGCTATTGGGCTTGAAGGCTAAAGACCACAGTCTCAGGGGCCATCTAGGTCAATTGGTATAACACAGTGCACAAGGATAATGTTCTGCAGCCTACTCTAGTGAATACTCCGGTCTTAAAAGTCATGAGCAGCCAAACTATGATGTAACTATTGGTGTCTTCCTGTCTGGGGCAAAGGAGAATAAAGAAAACTGAAGACTGTGTAGTCCAAGGGACTAACAGCCCACATGAACCACAGGCTTCTCTACAATTACTGACCACTCTACCCTGGATCATAACAGGAAGCTCTGGTTAGAATGGATGAAAAAATGTAGAAAAAAACTCAAATTCATAAAAAAAAGGCCAAACTTACTGGTCTGATAGAGATTGGAGAAATCCCTGAGACTATGGCCCTAAGAATACTGGAAACTGAAGACACTCCCAGAGGCCACCTCTCAGATAAATGATAGTCTGGCCTATAAAATAAACAGTAACACCCATGAGGAAGGTTCTCCTTAGAATAATCAACTGTATGGGGACAAAAGGGTAGCGTTTACCCAAAAGCAAAGATGAGAAGGCAGGGAAGGGTAGGGAAACTGGACGAATGGAAATGGGGAAACTGGGGAGGTCAAATGGGGAGAGTGCTGACACACTGTGAGGATTACAACCAATGTCATAGAACAATCTGTGTATGAAATATTGATGGGAAAACTAATCTGCTATGTAAATTTTCACCTAAAGCACAATAAAATGTTCAAAAAATAAATAAAGTCTTTTGGACCCAGTGGGTAAGAGCTCAACTGCTAACCAAAAGGTCAGCAGTTGGAATCCACCAGCGTCTCCTTGGAAACCATATGGGGCAGGTCTACTCTGTTCTATAGGGTCACTGTGAGTAGGAGTCAACTCGATGACAACGGGTTTGATTTTGGTGCTTTGTGACTAACAAGCACATGAAAGATAATCAACATCATTAGCCATTAGGGAGATGCAAATCAAAACCATGATATGATAACCACTTTGCCTCCATTAGAATGGCAAGGATCAAAGGAACAACAAAAAATGTAAAACAACAGGTGTTGCAGAGGACGAACCTGTTAAAAAACCCATTGCCACTGAGTTGATTCCGACTCATAGCAACCCTCAAGGACAGAGTAGAACTGCCCCATATGGTTCCCAAGGAGCACCTGATGGATCTGAATTGCTGACGTTTTGGTTAGCAGCTGTAGCTCTTAACCACTACACTACCAGGGAGATGTGGAGAAATGACACTCTCATCCATTGTTGGTGGGAATGTAAAATGGTAAAGCTGCTGTGGAAAACAGCTTAGCAGTTCCTCAAAAAGTTGAACATAGAACTGCTGACTCAGCAATCCCAATCCTAGGTATAAACCTAGACGAAGTGAAAGCAGGAATATGAACAGAAACCTGAACACCAATGTTCACTGCAGCACCTTTTGCAACAGCCAAAAGGTGAAAACATTTGAAATGTCCATGAACAGACGACTGGGTAAACAAAATGTGGTACATACATACAATGGAGTATTACTTGGCCATAAGGAGAAATGAAGTCCTGTCACATGCCACAACATGGATAAGCCTTGAAAACTATCCATAGCAAAATAAGTCAGTTGCAAAATGACAAATATTATATGATCTCATTTATATGAAATAAGCAAATATACAGTCAGATATTATTAGTGGTTCTCAGGGGTGGGAGGAAGACAGGCAGAGTTTTTGCTTAGAGGGCACTGAGTTTACGTTAATGGTGGTGGAATAATTTGGAAAAGGACAATGATAATGGTTGCACAACATGAAGAATATAATCAATCTCACTGAATTATATATGTGGAATTTGTTGAACTGGGAAATGTTTTGTTGTGCTTATTTTCACCACAGTAAAAAAACAAAAACAAAAAAAAAGGCTTTCATAAACTAATGGTGTATCTCAACAATGCTGGTCTATTTCATTCTATAAATCACATGACTTTCCAACCTGTGGCTCTTAATAATCTCAGTTATCTCTCACCCTTTTTTTTTAATTTATTGTGCTTGAAGTGAAAGTTTACAAATCAAGTCAATCTCTCATACAAAAACTTACATACATCTTTTTTTTTTTTTTATGTACTCCTAGCTGCTCTCCCCCTAATGAGACAGCACACTCCTTCTCTCCACCCTGTATTCCCTGTGTCCATTCAACCAGCTACTGTCCGCCTCTGCCTTTTCATCTCATCTCCACACAGGAGCTACCCACATAGTCTCATGTGTCTACTTGAGCCAAGAAGCTCACTCCTCACCAGTATCATTTTCTGTCTTATAGACCAGTCTAATCCCTGTCTGAAGAGTTGGCTTTGGTAATGGTTCCAGTCTTGGGGTAACAGAGGGACCGGGGAACATGACCTTCAGGGTCCCTCCAGCATCAGTCAGATCATTAAGTCTGATCTTTTTACGAGAATTTGAGGTTTGCATCCCACTGTTCTCTAGCTCCATCAGGGATTCCCTGGGGTGTTCCCTGTCAGGGCAGTCATCGGTTATGGCTGAGCACCATCTAGTTCTTCTGGTCTCAGGCTGATGGAGTCTTTGGTTTATGTTGCCATTTCTGTCTCTTGGGCTCATATTTGCCTTGTGTCTTTGGTGTTCTTCATTCTCCTTTGGTCCAGGTGGGTTGAGACCAATTGATGCATCTTAGATGGCCACTTGCTAGCTTTTAAGACCGCAGACACCACTCACCAAAGTGGGATGCAGAATGTTTTCTTAATGTATTTTGTTATGCCAATTGACCTAGATGTCTCCTGAAACCACAGTCCCCAGACCCCCGTCCCTGCTAGTCTGGCCTTCGAAGTGTTCAGTTGTATTCAGGAAACTTCTTTGCTTTTGGTTTAGTCCAGTTGTGCGGACCTCTCCTGTATTTTGTGTTGTCTTTCTCTTCACCTAAAACAGTTCTTGTCTACTAATTAGTGAATACCCCTCTCCCTACCTCCCTCCCCACTCTTGTAACCATCAAGGAATATTTTCTTCTCTGTTTAAACTATTTCTCGAGTTCTTATAATAGTGGTCTCATACAGTATTTGTCCTTTTGCAACTGACTAATTTCACTCAGCATAATGCCTTCCAGATTCCTCCATGTTATGAAATGTTTCACAGATTCATCACTGTTCTTTATCGATGCATAGTGTTCCATTGTGTGAATATGCCATGATTTATCTATTCATCTGCTGATGGGCACCTTGGTTGCTTCCATTTTTTGCTATTGTAAACAGTGCTGCAATGAACATGGGTGTGCATATATCTGTTTGTGTAAAGGCTCTTATTTCTCTAGGATATTATTCCAAGGAGTGGGATTGCTGGATCATATGGTAGTTCTATTTCTAGCTTTTTAAGGAAGGGCCAAATCAACTTCCGGAGTGGCTGTACCATTTTACATTTCCACCAGCCTTGTATAAGTGTTTCTGTCTCTCCACAACCTCTCCAACATTTATTATTTCATGTTGTTTTGATTAATGCAAGCCTTGTTGGAGTGAGATGGTATCTCATTGTAGTTTTGATTTGCACTTCTCTAATGGCTAATGATTGTGAACATTTCCTCATGTTATCTGTTAGCCACCTGAGTGTCTTCATTGGGAAGTGCCCGTTCATACTCTTTGCCCATTTTTTAATTGCGCTGTCTTTTTGTTGTTGAGTTTTTGCAGTATCATGTAGATTTTAGGGATCAGATGTTGATCGCATTTGCCATAGCCAAAAACTTTTTCCCAGTCTGTTCTCTCTTTTTTAATTTCGTCATTTTTTTTTTTTTTTTTAATTTTACAGCAGTAACTCCCCATTTCCCCCTTACTCTCCAGATCTCTGGTAATCACTGATATACTTTTGTCTTTACTCATTTGCTTATTCTATTTTATATAAGTGGGATCATACAGTTTTGCCCTTTAGTGTCTGACTTATTTTACTTAGCATAATGTTTTCAAGGTTCATCTATGTAATAACATGTATAAGAATTTCATTTCTCTTTATGGCTGATCAATATTGCACTGTATGGACATATCATATTTTGTTTATCCATTCATCTGTTGATGGATACTTACAGTGTTTCCACCTTTTGACTATTGTGAATAATGCTGTAAAAAACACAGGTGTATAAGTATCTGTGGACCCTGCTTTCAGTTCTTTTGATATATACCTAGGACTGGAATTTCCAGGTCATATGTTAATTCTATGTTTAACTTTTTAAGGAATGGCCAAACTGTTTTCTGCAATGATCGTACCATTTTACACTCCCACCAGCAATGCATGAGGGTTACAATTCCTCCACACCCTTGCTAACACTTGCTATTTTTCTTTTTTTAAAAATGTTTACAATAATAACCATCTTATTGGGTATGAACTGGTACTGTTTCCCTTTTACTCAGTAAAATTCTAAGTCCTTAACCTTAGGCCATGTGGTCCTATGTGATGTGGCTCTGATGTCATACCCTACAAGTTTTCCCTTACCCACTTCTATTCCACTCTCACTTGGCTTCTTTAGAGTTCTACAGTATTCTAAATATTCTCGCACTTCAAGCTCTTTTCCCTTGTTCTCTTTACCTAAAATCATTTCCCAGACATTTGTATGAGTTGCTGCCTCACGTTCTACAGGTCTCTTCTGAAATGTGTCTTATGACAGAATTCTTTGCTGGCCACTGGGTATTCCCTAACCTCCTTATCCTGTTTTATTTTTCTTAAAAGCACTAGTACCACCGGAGTATCATATATTTATTGGTTTCTTTTCTGCATCTCCCAACAACATTCTAAGCTTCACAAGGTTTGCTCCTGTAGTTCCAGCACTTAGAATATTGACTGGAGCAAATTTGATGCTCGACAAATATTTCTTGAATGAACTGGATGAATGATTGAGAGATTTACACAGGATTTTAGGGGAATAAAGGGGAGGGTACGTGGCATATCCTGGGAGTCATACGGGTATCAGAGATGTCTTCTTAGAGCAAGTAATGTTTGGGCTGAGTCTTCATTCATTTGTTCATGCAGGCATTGACTGATCCATTCGACAACTTTTTTTTAACTGTACTTTAATCGAAAATTTACAATTCAAGTCAGTTTCTCACACAAAAACTTACACGCACGTTGTTAAGTGAAATGAGTCAGAAGCTAAAGGACAAAATTGTATGATCCCACTTATATAAAATAGAATAAGCAAATGCATAAAGACAAAAGTGTATCAGTGACTACCAGAGATTTGCAGAGTTGCTGTCCCTACAATGTGACAGCATGCTCCCTCTCTCCACCCGATATCTCCATGTCCATTCAACCAGCTCCTGTCTGCCTCTGCCTTCTCATCACACCTCCAGACTGGAGCTGTCCACATAGTCTCATGTGTCTACTTGAGCTAAGAAGTACACTCCTCACCAATGTCTTACAGTCCAGTCTAATTTTTGTCTGAAGAGTTGGCTTTGGAAATGGTTTCAGTTTGGGGCTAACATAGTCCAGGGACCATGACCTCTGGGGTCCCTCTACCTCCAGTCTCAGTCAGACCATTAAGTCTGGTCTTTACTAGAATTTGAGGTCTGCATCCCACTTTTCTCCTGCTCTATCAGGGATTCATTCAACAAATTCTTACTGAGTGTCCTAACTGCCAGGCTCTAGTCTAGACACTAAGAATGTAGCTGTCATGAAGGTAGACAAATCCCTGTTCTTATGTAACTTGCAATCTAATGGGGACAAAGATAATAAGCAGGCCAATACATGAACAGACAAGAAAAATATCTGATAGCTATGCCTGCTATGCAAAGAACTAAAATGAGGAAATAGAGAGCCCTTAGGTGGTTATTTTAGACTGGGTTGTCAGAGGGGCATCTCTGAGGAAGTGATGTTTCGGTGATGACATGAGGGACAATAAGATACCAAACATGTGATCATTCTTGGCAGAGGGAACAGACAGGGCCTAGAGTGTTCAAGGAACCAAAAGAAGGTCAATGTAGCTGCAGGACAGTGGGCAGGGGGAGAGCAGCACAACCTGACATCAGATAGGAGAGTCTTAAGAATGAGTAGGAGTGAAAGGTGAAACAGAGGAAGAATCAGATTGAAAAGCATAAGCAAAGGAAAGGAGGCATGAGATAGACTGGTATGTTTGGGTAGCTACTAGAATTTCATTTCTTCTGGTTTCAATGCACAATCTAGTATGGAATCCAGAATACGACCGTGGGTAAATTGGCTTCCAAAGAAGATCTACCAGCAGTATTTTCTTGCCACTGAAGAAAGAGAACTTCTCTCTAGAAAACATATTCTCAGGGACATCTATAATCAATCTACCACAAAAGACTACATGGAAAAAGTCTACTTGTTAAAAGATTCAGATATTATACATTTGAACTCCTGCTAAGCGTAGAGCTGGGAAACAGATGTAACCTTGCATATGTTATTTTATTCTAAACTCCTTGAGGTTGTTTGTGGTTCAGTGGTAGAATTCCCACTTTCCATGTGGGAGATCTGGGTTCGATTTCTGGCCAATGCGCTTCATGTGCAGCCACCACCCATCTGTCAGTGGTAGCTTGGGTGCTTCTATGATACTGAACAGGTTTCACTGGAGCTTCTAAACTAAGACAGACTAGGAAGAAAGGCCTGGTGCTCTACTTTGGAAAATCAGCCAGTAAAAACCCTATGGATCACAAGAGTCCAATCCGCCACTAATCATAGGGATGGCATAGGACCGCACAGTATTTTGTTCCAATGTGATATGGTCACCATGATTTGGGGGCCAATTTGATGGCAGCTAATAACAACAACAGCAAACACAACCACAGATGTGTAAGCTGGCACCATCCCCACTTTAGATACTGAACTAGCTCCTAGTAAGTGCTTTGACGCAGTTCTGAGTCTTCTGTGCCCTCTGCCATTTCCACTGCTGTCCAGTGTCTCATCAACTGATTCAGTACACCTGCCTAGAATGATCTTTGCCATCGATTTATCCTATGGGCTTCATCCTCTTAATATTTTGCTTTGGCTTTATCTGTCCTTTGCTGTGTCTATCTATTATTTAGAAAAACATGTTTTCTTTTTCCCCTCAGGTAATCCTAATTAACACACCACGTTTTATGGAAGTTGTTCTGTAGTTCAAAGATTTCCTCCCTCTACTGGGAAAAATTATGCAAAGCAAAACTAACTCAAAGATGGGATTAATATGCTCAGACACATTTCCTCCCCTATGGTAGCTGAGTCCCAAAGGAATGCCTAAGTCTTTGGGAATCTTGACAGATCAGAAGTTCTGTAACAATTGAAACCCTGTTATCAATGGAACCAGATTCCTCTGAGAAGGTAATGTTAAACTCATGACAAGGAATTTAATTTAGGTTCACAATTTATCAAGTAAATGGTGACTTATGAATAACTATTCAATGTGCATGTCAAAATAGCCTGCAGCTGACTGACAGCCTGCATTCAGATTGCAGCCATTTAGAGACTAATATTTTATACATCATATTAGAAGGCATCATGAGGCTTACCAAGATAAAATATGTATCCAGAAGGAAAGAAACGAAGGGTGACATATTCTTCTGCTAACAATGGTGTATTTTGCACTGTTATACCACAAGCCCCATTACATATTCATCACTTGATACTGTAAACGTGTAGTTGAGATAGCACTGAAGAATTAAGATTCACATTATAAATAAGGCTGAAAAATTCTGACTAAATGATGTTATCTATTGCAGGAACCGCTTACTTTTTTTTTAAGTTTTATATGTTCAAAATATGCCTAACGTTTTCAAGCGCTTACTTAGGTGGCAAAATTAATGGTGTATAACAATGCTGGGGTGTTCATGAATTTTAGCAATCACCTGCACAGTTATTTTGTATTGAGAGGCTGATGTAAATTTTGTGGGTATTAATGATAAAGTCCCGAAATGCTCACGATAGAGGACATTCTCCAAAGTGAATAAAAACTAAAAGGTAAGATCAAAGGAAAGCACTGGCCAGGCTGCTTAAATGAAATAGTTTTTTAAAATATTGGTCTCCCAAAGTTCAACAATTACTTTAAAACAAGGTGGGAATGTAAAGGGGTAGGGAAACTAGATTAACAGAAGCGAAATGGCCAGAACGGAAATAAAAACGGTGTTCACACATTGTGGGAAATGTAACCAATGCCACTGGACAACGTGTAGAAACTGTTGAATGGGAACCTAAACAGCTGTATAAAGCTTCACTGAAAACACAATATTATTTAAAACAAACAAACATTTCTAGTGACCATATCTTAAAGGCAGTTGGCTCTGCAATCTTCACCTTCTTTGGTAATAGTGGAGACTGTCAAAGCAGCAAATAAACCAGAAGGGCCAGCACCAGACAGGGTTAAAGAAGCAGACTGGAAAGTGCAAAAGATTTAAAAAAAAGGCTAAAAATTTTATTATCATTTTCCAATCTTTGCTTTTACCCATGCTTCGATTATAGACATGACATTTTTCAGGGCTAAAGCTTGCCTTTTTATAAGGCCCCAGTTGAGAGAAGAAACAAATGCAGTAATTTAGCTGACATAATTAGAAATGCAATTAACATCAGAAGGTACCTGAAATTCCAGTCCATAGTTTTCTCTGCAGAATTCTCTCAGTTTAGGATACACATTTTCCTTTAGTGCCTGTCTTTCTGCTCCTGTGTCTGTAGGAGAAAAGCAAACACACAGAAGGTCAGCATATCCACATGTGTATTTCTAGAGAAAAATGAGCAGCATGAAAAAATGAAACTTTAAAAGTAAATATTAATATAATCAAGTTTGGTGCTGAATTGTTGAACAGCAAGATATCTGGCTGCTCCGGTAGTCCTGCTTGGAATTCCAGACACTCGGGCAAGAGGTACGCAAAGAAAGCCCACAGAATGGAGGGGAATCACAACGGTGAGTTTTGTGTTGGCTGGCAGAGCTGAGGAACCACAGTTGGTTCTTCCATGCCCAGGTGGACCCTCACATCAAGCTCTGAAATTGCTATGACTTTCGAATAGGTAGAAGGAAAAGTTATAGGGTTATCAGATGTTTTGGAGTCCCTTGGTGGTACAAATGGTTAAACCACTTCACCGCTAACCAAAAGATTGGAGGTTTGAATCCACCCTGAGGCACTTCAGAAGAAAGGTCTAGTGATCTAGTGCTGAGAAATCAGCCACCAAAAACCCTACGGAGCACCATTCTACTCTGACACATATGAGGTCACCATGAGTTGGAGTCGACTCAACAGCAGCCAGTTAGATCAGGTGTTTTAGCCCTAAGAAGTATAAAATTTTCTTACACACACACACACACCAATTAATTTAGTTACTATTTAAAAAAAAAAATACCTGGACTATATCACTGTTTCTTATAGTATCTAGAAATAAGGTGACTTTTAAAAAATTTAGAAAAGCATCCATGCAAATAGTACAAAAATTAGAAGAGACAGATTGCAGAAACAAACATCAAAAACTAGCTGATTCCACACACCATAGATTCAATTGGCCAGTGGTTTAAGGTAGCATCTCCTATCTTGGGGTTAGGGATTCACTGATATATCAAAGAAGGGAATTGTTTTATATGTGCCATACTCTGTAAAAGCTCAGAAACAAAGTATTTTTTAAATTATTCCCTGTTATTAAAATAAAAACAATCAAAACAGCAATAAGAAGAAACAGAACCTGAAGCCAAAGAATCACAGAGCAGGTATGCATGCATTTAATTTTGAAGGTTTTCCAAGGAAAGCATTCCAGAGCCACCTGAGCTGAACAATCTTCCTGCATCATTGATGGCATTAAAAGGAACTTTACAGCAAAGACAGTCTGTTCCAATCCCAGCTAGCTTCTGTGGTGAGATGAGAAACAGTTTTAGAAAATTAGATTAATGTGTTACCTCATGAAAAATACCATTTGCTAAATGTACCTCAACCCCAGCCGTAACAAGGAAACATTTGCATACCACATTTATAACTAAGGAGCCACGTAAAAGAATTTCCTTATGATTCTCAAGCGCATCTGCCCATGCAAATGCAACCATATGCTGTGTTGACCTACTCTACTTTCCTGCTGTTCTCAAGCCTATTTTTGGGAAGCAAATAGCAATCTTGGGAGTCTGAGATGCAGCTGCAGCCTGGACGAGTGACAAGAACCAATGTTTACACGGAAACCAAAGATTCAGAGGAATCCAAGTGCTTCTAGATTACTCTGTGATCTAAATGAATGGGGTCTTTTCTAAGCTCAGATCCAATCTGGACCTGAGCCAAAGGAAAAGTAGGAAGACCAAGCTGAGGAGGGGAACATTTCAACAGGGCCCAACGCACTGCTGGAGGCAGTATGATAAGCTTTCACATAATATAATCTTGGGATTGGAAACCCCGGTGGCATACTGGTTAAAAGCTATGGCTGCTAACCAAATGGTCAGCAGTTCGAATCCACCAGGTGCTCCCTGAAAACTCTGTGTGGCAGTTCTACTCTGTCCTATAGGGTCACTATGAGTCAGAATCTACTCAATGGCAACAAGTTGGGTTTTTGGTTTAATCTTGGGACCAGACACCCATCCCCTTACCCCATTTTAAAGGCTCAAAACATTAACTTCACAATAAAGCTAAGAATATTCAGTCAATCTATCTAAAAGGCTACTGCAGACTTTTAAAACCCTAATTTAAAAAATGTTACTTTTAAAAGAAATAAATACTAACAGATATGGAAGTTGAGAAAATCTTAAACAAGGATTATTGTTAAGAGCTTCTAAAAAATATAAAAAATATGTAAAAACAATTAAGGAATGATATATGGGGCAGAAACTTCTTTGTTTTATTTTTGATTGTACCTTAGATGCAGGTATACAGAGCAAACTACCTTCTCATTAAACGATACAGGTATTGTTTTGTGACACTGGTTGCCAACTCCACAACATGTCAACATTCTCCCTTTCTCAACCTTGGGTTTCCCAGTGCCAGCTTTCCTGTCCCCTCCTGCCTTCTAGTCCTTGCCCCTGGGCTGATGTGCCCATTTAGTTTTGTTTTATGGGCCTGTCTAATCTTTGGCTGAAGGGTGAACCTCAAGAGTGACTTCATTGTAGAGCTAAAAGGGTGTCCAGGGGCCATACTCTCAGGGTTTCTCCAGTCTCCGTCAGACCAGTAAGTCTGTTTTTGTTTTTTTTTTTTGAGTTAGAATATTATTCTGTATTTTTTTCCAGCTCTGTCCAGGACCGTCTATTGTGATCCCTGTCAGAGCAGTCAGTGGTGGTAGCAGGCACCATCTAGCTGTGCTAGACTCAGTATGGTGGAGGCTGTGGTAGTTGTGGTCCATTAGTCCTTTGGACTAATCTTTCCCTTCCTTGTGACTTTGGTTTTCTTCATTCTCCCTTGCTTCAGATGGGGTGAGATCAGTAGACTTGTCTTAGATGGCCACTCACAAGCTTTTAAGACCCTAGACACTGCTCACCAAAGTAGAATGTAGAGTATTTTCTTTATAAACTATGTTATGCCAATTCAGCTAGATGTTCCCCATGACCATGGTCCCCATTGCCCCTCAGCCCAGTAATTCGATCCTTCAGGGAGTTTGGATCTGTTTATGGCGCTTCCATGACCTTGTCTTTGTCAAGTTGTGCTGGCTTCCCCAGTACTGTGTACCATCTTACCCTTCACCAAAGTTACCACTCATCTATTGTTTATTTAGTGTTTTTCCACACCCACCCACTCCCCTCCCTCATAACCATCAAAGATCGTTTCTTTTTGTGTGCAAATTGTTTCATGAGGTTTTTATAGTAGTGGTCTCATACAATATTTGTCCTTTGTGACTGACTTATTTCAATTAACATAATGCCTTCCAGATCTATCCATGTTGTGAGATGCTTCACAGATTCATCACTGTTCTTTATTGTTGCATAGGATTCCATTGTGTGTATGTACCATAGTTTGTTTATCCATTCATCTGTTGATGGGTGCCTAGGTTGTTTCCATCTTTTTGCTACTGTGAACAATGCTGCAATGAACACGGGTGTCTATTCGTGTGACAGCTCTTATTTCTTCAGAATATATTCCTAGGAGTGGGACTGCTAGAAGAAACTCCGTACTTCTAAAAAAAAAAAAAAAAAACCATCATTGTAACTCTTATTAATGCATACTAAGACCTGAATATGTGATAGTATGGAGGATAAGAAAGAAATATCGTGTATCTAATTACTAACATTTAGTGAGTACTTACTATATTTCACAGCCATTGAAAACCCTCTGGAACACGGTTCTACTCTAAAATACATGCGGTTGCCGTTGAGTCAGAAATGACTCAACAACAACTGGTTTTACTACAGTTTAGTTGTGTGCTAGTAGCCCTGGTGGCTCAGTGGTTAACAGCTACAGCTGCTAACCAAAAGGTCGGCAGTTTGAACCCACCAGCCGGTCCTTGGAAACCTTATGGGGCAGGTCTACTCTTTTCTACAGGGTCGCTATGTGTTGGAACTGACTCAACAGTACCTAACAACAACCACAGTAGCGTGCTAAGCATTTCTATGTATGTTTTTAAAATCACTTCTGAAAACAATCCTATGATACAGGTAAAAATCATTAACCCACTTTTTTAGAAGAGGAAACTGAAGCACAGGGGAGTTAAGACACTTTTCCAAAGTCACACAGCCACTAAATTCCAGAACCCACCACAGTCTGCTCTAGCCATGGAAGCACGCAACTGTGAAAAGAACTAACTTTTGAAAATGACCAACGGAATAACTAAAGGAATGGTTAAGGGACGTCTAAGTCCTAACGTTTATCATGTAAGAAGTCTGAGCTATCCTCAATGCTTTCCTCTCTTTTTTTTTTTTAATAATTTTTCTTGTGCTTTAAGTGAAAGTTTACAAGTCAAGTCAGTCTCTCACACAAAAACCCATATACACCTTGCTACACACTCCCAATTACTCTCCCCCTAGTGAGACAGCCTGCTCTCTCCCTCCACTCTCTTTTTGTGTTCATTTCGCCAGCTTCTAACCCCTCCACCCTCTCATCATCCCTCCAGGCGGGAGATGCCAACATAGTCTCAAGTGTCCACCTCATCCAAGAAGCTTACTCCTCAACAGTATCCCTCTCCAGCTCATTGTCCAGTCCAATCCATGTCTGAAGAGTTGGCTTCGGGAATGGTTCCTGTCCTGGGCCAACAGAAGGTCTGGGGGCCATGACCACCGGGGTCCTTCCAGTCTCAGTCAGACCATTAAGTCTGGTCTTATGAGAATTTGGGGTCTGCATCCCACTGCTCTCCTGCTCCCTCAGGGGTTCTCTGTTGTGTTCCCTGTCAGGGCAGTCATCGGTTGTAGCCAGGCACCATCTAGTTCTTCTGGTCTCAGGATGATGTAGTCGCGGGTTCATGTGGCTCTTTCTGTCTCTTGGGCTCGTAATCGTTTTGTGTCCTTGGTGTTCTTCGTTCTCCTTTGATCCAGGTGGGTTGAGACCAATTGATGCCTCTTAGATGGCTGCTCGCTCGCGTTTAAGACCCCAGACGCCACTCTTCAAAGTGGGATGCAGAATGTTTTCTTAATAGATTTTATTATGCCAATTAACTTAGATGCCCCCTGAAACCATGGTCCCCAGACCCCTGCCCCTGCTACGCTGGCCTTCGAAGCATTCACTTTATTCAGGAAACTGCTTTTGGTTTAGTCCAATTGTGCTGACCTCCTGTGTATTGTGTGCTGTCTTTCCCTTCACCTAAAGTCGTTCTTATCTACTATCTAATTCTATGAATTTCTTCATTCCATCCTTAATGTCTTCTATAACCCAGTCTTTTTTGAGCAGGTTTCCAAGTGTTTGATTTCTTTTCCCTAATTTTTCTGTTATTGATTTCTACTTTTATGGCCTTGTGGTCTGAGAAGATGCTTTGTAATATTGCGATGTTATGGATTCTGCTAAGGCTTGCTTTATGACCTAATATGTGGTCTATTCCAGAGAATGTTCCATGCGCACTAGAAAAGAAAGTATACTTGGGTGCTGTTGGATGGAGCGTTCTGTATATGTCTGTGAGGTCAAGTTGGTCGATTGTTCTATTTACATCTTCCGTGTCTTTATTGAGCTTCTTTCTGGATGTCCTGCCCTTCACCAAAAGTGGTTTGTTGAAGTCTCCTACTATTATTGTGGAGCTGTCTATCTCACTTTTCAACGCTGATATGGGTTGTTTTGTGTATCTTGCAGCCCTGTCACTGGGTGCATAAATATTTAATATGGTTATATCTTCTTGGTGTATTGTCCCTTTAATGATTATATATTGTCCTTCCTTATCCTTTCTGATGGTTTTAACTTTAAAGTCCATTTTGTCAGAAATTAATATTGCCACTCCTGCTCTTTTTTGATTGTTGTTTGCTTGATATATTTTTTTTTCCATCCTTTGAGTTTTAGTTTGTTTGTGCCTCTAAGTCTAAGGTGTGTCTCTTGTAGGCACCATACAGATGGATCTTGTTTTTTAATCCATTCTGCCACTTTCTGTTTTTTGGTGCATTGAGTCCATCTACATTCAGGGTAATTGTGGATAGGTATGAATTTAGTGTTATCATTTTGATATCTTTTTTTGTGTGTTGACAGTTTTTTTTTCCCACTTGATTTTATGTGCTGAGTAGATTTTCTTTATATATTGTCCTTTCCTCATATTTGTTGTTGATTTTGCTTCTGCTGAGTCTGTATTTTTCCCTTGTATTTTATTTTGATGAGTAGTATAGTTTGTCTCCTTCATGGTTACCTTATTATTTCCCCCTATTTTTCTAAATTTACAACTTTTATTTCTTTGTATCACCGTATCTTTCTCTCCATATGGAAGGTCTATGATTACATTTCTTAGTCCCTCTTTATTATTTTAATGTTGTATTCTTTTATATAATAATATCACCGTTACCCTGTATTGGGCTTTTTTTTTTTTTTTTAAATCTTGCTTTGTTTTTTTGGACTTCCCTGTCTGGGTTGACTTCTGGTTGCTTGGGTTGATACCTGATATTATTGATTTTCTAACCAAAGAACTCCCTTTAGTATTTCTTTTAGATTTGGTTTGGTTTTTACGAATTCCCTCAACTTGTGTTTATCTGGAAATGTCTTAATTTCACCTTCATATTTAAGAGACAGTTTTGATGGATATATGATTCTTGGCAGGCAATTTTTTTCCTTCAATTTTTTAAATATGTCATCCCATTGCCTTCTTGCCTGCATGGTTTCTGCCGAGTAGTCTGAGCTTATTCTTATTGGCTCTCCTTTGTAGGTGACTTTTCGTTTATCCCTCGCTGCTCTTATAATTGTCTCTTTATCTTTGGTTTTGGCAAGCTTGATTATATGTCTTGGTGACTTTCAAGATCTACCTTATATGGAGTTAGATGAGCATCTTGGATACATATCTTCTCATCTTTCACAATATCAGGGAAGTTTTCTGCCAACAAATCCTCAACAATTTTCTCTGTATTTTCTGTTATCCCTCCCTGTTCTGGTACTCTAATCACTCATAGGTTATGTCTCTTGATAGAGTCCTGCATGATTCTTAAGGTTTCTTCATTTTTTTAAAAAGTCTTCTATCTGATTTTTCTTCAAATATATTAGTGCCAAGTGAATCATCTTCGAGTTCAGAAATTCTAGCTTCTACTTGCTCAATTCTGCTCCTCTGACTTTCTATTGAGTTATCTAATTCTGTAATTTTATTGTTAATCTTCTGATTTTCTGATTGTTGTCTGTCTATGGATTTTTCCAGCTTATTAAACTTTTCATTATGTTCCTGAATAATCTTTTTGATTTCTTCAGTTGCTTTACCTGTGTGTTCCTTGGCTTGTTCTGCATATTGTCTCATTTCCTTTCTGATGTCTTCAAGGGTTCTGTATATTAAACTTTTGTATTCTGCACCTGGTAATTCCAGGAATGCACTTTCATCTAAAAGATCCCTGGATTCTTTGTTTTGAGAGCCTGTTGAGGTGATCATTGCCTGTTTCTTTATGTGACTTAATATTAATTGTTGTCTCCGAGCCATGTATAAGTTATTGTTTTAGTTTATGCTTGCTTACTGTGTCGTAGCTGCTTGCTTTGTTTTGTTTTGGTATACCCCTAAAGGTTGCCTGAGTGAGCTAGCTTGATTATTTTCACCCTTGGAGCTCTGGTGTCCTGTCCCCAGCTGGCTAGAGCTGTTATCAGGTATATCAGTCTAGGAGTCCATTCAGTTTTCTTGTATGAATTCAGCTTAGGTTTTCAGGTAGCTGATATCAAGTGTGTGGTACAGGCTCTGTCCTACAGTCTTAGAGGGGCACGGGTGATTGGCGTATATACTGGTATCTGACTGCAGCAGGGGGTCATGCTCTAAACAAGGCAGGGGGCTGAGAACCGACCCCCGAGTGTCTCTGAGGAAAATGTGTCTCTGTTCCCTAGAGCGTGCTGGTGGGTGGGTTCTGCAGAGGGACCATGGGCATCCAAAGTTTTTGGTTGTAAGACTGGGAGGTACCAGTTATTTTTGGACCCCTGTTGCAGGTGGCTGGGTGACCTGAGTGGAGCTACCAGTCCTTAGGTCCCTGATGTGGGTAGGTGAGGACCTTGTTTAACAGGCAAAGCAATGTCAAATGTCAAACACCCACCTCTCCACCGCACAGCTGAAATGGTTAGAGTTTGCCAACAAGGGCCTATTCTCCCGAAATAGGCCCACACAAGTCCATGCAGAAGGGAAAGGTGCTCAAGGTCCACTGATGGTTTATGCCTGGACAAGAGCTGCTTCTGTCCTGAGCTCCCCCGGTTAATGGAGCTAGCAAATTATCTTTTCACCCCAGTTGCAAATTTTTTCCTTCCCCAAGGCCAGGAGGATGGCTCTAGGTGCTCACCAGGGTCTATGTCAGGCCCAGGGATTCAGCCGCTGAAGCTGGCTTGGGGGTGGGGGTGGGGGTTGTGGTAAAATATACGCAAGTACTTAGCTTTTGCTGAGAACACTGTTCTCCTCAGGTTCCGGAGGTGTGAGTGGGCTGTGTGGCTGGCTTCTTCTCCCTGAAGAAACCACGGCCGAATGCTAGTACCAGCCCGCCACTGCCACCTCCGCCGCTCTGGGAATGGTGCCTGAGGGCTCCCTGGGATTCAGGTCCGGTAACTCCTCTCCACTTCTGAACGGCCTCTTCCTCCCCCTGCCCTTCAGTTTGTTGTCTAAGCTTGCCTTTGATGCTCAGGGGTCACGGCTTGTCACAAATATACTCATTTCACTTGTCTTTTTGGGTCTTTGTTATAAAGAGGGTTTGACGGAAGTGTCTCTCTATTCCACCATTTTGGCTCCGCCTCCCCCTCTATTTCTTTAATATACCCTTCAACATCTAAACCATCAATAAGTTTCCTCATTCTATCTCTGACCAATTCCTGAATTTAATCTACTCTTACCTTTGCTACTGGGTACAAGTCAAATTCATCTCTCATCAAGACTGTTTCCATGCTTGCCCCCTTCAATCCACCCTCCACAGAGCAGCCAGACCAATCTTTTCAAAACGTTAAGTCAGATCACATCACTACCTTGTTTAAAACCCTCCAAGAGCTCTTCAGTGAAGTTGGAATAGTATTCATCCTTCTTACCCTGAATATTCTCTCTCCCTAAGCTCATCTCTTACCACTTGCTTTGTTCACAACACTCCAGCAGCACAGGCCTTCATTTGACTCTTGGATTACAAAGAGAGTATTCCCACTCATGGTTCTTTACTCCAGCTGTGAATTTTATCTGGAAGCCTTCTTCCTGAGATCATCTTATCACATCTCTCGCTGTCAACTTTAATGCCACTTCCTCAGAGAAGCCTTCTCTGTGTATGTCATCTACAGAAGCCATTGAGTTACCCTCTATCACATCATCTTATTTTCATTCTTTGCATAGTACTCATCACTATTGCTGCTGTTGTTTGTTCACTGTCTGTCTCTTCCAGTAGAATGTGAGCACAAAGGGAGTTGGAGCTTGCTTTTGTCTCATTCACTGCTGTATCCCCAGTGCTTATTAGAATGGCGCTACATACACAAATGAGTGAATGAATAAGCCCACACAAGAACCAACAACAAAAATCAGCCAACAGACAATGCTTCCCTGCAAAGCCACCCAGGAAGAGAAAGGCTTCCTACATTACAATTTCGTCATCAGGCAGACACAGAATCAAGACTATGTAGAGCTCTGGGAAACAACCGATAGGGAGAAAGCTGGTGTCATAAGGAAAGTGCATGAACTGAGACAGTGATTTCTTTTCTGGTTTCTGTCTTTCTGGCTGAATACACATACATTTTTACCAGGTTATTTTGAGCCTCTCTAAGAATATGAAGGAAGCAGATCCCACCTACCTGCCGGGCTATCTGTGGTATTGCTTATATTACAAAAATGACTCAAATTTTCCTATATTTGTATTAGTATATGATGATTGGCTCTGGAAATGGAAAAGTAATTAAGATAGGATGGATTAATTATGATGGGTGACAGATAAGCTGGCTTAATTACATAAAACACCTGATTCATACCAACAGCAAAACCGGACGGTTGGCAATTAAGAAACATCAGAATGTCATGGACAGGAAAGATTAACTCATACATCATCACACATAAAAAGGGAGCTCTTAAAAAAGCACAGATCATAGAGGAGCTATGTCATCACTTACTCTTTACACACTGTCATTCCACCCATTTACATTTCTCCAGCTCCTTAATGCTTTGGAAAGTGTGTATTAACCCTTTGGCAGCATGGATAGGTTTTTAAGGAGTTGCTTTCTAAATGAACCCTTGGTACTGCAGAGTTAATGAAGGTCTGTGTACAGCATCTGAGTTATCCACAGGAAGTCCATTAGCTGGGGGAGAATTATTAATCAATACCATTATCCTTAGAGCATCTTGATTTTAATTCAGGAAGGGCTTAGATTAATTCCAATTTTTTTATTAAAAATAAAAGAATATTATCATGGATTTGAACCTCATATAGCTCCTGCCCGACCCAAAGTTAAGACTCTAGCATTGGACTAGGTAATTTTTCCTACCTCCTTGGCAGTTCAGAGCATTTATTTAGGATTCATTCCGCATCCTCTACTAAAATTGGCCTCTAGCCTCATTTCCCAGGTTTCTGTACCTTTGTTCCTGCCTAGATTCTCCCTCTTTAACGTGCTCAGCTGCTAACTGAAAGGTGAAGGGTCGAGTCTTCATGGAATAAAGGCTTGGTAATCTACTTCTCAAAATCAGCCACTGAAAACCCTGTGGAGCACAGTTCTACTCTGACGCACATGGGGTTGTCATGAGTCAGGGCTGACTCGACAGCAACTGGTAGAGGTGGTGGCCTAGCCCCTTAGCCAACGATTCATATGATGGCCTATCAGGTTTTTGTTGTTGTTGTTAAGCTTGATCCTTGTTCGTCAATTTCTCAAGATGCCGTTTCCTGTCTACAGCCCTCTGATAAGTGGTAACTCCCACTCTCTGTGCTTAACCAGGCACCCTCGCTCTTCCTTATTTCAGTGTCACCAAATTCTGACAATTTTCTTTTGAATTTGGCCGCTCTCGACCTTCACATTCATTTTCTCTGAACCCACAAGTACAAAAGTCTCCTATTTGACTGACTTGCTATCTCTCCCTCCCCATGGTAGTCTTGTGCTCCACAAAGCTGCCAGACATAAATTCCAAGACGAAACAAAAGTGAAAACTAATTTGATCATTAAAGACCTGGGCTGGTATCTGACAACCCTAAGGATAAGGGCCAGAATATTCAACCTAACTAAGCTCCATCTTCTACTGCTGCTTGCCATAGGAATTTTCAGGCGTTACGTGAAACCAAGCCTCATCTTTGCACGAACTGCTTTCCTCGTCTGGAAACCCCTTCTATTACATCTTCTTTGCTTGGCAGACTCCTACTCTCCTTTGAGCCCCAAATCAAAGGTAGAACCCTTTGTGAACTCTTGCTAGTCAAAGATAGGTACCCAAAAGCACACTGTTTACCCTTGTTTACTGTCATTTATTGGGATCTACTGTAATTTACAAGGAGCCCTGGTGGTTCACTGGTTAAAGTGCTTGGCTGCTAACCAAAAAGTCAGAGGTTGGAACCCAACAGCCACTCCATGGGAAAAGATATGGCAGTCTCCTTCTATAAAGATCTACAGCCTTGGAAACCCTATGCGGCAGTTCTACTGTGTCCTATGGGGTTGCTATTAGTTGGAAAAGACTTGACAGCAATGAGTCTGGTTTTGGTTATTATAACTTATTATATTATTAGTTTGTCTCCCCCATCAGACCATGAATTCCTGGAAGGTAGGGACTTTCTCATAATTACATCACAGAAATTAGAGAAGACCCTAGCACATGGCTGGTACTCAGTAAATATTTGTTGAATGAGCAAATGGATTATAGCATAATGAAAACATTAACTAAACCAAACTAAGTAATTAATTTCTCTCCACAAAGCTAATATAAGTCCAATGTCATTTTCAAATAATTGTTGACTATGTTGACAGAATTATAGTCATATATCTGTAAACCTGGAGTGATGTTATAAAAGTATGGTAAAGTAAGGAGCCTGACAGGTCCTCTCCCCCAAAAGCAATGATACATCTGTACAAAACTGTCAAAGTAATCATTTCAAGACTCCATAAGTTGACCAAAGACCAAATGCATAAAACAAATTGAGGAGTGATTATTCATGAAAATTAAAGAACACTGGGTAAGAATAGTGAGTCTGTGAAGTTCTTGCCTGGGGCTGCTCCCATTCTCCATCACTAACCCCCAGCTCAGGAAAGGTCAAGCTGTGACAATCAGCTGCTTCACTGCCAGAGATAGCTCACTTGATTTGGAGCACAGCGTGGAAAAACCACATACCCATTAGCATTGTTAGTAACAGTAGTGGTCTCAGTGGTAGATAAATGGGAAAGACAGAGGCTCAGCTAGCCTGTAGCTACAATCCAAATTTAGTAAGGACATCAAGGAAGTAAATAGTCATGGAGGGCCTTGATAAACTCTATACAAACCCCGGGTTGATGAAAAGCTGACATGCGAATACAAGAGAGATCGAAAAGAGACACTAAACGCTATCCGCACACTCCTGGCTGACTTTGAAGATGTGCAGGTGGGTAGAAGAGAGAGAAGAGGGAATAGCACAAGGAAAATCAGGGACAGACTTAACAACTGCTTGACCTTTGGATGTGTTACCCAATCCACACAGGTTGGCAAGGGGTGGAAACCTTACTGGCTTGAGATATTTGAGAACTTTTGACAAATCAATGACTGACACTAAGCTATACAGGCAAAGGGGTGATCTGAAGGAGGCCAGAGTTAATAACAGAGAAAAAAAAAAAACAAAAAACTGGGCAGCCCAAGCCACGAACTACATTCTACAAATTAAATCCAAGTTAGTTATTAAATAAACAAGCAATTTTTTTTTTTAAACAGCAGCAACAATAGCACTTAGAGGAGAAAGATTGGAATCTACAGTTGCTACATTATTCAAAGTGTCCAATTTTCAACAACAGAAGATACGAAGCATGAGAAGAAACAGGAAAATGTGACATATATTCTCAGGGGAGAAAAAGCAGTGAATAGAAATTGTCTCTGAGTGGGCTGTAATGTTGGATTCTGCTGACAAAGCAGCTATTACAAATATGTTCAAAGAACTTAAAGTAACCATGTTTAAAGAATTAAAGAGAAGTATAATGATAAAAAAAAAAAAAGGCTCCATGTATAAAGAATTTCAATGAAGAGTAAGAATTATAAAAAGAAACCAAATGGAAATTCTGGAACTGAAAGCACAATAATTGAACTTAAAAATTTACTAGGAGTCTCATCAGCAGATTTGAGATGGCAGAAGAATCAGTAAACTTGAAGATAAATAAATAGGAATTATCCAATGTAAAGGACAGAGAAAAAATAAAGAATGAAGAAAAATGAACAGAACCCCAGAGACCTGTGGGACAACATCAACCAAACCAATATATGGGCAAAACGAGTCCCACATGAAGAGGAGAAAGGTCCAGAAAAAAAGTATTTGAAGACTATTCACCAAAATGTCCCAAATTTTATATATAAAAAATTAATTTACAATCCAAGAAGTTCAAAGAATTCAAGTAGGATAAAAACAACGAGATCCACACTTAGATACATTACAGTCATACTGTTGAACCAAAGATAGAGAATCTTGAAAGCAGCAGGTGGAAAATGACATGTCACATACAGGAAAACAACAATATAATTATTGTCTGACTTCTCGCCACAAGAAATGGAGGCCAGAAGGCAATGGGATGATTTAAAGTGCAAAAACAAACAAACAAGTAAATAGCCTGTCAACCAAGATTTCTGTATCTGGTAAAACTATCCATAAAAATGTGAAGGAGAAATAAAGACATCCCAAAATTTAAAAACAGACTGAGAGAAGTTGTTGCTAACAGATCTTCCTACCAGGATACACTAAAGGGAGTACTTCATACCAAAAGAAAAGACTTCTCAGTAATATAAATCCACACAAAGAAATGAAGAACACTGGAAAAGGTAAAAAGCTGGGTATATGTAAAATGCTCTGGAGTCCTGGTGGCACAGTGGTTAAGTGTTTGGCTGACAATGGCTGCTAACTGAAACGTCGGCAGTGCCACAGGATGTGGCAATCCGTCAAGATTACAGCCTTGGAAGCCTTACAGGGCAGTTCTACTAAGTCCTGTAGGGTCAGTATGAGTTGGAATTGACTTGATGACAACAGATTTTGATTATATAAGTGTAACACATATGACAATAATATCACAAAGGAGAGAGGAGAAAATGAAGATATATCAGAGTAACGTATCTATGTTTTACTGTAATTAAGTTAGCATTAATTGGCAGTAAATTGAGATAAATTAAGATGCATATTGCAATCCTTATAGCAACTATGAAAAAAAATAAGTTAAAAAATACAGTATAACAACAAAGAATTTAAAATGGTGCAGTAAAAAATGGTTAACATGCTTGACTGTTAACTGAAAGGTTAGAGGTTTGAGTCTACCCAGGGAAGAAAGGCCTTGTCACAGATTGAATTGTTTCCCTCAAAAATATGAGTCAGCTTGGTTAGGCTGTGATTTCCAGTATTGTGTGGTTGTCCTCTGTTTTGTGATTGTAACTTTATGTTAAAGAGGATTAGGGTGGGATTATAACACCCTTACCCAGGTCACATCCCTGATCCAATGTAAAGGGAATTTCCCTGGGGTGTGGCCTGTATCACCTTTCATCTTACGAGAGATAAAAGGAAAGGGTAGCAAGTAGAGAGTTGGGGACCTTATGCTACCAAGAAAGCAGTGTTAGGAGCAGAGCATGTCCTTTGGACCCGGGGTTCCTGCATGGAGAAGCTTCTAATCCGGGGGAACACTGATGAGAAGGCTGACAGAGAGAGAAAGCCTTCCCCTGGAGCTGACGCCCTGAATTTGGACTTTAAACCTACTTTACTGTGAAGAAATAAACTCTGTTAAAGTCATCCACTTGCGGTATTTCTGTTACGGCAGCACTAGATGACTAAGGCAGGCCTGGTGATCTGCTTCTGAAAAATCAGCCATTGAAAATCCTATGGCGCATAGTTCTACTGACACACATGGAGGGGTCACCATGAGTCAGAGTTTACTCAATGTAACTGTTGTTTTATATATGTTTATCTATATACATATTTTTTAAACAAAGGAGTTTAGTGGGAACAGATGAACAAAAATGACATGCGATAAAAAACAAACAGCTGAAAGGCAGAAATAAATTTAAGCATATCAACAAGTACTTTCAGTAAGAATGGACTAGATACTCTAGAGAAGCCCTAGTGGTGCAGTGGTTAAGCGCCTGGCTGCTAACTGAAAGGTCAGCGGTTCGAACTCACCAGCCACTCCACAGGAGAAGGGTGTGGCAGCCTGCTTCTGTAAAGACTACACCCTTGGAAACCCTATGGGGCAGTTCTACTCTGTCCTATAGGGTTGCTATGAGTCGGAATTGACTCAACGGCAACGGGTTTGGGTTTGGTTAGGTACTCCAATTGAAAGGCAGAGACTGTCAGTCTATACGTCCAACTATATGCTGTGTATGGGAAAGAAACTTTGCAGACTCAAAAACACAAACAGATTGAAAGGAAAAGACAGAAAAAGATATACCAGGTAAACAACAACCATAAGCAGAAAGAGTTGGCTATATTAATACCAGACAAAATAGGCTTTAAGAAACATTACTAGAGAAAAAAGAGACATGATATAATAATTATTACATAATTAAATGTATACTTCTAGTGCTGCAAACATTTGTTGAACCATCTCAATTAGTATTTTGTCAATTCCTGGAGCCTTGTCAGTGCATTTTTGGGTGGACACAATTCAATCCATAAGACAGATGGAATGCTTTCCACCTATGATTGGAAACATTCTCTTGCCACTTCTAGTCAACAGTGTACTGATGTTCTAGTCAGTGCAATAAAGGAAAAAAAAGAAAAAGAAATCATCCAGATTGGAAAGAAAGAAGTAAAACCATTTTTATTCACAGATGACAGGTTCTAAATTTAGAAAATCTTAAAGAATCTAAGAAAAAGAAAACAAAACTTATAAATAACTTAAAGCAAAGTCACTGGATATAATAGACAAAATTAACTATTTCTTTATACTCATAACAAACATCCAAAAATAAAATTAAGAAAAAACTCCATTTATAGTTGCATGAAAAACAAAATACTAAAAAATAAATTCAATACAGTAAGTGCAAGACATACACACTACAAAATATTAAACACTGCAGAGAAAAAGATCTACCCAGAGAAGAATTTTCTCTTTATGAAACAGGAGACTCAATGCTGTTAAGAGGGCAATCTTAACAACAAAGTGATACGCAGATTCAGCATAACCCCTACCAAAATCCCAGCACACTTTGCAATCAGTTTTTGTGTACCAAGTTTTTTCTTTTTTTAAGTTCTGTTGTCTAAATAAAATATAAAGTACACCTTTGGCAATCTTGCTCATTACCTGCTTTTAGGTACACCAAACTGGTTTCGAACAAAGAGGGGACCGTGTAGTCATTAAAAGTCAGATTTTGGAGTCAAACTCCTTCAACCATTAGGTGTGTGACCTTGGGCAAAGTAAATCAGTCCCTCTGTGTCTCTGTTCTTCATTTGTCACATGGAATTGAAAATACTAGCACTAACCATATGAGGTTGTTTTGAATTAAACAGTGCCTGTAAACAATGCTTGTCATGCTATATATATGCTTAATAAATATTAGCAATTATTCTCTCCAACAATTTGGAGAGGATCAAAGATATTTTTAAGGCAGTTTTTTTTTTTTTTTGGTTATAATTTTCAGTACTGCAGATTCAACAGTAATGTAGCTATAACAATCATGACTTCTTGTGCCACATTATTAAAGTGATTTAAATATTCCAGATTTTACAAAGCTGTAAGAAAAATTATTAAATTATAATTTTCCTTTTCATATCATCAGTTTATCAAAACACTCTGAAATTCCCAGTAGGAATTCACTATTATTTCCATACCTCAATAGATTTTAGGAAAAAAAAAAAAATTAGAGTAAATTATAAAAGAAAACAATGTTGGACTTCTGATTCCGGCAATGTTGATGGTGAGAAACCTGGAGAAAAATCACGCTAAAGATAACAAAAATGAAGCATATGATATTTAAAAATCTATCATTTTAAATGTCACGTGCCTCTAAGCAATGCACGAGGCCAAACGCACAGTAAAAGCAGGAATTCTGAACCATTAAGTGTTCCCCAAGACCAGCTTTTGCCTATTTTCTATTAAACCCCGATGACCTCTCATGTTGGTTTGGTCATCTGCGGATGCATGGTGGACAGGAGACAAGGCACAGACTCCTACTCAAAGTGATGCAATGAAGAGGAAAACCCTGCAAGAGGCTGTGACTGCAAAAAGCTTAATCTCAGCGTAAGGGTGAGCTATCTGCAACATCAAGAAAACCTGCTGTCGTAACACTGGTGTGAGGTGGAAGAAAAAAGAAATCTCCCTGGTATGTGTAACACACACTGGGTTTCTGTAGGTCTGTAGTGCCAATTCACCCTGTTTGTAAGGTCTGACAAATCTCAAGCCTATAACTTATTTTTAAGATAGTGCTGTTTTGATAGTGGAGCCCTGATGGCGCAGTAGTTAAGGATTTGGCTGCTAACCAAAAGGTTGGCAGCTCATACCCACCAGTTGCTTCTTGGAAACCCTATGGGGGCAGTTCTACTGTCCTATAGGGTCACTATGAGTTGGAATTGACTCAACAGCAACGGGTTTTGTTTTTTTTTTTTGGCTTTTACAGTGACACCTGGTGCCTGAGAAGCATACTTTCTAACAACGCCTTAATAAATTCCAGCAAATTAAAACTTCGAAGAGACATTGTTGTATTGTTGTTAGATGCCATGCACAGATAACCAAACCAACATGAGAAGTCATCAGGGTTTCACAGAAAATAAGCAAAAGCTGGCCTCAGGGAAGACGTAGTGGTTCAGAACTCCTGCTTTTACTGTGCCTTTGGCCTTGATGCATTGCTTACAGGCATGTGACATTTAAAATGACAGCTTTTTAAAAGAGTGGTTTAAAGTCTGGAAAGCATGCATCAGGGTTGTATTCTTTCACCATACCTATTCACTCTGTATGTTGAGCAAATGATCTGAGAAGCTGGACTAAACGAAGAAGAACGGGGCATCAGGATTGGAAGAAGCCTCATTAACAACCCGCGTTATACAGATGATACAACCTTGCTTGCTGAAAGCAAAGAGGACTTGAAGCACTTACTGATGAAGATCAAAAATCACAGTCTTCAGTATGGATTACATCTCAACATAAAGAAAACAAAAATCCTCACAACTGGACCAATAAACAAATCATGATAAATGCAGAAAAGATTGAAGTTGTCAAGGATTTTGTTTTACTTGGATCCACAATCAACACCCATGGAAGCAGCAGTCAAGAAATCAAAAGACACGTTGCATTGGGCAAATCTGCTACAATGGACCTCTTTAAAGTACTGAAGAGCAAAGATGTCACCTTGAAAATGAAGGTGCACCTGATCCAAGCCATGGTATTTTCAATCACATCTTATGCATATGAAAGCTGCACAATGAATGAGGAAGACCAAAGAAGAACTGATGCTTTTGAATTGTGGTGTTGGCAAAGAATATTGAATATACCATGGACTGCCAAAAGAATGGATAGATCCGTCTTGGAAGAAGTACGACCAGAACGTTCTTTAGAAGCAAGGATGGCCAGGCTGCCTCTTACACGCTTTGGACATATTGTCAGGAGGGATCGGTCCCTGGAGAAGGACATCACGCTTAGTAAAGTACACGGTCAGTGGAAAAGAGGAAGACCATCAATAAGATGGACTGACACAGTGGCTGTAACAATGGGCTAAGCATAACAACAACTGTAAGGATGGCACAGGACCGGGCAGTGTTTTGTTCTGTTACGTATATGGTCACTGTGAGTCGGAACTGACTTGACAGCACCTAACAAAAACAACATATTTTTGTTGTTTTTAGTGTGATTTTTCTCCAGGTTTCTTGTCACCAATATTGCCAGAAATCAGAAGTCCAAAATTGTTATCTTTTATAATTTACTCTAAAAAATGTTTTTTTCTAAAATCTATTGAGGTATGGAAATAATAGTGAATTCCTACTGGGAATTTCACAGTGTTTTGATAAACTGGTGACATGAAAGAAAAATTATAATTTAACTAATAATTTTTCTTACAGCTTTGACAAATCTGGGTGGTACCTAATAACAAAACAATGTCTCTTTGAACTTTTAATTTGCTGGAATTTATTAAGGCACTGTTAATAGAAAGTATGCTTCTCAGGCACCAGGTGTCACAGTCAAACCCCCCAAAAAACTCAAAAACAAAACCCGCTGCCGTTGACTGGATTCTGACTCTTAAGAACCCTACAAGACAGAGTAAAACTAACTGCCCCATGGGGTTTCCAAGGAGCAGCTGGTGCGTTTGAACTGACAACCTTTTGGTTAGCAGCCAAGCTATTCAGCACTGCACCAGCAAGGCTCCCGAAGACACATTAAGCCACAATAAAAACAAAAATAAAACGAACAAAAAAAAGAAACCCACATACACACACAGAAAAACAAGTCACTATGAGTCAGAGTCAAATGAAGCAAAAAATAGATGAATCATACCCACAAATAATCAATAGTTATGGAATTATCTACAATATAAAACAAGTATTTTAATTTGTTTTAAAGAGTAAAAGTAGGGATTGAATAAAAGGATACAAACAAGAGACCATGAAGAATACAGCAGGTTTGAAAAAGAACTTGATTTAACCTCAAGAAATGAAAAAAATATTTTAAGTAAAATTAAAATTCAACAGATTGGTTAAACAACCAGACCAAAAAAAAAAAAAAAAAAAAAAGGACAGAAAGACTGATATGAAAAAAATTACCAGAATACTGCACAGAAAGACAGAAATGAAAAATATGAAAGAGAGGTTAGGGATATGGGTAACATACATTTTAACACACATCTTTTGAGTTCTGGAAGAGGGACAAGAGAGATCAAGGAGAAGCAATATTTGAAGAAAAAATGGCTGAAATTTTCCCAGATTTGTTGGAAGTTACCAGTCCTCAGATTCAGGAAGCCAACAAATTCCAAGAAGGAAAGTAAAAGAATTCCATAAATACACAGAAATTCCATTTCATAGTGAAAATGAAGAATATCAAAACCCAGAGACAGAAATATAAAGATTACCTACAATGTAACAACAATTATAATTTCAGCTGACTTTGCACCAGCAACAGTGGAAGCAAATGACTTTGGAACATTATCTCCACGATGCTGAGAGAAAATCTACTGTCATCATAGAATTAAATACCCAGCAAGATTATCTTTCAAGAAAAAGCAAAAGAGGAAATTTTCAGGAAAGCAAAAAGTAATTTCACTGCTAACTTCTTTTAGGAGGCTATTCTAAAGAATATATTTCAGGTAGAAGGAAAATTATCCTATACGTAAAGTCTAAGATGCAAGAAGTACTTGTATACAAAGAAACTCATAAATATAAAACCAAACCCATTGCCTTCAAGTTGATTCCGACAGGTAGCAACCCTATAGGACAGAGCAGAACTGCCCCATAGGGTTTCCAAGTAGCAGCTGGCGGATTAGAACTGTCGACCACCAGAGCTCCTGTAAATATATAGCCAAACCTAAATAAATGTTAACTGCATAAAATAATAATGTCTAACATATGCGGTTAAAAAAGACAAAAACTTAAAGCTAGCACGTTAATCCAATGCTGATGAGAATTAAAACCTTCTAAGTACCACATCGTGAGGACCAAAAGTGCTTCTGAGTAGAACCGTACTCCACAGGGTTTGGAATCAACTTGACTGCCATAGGTTTAATTTTTTCTTTTGCTTAAGTTCTTTACATTTTTCAGGAGAATAATGTCTATTCTAGAAATTTCAGCAAGCAGGCTGAACATGTTTTATTCTTTGTTCAGCATGCTTGCTAAAATTTCTAGAGTAGCCACTAAGCTAGATATTAATGTTACAACCATGTCTGTTACTGAAGAAACTTAAGAAATTCTTCTTCATCTTTACTACGACAAAGTATGATTTCCAAAAATAGTTTATTACAAAATGATTCACAGTAAATGGAGCTACTGTAAAATTAGTAACTTCTGAGTTTTCAGTTTCTTTGTAATTTTGATAAGAGAAAAACCTCTTCAAATCAGCATAATTAGTACAGCTTATTCTTCTCTTCCTTTCCTGTTAAAGTCTATTTAAAGAACTCCTAGTAAGAGCTATATGTGGCATCTCGTATCTACTCATTCAAATAACACATAATTTGAATTTTACATTCCACCATTATGACTTTACTCACACGCAGTTATCAACAAGGGCTCACCACTTTAAAATTTATCAATTGGTATAATGCTGCTTTCAAAACGAAGGGCACATAGGTACGGTGTTCGGTGCTCATAATATACCAGGGCCAAAAAACTAACAGTGGGATTCCCAACAATGCATTCTAAGGTCTACAACAGCGGTCTGAGCAAAATGCTACTGAAGCACAAAGAAGGGAGTAATTAATCTTGTCTGATGATCAGGGAGTTTCCCAGAAAAGATGACAGTTAAATTGGAACTTAAAATATAAACACAATTTTCCCAAGTAGAGAGGAGGAAACATCTTCTAGAAGAGGCAGCAATATAAGAAAAGTGATGAAGGCTTAAAAGTGCATGAAGTGTTTGAGGAACATCAAGTAGCAGTGTTTGTTGTAGTATAATGTATGACGGTTATATTTTAAATAGTCTATCAGTTACCAGTCTTTTGAGGTTCCTCTGTGTGCTGGGAATTGAACATGGCTGTTAAGAGGAATTCCTGGTTTGCATCCTGGCTTGGTTAAATATGAAGTACACATTCTATGGCTAGTTCAGAAGCCTTCATAAACCTCAGGGAATGGCCATACAATCTACCCTTGGGATTAAGTGCTCCATGCATAGTAACAGCTGAGTAATAGCTGCCAACAGCAGCAGCAGCAGCACTGTTATACCAGACTGAAAATGGCAGCTCGAAAGCCCGAATGGAAAACTTAGGGGAAGTGAGTTTATGGTAATGGTGGTGGAATAATGTGGAAAAGGATAGTGAGAATGGTAGTAAAACCTGAAGAATATAACCAATGTCACTAAATTTTACATGCAGGAATTATTGAAATGGTGCAACTTTGGCTGTGTATACTTTCATCAAAATTAAAAAAAAATTTTTTTTTAATTTATTACTTTATAAAATCATTATTTTTTCCCTTGTAATTAATAATTATCTTGTGCGGAAACACTTTAGGGGTATATAAATATCTCGTTACTCCTCAATCTTTCACCCACTAGAGTTTGATGATTCTTTGCCTGAATCAGCATCATGATTGTCACACGGCGATGTTCTATTTCCATCATTTCTTTTATGTTTGTTAATTTTCCATGAAGAGCCTTTCCTTTCAGTAAGGACGCTTAGATTAATTACAAAGGGAAAAACAGTAATAACAGAGAAGAAAGCAATCTCTGACTGCTGTAAGCTGGGAGCTGGCCTGGCTTTAACACCTAGGCAATGGTGTTCTCCTGTGGAATATAAGAATTTCAGGGACCATCAACATTAGACAAGGCCACTCTGTGACAGTGATGGAGTGAAACAAAAACAAGACAACTCCATAATCATATCTGGGCATGGATACAAACAAGAATACTGTCCAAACACAAAAATGACCAAAAATCCCCCTTCTCCCAACTAACTTGAGTGACTGCTGCTTCTTTATCAATTACAGATTTAGCTTTGCTCTATTCCTCTCGCCTCTTATCCAATCATGGAATTAGCCCTGCTTTCCGACAGCACACAATCTAGAGCAAGACCATACTTCATTGACACCTCCCCCAAATAATGGAAAATCCGACCTCTATAATAAGCCCCTCCTAATATTAAAAAAAAAAAAAAATTTTTTTTTTATATATATATATATTTTTAATATATATATATATTTAATACCTTCTTCGGAAACCCTGGTGGCATAGTGGTTAAGTGCTACAGATGCTAACCAAAAGGTCAAAAGTTCGAATCAACCAGGTGCTCCTTGGAAACAAAAAAAATTTTTTTTTTATATATATATATATATTTTTAATATATATATATATTTAATACCTTCTTCGGAAACCCTAGTGGCATAGTGGTTAAGTGCTACAGATGCTAACCAAAAGGTCAACAGTTCGAATCCACCAGGTGCTCCTTGGTAACTCCATGGGGCAGTTCTACTCTGTCCTAGAGGGTTGCTATGAGTCTGGTTTTCCGGGTTTAATACTTTCTTCTACCACCTGTCAGTCAGTTGGTTGTACTACAGTGGCTTGCATGTTGCTGTGATGTTGAAAGCTATGCCACCGGTATTTCAAATATCAGCAGGGTCACCCATGATGGACAGATTTCACCAGAGCTTCCAGACTAAGACAGACTAGGAAGAAAGGTCTAGTGATCTACTTCAGATCACAATGGAACAATATCCAGTAAAGTCCTGGAAGGTGAGCACCCTAGGTTAGAAGGCAACTCAACACCAACAGTAGCTGTAACTGTAGACTCGAGCATACCAACTATCGTGAAGACAGCGCAGGACTGGGCAACGTTTCATTTTACGTGAGGTTGCAATGAATTGGAGCTGACTTGACAGCAACTAACACCACCACCACCACCCACACCCTCTTAGTGAGACAACAAACAATTCTTCAGGATGTGCTGTCTCCCTCATTATGGTGAGCCAACAAGCCCAACTTTGATCAAAAACAAGTGTATTCCTGGTGGTACTGGACTGGAGGACACCAACAGCAATTTTCCACTGAAGAAACCTGGCAGATATCACCTTAACAAGTAATCAAAATTAATGTTACCAGAAATGGGACAAATTGACATTATATTCCTCTTGATATGCTATATATTGAGAACATAATATCACTTCTGTAATTGTTGCTGTTGGGTGTCACTGAGTCAATTTTCAACTCAGTGACCCCATGCGACAGAGCAGAATTACTCCAAGGTTTTCTAGGCTATAATCTTTATGGGAGTAGATCTCTAGGTCTTTCTCCCACTGAGCTGCTGGTTGGATTCAAACTGCTAACCTTTCAGTTAGCAGCTGAGTATTTAACCGTTACTCCACCAGGGATGGGGCAAATTAACACCCCACCTATAATATTCCTGCCAAGAAGGCATACTCAAAATCTAATCATGAGGAACCACTAAACAAACCACCCTGAAAGACATTCTAGAAAATTACTGATGAATAACATCAATGTCATGAAAGAAAAAGACTGAGGAACTCTACTGAATTAAAGTCAGCTAGAGAGATATGACAGCTAAATGCAATACATGATCCAGTATTATTCAGACAACAGGCAAATCTAATAACGTTCTACAGAGTAAGTAACAGTCTTGAATCAATGTTAATTTCCTAATTTTGATAACTTAACTGTGGGTACGTAAGAGGACGTTCTTGTTTTTGTTTCAGTGTATTTCCAAACATGCTGAGGCATTTAAATATGAAGGATATGTACATAACATGTAAAAATTATACATGTACAGGTATAGATACAGAGAGGGAGGAAGGATAGGAGGGAAGGAGAGAGAGAGAGTGATAGATATAGACAGATAAAGCAAAGGTGGTAAAATGATGTTAACTTTGGGGCAGGAATGTAAGTGAAAATTATACAGAATTTTTTTTTTAATATTCTTACAACTTTTCCATACGTCTCAAATTATCTCAGAATAAAAAGTTAAGAAAATATATTTTCAACTTGAAAGATTAGAAGAATGATGGTACAATAAAAAGAATCATGGTAATTGGGCAGGGTCTGCTATACTGAGAGGGAAGAACTATTTTAATTTGGGATATGACAGGTTTGAAAGCTTGTCCCAAAAATGCCTTAAAGACATTTGGTAATTCAGGACTTGATGGAGGCCAAATTAGGGCAGGAGATGAAGTTATGAGAATAATCTGTAACACAGTAGATGGTTGATGCCATCAGGCAGAGCAAAGATGAGCCAGATTTTGTGCCTGACCCGTAACACAAACAAGGATCAAATCACAGGCAAGAAAGGCAGGCTCAAGCCTAATGAGTCAGGAACAAGTCACACAGTGAAACCTGCCTTTGTTTCGGCATAGCTTATTAAGATACACACATTGAGCCAAGAAGCAAGGTCAGACTGGTTTCAGTGAGATAGGCTCAAGCTCAAAATGAGAGAAAACTACTCATGAGAGCTTTGCAGATGAAATTAGCTGCTTTAAGAGATGAATTCCCTGTTACTGGAGGTATACAAACACAAAGCACAGTACCATTTGCCAGGATTGAAGCACCTAAGGACGATTTGGATTAGAAGATCATTTAATACTTGTGTAATATGGTCACTGTGAGTTGGAACTGACATGATGGCAGTGGGTTCTGGTTTTAATATTCTACAGCTTATTTTTTGCTGACTATTCTTTGATGTCTTAACAAAGGATTTGTATTAATTGCTGTATTATTCATGAGGCCAGTCTGACTTTATCCTTATACTCAAACCTTTCAAATGAAGCCTTTCCCCCCGCCAAAATTGTCACAAACAAAGCCACAGCTCATTCCTGAGAATATCTAAAACACAGACCAAAGGGTATACCTTCTTCATTGATGTTTTCCATCTTCTCTTTTGGTTTGCTGCTACTATCTTATCATAAATAGCAGGTGGGACGGACATTTAGGGCCTACAACTGATCCTTCTAAGTTGGTTGTTATGGAGAGCCAGCATGTAATTCTACTAGGGCAGGAAGGGAGTATGGAATTGAGAGTGTGAGAAGTGTAAAAACAAACAGTTCAGGGAATAGCATACTAGGTTGTGGTCTTTGGTACCAAGGATTCCTCTGAAATAGCCTAGAATCAAATGCCAGTTAGTAGCACACTAAAGATAGCACTGTCAAGAAAATACAGTTGTGTACGAGCTCTTCCACTGCAGTGTGGAAGCCCTAGGGGCATTACAGATTATACATTACAAAAACAAAACTGGAAGTTCTGACACTTGTCTTAATGCATCAACCCTGTAGTTCCCTTCCATCCCTTTCTCTCACCTGACAACAGAGAAAGTCTTCCTCTACAGAAGGGGGCGTGTGTGTGTGTGTGTGTGTGTGTGTGTTTGTGTGTGTGTAAAGAGGCCTGGGGCAAGGCGGGACAGGACTTCCTGTGATTTGTGGAAAATCCTTGACCTATCTTCTGGTGCTAACCTACAATCCTTTAACTGTGCTTTTGATTAGTTTAGAATAAAGAATGTTGAATGATAGGGCTACTCTGGTTTTCTGAAGTCTGATATTTTTGTTGTTGTTAATGTATAGTGTCTTGGGTTTAACGCTTGTTAAGTACTAACCAATAATACATAATTTTCAACAGATGGTAGGATTAACAAAAAATAAAGACAGATTCCACATTAAGGAGAGGGCACTTTAAATCCTTAATAGTCACTCTTTCTATAAACTTCTTTCATTGAGCACAATATCTCAAATAAAAACACAATCCACCATCTGATTACAAAATAAAATAAATGTACAAATCACTTACAAGAGAATTGTACTTTAACGAGAGTTAATATAATGTAGTGTGCACAGCAAGAGAGAAAGGTAATTAACCGTTTTGGTAACATGAAATACCAAAGTGACAGACATTCATATGTCATAGTTGATATCCATCAACAACTGGCAAGTTAGACGATTATATTCAAGTTGACATTCTTGTTCTAAAAAAAAAAGTTCTCATGAAGACATCAAATAGGTATTAAAATAGTTCCCATAAAGAAGAGTCAGTAGTTGGACAATATGGCTTTGGTGACAGAAACAATGCCAGAGACTACATGATAGAATTTTGCAAGACCAAAGCCTTCTTCACTGCAAATACCCTTTTTCAACAACATAAACGGCAACTATACACGTGGACCTCGCCAGATGGAATACATACGAATCAAATTGGCTACATCTGTGGAAAGAGAGGATGGAGAAGTTCAAAATCATCAGTCAGAACAAGGCAAGGGGCCGACTGCAGAACAGATCATCAATTGCCCATACGCAAGTTCGAAAGAAGCAGAAGAAAATTGGAGCCATTCCACAAGAGCCAAAATACGACCTTGAGTATATCCCAACTGAATTTAGAGACCAACTCAAGAATAGATTTGATGCATTGAACACTAATGAGTGAAGATCAGATGAGGTCTGGGAAGATACCAAGGACATCATACGTGAAGAAAGCAAGAGGTTATTAAAAAGACAGGAAAGAAAAAAAGGACAAATATGGACGTTAGAAGAGATTCTGAAATGTGCTCTTGAATGTAGCGTAGCTAAAGTGAAAGGAAGAAATGATAAAGTAAAAGAGAACAGAAGATTTCAAAGGGCAGCTTTAGAAGACAAAGTATTATGAAATGTACAAAGACCTGGAATTAGAAAATCAAAAGGTTACAACACGGTCAGCATCTCTCAAGCTGAAAGAACTGAAGAAAAAATTCAAGCCTCAAGTTGCAATACTGAAGGATTCTATGGGGAAAGTACTGAATGATACAGGAAGCATCAAAAGAAGGAAGGAAGGAATACACAGAGTCACTTACTAAGAAGAATTGGTGGACATTCAACCATTTTAGGAGGCAGCATATGATCAAACACCAATGGTACTGAAGGAAGAAGTCTAAGCTTCACTGAAGGCATTGGTGAAAAATAAGGCTCCAGGAATTGACAGAATACCAATTGAGATTTCAACAAACAGATGCAGTGCTGGAGGTGCTCGCTCATCTACGCCAAGAAATTTGGAAGACAGTTACCTGGCCAGTCGACTGGAAGCGATTCATATACGTGCCCATTCCAAAGAAAGGTGATGCAACAGAATGCGGAAATTATCAAACAATATCATTAACGTTCCACATAAGTAAAATTTTGCTGAAAATCATTCAAAAGCGGTTGTAGCAGTACATTAACAGGGAACTGACAGAAATTCAAGCTGGATTCAGAAGAGGACATGGAACAAAGGATATCACTACTGATGTCAGATGGATTTTGGCTGAAAGCAGAAAATACCAGGAAGGTATTTACCTGTGTTTTATTGACTAGGCAAAGGCATTCAACTGTGTGGATCACAACAAATTATGGAAACATTGCAAAGAACAGGAGTCCTAGAACACGTAACTGTGCTCATGGGCAACCTGTACGTAGACCAAGAGGCAGTCATTTGAATAGAGCCAGAGGACGCTTCGTGGTTTAAAGTAAAGAACGGCATGTATCAGGGTTGTATCCTTTCACCATACTTATTCAATCTGTATGCTGAGCAAATAATCTGAGAAGCTGGACTTTATGAAGAACGGGGCATCAGGATTGGAGGAAGACTCATTAACAACCTGCATTATACAGATGACACAACCTTGCTTGCTGAAAGGGAAGAGAACTTGAAGCACTTAATGATGAAGATCAAACACTACAGCCTTCGGTGTGAATCACACCTCAACATAAAACAAAAATTCTCACAACTGGACCCATGGGTGATATCACAATAAACTATTAAAACACTGAAGTTGTCAAGGATTTCATTTTACTTGGATCCACGATCAACACCCATGGAAGCAACATTCAAGAAATCAAACGACATATTGTACTGAGAAAATCTGCTACAAAAAGACCCCTTTAAAATGTTAAAAAAGCAAAGATGTCACCTGGAAGACTAAGGTGTGCCTGACCCAAGTCATGGTGTTTTTAATCACCTCATATGCATGCAAAAGCTAGACAGTGAGTAAGGAAGACCAAAGAAGAACTGATGCCTTTGAATTACGGTGCTGGTGAAGAATTTTGAATATACAATGGACTTCCATAAAAATGAACAAATCTGTCTTGGAGGAAGTACAGCAGAATGTTCCTTGGAAGTGAGGATGGTGAGACTTCATCTCACCTACCTTGAACATGTCATCAGGAAGGGCCAGTCCCTGGAGAAGGCTACCATGCTTGGTAAAGTAGAGGGTAAGCAAAAAAGAAGAAGGGCCTCAATGACATGGATTGACACTGTGGTACTACAAGTGTGGGCTCAACCGTAACAAAAATTAAGAGGATGGTACAGGATCGGGCAATGTTTCGTTCTGTTGTACACAGGGTTGCTATAAGCTGGAACCGACTTGACAGCTCCTAATAACAAAATAATGACTACTTTTGGTGAAAAAAGAGTAAAGAACAGCCCAACTTACATGATTTTGATTTATTAGATTCTCCAAACAATTTAATTATTAGCAAATACATGTTGTGACTTACCATGTGCAAAGCACTGTCCTAGAGGGTACGACGGATATGAAAAACATGACCCCACTCCCACAGTTAGACAGTTTAACATCTAATGAATAAAAGTTGACACAAACATCTATAAATTAAGAAAGCCTGTAGTGTTACAAGTTTTAAAAAAATGTTTATGGTTTCATAAAAGAAAGAAAGAGACAAAGCAAGACAGGGAGAGAAGAAGGTGGGAGGGGAAGGGGAGGTTGTAATTGATTCCACGTAGAAATTGAGGAAAATAAAACAACCAATATTGACTTGCTCAAACATTTTGCTGAAAAAAAAGTGTTAACATTAGTTCCAAAGCTCCCTCTCTGACAACTAATATTTTCCAAAGTAGATTTAATCTTAATAGGCATACATATTTTAGTGGATAGAGTTTGGATCGCCAGGTATGTCCAGCTAACTCGGTGTTTTAATAACTACTTGAATGGAAATCTGGGAAGGAAGTGATCCAGGTAAACCTCACTGGCTCCAGCTCCCTAGGGCATGGGTCTTCAGATTTGCCCTGGCAATGTGATCCCTTAAGGGAATGCACCTAATGGGTGGGGCAAAGGGGAGAAGGCATCAAGGGGTATTGTACCCAAGACAAAGCAGTTGCCCTTGACTTGGTTCTGAACCATGTTGACCCCAGGCGTGTCAGAGCAGAACTATGTTCCATAGCGTTTTCAGTGGCTGACTTTCTGGAAGTAGATTGCCAGGTCTTTCTTTTGAGGTACCTCTGAGTGGCCTTGAACCTCCAATCTTTCAATTAGTAGCAGAGCGTGTTCACCGTTTGCACCATCCAGGGACTCCTACACCAAGACAACACCCTTTGAAATACTTGAGAATTGTTAAGTTTGACCTATTGTTGTTGCTAGGTACCAGTGAGTTGATTCCTACTCATAGTGACCCCATGTGACAGAGTAGAACTGTCCCACAGGGTTTTCTAGGCTGTAATCTTTACAGAAGAAGATTGTCCGTTCTTTCTCCCATTGAGCTGCTGGGTGTTGGAAGCAACAACTTTTCTGTTAGCAGCCCAGTGCTTAACTGTTGAACCATCAGGGCTCCTTGTTTGGCCTGTGTGATCCTGTTCAGGTGATTAACCCAATTAAAATGATTTTCAATTAGAGGTGTGCTTCAGTGCCTAAGGATTCGGCTGACATTTCCATAATGCTTCCCACATATTTAACTCAGATTAAGCTGCTACCTGTACCAAAGGCATATGATGGGTGGTGCCTTAATTTTACTGTTCTGGAATAAATTCAAATACTTTTATCATTAAATTTTTATAAATCTATTTATTTGTCTTGAATTTATCACCAAAGGGTGTGTGATCTTAGTCCTATCACATTATATAAAAAACATTAATACAGTTTTAGACAGAAAAAAAGAGCAAAACAAAGTTTTAGCAAAGCAATCTTCACACTCTAATGCATTTATGAATAAAATATTATTATTATTAGTGTAAACTTCTAAATATTACTTACAGCTAAAGGTAGTAAAGATTTCCTTCTAATCCATTAAAGGATGTTTCACTCTACTTTTTCCCTAAGTATCAATATTGAATGTTATAAAAATACTTTTAGCATTTGCTTTCAAATAAAATATTCAACGCTCAGTGCTTTCATAGAACATTTTCCCGTAAAAATCCATTATACCAAAGTAAATATCTGCATGGAGCCCACTAAGCTGATGTAATTAAAATGAAATTTGCAAAAAGGTAATAGAGATTGTATCAGCAATAGCATGCAATTCAATGCAGCAGCTGAATCGCTGTTGTGTTTTTCCTATATAATCTTATCTGGGATGAACAAAATGTTGCATTTATTTTTTTTCAAGTCCCACAGCAAAACTCTCAGGTTAAACTATTATGTTTGTCATGGCTACTCAATAATTTTATTACAAAGTCTTAATAATGCAAGAATACCAAAGAGATATGTCTTAGTTATCTAGTGCTGCTGTTAACAGAAATACCACAAGTGGATGGCTTTAACAAACAGAAATTTATTTCCTCACAGTTTAGGAGGCTAGAAGTCTGAATTCAGGGTGCTGGCTGTAGAGGGAGGTTTTCTCTGTCGGGCAGGGTGGGGTGGGGGAGGGGCATGGAGGAAGGTCCTTGTCTCTTTTCAGCATCTCTTCCTCAGTGATCAGGACCTTCATGTGGCATGGTACCTATCTTCCCCCATTTTTGCTTGCTTGCTGCTTGCTTAATCTGCTCTTTTATATCTTAAGAGATTAAGACACACCCTACACTGATACTGCCCCATTAACATAACAAAGAAAACTCTATTCCCAAATGGGATAACCACAGCTATAGAGAACAGGATTTTCAATGCATATTTTTGGGGGACACAACTCAATTCATAGCAAGACACAAAGGTGAGAACTTGGCCTTATTTCGTTATTTTCAAGTTGTTGAACTACCTACTCAGCGATAGTCTGCCAAGGAGCCTAGTTATCACTGAAGCATGCCCAAGGCTGGCTCCAGGCTTCTGAAGGTGTAGGCCAAATTCTGGGCTTTGGTCAAAGGATCCGTTTGATCACTTTTAGGTCTTCTCTAGTGGTTCTAGAATGGACAGAACTACGTATTTTAAATCATAGGATTAAACCCAAACCTTGTGCTATCATTCCTTAACCCTGTTGTTTTTGGGTGCCATCAAGTTGAGTCTGACTTACAGTGACCCCACATGACACAGCAGAACTGTCCCGTAGAGTTCTCTAGGCTGTAATCTTAATGGGAGCAGATCGCCAGGTCTTTTCTCCCATGGAGCTGCTGGGAGGTTCAAACTACCAACCCTTCAGTTAGCAGCCTAGCATTTAACTATCGCATCACCAGGGATCCTTAACTCTACTGTTCTTGTTGTTAGGTGGTATCAAGTTAATTCTGACTCATAGCTACCCCATATGACAGAACAGAACCACCCCACAGGGTTTTCTAAACTGTAATCTTTATGGTAGCAGACTACCACATTTTTCTCCTTCAGAGCTGATGAGTGGGTTCAAATCACCAACCTTTCGGGATTAGCAGCCAAGCACTTAACCTTTGCACCACCAGGGTGATGGAGTGGTTAAGCACACAGCTGCTAACCAGGTCAGTGGTTCGAAACCACCAGTCACTCAGTGGGAGAAAGATATGGCAGTCTCTGCTTCTGTACAGATTACAGGCCAGCCTATGGAGCAGTTCTGCCCCGTCCTATAAGGTTGTTATTAGTTAGAATCAATTTGATGGCAATGGGTTTGGTTTTCCTGTTCAGGACTCCTTAACTCTACTTTTTAGAATTACTCCTTTCTGAGCCAATAGTATAATCAGTTTCAGGTTAAACTAAAAGCTAATCCAAAGAGTCAATAATGTAACTTGGGAAATGAGTGAAGAGATGCAGAAAGCATCAAAAGAAGATGGAAGGAACACACAGAGTCACTGTACCAAAAATAATTGGTAGACATTCAACCATTTCAGGAGGTGGCATATGATCAGGAACCGATGGTACTGAAGGAAGAGGTTGAAGCTGCACTGAAGGCACTGGCGAAAAACAAGGCTCTAGGAATTGACAGAATACCAGCTGAGATGTTTCAACAAACAGATGCACCACTGGAAGTGCTCACTCATCTATGCCAAGAAATTTGGAAGACAGCTACCTGGCCAACTGACTGGAAGAAATCCATACTCATGCCTGTTTCCAAGAAAGGTGATCCAACCAAATGTGGAAATTATCGAACATTGTCATTAACATCACACACAAGTAAAATTTTGCTGAAGGTCATTCAAAAGCAGCTGCAACAGTACCTCGACAGGGAACTGCCATGAATTTAAGCTGGATTCAGAAGAGGACATGCAACAAGAGATGTCATTGCTGATGTCAGCTGGGTCTTGGCTGAAAGCAGAAAATGCCAGAAAGACATTTACCTGCGTTTTATTGGTTATGCAAAGGTATTCAACTGTGTGGATCATAACAAATTACAGATAACATTGAGAAGCATGTGAATCCCAGAACACTTAATTGTGCCCGCGAGGAACCTGTACATAGATCAAGAAGCAGCCGTTTGAGAATAACAAGTAGATACTATGTGGTTTAAAGTCAGGAAAGGTGTGTGTCAGGGTTGTATCCTTTCACCATACTTATTCAATCTGTATGCTGGGCAAATAATCTGAGAAACTGGACTATATGAAGAGGAACAGGGCATCAGGACTGGAGGAAGACTCATTAACAACCTGTGATACACAGATGATAGAACCCTGCTTGCTGAAACTGAATAGAACTTGAAGCACTTTCCAATGAAGATCAAAGACCACAGCCTTTAGTATGGATTACTCCTCCACATAGAGAAAACAAAAATCCTCATAGCTGGACCAATAAGCACTATCACGATAAACAGAGAAAAGACTGAAGTTGTCAAGGATTTCTTTTTACTTGGATCCACAATTAAGACCCATGGAAGCAGCAGTCAAGAAATCAAAAGACACATTACATTGGGCAAGTCTGCTGCAAAAAACCTCTTTAAAGTGCTGAAAAGCAAAGATGTCACCTTGAAGACTAAGATGCGCCTGACCCAAGCCATGGTGTTTTCAATCACCTCATATGCATGCGAAAGCTGAACAAGGAATAAGGAAGACCAAAGAAGAATTGGTGTCTTTGAATTATGGTGCTGACTAAGAATACTGATTATACCGTGGACTGCCAAAAGAATGAACAAATCTTTCTTGGAAGGAGTACAGCCAGAACACTCTTTAGAAGCAAGGATGGTGAGACTATGTCTCACACACTTTGGACATATTATCAGGAGGGATCAGTCCCTGGAGAAGGACATCATGCTTGGTAGAGGGTCAGTGAAAAAGAGGACGACCCCCAACAAGATGGATTAACACAGTGGCTGCAACAATGGGCTCAAGCACAACAATGACTGTGAGGATGGCACGGGACCACACGATGCTTCCTTCTGTTGTACACAGAGTGGATATGATTCAGAACTGACTCGACAGCACCTAACAACAACAGCATATAGTTGTCTTAACACTATTTATCAAAAAGTTCTACTAATTTGAGATGGTATCCTTATCATATACTAAATTCCCATACTTGTTTCTGGTTTTATTCTGAGAGAATTATTTCTTATAAAAAAAAAAAATCTGAAGCATTTGTTAAGTTTTGGTGGCTCATTTCCTGCATGTTTAAATATTTAGGGAATTAAAAACTTTAATAATTAAGGGAAAAATTGCTAAACGGTAACGAGAATACCAGTGACATCAATGAATCGCATACGATATGGGGTTTTCTGGAATGCACCTTACAGAGGAGAGGAGGGAAAAAAAATGAAAGGAAAATGCAGCCATGAAAGTAATAACACCCCTTTCAAAGAAAATTGCTCTTCTTAATAGATTCATTCTTAAATGTACTCTTTCATATGGAACATAAAATTGAAAAAAAGAAATGGGTGACATAATCCTATTTATTCAGGATACCATTTACATTAGTACTGCAATTTTTGACTTGTAATAATAGCTCAATTTAATTAATTTGTTAGTCAGTAAATTGCTTGTTTTTGAAAAATGGTGCCTCTGCGTAAACACGTTATAAGCACATTACAAATGAGAGCTGCTGCCGATGGCTTACGAAAAAACCACAGTGAGTTACCTTGAATTTTCTAATTTATATCATCAGAAGTTAAATTATTATTTGGGGTAGGAAAATCTGAATACTGAAACCATGCTGCAGATATGTGTCCAACAATCCACCAACATTAAAATACAAGCTTGAATCCAGGGTTAAGATGGTCATTATGAAAAGTCACTGGAAACCCCAGAGATTAAAAAGAAAATAAGGTAAAGCTAAAATCCTGAATGAAAACCATATGTGGAATTATACAATATAAAAATTAATTACTAGTAATTCAACATATGCTTTACAACCTTTTTTCCCCTAAAGTTCAATTTTATTTAAATAATTAAAAAATGGCCCATCCAACACAGCTATGCCTAGTTCTTTATGCTCCTGAAAAATCTGGGTTGAGTTAATCTCATGAAAACCAATCAACTACTATCAATTCAATTCTATTGTTTGTTGTTGTGGTTGAGTTGGCTTCAACTCATGGTGACTCCACATACAACAGAACAAAACATTGTCTGGTCTTATGCCATTTTCATGGTTGTGGGTAGGCGTAAGTCCACTGTTGTGGCCACTGTGCATTTTGAGTGCCTTTCAATCTTTTTTATCCAGGGAGCTCATCTTCCAGCACTATACTGAACAATACTCTGTTGTTATGCATAAAGTTTTCATTGGCTAACTTTTGGAAATAGATTGCCAGGCCTTTCTTCCTAGTCTGTCTTAGTCTGGAAGCTCCACCGAAATCTGTCCACCATGGATGACCCTGCTTGTATTTGAAGTACCAGTGGCACAGCTTTCAGCATCATAGCAACATGCAAGCCACCACAGCATGACAAACTGACAGATGGGTAGTGGCCTACCGTTTAGCATTATATAATAACTCACAGCAATTTCCACAAATCCTGTAGTGGTGCATATGGGCCCTGCCACAAAAGGCAGAAGAGATTCTGAAGCCTAAATTCTATCCCAGAATGGACCCACTAGACCTCCACGGACATAATGATTTGCTGATTAAATTTCTGCACATGCTGCCCTGAAAAATTAATACATAAATCAGGTTGGCAATTAAAACACTATAAATAATGTTTAATTTGCTAGCTTGGCTACTGTAATAAATTTAACAACTGTTTCTCCCTTTTGCTATATTTATTTTCATCTTGGGGTTAAGTGATACTGGCTAAAGTGAACCTGGAACAGGAGGTATTTGCAGAAAGCTAAAGTGTGAAATTAATTTTCCTTGCACTGGCTTTATTCCCATTGACATAAAGGATCCACATAAAACATTTCACACTGGAAAAACTCCTATCTTCTTCATTCTGGTTTTTTCTTTCAATGTCATTAAACTAAATTAAGCTCTGTGGGGAGATGAGCCATAAAGATTCATATTCAACTAAGATTTGTTAAGGCCTCCTCAGTAGCTCTTCCAGGTACTCTCACATATATTATTTCACTAAACCTCACAATAAACATGTGAAGTAGGTATTATGATCTCTATTTTATACACGAGGGAACTCAAATTTGCTACGTTAACTTGCCCAAGTGCACACAAGTTGCTATTGATGAACTCATGATGAATCCCAGGCTACACACTCCAGAGCCATGTGTTTTCTACTGCCCTACACCACTAACAGCTCTTTTACCCTATAGAGTTCCTGGGAGGTGCAAACGGTTAATACTCCTGGCTGCTAACCAAAAGGTTGGCAGTTCTAGTAAACCCACAGGCACCTCAGAAGAAAGGCCTGGTGATCTACTTCTGAAAAATCAGCCATTGAAAAAACTCCAGAGACACAGTTCTCCTCTGACACACAGGGTGTCACCATGAGTCAGAAGCAGCTTGATGGCAGCCGGTTGGTTATTTTACGTAACTGTCTTTGTGCACACATACTTTCCATGTGAATTAGGCTTCTGTCTTATTGATAAGCTAAGTTAGTGTCTTATGAAGGTACTTTCATGTTTGAGTCTACAAGGGCCCAGTTCACTGTAATGTGCCATGACAAGAAAGAGTTAATCCCCTTCTCTAAGCCAACTCAGCCTCTGGGGGAAACCCAGCCCAATAAACACAAGTGTAATTTGTATAATATTTCAACACTAGGATGTTTTGAGAATTCCATCATTTCTGTTACTGTTAACAAAAGTACAAAGTAAAGGAGTCCCTACAGCTGATCACAGAAAAAACTCAACACTACATAAAAATGATTAACTTACCCAATTCATATTAGAAAGTTAAAAAGTTTTTTACACATGACAATAAAATTTATTTGGAAATAACTACTATGCATTTTAAGTGATATTCTGTGATGCTATATTCTATTGTTCAAACACAAGAAATTACTCTCTTTAGATTTCTATTGTCAATAAGGCTAGTTGACGTCATGATTCTAACACTGAGCTGCCTCAAAATCTTTACAAGCATCTTATGAGTCTTCAAAGAATCAAGAGTGAAATTCTTTTCAGTGTAAGTTTAGTGATTAATCAAAAAACCAAACCCATTACAATGGACTTGGTTCTGACTCACAGCAACCCTACAGGATAGAGTAGAACTGTCCTATAGAGTATCCAAGGAGCAGCTGGTGGATTCAAACTGCTGACCTTTTGGTTAGCAGCTGAGCGCTTAACCACTGTGCCACCAGGGCTCCTTAGTACTAAAGTAATTTAAAAACTGCTGTCATCTGAATAGTATAAATAGTAACACTATATTAAGTAGGATACCTTTTATTCTGAGCACCATAGACGAAATAATTTTTTATATATGTAATTTTTGCTAAAAAAATAAAATTACTGTAAAGATTCGCAAAAAACTTTCTGCATAATGATGTGAAGATAAAGTACATGGATATGTATTAGGAACCCAAATAAAGTCAAAATATATTATTAACTAAGGATAATTTAAAAAACATTACCCAGCTCAACTGAAACAAAAGCATGTATTCCTTCTCATACAGATGATTTTTTTTTTTTTTTTAAAGGAGCACAGTACTCACAGTTGATACTATTTACTTAATGAGCCAATCTCTTACTTAGCTGAAAAGTGACCAACCTCTGGGAGTGGTTTCAGTTCGAAGTTTAAATGGCAATAGTCTCAGGGGTTCCTCTACTCTCTAATGTTACAGTAAGTCTGGTCTTTTTTTTTTTTTTTTTTTAAAGAATCTGAGTTTTGTTCTACAATTTTATTCCATTCTATCTGGGACCATCTATTGTATCCCTGATCAGAATGGTCGGTAGTTGTAGCTGGACACCATTTAGTTCTTCTGGTCTCAGGATAGATGAGACCATGGTTTGAGCAGGCTATTAGTTCTATAGACTACCTTCTTCTTTGAGTTTTTGGTTTCCTTCTCTTTTGCTCCAGATGAATACAGACCAATATTTGTATCTCAGATGGCCACTTTTAAGCTTTTAAAGCCCCCTATGCTACTTACCAAGCTAGGATGTAGAACATAAACTTATGGACTACATTGTGTCAACTGATTAAGTTGTTCCACAAGACTATGGTCCTAAGCCTTCACACCCAGTAAACCAATCCTGCGAGGTATTTGGTTCTATCTGGGAAGTATCCATAACTGTGCCCCATATATGCTTTGTTATACATATGAATATATATGCAACACACACAGAAATGTATATGCTTACAGATACACCCATAATGTACATGTATATACACACATACACCTTCCTACACACATATATGCACACATATGTACCTGTGTAACCATTTATGTATTTTTTGGTGGTTGTTAATGTTATTGCAAAATTGTGTATGCCATAGAATTTACCAGTAATGCCCCTTATTCTTGTATACTTCTTAATGTCATCACTAACCTTGGTCAAGTTATGTACACTTCACCCACATTCGGTATTGCCTTTCTTATCACCAAAAATAAAAAGTGCCTACTGTCTAGAGAGTGATTTCCCCTTCCTCCCCCATTAAGCATCAAAGAATGTTGATTTCTATATGTATACCTATTTTTGTCTTTTTATAAAACTGGTATCATACAATATTTGACCTTTTATAACTGATTTAATTCGCTCAGCATAATGTCCTCCAGATTTATCCATATTATGTTTCATGGACTCATTATTCTTTACAGATGCGTACCAGTCCATTGTATGTATTGACTATTCATTTGTTGATGGACACTTAGGTTGTTTTCATCTTTTTGCTATTATGAATAATGCTGTAATAATCATAGGTATTCCGCTGCTATTCCTAAGGTTTTCACTGGCTAATTCTTTTCAGAAGTAGACCACTGGATCCTTCTTCCTACTCTGTCTGGAAGCTCAGCTGAAACCTGTCTGTCATGGGTGACCCTGCTGGTATTTGAATACTGGTGGCATAACTTCCAGCATCACACCAACATGCAAGTCCCCACAGTATGACAAACTGACAGTACATCTCACATACTTTGGACATGTTATCAGGAGGGATCAGTCCCTGGAGAAAGACATCATGCTTAGTAAAGTAGTGGGTCAGTGAAAAAGAGAAACCAAGGAGATGGAACCAAGGCGATGCAACAACGGGCCCAAGCATAACAATTGTGAGGATGGTGCAGGACCGGGAAGCATGTCATTCTGTTGTACATAGGGTTGCTATGAGTTGGAACTGACTCCATGGCAGCTAACAAGAATGACAACAAACATAGGTGTGCATATGTCTATTTGTATCACTGTTATTAGATCTCTAGGGTATACGCTTAGGAGTGGAACTGCTAGATCACAAGGTATTTCTACTTTTAGCTTTTTGAGAAAGTGCCATACTGTCTTCCATAGTGGTTATACCATTTTACAATCCCACCAGCAGTGGATAAGGGTTTTAATCTACGCATAACCTTGCCAGTATTTATTGCTTTGGTTTTTTAATCGATGCCATTTTTGCAGGGATGAGATGGTATCTCATTGTAGTTTTGATTTGCATCTCTCTAATGGTTAATGATCACGAGCATCTTTTCATGTGTTTGCTGGTGCTTGAATGTCCTCTTTGGTGAAGTGTATGTTCATGTCCTTTATCCAGCCTTCCCCTGGAGCTGACACCCTGAATTTGGACTTTTAGCCTACTAACTGTGCAGAAATAAATTTCTCTTTGTTAAAGCCACCCCACTTGTGGTATTTTTTTTATAGGAGCACTATATGACTAAAACAGATAAAACAGACTGCTGCATATTAAAATTACCAAAATGAATGCTGATAACTTACACATTTTAGGTAAGGGAAGGCTTTTCATTGATTACAGAAGGTTGGATTCAAGGTGAATTCAGCAGAGACAATCCTATAACGATTACAAGGCAGTAAAACTAGTGGGTAAGAGCTTTGGAGTCAGGCAGATCAGGAGCTGAGGCCCAAGGTGACCATGCACCAGCTGTATGGCCTTGGGCAAGTTATTAAATCTCTTTGAGGCTTCCGGTTCCTCATTTGTTAAACAAGGATCATAAGCATACCTTCCCAATAATCTATAGATAACTTAGGAATCATGCAAGGCCCTGGGTAAGTATTCAATAAATATTAATTATAATTACATTATTCACATTTATCAGTTAATTTATTTCTCACGACAACCCTAAAAAGGAGAACTATGAGAGAGATTACACAGATGTGGAATCATCTCCAAGGATACTCACAGTGTAAGCTTACCCACAATATTCAGTAAATAGTGTATATAAGCAGAATCCTGGGAAGCAGAAGCTAAAATGCCTCAAAATCTAAAACAGAGCTAAGTATGTGAACATGCCCCGAATAATCTTTCTGCAGCCAAGTCAATTCCAACTCATGGCAACCCCATGTTTTACAGAGTAGAACTGCTCCATAGGGTTTTTTTTTTTTTTTTGGCTGTAATCTTTACAGAAGCACACCGACAGATGGGTTCAAACTGCCAACCTTTCGTTTAGCAGCTGATCACAAACCATTTGTGCCAGCCAGGGACCATATCGCAGAATAACAGCAGGAACCAAATATAAATTCAACAAATAGTTAATATGAACAATATGACTGCACTTGAAAATTTTACAACTCTTTATTGTGCAAGGCTTCAGATGAACTGGAAGATCAATGCATCTGATTTACTGAATTACTGATGCTTAGCTGGGAGAGGGTTTACTATTTTTACAGCCATGAACTGCAATCATTGTGCAAGAAATGGTATCTGAGTAGCCTAAAAACCTTAATGTGCTTTCCTAAGCACCTATATCACTTTAAGGCCAGGAAATAAAGTGAGCTCAGGGGAGTAAAACCCTGTAATTTTCTCCTACCTCAGAAATAAAAACATGAGCATAATATAATCGGTTTCATAAACAATAATTTTGTTTCAATCTAGGCAGAAGAACACATACCCTAGGCTGAAGGTCTTGGAGTATTTTGACTGATTGGCTCCCCCTCCCCCCATTTTTAACAGTCTTCCACTGAAAGAATTGTGGCTTGTACAAGAAATATGCTAGTGATTCCAAACTGGGAAACAATTAGCATATAGTCTTTTTTTTTTTAATGAACATGGGTAAGGTAGAGGGTCAGCGAAAAAGGGGAAGACCCTCAACGAGATGGACTGACACAGTGGCTACAATAACGGGTTCAAGCATAGCAACAATTATGAGGATAGCGCAAGACCAGGCAGTGTTTCATTCTGTTGTGCACAGGGTTGCTGTAAGTCGAAATCGACTCGACAGCAGCTAACAACAACAATGAACGTTAAATATTCATGCATACTTGCTCTAAAATATTGCCTGAGATAAGCAAAACTACACTCACCATAGTGAAGAGAAATCATGAAGACAGTATAAGGAAAAAACAGAGCTTTATAATTTACCCTAGGGAATCATAAACATGAAGATTTTATGAAGCTATTTTAGCCAGACTACCTTGGCTTGGATACTACAGTGTTACTACATTTGTGTAAAATACTGAGTTCTCAAATTATTTATAATTTTTAAATTCCTAAATTAGTTTAAAATAAACATATTTTTCTAAGTATTATTAAAATAAACATTTTTATAAAAGTTATTAAAATGTTAGATAACAGAATAAACAACAGTTGTCATTGAGTGGATTCCGACTAATGGCAACTCCATGTGCTTCTGAACAGAATTATATTCCATAGGGTTTTCATGGCTGTGACCTTTCAGAAGCAAATCGCCAGGCCTTTCTTCCAAGGAGCTTCTGGGTGGATTTGAACTGCCAACTGTTCAGTTAATAGCTGAGCACTAAATCATTTATACCATCCAGGGACTCCAGATAATAGAATGTATTGTCATATTGCTGTTAGGTGCTGTTGAGTCAGTTCTGACTTATAGTGACCCATAGTGGTCTTGCACAATGCTCACGATCACTGCTATGCTTGAGCCCATGTTGTAGCCACTGTGTCAATCCATCTCATTGAGGGTCTTCCTCTCTTTTGCTGATCCTCTACTATCTTTGCTATCCAGCGTTGCTATAACAGAAATACTACAACTGGATGGCTTTAACAGATAGACATTTATTCTCTCATAGTCTAGTAGGCTAGAAGTCCAAATTCAGGGTACCAGCTCCAGGGGAAGGCTTTCTCACCCTCTTGAGTCTGGAAGAAGGTCCTCATCGTAACTTTTCCCATGGTCTAGGACCTTCTCTGTGCAGGAACCTCGGGTCCAAAGGACGTGCTCTGCTCCCAACACCGCTTTCTTAGTGGTATGAAGTTCCCAACTCTCTGCTCAGGTCTCTTTCCTTTTGTCTCTTGTAAGATAAAAGGTGACACCCCAGAGAAACTCCCTTTACACTGGATCAGGGATGTGACCTCAATGATGGTGTTACAACCCACCATAATCCTCCTTAACATAATGTAATCTTGCCTCATTAACCACAGGCAGAGATTAGGGTTTACAACACAGAGGAAATGGAAGACAATGAAGGACAACCACCCAATACTGGGAATCATGGCCTAACCAAGTTGACACACATTTTTGGGGGACACAATTCAATCCATAACATTTATTTTACCAAGCATGACGTCCTTCTTCAGGGATAGGTCCCTCCTGGTTACACGTCCAAAGTGTATGAGAAGAAGACTCACCATCCTGACTTCTAAGGAACATTCCGGCTGTACTTCTTCCAAGACAGATTTGTTCATTCTTCTGGCAGTCCACGGTATATTCAATATTCTTCACCAACAGCATAATTCACATGCACCAATTCTTCACTCTTCCTTAATCATCATCCAGCTTTCGCATGCTATGAGGCGACTGAAAACACCATGGCTTGGGTCAGGCCCACTTTAGTTCCCAAAGTGACATCTTTGCTTTTTAAAACGTTAAAGAGGTCTTTTGCAGCAGATTTGCCCAATACAATGTATCATTTGATTTCTTGACTGCTGCTTCCATGGGTGCCGATTGTGCATCCAAATAAAATGAAATTCTTGACAACTTTCAATGTTTTCTCTGTTTATCATGATGTTGCTTATTGGTCCAGTTGTGAGGACTTTTGTTTTCTTTATGCTGAGGTGTAATCTTTACTGAAGGCTGTAGTCTTTGATCTTCATCAGTAAGTGCTTCAAGTCATCTTCATTTTTGGCAAGTCAGGTTGTGTCATCTGCATAACGCAGGTTGTTAATGAGTCTTCCTCCAGTCCTGATGCCACATTCTTCTTCATATAGTCCTGCTTCTTGAACTACTCGCTCAGCATACAGATTGAATAACCCATAACCTGTTGCCATCGAGTCGATTCCAACCCATAACGACCAGGTTGAATAAGTACGGTAAAAGACTACTACTCTGACGCACACTTTTTCCAATTTTAAACCACGTGGTATCCCCTTGCTCTGTTTGAATGATCGTGTCTTAGTCTATGTACAGGTTCCACAAGAGAAAAATTAAGTGTTATGAAATTCTGGAATTCCAGCTAATACAATGGACAAGAGTTAAAATATATAAGGAAATAGAATTTCTTTACATAAATGTTACTATTTTATTACTAACATTTCTTCTACTTTTAAATAGTGATGAATTTCACTATGTCATGAAGATAGATACAAGATGCCCAACGCAAAAGTATTCATAAATACCTGATGGGATACTTCAGAAAATCGTTCCTCCATGATTTTAAACTTTTTACGGTGAAGATGGTTTGAGAAGATTAAATATACATTAATTGGTTACTTAAAAATGGAAGGTGATTGTTTGGGTAGGAGAGTAGCTGTCTGTAATGTGGTTAACACAGTGCTGGGATATACTAACTCCTCACTAAATTATCACAATCATCATAAAAAATACTTCATCCTACCACTTACTGTATTTTTCTTTTTTCGTTACCTTTCACAGTTAGGAAGTGGGTTGGAGGGTGCTGTAATGATTAAGAATGGGTGGAGGTTCTAGAGCCAGGCTTCTTGTTGCTGCTTCCACTACTTGCTGTGTAAATTTGGCTTGTTATTTAAACTTTCTGTGCCTTAGTGCTCTTGTAAATAAAATGGGTGTGATAGTAGAATGAATCCCATTGAGTTGGTAAAAGGAAGAATGATTTAATATATAAAGTGTTTATACGAGATGCGGATCCTGATTCTCCTCCTCCTGTCTCTGCTTTTCCATCTGTCTGTCTGTTCTACCAGTACCAGTTGTTGTCATGATGACCTCATGTGTATGAGAGTAAAACTGTGTTTCATAGTTTTTTAAAAGTTATTTTATTGTGTTTTCCTTGAAAGTTTACAATAGCAAATCAGGTTCCCGCTTAATTTCTAACAAAATTTGTTCAGTGACACTGGTTACATTTTATATAGTGCGTCAACTTTCCCATTATTTCCACTCTGGTTTTTGTTTCCATTAATCTAGTTTACGGTCATCTTGCCTTCTCGTCTTTGCTCTTGAGCAAATATTGACCATTTGGTTTCATATAGACTATTTTTTTAAGAAGCAGAGTGTTCATGGATATATATATATGTAAATATATATATATGAGCCATTCTGTTATTTAGTTAAGAGATGACCTAATGGAATAGTTTTAGTTCAACATTTAAAGAGTATCTCAGGGCAATAGTCTCAGGGAGTCTTCCAATCTCACCCACTACACTACATCTGAACGTTTTAAGAATTTGAGTCCTGTTCCACATTTTGTTCCCATTCTATCAAGATTCATCTGTTGTGTTCCTGATTAGAACGGTCAGTAGCGGTAGCTGGGCACCTCTAGCTCTACTGGCCTCAGGGCAGATGAGGTCGTCGTTCCTGTAGACTATGAGTCTTGTGGATTAGTTTCTTCTGAGTCTTCAGTTTCTTTTATCTTTAGTCTGGATTTACAGAGACCAGTCGTATCTTAGATTATCACCCACAAGCTTTATATATATATATTTTTTATTGTACTTTAGATGAAGGTTTACTGAGCAAATTAGTTTCTCATTAAACAATTAATACACATATCGTTGTGTGACACTGCTGCCACTCTCACTGAACATGTCAACACTCTCCCCTTCTCGGCCTTGGGTTCCCTATTACCAGCTTTCCTGTCCCTCCTGCCTTCTTGTTCTTGCCCCTGGGCTGGTGTGCCCATAGAGTCTCATTTTATTTTATGGGCCTGTCTCATCTTTGGCTGAACTGTGAGCTACAGGAGTGACTTCAGTACTGAGCTTTAAGGGAGTTGGGGGGGCATACTCTTGGGGTTTCTCAGTCTCTGTCAGACTAATAAAGCTGGTCTTTTTTCTTCTGAGTTAGAATTTTGTTCTACATTTTACTCCTGCTTCTATCTGCAGCCCTTCCTGTCAGAGTAGTCAGTGGTGGTAGCTGGGCAAAACCATCTAGTTGTGCTGGATTCAGTCTGGTGGAGGCCATGGTACATGGGGTCCATCAGTCCTTCGGACTAAACTTTTCCTTGTGTCTTTGGTTTTCTTCATTTTCCCTTGCTCCACCTGATGGGGTGGGACCAGTGGAGTATCTTAGATGACGACCACTCACAAGCTTTTAAGACCCCAGACACTACTCACCAAAGTAGAATATAGAACGTTTTCTTTATAAACTATGTTGTGCCAACTGAGCTGTACGTTGCCTGAGACCATGGTCCTCAGCCTAGAAATTCGGTCCCTCAGGGAGTCTGGATGTGTCTACGAAGATTCCATGACCTTGTCTTGGTCAAGTTTTGCTAGCTTAACCAGTATTGTGTGATATCTTACCCTTCACCAAAGTTACCACTTATCTACTGTCTAGTGTTTTTCCCTCCTCACTCCTCCCCTCCCTCATAACCATCAGTTTCTTTATGTGTGTGAACCTTTGCATGAGTTTTTACAGTAGCAGTTTCGTATAATACTTGTCCTTTTGTGACTGGCTTATATTGCTCAGTATAATGTCCTTCAGATTCATCCATGTTATGAGATGTTTCACAGATTCATCATTGTTCTTTATCGTTGCATAGTATTCCACCATTCTGTGTATGTACCATAGTTTATCCATCCATCTGTTGATGGGCACTTAGGATGTTTCCATCTTTTTTAATAGTACTTTAGACGAAGGTTTACAGATCAAATTAGTTTCTCATTAAGCAGTTAATATACACATTGTTTTATGACACTGGTTGCCAGTCCCACATGTCAACACTTTCCTCATCTCAACCTTGGGTTCCCCATTACCAGCTTTCCTGTCCCCTCCTGCCTTCTCCTCTTTGCCCCTGGGCTGGTGTCCCCGCTTAGTCTCATTTTGTTTTATGGGCCTGTCTAATCTCTGGCTAACGGGAGAACCTCAGGAGTGACTTCAGTAATAAATTAAAAGGGTGTCTGGAGGTCATAATCTCGAGGTTTTCCAGTCTCTGTCAGACCAGTAATTCTGGTCCTTTTTTTTGTGAGTTAGAATTTTGTTCTATACTTTTCTCCGGCTCTGTCTGGGACCCTGTACTGTGTTCCCTGCCAGAGCAGTCAGTGTTGGTAGCCAGGCACCATCTAGTTGTACTGGACTCAGTCTGATGGAAGTCCATTAGTCCTTTGGACTAATCTTCTCCTGTGTCTTTGGTTTTCTTCATTTTTCCATTTACGTATGTCTCTTGGTTTCTCACAGTACCATTTTGTAGTTTTCTTTGTATAGGTCTTTTACATCCATGGTTACATTTATTCCTAAGTATTTTATCTTCTTAGGTGCTATTATAAATGGCTTTGTTTTCCTGATTTCCTTTTCGTTGTTCTTTTTACTGGCATATAGGAATCCAACTGATTTTTGTATGTTTATCTTGTATCCTACTACTGTGCTGCGTATATTAGTTCCAGTAGTTTTCTTGTGGAGTCTTTTGGGTTCTCTACGTATAGTATCATATCATCCACGAATAGGGACAGTTTTACTTCTTCTTTACCAATTGGATGCCCTTTCTTTTTCCTGCCTTATTGCTCTAACTAGGACTTCCAGCACAATGTTAAATAGGAGTAGTGACAAGTGGCATCGTTGTCTTGTTCCTATTCTGAAGAGGGATGTTTTCAGCCTCTCTCCATTAACAATGATGTTGGCTGCTGGTTTTGTGTAGATGCCCTTTATTATGTTCAGGAATTTTCCTTCTATACCTATTTTATTGAGAGTTTTTATCAGGAATTGGTGTTGGACTTTATCAAATACCTTTTCTGTGTCGATTATCATGTGATTCTTTTATTTATGTGGTGGATCATATTGATTGATTTTCCAGTGCTGAACCATCCCTGCATGCCTAGTATGAATCCCACTTGTTCGTGGTGTATTATTTTTTTTGATATGATGCTGAATTCTATTGACTAGAACTTTGATGAGATTTTTTGCATCTATATTCACATGAGATATTGGTCTGTAAATTTCTTTTTTGTGGTATCTTTGCCTGGTTTTGGTATCAGGGTTATGCTGGCTTCACAGAATGAATTTGGAAGTATCCATTCCTTTTCTGTGTTATGCATTAGTCTGAGTAGTACTGATGTAAACTGTTCTCTGAATGTTTGGTAGAATTCTCCAGTGCCAGGGCTTTTCGTGTGTGTGTTTGTGTTGGAAGTTTTTATTACATTTTCAATCCCTTCTCTTGTTATGGTATGTTCAGATTTTCGACTTCAGTTTGTGTTAGTTTAGGCAGGTAGTGTGTTTCTAGACATGTGTTCATTTCCTCCAGGTTTCTAAATTTGTTGGAGTAGAGTTTTTCATAGTACTCTGTTATGATCCTTTTTATTTCAGTTGTGTCTGCTGTAATGTTCCCCATTTTACCTATTTGCATAATTTACGTCCTCTCCTACGTTTCTTTTGTCAGTTTGGCCAATGGTTTGTCAGCTTTGTTGATCCTTTCAAAAACCAACTTGTGGTTTTATTGATCCTATTGTTTTTCTACTCTCTATTTCATTTATTTCTGTTCTAATCTTTATTATTTCTGCTGGTGGCTGTGGGCTTCTTTTGCTGTTGCCTCTTTAAGTTCTGTAGCTAATGTTTTGATTTTGTCCCTTCTTTCTTATGTGTGCATCTATTGCTATAAAATGACCTCTGAGTGCTGCCTTTGCTGTGTCTCAATTGTTTTGGTATGATCTCTTTTTATTCTTGTTTGATTCTATGAATTTTTTTATCCCATCTTTCATTTCTTCTATTACCTAGGGGTTTTTAAGCAGGGTGTTTTCAGCCTCCATGTATTTGATTTTTTTTTACTTGCTTTCCATATTATTAATTTCTACTTTGACGGTATTGTGATCATAGAAGACGCTTTTTATCACTTCAGTGTTTTGAATTTTGTTGAGGGTTGCTTTGTGGCCTAAGATGTAGTATATTCTGGAGAATGTTCCATGTGCATTGGAAAAGAATGTGTACTTTGCTGCTGTTGGGTGGAATGTCCAATATGTGTCTATGAGGTCAAGTTGTTTGATTGTAGCCTTTAGATCACCTGTATCTTTGCTGAGTTTCTTTCTAGATGTTCTGTCCTTTACTGACAGTGGTGTGTCAATCTTTTAAAAATATTTTTAATTTATTATGCTTTAAGTGAAAGCTTACAAATCAAGTTACTCTCTCATACAAAAACCTATACACATCTTGCTATGTACTCCTAGCTGCTCTCCCTCTAGTGAGACACTCCTCCTCTCCACCCTGTATTCCTTTTATTCAACCAGCTCCTGTCGCCCTCTGCCTTCTCATCTCATCTCCAGACAGGAGCTGCCCATATAGTCTCATGTGTCTACTTGAGCTAAGAAGCTCACTCCTCACCAGTATCATTTTCTGTCTTATAGTCCAGTCCAATCCCTGTTTGAACAGTTGGCTTCGAGAACGGTTCTACTCTTGGCCTAACAGAGGGTCTGGGGTTCATGACCCTCAAGGTCCCTCTAATCTCGGGCAGACCATTAAGGTTGGTCTTTTTACTAGAATTTGAGGTCTGCGTTCCACTGTTCTCCTCCTTCATCAGGGTTTCTCTGTTGTGTTTCCTGTCTGGGCCGTCTTTAGTTGTAGCTAGGCACCATCTAGTTCTTCCTGTCTCCGGCAGATGGAGTCTCTGGTTTATGTGGCCCTTTCTGTCTCTTTGGCTCAAATTTACCTTGTGTCTTTGGTGTTCTTCATTCTCCTCTGCTCCAGGTGGGTTTAGAGCAATTGATGCATCTTAGATGGCCAGATGCCACTTACCAAAGTGGGATGCGGAACATTTTCTTAATATTTTCTTATGCCAACTGACTTAGATGTCCCCTAAAACCATGGTGCCCAGACCCCTGCCCCTGCTACTCTGGCCTTTGAAGAGTTTGGTTACATTCAGGAAACTTCTTTGCTTTTGCTTTAGTCCAGTTGTGCTGATCTCTCCTGTATTGTGTGTTGTCGTTCCCTTCGCCTAAAATATTTCTTGTCTGGTATCTAATTATTGAACACCCCTCTCTCTCCCTCCCTACTCTGGTAACCATCAAAGAACATATTCTTCTCTGTTTAAACTATTTCTCAAGTTCTTATAATAGTGGTCTCATACAATATTTGTCTTTTTGGAACTGACTAATTTCACTCAGCATAATGCCTTCCAGATTCCTCCATGTTATGAGATGTTTCACAGAGTCATCATTGTTCTTAATTGTTGCGTACATTCCATTATGTGAATATACCATAATTTATCCACTCATCCGTTGATGGGCACCTTGGTTGCTTCCATCTTTTTGCTATTGTAAACAGTGCTGCAGTGAACATGGGTGTGCATATATCTGTTTGTGTGAGGGCTCTTATTTCTCTAGGATATATTCCAAGGAGTGGGATTGCTGGATCGTATGGTACTTCTATTTCTAGCTTTTTAAGATGTGTCAAAATGACTTCCAAAGTGGATGTACCATTTTATATTCCCACCAGCAGTGTGTAAGTGTTTCAGGTTCTCAACCTCCATTTTTTGATTTTTAATATTTTTATGTTTTTCTATGGTGTGTCTCTTGTAGACAACATACTGATGGGTCCTATTTTTTTAAATGCATTCTGTTACTCTCTGTCTCTTTATGGGTGCATTTAAGCCATTGACGCTCAGTGTGATTAACAACGGTGTGAGTTTAATGGTGTCATTTTACAGTGTTTGTTTTTGTGTTACTGATGTTTTCTTTGTTCCTCTTACTTTCCTGTGAATTCCTTTTGTTTTTTTTCTTTCATTTTTGTAGATTTCTGTTTACTGAAACTTTGCTTTTCTTCTTTATTTTGATAAGTTTGTTAAATTTCATCGTCGTTACCTTGAAATTCACCCCAATCTTCCTAAATTTAAACTAGTCTTTTATTACTTGATACCACCTTGACTTCCTCTTCATTTAAAAGTTCTATACCTACACCATTTATTCCCTCTTTTAATGTTCTGACATTGTTGTCATTTACAGACTGCTGTCTCTGGTTCCCTGTTGTAAGTCTTTTAGTTTTATTTTATCCTTGAGAGTTCATTACCTAGGTTGGTATGTGGATGATGCTGTCTTGCATCCTAGATTCAGGTTGTTGTCTGATGTTGTTGGTTCTCTAACCAAAGGACTCCCTTTAATAATTTTGCAAGTTTGGTTTGTTTTTTACATATTCTCTCAGTTTATCTGGAAATGTCCTAATTTCACCATCTTATTTGAGCTAGAGTTTTGTAGGATATATTATTCTTGGTTGGCAGTTTTTTTCTTTCAAGGTTTTATGTATGTCACCCCATTGCCTTCTTGCCTGCACGGTTTCTGCCGTTAGTCGTATTGTTTCTCCTTTGTATGTGACTTTTTATTTGGCTCAAGCTGCTCTCAGAATTCTTTATTTCTAGTTTTAGTGACCGTCATTATGATATGCCTTGATGATTTACTTTTGGAGTCCATTCTATATGGGGTTCGTTGAGCTTATTGGATGATCAACTTTTCATCTTTCATGATAGTAGGGAAGTTTTCTGTTAGCAAACCTTCAATGACCTTCTCTATGCTTTCCGGTTTTTTCCCCATTCTGGAACTCTGATTATACTCAAGTTTTTGCTTTTGATTGTAACCCACATCATTCTCAGGGTTTCTCAGTTTTTCTATATTATTTTCTCTGATTCTTCCTCAATTTCACTGACCCTATCTTCCATTGTTTCCAATTTCCTCCTAAAACTTTCTATTGCACTATCCATTTCCGAAACCTTGTCGTTTATCTTTTAAATTTCTAACTGCTGTTTTTGTATGATTTCTAGTTGTTTATTTCGACATTCTGTTCCTGTATTATTTTCCTGATTTCTTCCATTGCTTTGTGGTTTCCATGATTTTGTCTAATTTTTTCCTTATTTTTGTCTATGTTTTCCTTCATCCCTTGGATAGCCCTGAATATTAGTTTTGAATTCCCCATCAGGTAATTCCAGTAGCTTTTCTTCTACCAGAAGGTTGCCTAGTATTTTACTTTGGATCCTGTCCTACTTTTTTGTATGTTTTGATATTGTCTGCTGTCTTCTGGACATTCTAATTTTTTTTTCTTCGTTTATTGATTGTAGATTTGTCTGCTTCATCCTGCTTTTTTATTTGGTTGTGTCTGGGAAGGCAGGCTGGGCATGCCTTGTTGCTTGCTCATCTGTGGGTATGATAATTCTCACCACCCTGGTCAAGTGGGCAGGGCCCGTCACTCAGCTATGGTGCAGCACAGGTCCAGTGGGGGGGTTGTTTGTTTGTGGTATATACGAGGTGGGGCCAGGTGGGCAGTGTGGTATTATTCCACAGGTAGAGGCAGGGCAGACCTGGCAAGGCCATGTGCAGGTGGCTCTCTACATGAGTAGTGCTGCTTGGCCTGTCAAGAAGAGGTATGGTGGCACAGAGGGCTAGGTGGGCTGGAGAAAGGAATAAAGAGAAGAAAAAACAAAACAACAAAAAACAACAGAACGAAAAATAAATAAATATGGTGCTGAGGGAGCTGGCCATTGGGGGTGAGGCAGAATTGGAGTGGCATTGGTAGGTAAGGCCCAAGACGGCGAGTCCATGCTGGATTAGCTGGTAGGGGACCGCCACTTCACAGCTTTCCTTGTTCTCTGTCAGTTTCTTGTTCCATTCAGTGCTTGGTTGGGTTCTTTATCCCTTTATTTCACACTTAGGGTTCCGGGATTGATGTTTATATGTATTTTACTTAGATTTTTGGGTCTTTGTTGTAAAGGGACAGCATGGTGCTTCTGTTTAGAGTGCCATGTTGGCTCCGCCCCATCTTGCAAACTTTTAAGACCCCGGGTGCTACTTACCAAACTAGGATGTAGAACAAACTTTTACATCACTAAGTGACTGAGTTGTCCCACAAAACTATGGTTCTGTGCCTTCAGATCCCATAAACTAATTCTGCAAGGTGTTTGGTTAAGTCTAAGAAGTATGCGTGTTTGTGCCCCTTATGTGCTTTATTGTATATATCAATATATACGGATGCATGTACTTACAGATATATATACATCTGAATATAGATACATCTGTATTTATGTTCACGTATATACACACCTATACATTTATATTCATATGTACATACACATGTAACCACATTCCTATTTTTTAGTTATTGTTGCACAGTTGTATATGTCATAGCATTTACCAAAAATTTACTTTTTCTTGTGTACTTCTTAGTGACATCATTTACCTTGATCAAGCTGTGCATACTTCACATACATTTGGTGTTATATTTCCCTCACCAGAAATAACAAGTATCTACTATCTAGAGTAACCTCCCATCCCACTCCCACCCTCCCACCTATCTTTGTTAACTGCCAGGGATTGTTGGTTGCAATATGTATACCTATTCTTGTGTCTTTATAATAGTGAGATTATACATTATTTGTCCTTTTACGATTGACTTATTTCATCATTCAGCATACATGTCCTCCAGATTCATCCACATTAATTTCATAGGTTTTCAATGACTGGTTTTTCCAAAGCACGTTACCAGGTCTTTCTTCTGAGATGGGTGGACTGGAACTATTAACCTTTCTGTTAGAAGCTGAGCACGTTAACCACTTGCACCACCCATAGACTTCTCTCTCTCTGTTCTAAACGAAGTTGCCATCGAGTCAATTCTAGTCTCCCTTAATATGTCCATTCATATATTGATTAAAAGTGTCTTTTCTCTTATCTGATCAGGCCATTGTGGGCTGGAATTGAGTTTTATGTTATCAATTTTTAACATGTCTGATAGGGTAGGTTTTCAAAAAATATAAAAAACTACTAAACACAACTGGTCCCAAAAATACTTTTTGGAATTCAAAAGAGAGGGGGACATACACTGTCCCATGAAGCACCCACCAGGTTGTTTATTTGAGAAGAGAGAGAGACCCTTTGCAAAAAAAGAGCTTGAATCCAAAAACCAAACCCATTGCCATCAAGTCAATTCTTACTCATAGCGATCCTATAAGACAGAGTAGAACTGCCCCATAGGGCTTCCAAGGAGCAGCTGGTGCATTTCAACTGCCGACCTTTTAGATAGCAGCAAAGCTCTTAACCACTGCACTACCATCCACCCAATGCTCTTCACATAAAGTGAGCTCCCGGCATTGTCGGTACGGCCAGTGCTGAGTTTAACCGCTATTTAAAATGTCTTCGAAAAGATTACAATCTCTATCATCTTGGGAAAAAAAGTCATTGAATGCACGGAAAGGCATGAAAATGGGATAAATATTAGTGAAGCACATAGTTGTCTTTGGAAAAAAGACTGTAATTCCATAATTTCTTGCAAAGCAACAGCAAAGTGCTAAATGGGACCTAATAAAAGAAGGTTAACTTCAAGTAGTTAACGCTGTGTTAACACTTTGTTAATGAGATAAGTGAACAAGAATTGCCTAGCACATATGCCAAGCAAAATACTGAAGGCAAGCAGCCATAGCTCTTAACCACAGAGTCCTGCAATTAGGTTTTTCTCTGTGGTGTTCATACTTAATTTTGTACTGTTGTGGTTGTTTTTAAATCATGCCTCTCCAACGGACTGTAAATTCCGTAAGATCAGCTTCTAAAACGGCACACGGATGAGTTTTCTTCCATTTACTCATCCAGGTCCATTCTCCATCTGCTCTACTCCTGCCAGCATGCTGATCTGTACAGGCCATGTCAAGGGGTCTCCTAGTCCTCTGGCTTCCTATGATGTGTGGACACTGGGGAGCCATAGCACAAGGCCAGAGGGAGAAAGAAAAGGAGGGTCATGGTATTCATTCCCCGGGGTCCTTCTCTGTACAGTCACCTCAAGCTTACTATGTCTCCCAACTAAGGGCCACTGCTCCTCTTAAGGAAACTTCGTCTATGATTTTCCAAATGCTCTTTTGCTTGGGTCCTTTTGAACTGCAGTGGGAAAGGCTCTATTGTTATTAGCCTCAGGGTGCTGCACTATTCTTTGCAATTTCTCTCTACTCTGCCCACAGCTTTGCATACAGTCCCTTTCCTAGAATTAACCTAGTGTGAGTGAGTTATTTGTTTCCTGTTGGAACACTGACTGATGTCAAACTCAGTCTCGTAGAGTTGATTCCGACTCGTGGCAACTCTGTGGCACAGAAGTGTACTCCATAGGGTTTTCAGTGGCAGGTTTTTTGGAGGTAGATCAGCAGGCCTTTCTTCTTAGGAGTCTCTGGGTGGACTTGAACCTCCAACCTTTTGGTTAGCAACCAAGTGCATTAACCATTTGCACCACCCAGGGACTCCAGATATAGAAAGGCAGAACCCTGGGACGACTATGAAGATTCCCTTGGTTATGCAGCCAGTTAGCAGTGACTTTTCCTCTTTCATGCCCAGTTAGGACCCAAATGCTTGCCCCTTACTGTTCTCAAGATGATGCCTATAAATCTCTCCAGGAATTTTAAATGATAAAAGACTTCTCTCTTCATTCTTATCCTTCTCCAGGGAATTCTTACAAGACAAAAGATCTCTGCCATAACTTAGAGATAATTTTCTATTTTCTGTTGTTATTTTTTATCTTTGGTTTTGGTTTGTATTTTTAGAGGCATCATTTTACTTGATTATATTCCACTGTCCATGTTTAATTTAGCTACAGGTGATAATATAATCTGAATGCAAAGTGGAAAATTTCTCAAAAGAAATTTAGCTCTGTAATAACTGAATTTCTCAGTGAATAAATGAAAAAAATTTTAGACACATTTACAAATATGCCATTGATGAGAATATAATGTAAAACACATTATTTTCAAGATGATGAAGATATCATAGAAATGTTTCTATTTCTGGATATTTTTCACCATATACTTCCTGTAATCTAGTCCAGTCCTTACAGTAATTGAAAAACAAAATTGGAAATAGGCAAAGGACACCCACGTACGATGAACTTCTGTCTCCACACACTACTGCTGGGGATTCTATTAGGAAGTAATGAATACAAACAGTAAACTACTATGCTCATTTTTGTTTTTCCCTGCAGATGTAGACTTTTTTATTGTTGGTAACTCACAGGCTTCCATTTTGGTGAGGAGGAATTTCCATCAAACATTTTGCTCTATATCTACTTATTCTGGATTCCAAAAGTACTAGTATTAAAAAAGAAGGCAAACAGTAAGAATATGGAGGTAGAAATCAGTAAAGTGAAGTGATAGTAAAGCTCCCTGCCACAAACAGACCTAAAGCCCAGAAAAACTTAGCAATAAACTCTACATCTTCTATATTTAAAAATACAGTTTGTTACAACCATGTGTATTTCTCTATATTTATTCTCATCTTCCTGTGTGCTCTACTTTCTTGTGGCCATTATTCCAAATGTTGTGCAAAGGAGCCAAATGCAATGAGGTAGATACCTATACCAAGTCTGTCAGTTTTGCCCTATCTTGTCCTCACGCTGAGACAGAATTGACAATAACAGTCAAAAGATCTTCTCACGGTACCAAACAAACCTGACTGACCATGTGCCCAGCTGATCTTGGGGAGGGTGCTGTGAAGACACAGCAGTAAACCAATTGTACATAATGGGATGGGTGAGGACGGTAGTGCAGCCAGAAAATGGGTTAAATATTTACCTTCTAGGTGTGCGTTTTGGGGGGAATAGCCCATTTTTCTTCTGCAGTGGCCTGGCCAAGTTCACTAAGCTGAGATGTGGCCTGGCAAGGGAGTACAGGGTTTCCATGAAGGTTCAGGGGACAGCAGAATGACCAAAACCCTCACAAAGGCACCAATGCATTTCAAGATTAAGTGTTGCATTCTAACCGATAGACCATGTTTTATCAATTTATAGTTGCACATTTTCTCACAGTGAAGAAGAATGTTACTTGCAATTAATGGTGTCTCCCATTTGCTGCAGACCAGGCAGCCGTCATACTGTAGTTGTCATTGACTGCACAGGCACAAACTTGGTCCTAGATAGCCTGAAACCAAAGCCGTTGCCTTCCAGTCGATTCCAGCTCATAGTGACCTCATAGGACTGACAGTGACCCCATAGTAGAACTGCCCCATAGGGTTTCCGATGAGCAGCTGGTAGATTCGAACTGCCAACCTTTTGGTTAGCAGTTACACTCTTAACCACTGCGCCACCATCTGCCACAATGCTCTTCACATAAAGTAAGTTTTGGGCATTGTTGGTACTGCAACTGCTGAGTTTAATTGCTGTTTAAAGCGTCTTCAAAAAGATTGCAATCTCCATTGTCTTGAAAAAAAAAAAGTCATTGAATGCACAGAAAGGCATGAAAATGGGATAAATTTAGTATTAGTGAAGCACACAGTTGTCTTTGGAAGACTGCAATTCCACAATTTCTTGCAAAGCAACAGCCAAGTGCTTAATGGGGACGAATAAAGGAAGATAACTTTAAGTAGTTGCTGTTGTGTTAACATTTTATTAATGAGATTCATGCACAAGAATTGCCTAGCACAATGCCAAGTAATCTACTGAAGGCAAGAGAGGCTGCCAAATCCCTCAGAATAGATGAAAGAATATTTCAAAGCAACAAGAGGCTTCTGTGACTAATTCACACATTGCAGAGAACTATTTTTTTTTTTTATTAGTAAGGCATTGTGTCACAGATTAATTGGCCACTTTTTTTTTTCCCTTTCTTAGTGGCTCCTGAAATAATTATGTGTCTTAAAATGATGCCTTTGATTTGATTTGATAAAATACGGTAAATGATGTATAGACCATATGGTAATAAATCATGTTAATATGTAAATATAGATTAAAACTTAATCCTATTTTTACTCTTGTAAGGAGTTCCTGGGTGTCACAAATGGCTAAGCACTTGACTACTAACTGAATGGTTGGTAGTTCAAATCCACCCTGTGGCTCCTCGGAAGTCAAACCTGGTTACCTGGTCCCAAAAGGTCACAGACTTGAGAACCTGATGGAGCAGTTCTACACTGCACACACTGGGTCACCATGAGTCAGCATCAACTCTACAGCAACTAACAGCAGCAATAACAAGGTTATTGTGTGTTGTATAAAATGTTAAAGGAGCCCTGGTGATGCAATAGGTTAAGTGCTCGGCTTCTAACTGAAAAGTTGGCAGTTTGAACCCATCAGCCTCTCCGTGAGGGAAAGATGTGGCAGGTTGCTTCCAGAAAGATTTACAGCCTTGAAAACTCTATGAGACAGTTCTACCCTGTCCTATAGGGTTGCTAGGAATCAGAACTGACTCAGAGCAATGGGTTTGGTTTGGTACAATGCTATCTCTAAGTAGCCTGTGATTAAGGATGCATGTTGCAAACTCTAGAGCAAGCATTAGGAAATAATACAAAGAGGTACGTTTAAAATACCAATAGAGGAATTAAAACAGCATACTAAAAGTATTTGATTAACCCAAGAGAACAAGAGTCTGGATGTCCTGAATCAAAGCCACAATTATGAGTGGGGTCATTATTCCAAATATGCTAAATTTTGATTTAAAAAAACTTGTTTGTGATTATGGGACAAGTGTGTGATCTTTTTTGCAGGCCGAAGAGACAAGCTATCTTGTTTAATTCCACTGATACCAAATCTACATAATACTAAAAAAAAAAAAAAAAAAAAAAACTCACAGTGGTAAAGAAATTCCTCATAGACTACCTTAAAAATCTGCTACAGGAAATCTGAATTCCCTCTAACTGATCTTAATTGGCTAAAAACAACTTTATTTGATCAATTAATGGAAATAAAGTCTGAGGATTTCCATTTGTCATAAAACCTTTAGCAACATTTAAATAATTATGGCATATCCATGGGCTATGCCAGGTGTTTTCAAGAATTGTGGTCCAGATACTCACTGGCCTCAAATGCCTGATTTATTGTACCAGCCTTGTAGCTTGTCTTCCTTCCTCCAGACTCTCTGCTGCCAACCCCACCTCGCATAAGGATGAAGGTAAATTTTCCTAAAACACTGACTTCTTTATGCCAAATGGTCTGTTTCCCCCGCCCCTCCCAGCCCCGAATATCACTAAATCGTCTTTTAAAGGTTCTTAGCTATTACTGGACACATCATGAATTCCAGTGAGTAATCTTACTGCATTAAAGTACCATACTTCAGTCTATATTTGTAATTGTCTTATCAACATTCAAGCTATGTATGGTAATACCACACATCCATAGGTTGCCTTTTTGGAAGGGCATTGCCCTAGGTGCTCAGAAGCTTCAAATAAATATAACAGAGTCCCAAGAGGTAGAATTCTCACCTTCCATGTGGGAGGCCAGGGCTTGATTCCCGGCCAGTGCATTTCATGTGCAGCCACCATCCGTCTGTCAGTGGAGGCCTGCATGTTGCTACGATGCTAAACAGGTTTCAGTGGAACTTCCAGACTAAAATGGACTAGGGAAGACCTGGATTCTCCCTCTTAAACATGCTCAGCTGCTAAATGAAAGGTCAGAGGTTCGCATCTACCTAGAGGTGCCTCAGAAGAAAGGCCTGGTGATCTACTTCAGAAAATTAGTCAATGAAAGCCTTATAGATCACAAGATCTGATTCCTAACTGATCATGGGAATGGCCCAGCACCAGGCAGTGTTTCATTCAGTTGTACATGGGGTTGCCTTGAGTTGGGGGGGTGACTTGATGGCAGTTAACAATAACAGTTCTTTCTTTATTACCTAATAAAGAATTTGGGAAACAAAGCATAGGCATTAGATAATTGAAATCAGCTGTCTGGTAGGATGCTGCCAAATTATGGGAGGTTTGGTGAACTGGGCTCTTGAGTTCACATTATACTCCACAGGTGGTGTGGGGTAGTTAGATGTTTCTGAGTTGAGAAGGAGCATGTGGAAATGGTTTGAGTCCACGGCTATCTTCTTTGTAAAGAGGATTCCAGTAGGACATATGACAGGACATAGGAGCAGGTGAGGGAAGCAGCAGAAGAGTTAAGAGTGGACAAGGTTCAAAGAAGGTGGGAACATAGTAGTCCCATAACACCAGAGTCCAACGGCTTTCACAGTTCTAATTGCATCCAATTTTAATTTTGTTTCTGAATTTGTGTTCCTAGGCATGAAGTTCTTGGAGGCAGAGCCCGTTTATTATTAATTGCTATAAGTATCAATTATTGTTTTCATTTATGTTGTAGTAATATTAATTATTGATATGTTAAGTCATTAGTATTAATTACTACTAATTAATAACATTACTGTAAAATAATACTGCAATCAATTTACACTGTGATTCCTGGCACATGCTAGGCTTCCAATAAATCTTTGCTTATTTTAAGCAATGTATTAAAACCACAAGATATTCCAGGACACTGGCCCCAGGATTTTTGTTACTCTAAATGTGCAGCCTATAACGTCTGGAGATCTATAGACTAGTCCTGTAATGGCTAGATGCACTCTTGATGTAGTCCTTGATTCAAAGACCACAGCCTTGCCATTATGGATGTTACATTTCCTAAAGAGGAAACATGTCAAAAAATGTCTAGGGCCCTTCAGTGTCTGTCTGCAACAGAGGTTGTTAAGGACATGCACTTTGTCCTAACAGGTTAAGAGTTCTGGGTGCGGATGGAGTTGATACATCAGTTGATATGCCACTGCTCCCCTCCTTACCTCTCCCCTTTTCCTTACCTCCCTTTTTTAAGTGGTAGTCTCCTTATACAAGTCATAGCCCTTACTATACATAAATAACCAGAGTAAATCCTCAATAATTAAATGAATACCTGAGTGAATCACTGCAAGATCTGGAAAAACTACTATTCTGCAGTGGCAGTTTCTAATGAATGTGAGTTTGAAAGTTATGACATGTAGCAATAGAATCACAGACGACAACCCAGAACCAGGAGACAGTTTCCACCTATAGTTTAGTTTTCTGTTTCTCCATCTTTCCTTTATGGTCTTATGCATTGTGGGCCTGCCCATACGCTTTGCTGTGTGTCTTTTTCCACCTAAATTCTACTCATTTTTCAAGTTCCATCTCAAGCTATGACATCTTCTCATGTCATTAGACTCCATAGTAAACTGAATTTCTCTGAGTTTCTAAAACTGGTTTTAATTAATCTTAGCTGCCTTGAGATCCCTTGTTCTAAAGTGGTATTTTCAACCAAATGTAACACGTTTACCATGTATTTACTACCATTGCATACTACTAGGTGCTGGATGGGAGGGGTGGGGTGAGAAGAAAAACATCGACATTTCCTTTAAGCACTTAGTATGTCAGTAAGATAGAAGCTCTGGTGGAGCGACAGTTAAGTGCTTGGCTGCTAACTGAAAGGTCCGTGGTTTGAAACCACCAGCCACTCTGCAGGAAAAAAGACCTGGCAATCTGCTTCTGTGAAGTTTACAGCCTAGGAAACTCTATGAGACAGTTCTGCTCTGTCACATGGGGTTGCTATAAGTTGAAGATTGACTTGACAGCACCCAACAACAATATGTCAGTAGGATAACACAAGACAACATATCAATGACGTGTAAGAAAGAGACAGGATAAAATAAATATGGTAAAATTAACAATATAAATTAAGAAAAATACAAATAAAACATGATGAGGGTTGTGAAGTCAGATTAGGTCGTTGACTGCAATGTTTTGTTTTTTTTTTTCTGCCGAACACCTTTCCCTTCCTTCATCTGATAACAGATTCTTTCACCCATCTCCATCTTCAATACGTGACCATCTGGCCACAATGACTGGTCTGAAGATTGAGCATGTGACTTAAGCCAGGCCAATCAGAGTCGTTCCCTCTAAATTTCTATGCAAATTCCAGCTGAGGGAGAGGCCTTTTCTTTCTAGTTAAAAGCTGTAAAAATGTGGCCTTCAAGTTACCTGTGGCCATGCCACCTCTAACCTCAGTTTCAAGGTTTGGTCTGGAGAATATGCTTGGCAGGTAGAGAGAAGAAAAAACAAGTGGCTGACAGTCCTGATAGTGTTCAAGTTCCTGAGCACAGATCCACCCCGACCCTTACACAATTCCATTACTTGAGTTAATAAGGCCCCCACTTCTGGCTTAAATTAGGTTGGGCTGGGTTTCTGTCACCTGCAACCAAACTGTCTAGCTAATATGGGAAAATCAGAAATACTGAAAGGAGAACTGTCTTAGTCATCTAGCGCTGCTATAACAGAAATACAAGTGGATGGCTTTAACAAAGAGAAATTTATTTTCTCACAGTCTAATAGATGACAAGTCCAAATTCAGGGTGTCGGCTCCAGGGGAAGGCTTTCTCTCTCTGTCAGCTCTGGAGGAAGGTCCTTGTTCTCAATCTTCCCCTGGTTGAGGAGCTCCTCAGGTGCAGGGACCCCAGTCCAAAGGATGCTCTCTGCTCTGGGTGCTGCTTTCTTAGTGGTATGAGGTCCTCAACTCTCTGCTTCCTTCCTTTTGCTTTTATCTCTTGAGAGATAAAAGGTGGTGCAGGCCACACCCCAGGGAAACTCCCTTTACTTTGGATCAGGGAGGTGACCTGAGTAAGGGTGGTGTTACAAATCCACCCTAATCCTCTCAACACAAAATTACAATCACAAAATGGAGAACCACAGAATACTGAGATATCATGCCCTAACCAAGTGGATACACACATTTTTGGGGGGACATAATTCAATCCATGACAAGAACACATCATTTGAGATTGGCCTTGAAGGATAGATAGGATTCTGAGAAGTATAATGTCTATAGGAAGATTCATGAACAAAAGCAGAGAGAAGAGAAAGGGCAGGACTGAGGCCAGAAAGGATATACTTAGGGTCTGGTGAGGGATGAAACTGAACAGGAAGACTGGCATTATTACAGGATTTTGAAAGTAAGGCTGCAAAGATTTTTTTTCTTAAAGCCTCCAGTGTTGTGAAGGGCTAAATAACGGCCCCGTTAGGGACTGTACTATATCTCAAAAAAAGATATGTTGAAGTCCTAAGCCCCCAAAACCTATAAATGTGACCTTTTTTGGAAAAACCATCTTTGAAGATGATGCAAGTAAGTATCAGGGCTTCAAACCAGTTCTAACCAGCTCAAACCAGTTCCCAACGGTTCAGTCATGGCTCATGAAGTGAGACCAGAACAGACCCAAATTTGTACAATTTGGGTGATTTGGAACAATAACCAGAATGGAAAAAAATACAGGTTGAAGCCCTGGAATGGGAGACTTGGAAGACGCATGGTGAGCCCTTTCAGGAGCCTGATGCATGAGACTGGATTATTGGCAGGACTGTGGAGAGCGAAGTACATTAAAAGTGGCACAGTCAGCTGCTGCCTTAGCCATCTAGTGCTGCTGTAACAGAAATACCACAAGCGGATGGCTTTAACAAAGAGAAATGTATTCTTTCTCAGTCTAGTAGGTTACAAGTCCAAATTCAGGGTGTCAGCTCCAGGGGAAGGCTTTCTCTGCTGGTTCTGTAGGAAGATTCCTTGTCATTGATCTTCCCCTGGTCTAGGAGCTTCTCAGGCACAGGGACTCCAGGTCCAAAGGATACATTCTGTTCCCAATGCTGCTTTCTTGGTGGTATGAGGTCCCCAACTCTCTCCTTGTTTCCCTTTCCTTTTTACCTCTTGAGAAATAAAAGGTGGTGCAGGCCACACCCCAGGGAAATGCCCTTTACATTGGATCAGGGTAAGGGTGGTATTACAATCCCACTCCAAACCTTTTAATGTAAAATTACAATTACAAAATGGAGAACCACCACACAATGCTGGAAATCATGGCTCAGCCAAATTGATACACATTTTGGGGGGGACATGATTCAGTCCATGACAGCCGCCATCTTTGAGCAGGACACTGCTGTTTCCAACTCTGCTCAAAATCTAATAGGCAAGAGATTTGGTTGCTATGCAATGCATAAACTGCCCTTATTTTCTAAGAGGGAGATCAGGTTTCTAGCAGGGCTTTGACGCGTAATTTTTCCCATTCCAGTTATTGTTCTGGTGTACCCAAATTACAGAATTCAACTATGTCCTGGTTTCACTTCCTCAGCCATCACTGAACCGGGAAGAACTGGTTCAAAGCCCTGGTTAACATGTGGTTACAGCAATGTGTGGTGGGTCCTAATCCCATTAGAGTGGTGTCCTTAAAAAAAAGAAGAGAAACAGAAGGAAGACAACAGAGTCACGCTGTTGCTACAAGCCAAGGCATGTCTGGGGCTACCAGAAACCAGGAGAGACAAGAAAGGATCTTCCTACAGAGCCTTTGGAGAGAACATAGCTATGCTGACCTTCTGAATTCAGACTACTATTTTCCGCAACTGTGAGACCAATAAATTTCTTATAAGCCACCTATTTTGTGGTGCTTTGTTACAATAGCCATAGGAAACTAATTTAACCCCTGCCCCCGCCCCCCCAAAAAAAAGATGTCTATGTCCTAATCCCTGAAACCTGTGAATGCTACCTTACATGGCAAGAGTGTCTTCACAGATGTGATTAAGTTAAGGGCCTGGAGATGGGGAGGTTATTCTGGATTGCCCAGGAGGGTCCAATGTAATTACAGCTACCCTTGTAAGAGGGAAGCAGAAGGGTCAGAATTGGAGAACATGTGATGATGGAAGCAGGGATCACAGTCAGAAAGATTTGAAAATGCTACGATACTGGCTTTGAGGATGGAGGAAGGGTCCATGAGCCAGAGGAATGCAAGCTGACTCCAGAAGGTAGAAAAGACAAGGAAATTGATTCTTTACGAGCAGAAACCAGCTCTACCAATACCTTGACTTTAGCCCATTGATGCTGATTTTGATCACCTCACCTCCAGAACAGCAAGATTATATACCTATGTGTGTGTTTTTAAGCCACTAAATCTATGGTAATCTGCTACAGAAGCCATGGGAAACTAATACAATGTGCTTTTGTTTGTTAGATTTTTAATGTTTCCGATGTCAGTATCAGTAACTATAGTGTGAGCTCCTTGGTGTAAGCCCATGTCTCATACTTCTGTGTTCTTAAACAGAGATTATGCACAACCCAAAAAAAACAATAACCAAACCCATTGCCGACGAGTTGATTCTGACTCATACTGACCCTATACGACAGAGTAGAACTGCCCCATGGGGTTTCCAAGGCTATAAATCCTTATGGAAGCAGACTGCCACATCTTTTTCCTATTGTACCCAATATGGTCAATTAAACACTACTAGCACACATATGGAGCCCTGGTAGTGCAATGGTTAAGAGATTGGCGGCTAACCAAAATGTCTGCGGCTCGAATTCACCATCTGCTCCTTGCGAACCCCATGGGGCAGTTCTATTCTGTCCCATAAGGACGCTATGAGTCAGAATCAACTTGATGGCAACATGTTTGTTTTTTTGTTTAGCTTGTATACGCCACTGTAAGTCTTCCTATTCAAAGTTATACCATTTTATATCTGGATCTTGAGGTCTAGCATTTAAGATTATTCAGCATTCTCATTATTTTCACAAAGTTTCCCTCCTTTTTCTTCCCCCTCTCCTTTTTTTGGTAGAAAATTTTACAATGAAGTTATGGAAGAGGGGGTTGCCTCGGGCTAGAGATACAATAGCTTGTGTCAGTCTGATTTTAATGTTGAAATTTGTGTCAACTTAAGTATTTAATAGCTAGAAGACCTGATTTAGAGTTCATTCTACCTAACAGATTTTATAGTAAATACCCTCCAGCATATTTTGATGGCATAGCTGTTACCATAGAAAGGGTATGACAAAAACAAAATCTCTGTATTTTAGTTTTTATCTTAAGATGTCGTTTTGTTTAGCAAGTGGTAAATATTATTAAATTGCTGAAAACACATTACATACATCCAAATATGATCAGTCTTTTATAAACTTAAATGGGAAATATTTACATATATACCTAGAATATAGAGTCCTGGTGGTGCAGTGGTTGGGAGCTACGGCCAGCTAAGGCTGCTAACCAAAAGGTCAGCAGTTCAAATCCACCAGCTGCACCTTGGTAACCCTATAGAGCAGTTCTACTCTGTCCTATAGGGTTGCTATGAGTCAGAATTGACTCGATCGTAGTGGGTTTGGTCTTGTTTTGGGATCTAGAATATAACCACATTAACAAAAAGAGCAAGATTCTACATTTCTTCTTGCTTCTAATTTTATTTTTTATAGAATAAGGCCGCATTTTAACATTTTACTTTTGAACTTTAGAAAATGCCTGGCTATATGTTATGAGCATTTGTTTTTATTTTATGGAACATGGAATTTCAGAGTGCTAGAGCCATTTCAAATACAGACTAAAATATCTTTTTGACATATGGACATATCAGATATAAATATATTCAACCTCCTTGGGCAAAAATCTCCAGAACACCAAGTTTTCTGGCTGCACAACAAAATGACCTATTTAGGGAAAAGGTTAGCTGGTTGTAAAAAGTCAAAATGGAAAAAAAAAAAAAAAAAAAACTTCAGAAGGAAGGGGAAGAGAGAAACATCATTTATTTATTTATTTATTTACCAAAATTGCACATGTCCCAAAAGTAAAAAACTCTTCTGAAACATAAGGACATCAGCGGTTTACTCCTGATATTTAACCTTTAATGAGTCACTTAAATTCTCCATGCCTACCTATTTGTGGAGAGGCACTGATAAAAACAAATCACCCATCACATCTGAATTAGGCCAGGCACTAAATTAAGCTGACAGCTATCTGTTAGAACTGGCAGTAGATAGAAGGAATCAGGATCCCAAATCTCCTTTGGTTTGAATGAGCTGGTTGGTCCCATGTGAAATGAAATGAACTGCCATTAACTCCCCTGTTGCCTTGGTCTGGAACCTCCACCTTATCAACCATCAGATACAATCCTGGTGCTCTTTAATTACTGTCTTGTTCCAGGGATGCCCGTAATATTGTTATTCATCTCACTGTATACAGGCTCTCTGTAAACGGTTTAAAAAAAGGCAGCTGTCCACTGCTTCTGACAATCATCCAAAGCCCAACGGCTAAAACAATTTCTTCACTTTTTTTTTTTTTTCATCTATGAAACAGGAGCAGGATGCTGTATTTTTTTGTTTGTTTGACCGCCATGCATTTTTTTTTTTTTAATTTTTATTAAGCTTCAAGTGAACATTTACCATTCCAATCAGTCTGTCACATGTAGGTTTACATACATCTTACTCCCTTCTCCCACTTGCTCTCCCCCTATTGAGTCAGCCCTTACAGTCTCTCGTTTCGTGCCAATTTTGCCATCTTCCCTCTCTCTCTATCTTCCCATCCCCCCTCCAGTCAAGAGTTGCCAACACATTCTCCCGTGTCCACCTGATTTAATTAGCTCACTCTTCATCAGCATCTCTCTCCCCTCCACTGACCAGTCCTTTTCATGCCTGATGATTTGTCTTCGGGGATGGTTCCTGTCCTGTGCCATCAGAAGTTCTGGGGAGGATTGTCTCTGGGATTCCTATAGTTGCAATCATACCATTAGGTGTGGTCTTTTAATGAGAATTTGGGGTCTGTATCCCATTGGTCTCCTGCTCCCTCAGGAGTTGTCTGTTGTGCTCCCTGACAGGACAGACATCGATTGTGGCCGGGCACCAACTAGTTCTTCTGGTCTCAGGATAATGTAGGTCTCTGGTTCATGTGGCCCTTTCTGTCTCTTGGGTTCTTAGTTGTCGTGTGACCTTGGTGTTCTTCCTTTGCCTTTGCTCCAGGTGGGTTGAGACCAATTGATGTATCTTAGATGGCCGCTTGTTGGCATTTAGGACCCCAGGCGCCACAATTCAAAGTGGGATGCAGAGTGTTTTCATAATAGAATTGTTTTGCCCATTGACTTAGAAGTCCCCTAATTTCTTCACTTTTATAATTTAAGGTCCAGTCTATCATTCTCTTGTCTTTAATTTTTTCTCTGACTCTGTTAAAATACATAAGGAACTTGAATGTTTTATTTCCACACAGTTTTGCATGCTTGTTTGGGGTTTTTGCTTCTGAAAATTTCCTGGATTCTCTCCTGCCTGTTGAAATACCATGGACTGCCATAAGAACAAACGAATCTGTCTTGGAAGAAGTACAGCCAGAATGTTCTTTAGAAGTTAGGATGGTGAGACTCCGTCTCCCATACTTTGGACATGTTATCAGGAGGGACCAGTCACTGGAGAGGCACATCATGCTTGGTAAAGTAGAGGGTCAGTGAAGGGAGGAAGACACTGAATTGCAATGATGGGCTTGAGCATAGCAACAATTGTGAGGGTGCGCAGTGTTTCATTCTACACACACAGTCACTATGTGTTGGAACCAGGCTGACTTGATGGCACCTAACAATTCCTGCCTTCTTCCCCTTCCTCCTTCCCTCTGTTCTTCAACACACACGCACACACACACACACACACACACAGTTTTTAATTCGACTTCCATTTTGAACTATCGTTAATGACAACTAGTATTTATGTGTCTACTATGTACCAGGCACAGCGCTAAGTGTTTTCCATACCAAAAACCAAGCCCAGTGCCGTCGAGTCGATTCCAACTCATAGCGACCCTATAGGACAGAGTAGAACTGCCCCACAGAGTTTCCAAGGAGCGCCAGGCGGATTCAAACTGTCGACCCTTTGGTTAGCAGCTGTAGTACTTAACTATAAAAGAAAAAATCTTTTTTTTTTCTAACCATAAAAAAAAAACATACTTCTCATTAATTCTCATATGAACCTTACAAGTTAAATACTATCATCAACCCCATTTCACAGATGAGGAAATCACGGCTCAGAGATGATAAGATGTCACACTGCTACAAATTGGTAAAGTCCAGATACCAGACACAGCACTTTCTGATTCCAGAACCAAGACAAACAATTCTTTGTTATTGTTAACATCCTAAAAGATGTATAGCTCATGTTCCTTAAGCTTCCAAACCAGACAGAGAAAGGGAAAGTGGTGAAGAGCTCCAGGCTGCAATAAGTGTTCCTTGAGTGAAAGGATGCATGAATGAATGAAACAGTAATGTAAGACAGTATCAGACTCTTGGTCATGTTATGGGCCTGCCATGAAACACATGTGTTCTCTTTGTGGGCCATTACATTTTCCTGCTGCAATTAAAGGATCTAATAGCACTGGTGGCTCAGTGGTAGAATTCTTGCCTTCCTTGTGGAAGACCCAGCTTTGATTCCTAGCCAATGCAGCATGTCCTGCACAGCCACCACCTGTCTGTCAGTGGAGCCATGCATGTTGCTTTGATGCTGAACAGGTTTCAGTAGAACTTCCAAACTAAGATGGACTAGGAAGAAAGGCCTGACTATTTCTGAAAATTAGCCACTGAAAACCCTAGGGATCACAAAGCTCAGATTCACAACTGATCAAGGGGATGGCACAGGACCTGGCAGTATCTCATTCTGTGGTTCATGGGTTCACCATGACTCAATGGCAGCTAATAACCACAAGACATTCAATAATATGTGTATACAAAGTACCCTGGAATTTTAGCAGCTGCAAAAGTTGTACCATGCAATCCCTGGTTGTCCCTGATTGAGGTCACATCACAGCTGCTGCTACTGGGCTGCAAGATGCCCCAGGTGACACTCACCTAGGGCTCTGATATTGATCTCCACCAATCTTACAGTTGCTGCCCCTGCCCTCACTGAGGCAGACATGGTCTTGATGGTGGTTTTGGCCCCATCAACTTTACAATGGGCTCCCAAGTTGTTGTCACAGTTTCTCCTCTCTTAAATAATTCTTGACAAGTTTCCTAAGAACCTTAGTTACAGGCTGTGGCAGAGATTACACCATGAAACATCCTATTCCACTTTCCAGCACCCAGTGACCAAGGCTGGACCACCCTCTGCCACTGGACAGTGTTTTCCTTTCTACCTAGGTCACATCTGAAAAAGGCCTATTTTTCCTCTCTTGTGTAAGAGTCTTATTTATTCTCAAGGTTTGGGCACTGTGTATACCACCTGCTACCTCTAAAGACCCAGTTGATTATTATGGCTCTTATCCCTTTCCATTTCAGTTCCCAGGGGTCTGGGCAGCCTCAGGAGGTGCAGGATTAGGCTCCACATCTTACTACCTCACTTGGACACTGAAGGAGCTGCTAACTTCTGGAAAAAACAGATCATATTTGTTTTAACAAACCTATCAGAACATATTACCTCAAAAATCAGTGCCATCATACCTTCTTTTCCAACAATGCTGGAAGTATTTTTGGAATCTTCTTAGAATCTCTTAAAATCTTATGATTCTCTTAGAATCGCTTTTTAAATGGGCTGAATCAATGAATGAATATACCTGTTAACGAAACCCATTGCCATCGAGTTGATTCCAACTCACAGTGAGCCTGTAGGACAGAGTGGGACTTCCCCATAGAGTTTCCAAGGAGTGGCTGGTGGATTCAAACTGCCCACCTTTTGGTTAGCAGCCAAGCTCTTAACCACTACACCAACAGGGCTTCATGAATGAATATACTCCCTAAATAAACAAATAGGGAAAATCCTTACCTTTGTGGGTAAAGATGGTTTCTGGAGCCAAGTCTAGCAATTACAGTAAGGTTTTATCATGCTGGCTCCATATGATCTTGTCTCTACAACTTCCCTGACCTCATCTCCTTCCAAAGTCACTGCTCAGCAGAGACACACAGGCACAGCCTGTTTATAGATGGCACCTGCTCTGGTTGGTTGGTGGCCCACCACACACCCATACCTACCGCCGTTGAGTTGATTCTGGCTCATAGCAACCCTATAGTAACTAGAAGAACTGCCCATGGGGTTTCCAAGGCTGTAAATCTTTATGGATTCAGACTGCCACAATTTTCTCCCATAGAGTGGCTGGTAGGTTTGAACTGCCAACCTTTTGATTAGCAGCCAAGTGCTTAACCACTGTACCACCAGGGCCACCACATGTGGGTGTTAAATTTTCGAAAATCATCTTTGTCTCTGTCTACTCTCCTCTACACTGATCTCGCTGTTCCTTGAACACCCTAGGCATGCTCTGCCACAGGGCCTTTGCACCTACTGTTTCCTCTGGAGTGCTGACATGCTAGTCCTCCAGATACATGTGTGGCTTCCTCCCTCACTCTGTTCTTGTCTCTGTTCAAATATTATCTCACCAGCAGGCCTGCCACGACCACCCATTGTTGGGCCAAAGTAACTCATCCCATTACTCTTTACCTTGCTTCAGTTTTCTTCACAGTATTTACCACCATTTCCACAAACTTTACAAACAAATGTCATTTCGATTTATTTCATTTGCATATTTGCATTATGCTCCCTCCATCAGAAGGTGTGTACCATGAGGGCAGGAGCTATGTTTAGTTAAATTCTACATCCCGAGGGCTTAGAGCAGTGCCTGGCATGTAGAAAGCCCTTAAAACATATTTGTTGAGTGACCAATACATATTTGTTGAATGACCACTGCAAATTTCTGATTAAAAATGAGATCTGACTATAAAGAGGGTATGTCTACTAGGGTTGCTTATCAACTTACTTCTGATGGTAATTCTCTAAGACCACTTTCTTAAAAATGTTCACAATAAATATGGACTCTTATGATGTCAACCTTGATAGACAGTTGGAAATAAACATTCTGGCTTCATATAAACAAACAGAACATAAATGTTTCCTGTTTCATCACGTCACACATCTTTTCCTCTCCCACTAAGTGGGCAATAAAGATACCACTAGCAGATGAGTTTTTTTTTTTTTTTTAATGACTGCCAGCTTGTGGAGCCAGGCTTGGTGTCTCTTCTTGACAAGCTGGGCTGTCAACATCTCCTAGGTGAGGAGATAATGCAGCTAATAATAATAACGATCAGAATTGCAGTTAATATTTGGTGAGAGCTCATTATGTGCCAGGCATTGTGGTAAGCACCTCACAAGCTTTAAATGAAAACCCCAGTGGAATAGTGGTTAAGTGCTACAGCTGCTAACCAAAAGGTCTGCAGTTTGAATCCACCAGGTGCTCCTTGGAAACTCTATGGGGCAGCTCCCGTCTGTCCTACAGGGTTGCTATGAGTCAGAATCGACTCGATGGCAACAGGTTTTTAAGTGTTATCTCATTTAAGCCTCATAAATATTCTATGATTATTTCAATTTTAGGGATAAGGAAATTCAGGCTTAGAGAAATTAAAGTAACTTGTTAATAAGGTCACCAAGTCAGAAAATGGCATGGAAGCCAGGTCTCAAACCCAGGTGTTTCCAACTCCAGAGTTTGGGCTTTTCTTCAACTATCCATTGCTGTCAAGTCAATTCCAACTCATAGCGACCCTGTAAGGACAAAACAGAACTGCCCCATAGGTTTTCCAAGGCTGTAATCTTTACAGGAGTAGACTCCCACGTCTTCCTCCTGCAGAGAGGCTGATGGGTTCAAGACATTTCGGGTACTACTGAGTACTTAATCACGGCACCACCAGGGCTCCTTATCATTCACTAGCCCTTGTATGTATGCTGTGTTGTATGTGCACACACAATGGCTTCCATCACACAATTCAGGATTGAGAGACACAACCCCTTCTATCCAATGGCCAATACTCACCCACCATACCTAAAATCCCAATTATTTATATCACTCTTAAATTCTTTTATGTAGACCTGAAGAAGCAGCCCTTTAGGCTTATTTCATCCACAGTCAATGCCTATGGAAACAGCAGTTAAGAAATCAAAGGACACATTGCACTGGGCAAATATGCTGTAAAAGGCCTCTTTCAAGTGTTAAAAAGCGAAGACCTCACTTTGAGGACTAAGGTGTGTCTGACCCAAGCCATGGTGTTTTCAATTGCCTTATATGCATACAAAAGCTGGACACACTGAATAAAGAAAAACTAAAACGAATTGATGCCTTTGAATTATGAAGCTGGCAAAGAATACTGAATATGCCACGGACTGCCAGAAGAACGAACAAATCTGTCTTGGAATAAGTACAGCCAGAATACTCTTTAGAAGCCAGGATGGTGAGACTCTGTCTCACGTTGAACATATTATCAGGAGGGACCAGTCCCTGGATAAGGACATCATGCTTGGTAAATTAGAGGGTCAGTGAAAAAGAGGAAGACCCTCAACGAGATGGATTGACACATTGGCTGCAAAAATGGGCTCAAGCACAACGATTGTGAGGATGGCACAGGACCGGGCAGTGTGTCGTTCTGTTGGACGTAGGGTCCCTATGAGTCAGAATCGACTCAATGCCACCTAACAACAACATCCTATGCATATTCTCTGGTTTTAGTCATGAACGTCTGGGAAGTAGCTCATAAACCCTAATGATTCTTCCCACTTTGTTATATTCTACACATTCGAGTCACCAACACTTTATGTAGTACACTGCCGTTTCAAAACAGCGTTTCAAATTGTTATCATGACAACCTTCTGAGGCAGGGAGAACAGGTATTATTGTCACTATTTTTCTGATAATAGAATAGACACATTGACAAATTAGGGAAAAGAGCTAGAACCCACACTTCCTCTCCTTTAAACAAAATGGAACTATTGGGGGAGTTTCAAAGAAATGAAACAAGGTAATATTGGAGTTAGAAGAGGCCCCAGGGATCCTGCTTTCTAACTATCTTATCGTCCTGATGAAAAAAAAGTGGTCCATAGAGAACGTCCACATCCAAGGTCCCAGAGCTGGTGTCCAAACCAGAAGCAGAAGCCAAGACATTTCAGTCCATTTTATGCCCCCTTATTGCCTCGTGATGTCTCAAAACAAACACGTTATACTATACGCACACACAATGGCTATTGGAAAATAAGGAGAAAGCACTCTAGTAAAAATGCTCACATCTCTCCAACTTCTAATTGACTGTTACATGAGGCTGACTGTACGTGACCTAAATAGAACATAAAATGAAACTTTCCATGAAAATAATGTTACAGAAAGTGGCTAGGTTCCCAACTGTTTCCCAAAGTTATTATGCAACTAGACTACTATTCTAGCAGTACTTGGTTTCTCTTTGTTTTGGGGAGAAATGCATGGGAATTTAGCACTTCACTGCCGTTTTCTAGTCCATAGAAGAAATCTCTTCTCACCTCATCCCTTAGTCCCTGCTTCCCTGGAGGGTAGGTGGGTATCCTTCCCCCCGCCCAACTCTCTCCTCCTCCAGTGGCGACAGCAGAAAATGAGGGTGCTATATCTATGGAATGGAGTCCCTGGGTGGTACAAACCATTCATTAACGTGCTCAGCTGCAAGCTAAAAGTTTGGAGGTTTGAGTCTACCCAGAGATACCTCAGGAGAAACACCTGACACCCTACTTCTGAAAAATCAGCCATTGAAAACCTTATAGAGCACAATTCTACTCTGAAATACATGGGGTTATCTTGAGTCGGAATTGACTTGATGGCAACTGGTTAGTGGTCATATCTATGGGATACTGCTGGTTGGGCCTCTGGCCTCGGGGGACAGTGACCCTAGGTTGAGTCTCTACAGCCATTCCTATGAGGATCTAGCTTTCCTCTCATCAAGGTGCCATCAACCTGAGGTAAGGGAGCCCTATAGGGGATGAAGAGTTTGGGTATACTGACAGTAGATTAACTCTACCGGTGGTGGGAGGGGTACACAACAGGGATAGGGACCTAGGGGGATGGAATTTGTGAGCTAGAGTTGGCCCTGGTGGTAGCACAGCCTGCAGGAATGCCTGGGAAGGTCAGCTCAGGAGGACCCCTTCATGTCATTTCCTTCTTCACTTTACTCCCCTTTCTCTTAAGCCTTTTTAAACTCAACAAGTATTTCTTGAGCACTTACTTTGTGTAATTACTTAAATAGTGGCTTAAGAGGCAGTTTAAGAGGACGTGGAAAAGGGGATATCACTGGCAATGTCAGATGGATCCTGGCTGAAAGCAGGGAATACCAGAAAGATTTTTACCTGCACTTTATTGACTATGTAAAGATATTCGACTGTGTGTACCATAACAAATTATGGGTAACAATGCGAAGAATGGGAATTCCAGAACACTTAATTGTGCTCATGCGGAACCTATACATAGATCAAGAGGCAGCTTTTTGAACAGAACAAGAGGATACTGTGTGGTTTAAAGTCAGGAAAGGTATATGTTAGGGTTGTATCCTTTCACCATACTTATGCAATCTGTATACTGAGCAAACAATCTGAGAAGCTGGACTATATATGAAGAAGAGCAGGGCATCGGGATTGGTGAAGGACTCATTAACAACTTGCAATATGCAGATGATACAACCTTGCTTGCTGAAAGTGAAGAGAACCTGAATCACTTACTGATGAAGATCAAAGACCACAGCCTTCAGGATGGATTACACCTCAACACAAAGAAAACAAAAATCCTCACAATTCGACCAATAAACAACATCATGACAAATGGAGAAAAGACTGAAGTTGTCAAGGATTTCATTTTACTTGGATCCACAATCAACACCCATGGAAGCAGTAGTCAAGAAATCAAAAGACACATTGCACTGGGCAAATCTGCTGCAAAAGACTTCTTTGAAGTGTTAAAAAGCAAAGATGTTACTTTAAGGACTAAGGTGTGCCTGACCCAAGCCACAGTGTTTTCAATTGCCTCATATTCATGCAAAGATGGGCAATGAATAAGGAAAACCAAAGAAGAATTGATACCTTTGAATTATGGCATTGGCAAAGATTACTGAATATAGTATGGATTGCCAAAAGTACGAACAAATCTGTCTTGAAGAAGTACAACCAGAATATTCCTCAGAATCGAGAATGGTGAGACTTAGTCTCCCATACTCTGGACATGTCATCAGGAGGGATCACTCCTTGGAGAAGGGCATCGTGCTTGGTAAAGTAGAGGGTCAGGGTCAGCAAAAAAGAGGAAAACCCTCAATGAGATGGACTGACATAGTGGCTGCAACAATGGACTCAAGCATAACAACAATTGTGGGGATGGTACAGGACTGGGCAGTGTTTCTTCTGTTGTACATAGGGTCGTTATGAGTTGGAACTGATTTGATGGCACCTAATAACAACAACAATGTATTTGGAAGAGTTTTTAAAAAAAGAAAAATAGAAAAGTGCTTTGCTTCCATTTATTGTTGTTAATAGCCTTTGAGTCAGCTCTGATTCATGGTGAAACACTGCCAGTCCTGTACCATCTTCGTGACCATTGGTATGTTTGAGGTCCGTATGCATGCTTCCAGGTAGGGCTCACCATTTGTATAACTTCATCAGAGTTAAGCTGATCTTTACCACTCTGAAAGGTACACAAGCCAGGGATTACTCTGAGACTCAGTTCCAGAACGTGCCCCAGGTCACACCAGCAAGTGAACATTTGGCAGTGCTGTAATTAGGGTTTCTGGTTTTCTGATTCTCAGATGCTCTGGTATCAAATAAAACTCAGACCACTGAAATCTGAGCCACCAGTTCCCTACACAGGGCTGGGGCTGGCAGAGAGGAAATTTACATACACATTGTGAAGTCAGGAAAGTGTTAAAAGGGTAACCCCATGCTTACACACCCACTGAGCTGCCTCCAGAATATTTTTTTTTGACCCTATTTGTGATATTGGCAAAAGTAAAAAACCTTTGTTCCTTTTGATATAGTTGAGACAGACTCTAAATTTTCAAAGGGAAAAAAGCTAAGGCAAAACAAAAACAAATGATTATACCACAAACATAAAAGCCAATGAATACATTTCAAATTAGAGAATCTCAGTCAAAGAACCAGAGCATTTAGCCAAGCTCTAAATTTCCCTCTCTTCAAATAATCACAGCAGGTAAAGGCAGGATGGCAGGCTCATGGCCCTCCTCTACCCAGCTGACAATGCCCTGCTTTCCATGCCCCTAGAGGGGCTGGACATCTAAATATCCAGCCTTTTCAAGGAGCACCAAACTCCAAACTTGAAAACAAAACCAAAAACTGTTTCCTTCAAAACTCCTGGATGCCACAGCCTTTGCCCTCATTCCATTCTACTTCAATTTGCAAGGCAGAATCAATGAACAAATGAATGATCAACTCAGATTCAAGTTATCCACCTACCTCTGATCTGTGCCCTGGCTCACTTAATACATTCTTCTCCCTTCTCTTCTTACCCCTTTCTCTGCCCTCTGCCAAAATCTATGGATACACCTACATTATTTTCTCAATATGATTGGGCTTACAATAATCACTATAAGCACACAATGAGAATTACCAACTTAAAAAAAGAGCTGGGTCATCTTACCCTCATAACCACTTAGCAATGACCACATTTGTCTTGGAATTAAGTAGTTTTTCAAGCATACGTAAGTGATTGATCATTTTCATCAAGAGTGGTCCTTCCCACATAAATACTGGCACCACACGCTCTTTGGACATCTGTGGCAAGAACGTCAAGGTCTGAACAATGAACAAGACCTGGAAAAATGATACATGAACTTTTATGTAGATTTAAAGCAACAATAAAGGGATTCTTCATGTGTGAAAGAAATTATGACTTTTAGTGTAAAATGTGAGCACATCTTATATTAAATGGTAAAGAGTACTAGTGTCACAGTAAGTTAACCAAAAGGTCAGTGGTTCGAACTCACCAGCCACTGTGTGGAAGAAAGATGTTTGACAGTCTGCTTCCATAAAAACTTATAGCCTTGACAAGGTTATGTAAGCTCCATAGACACATCTAAACTCCCTGAGGAACCAAATTGCTGGGCAGAACTGTGGGGACCATGGTCTCAGGGAACATCTACCTTGACCAGCATAACATAGCTTATAAAGAAAATGTTCTATATCCTACTTTGATGAGTAGCATCTGGGGTCTCAAAAGCCTGTAAGTGGCCATCTAAGATGCTCCACTGGTCTCACCCCTTCGGGAGCAAGGAAGAATGAAGAAAAGTATACAAGCGAAGGATCAGTCCAAAGGACTAATGGACCACATCTACCACAGCCTCCACCAGACTGAGTCCAGCGCAACTATACTGTACCTGGCTATCACCACCAACTGCTCTGACAGGGATCACAATAAAGGTTCTGGACAGAGCTGGAGAAAAATACAGTACAAAATTCTACCTCACACACACACAAAAAAAGACCAGATTTACTGGCCTGACAGAGACTGGAAAAACCCTGAGAGTATGGCTCCCGGACACCCTTTTAGCTCAGTGATGAAGTGCCTCCCGAGGTTCGCCCTTCAGCCAAAGATTAGACAGGCCCATAAAACAAAACGAGACTAAAGAGGCACACCAGCCCAGGGCAAGGACTAGAAGGCAGGAGGGGACAGGAAAGCTGGTAATAGGGAACCGAAGTTTGAGAAGTGAGAGTGTTGACATGTCATGGGGTTGTTAACCAATGTCATAAAATAGTATGTGTACTCTTTAATGATAAACTAGTTTGTTCTACAAACTTTGAGGAAAAAAAAAAAAGATTTATAGCCTTGAAAGGCCTATAGGGCAGTTCTACTGTCTTGCAAGGTCATTATGAGTCGGAATTGACTGATGGCAGCGGGTATATTAAATAGTGGAAGTGCTAACATTTTATTCTGCCTTATATCATTTTATTGAAAATCTGCTAGTTACCTATGGTTTCAAGAGAGGTCTCTTGTGTGTGTGTGTGCGCGCGCGCACCAGATAATTTGTTTGAAAATAAGTTATAAGTAGTTTATGCTCTATTATTTACTGTTGTTAGGTGCTGTAGAGTTGGCTCTAACTCATGGTGACCTTATGTATAAGAGAACGAAACATCCGGTCCTGTACCACCTCCATGATCTTTGATATGTTTGAGCCCATTGTTGAGGCTATATAGTGTCAATCCATCTCACTGGGGGTTTTGCTTGTTTTCATTGACCTCCTACTCTACCAAACATGTTGTCCTTCTCTAGCGAATGGTCTTTTCTGATGGCATGTCCAAAGTAAGCAAGGTGAAGTCTCTCTATCCTTGCTTCTAAGGCGAATCCTGGGGGTATTTCTTCTAAGACTGATCTGTTTGTGGTTGCTTTTAGGTGCCATTGAGTCAGTTCTCCCTCATACCATCCCTATGTACAAAAGAACAAAATGTTGCCTGGTTCTGCACCGCCCTCACAATCGTTGTTACGCTTGAGCTCATTCTTGCAGCCACCATGTCAATCCACTGTTCTTCTGGCAGTCCATATTTCCATATTCTTTACCAACACCGTAATTCAAATGTATCAATTTTTCCTCTGTCGGCTTTTTTCCTCGTCCAGGTTTTGAGTACACATGAGGCAACTGAAAAGACCATGCTTGGGTCAGGTGTACTTCAGTCATAAAAGCGACATCTTTGCTTTTTAGCACTTTAAAGAGATTTTTGCAGCAGATTTTTCCAGTGCAATACGTCATTTGATTTCTTAACTGCACTTTAATGGGCCTATTACTTAGAGATGAAACTTATTAACTTAATACCACATAGTTCGGGCTGAATTAACATTTTATATGTTAAGGCAACATTTAAAAACATACGGTGTTTTTACGTAGTCTCCTCTTGATGAAAGCATGTATGATTACATAGGTGGTATAACTTGGGAATAACGACCCATGCCATGATTTACAAAAAAGAAGTTCAAGTTTTTATTCCCTTGTAGCCCTTATACTTCTTTCATTCTCATTCCTTTATAACCCATGTAACTCTTCTTTATCTCCTCATTCTTTTTAGAAAACCATGACCTGAAATTTTTGAGTCTTTGCTATTTTTCACGCATTGTTTTATCTGCTTACATACAGTATTCCATTCGTTTCTGACAACAATCCTGTGAGACAGTTACTATTATCCCCAAGTTTTAGAAAGAAAACTGAGGGGATTAAATACGTTTATTGTTGTTCTTAGGTGCCACTGAGTCAGTTTTCACTCAGAGTGACCAATTGAAAATACCATGGCTTGGATCAGGCACACTTTAGTCCACAAAGTAACATCTTTGTTCTTAACACTTTAAAGAGGTCTTTTGCAGCAGATCTGACCAACTCAATATGTTGTCTGACCGCTTGACTGCTGCTTCCATAGGAATTCACTGTAAATCCCAATAAAATGAAAATCCCTGACAACTTCAGTATTTTCTCCATTTACCACGAGGTTGCTTAGTGGTCCAGATACAAGGATTTTTGTTTTATGTTGAGGTGTAAGACATATTGAAGGCTGTATAGTCTTTGATCTCCGTCAGCAAGGGCTTCAAACCCTCTTCACTTTCAGCAAGCAAGGTTGTATCATTTGTATATCGCAGGTTGTCAATGAGGCTTCCACCAATCCTGATGCCCTGCTCTTCTTCATATAGTCCAGCTTCTCAAATTATGTGCTCAGCATACAGACTAAGTATGGTGAAAGGATACAAGCCTGATGCATACCTGAGACATAGACCCCACAGTGCTGTATTAAAAATCCTGTTTCCTTTGACTGGCTTTCCCCCGTCCCCTGCACAGTGCTGTATTAAAAATCCTGTTTCCTTTGCTGGACTCTCTCCCCCAAAGCTTTGCATTTGAATCCTGCTTTTGCTTAGAGGTTATATGTAAACCCCATTGCACCTGCATAGTATGATTAAGAATGTTGCTGACATAACTTGTATGAACTCCCTACTTGTAAACCCCTTTAAAAGTAACCTGCCTGTCCACCCTTGGGGAACAGTCTTGGCAGCAGCAGCTCCAACTGACTCCTTTTCCTTGTACAATGAAATAAAATGTGCCTTTCCTGTTCTCCCACCTTGGTCTCTCGTTTACTGGCCAATACAAGTCATGTCCAGCAAGATCTGGGGGTTTTCACTCAGTAACATCCTTTTCCTGACTTTAAACCACACAGCATTCCATTGTTCTGTTCAAATGACTGCCTTTCAGTTTACGCACAGGTTCCCGATGAGCACAATTCAGTGTTCTGGAATTCCCATCCTTTGCAATGTTATCCATAATTTGTGATGCTCCACACAGTCTAATGCCTTTGTGTACTCAATGAAGTACAGGTAAAACATCTTTCTGGTATTCTCTGCTTTTGGCCAGGATGCATCTGACATCAGCAATTATATCCCTTGTTCCACGAACTCTTCTGAATCTGTCTTGAATTTCTGACAGTTCCCTGTTAATGTGCTGCTGCAACCATTTTTTAATTACCTTCAGCAAAATTTTACTCACACGTGATATTAACGATATTGTTTGATAATTTCCGCATTCCGTTGGACCACCTTTCTTTGGAATGAGCACAAAAATTTATCTCTTCCAGTCAGTTGGCCAGGAAGCTGTCTCCCAAATTCTTCGCATATATGAGTGAGCACCTCTAGTGCTGCATCCATTTGTTGAAATATCTCAATCTGCATTCCATCAATTCCTGGAGCCTTGTTTTTCACCAATGCCTGCCGTGAAGCCTGGACTTGTTCCTTCAATACCATCGGCTCTTGGTCATATGTTACCTTCTGAAACGGCTGAATGTCGACCAATTCTTTTCGGTACAGTGATTCTGTATATTCCTTTCATCTTCTTCTTCTTCTTTTTTTTTATTATTAACTTTTATTAAGCTTCAAGTGAACGTTTACAAATCCAATCAGTCTGTTACATATGTGTTTACATACATCTTACTCCGTACTCCCACCTGCTCTTCCCCTATTGAGTCAGCCCTTTCAGTCTCTCTCCTTTCATGACAATTTTGCCAGCTTCCCTCTCTCTCTATCCTCCCATCCTCCCTCCAGACAAGAGCTGCCAACACACTCTCAAGTGTCTACCTGATATAATTAGCTCACTCTTCATCAGCATCTCTCTCCCACCCGCTGACCAGTCCCTTTCATGTCTGATGAGTTGTCTTCGGGGATGGTTCCTGTCCTGTGCCGACAGAAGGTCTGGGGAGCATGGCCGCCGGGATTCCTCTAGTCTCAGTCAGACCATTAAGTATGGTCTTTTTATGAGAATTTGGGGTCTGCATCCCACTGATCTCCTGTTCCCTCAGGAGTTCTCTGTTGTGCTCCCTGTCAGGGCAGTCATCGATTGTGGCCGGGCATCAACTAGTTCTTCTGGTCTCAGGATGATGTAGGTCTCTGGTTCATGTGGCCCTTTCTGTCTCTTGGGCTCCTAGTTGTCGTGTGACCTTGGTGTTCTTCATTTTCCTTTGCTCCAGGTGGGTTGAGACCAATTGATGCATCTTAGATGGCCGCTTGTTAGCATTTAAGACCCCAGATGCCACATTTCAAAGTGGGATGCAGAATGTTTTCATAATAGAATTATTTTGCCAATTGACTTAGAAGTCCCCTCAAACCCTGTTCCCCAGACCCCCGCCCCTGCTCCGCTGACCTTTGAAGCATTCATTTTATCCCGGAAACTTCTTTGCTTTTGGTCCAGTCCAATTGAGCTGACCTTCCACGTATTGAGTGTTGTCTTTCCCTTCACCCAAAGCAGTTCTTATCTACTGATTAATCAATAAAAAACACTCTCACTCCCTCCCTCCCTCCCCCCTTCGTAACCACAAAAGTATGTGTTCTTCTCAGTTTATACTATTTCTCAAGATCTTATAATAGTGGTCTTATACAATATTTGTCCTTTTGCCTCTGACTAATTTCGCTTAGCATAATGCCTTCCAGGTTCCTCCATGTTATGAAATGTTTCACAGATTCGTCACTGTTCTTTATCGATGCGTAGTATTCCATTGTGTGAATATACCACAATTGATTTACCCATTCATCCGGTGATGGACACCTTGGTTGCTTCCAGCTTTTTGCTATTGTAAACAGTGCTGCAATAAACATGGGTGTGCATATATCTGTTTGTGTGAAGGCTCTTGTATCTCTAGGGTATATTCCGAGGAGTGGGATTTCTGGGTTGTATGGTAGTTCTATTTCTAATTGTTTAAGATAATGCCAGATAGATTTCCAAAGTGGTTATACCATTTTACATTCCCACCAGCAGTGTATAAGAGTTCCAATCTCTTCACAGCCTCTCCAACATTTATTATTTTGTGTTTTTTGGATTAATGCCAGCCTTGTTGGACTGAGATGGAATCTCATCGTAGTTGTAATTTGCATTTCTCTAATGGCTAATGATCGAGAGCATTTTCTCATGTGTCTGTTGGCGGCCTCAATATCTTCTTTAGTGAAATGTGTGTTCATATCCTTTGCCCACTTCTTGATTGGGTTGTTTGTCTTTTTGTGGTTGAGTTTTGACAGAATCATGTAGATTTTAGAGATCAAGCGCTGGTCTGAGATGTCATAGCTGAAAATTCTTCCCCAGTCTGTAGGTGGTCTTTTTACTCTTTTGGTGAAGTCTTTAGATGAGCATAGGTGTTTGATTTTTAGGAGCTCCCAGTTATCTGGTTTCTCTTCATCATTTTTGGTAATGTTTTGTATTCTGTTTATGCCTTGTATTAGGGCTCCTAGGGTTGTCCCTATTTTTTCTTCCATGATCTTTATCGTTTTAGTCTTTATGTTTAGGTCTTTGATCCACTTGGAGTTAGTTTTGGGCATGGTGTGAGGTATGGGTCCTGTTTCATTCTTTTGCAAATGGATATCCAGTTATGCCAGCACCATTTGTTAAAAAGACTATCTTTTCCCCAATTTACTGACACTGGGCCTTTGTCAAATATCAGCTGCTCATACGTGGATGGATTTATATCTGGGTTCTCAATTCTGTTCCATTGGTCTATGTGCCTGTTGTTGTACCAGTACTAGGCTGTTTTGACTACTGTGGCTGTATAATAGGTTCTGAAATCAGGTAGAGTGAGGCCTCCCACTTTCTTCTTCTTTTTCAGTAATGCTTTGCTTATCCGGGGCTTCTTTCCCTTCCATATGAAATTGGTAATTTGTTTCTCTATCCCCTTAAAATATGACATTGGAATTTGGATCAGAAGTACGTTATATGTATAGATGGCTTTTGGTAGAATAGACATTTTTACTATGTTAAGTCTTCCTATCCATGAGCAGGGTATGTTTTTCCACTTAAGTATGTCCTTTTGAATTTCTTGTAGTAGAGCTTTGTAGTTTTCTTTGTATAGGTCTTTTACATCCTTGGTAAGATTTATTCCTAAATATTTTATCTTCTTGGGGGCTACCGTGAATGGTACTGATTTGGTTATTTCCTCTTCGGTGTTCTTTTTGTTGATGTAGAGGAATCCAAGTGATTTTTGTATGTTTATTTTATAACCTGAGACTGCCAAACTCTTCTATTAGTTTCAGTAGTTTTCTGGAGGATTCCTTAGGGTTTTCTGTGTATAAGATCATGTCATCTGCAAATAGTGATAACTTTACTTCCTCCTTGCCAATCCGGATACCCTTTATTTCTTTGTCTAGCCTAATTGCCCTTGCTAGGACTTCAAGTACAATGTTGAATAAGAGCGGTGATAAAGGGCATCCTTGTCTGGTTCCCGTTCTCAAGGGAAATGCTTTCAGGTTCTCTCCATTTAGAGTGATATTGGCTGTTGGCTTTGCATAGATGCCCGTTATTATGTTGAGGAATTTTCCTTCAATTCCTATTTTGCTGAGAGTTTTTATCATAAATGGATGTTGGACTTTGTCAAATGCCTTTTCTGCATCAATTGATAAGATCATGTGGTTTTTGTCTTTTGTTTTATTTATGTGATGGATTACATTAATGGTTTTTCTGATATTAAACCAGCCTTGCATACCTGGTATAAATCCCACTTGATCAGGGTGAATTATTTTTTTGATGTGTTGTTGGATTCTATTGACTAGAATTTTGTTGAGGATTTTTGCATCTATGTTCATGAGGGATATAAGTCTATAATTTTCTTTTTTTGTAATGTCTTTACCTGGTTTTGGTATCAGGGAGATGGTGGCTTCATAGAATGAGTTGGGTAGTATTCCATCATTTTCTATGCTTTGGAATACCTTCAGTAGTAGTGGTGTTAACTCTTCTCTGAAAGTTTGGTAGAACTCTGCAGTGAAGGTGTCCGGGCCAGGGCATTTTTTTGTTGGAAGTTTTTTGATTACCGTTTCAATTTCTTTTTTTGTTATGGGTCTATTTAGTTGTTCTGCTTCTGAATGTGTTAGTTTAGGTAGGTAGTGTTTTTCTAGGAATTCATCCATTTCTTCTAGGTTTTCAAATTTGTTAGAGTACAATTTTTCATAATAATCTGAAATGATTCTTTTAATTTCATTTGGTTCTGTTGTGATGTGGTCCTTCTCGTTTCTCATTCGGGTTATTTGTTTCCTTTCCTGTATTTCTTTAGTCAGTCTAGCCAATGGTTTATCAATTTTGTTAATTTTTTCAAAGAACCAGCTTTTGGCTTTGTTAATTCTTTCAATTGTTTTTCTGTTCTCTAATTCATTTAGTTCAGCTCTAATTTTTATTATTTGTTTTCTTCTGGTGCCTGATGGGTTCTTTTGTTGCTCACTTTCTATTTGTTCAAGTTGTAGGGACAGTTCTCTGATTTTGGCTCTTTCTTCTTTTTGTATGTGTGCATTTATCGATATAAATTGGCCTCTGAGCACTGCTTTTGCTGTGTTCCAGAGGTTTTGATAGGAAGTATTTTCATTCTCGTTGCATTCTATGAATTTCCTTATTCCCTCCTTGATGTCTTCTATAACCCAGTCTTTTTTCAGGAGGGTATTGTTCAGTTTCCAAGTATTTGATTTCTTTTCCCTAGTTTTTCTGTTACTGATTTCTAGTTTTATTGCCGTGTGGTCTGAGAAGATGCTTTGTAATATTTCGATGCTTTGGACTCTGCAGAGATTTGTTTTATGACCTAATATGTGGTCTATTCTACAGAATGTTCCATGTGCACTAGAAAAAAAAGTATACTTTGCTGTAGTTGGGTGGAGAGTTCTGTATAAGTCAATGAGGTCAAGTTGGTTGATTGTTGTAAGTAGGTCTTCCGTGTCTCTATTGAGCTTCTTACTGGGTGTCCCGTCCTTCTCCGAAAGTGGTGTGTTGAAGTCTCCTACTATAACTGTGGAGGTGTCTATCTCACTTTTCAATTCTGTTAAAATTTGATTTATGTATCTTGCAGCCCTGTCATTGGGTGCATAAATATTTAATATGGTTATGTCTTCCTGATCAATTGTCCCTTTTATCATTATATAGTGTTCTTGTTTATCCTTTGTGGTGGATTTAAGTCTAAAGTCTATTTTGTCAGAAATTAATATTGCTACTCCTCTTCTTTTTTGCTTACTGTTTGCTTGATATATTTTTTTCCATCCTTTGAGTTTTAGTTTGTGTCTCTAAGTCTAAGGTGTGTCTCTTGTAGGCAGCATATAGATGGATCATGTTTCTTTATCCAGTCCGTGACTCTCTGTCTCTTTATTGGTGCATTTAGTCCATTTACATTCAGTGTAATTATAGATAAATAAGTTTTTAGTGTTGTCATTTTGATGCCTTTTCATGTGTGTTGCTGGCAACTTCATTTTTCCACATACTTTTTTGTGCTGAGACGTTTTTCTTAGTAAACTGTGAGATCCTCATTTTCATAGTGTTTGACTTTATGTTAGTTGAGTCCTTACGTTTTTCTTGGCTTTTATCTTGAGTTATGGAGTTGTTATACCTTTTTGTGGTTACCTTATTATTTACCCCTATTTTTCTAAGTAAAAACCTAACTTGTATCATTCTATATCGCCTTGTATCACTCTCCATCTGGCAGTTCAATGCCTCCTGTATTTAGTCCCTCTTTTTGATTATTGTGATCTTTTACCTGTTGACTTCCATGATTCCCTGTTACGTGTATTTTTTTTTTTTTAATTAATCTTAATTTGTTTGTTTTTGTGATTTCCCTATTTGAGTTGATATCAGGACATTCTGTTTTGTGACCTTGTGTTGTGCTGGTATCTGATATTATTGGTTTTCTGACCAAACAATATCCTTTAGTATTTCTTGTAGCTTTGGTTTGGTTTTTGCAAATTCTCTAAACTTGTGTTTATCTGTAAATATCTTAATTTCGCCTTCATATTTCAGAGAGAGTTTTGCTGGATATATGATCCTTGGCTGGCAGTTTTTCTCCTTCAGTGCTCTGTATATGTCATCCCATTCCCTTCTTGCCTGCATGGTTTCTGCTGAGTAGTCTGAACTTAGATTCTCCCTTGAAGGAAACCTTTCTTTTCTCCCTGGCTGCTTTTAGAATTTTCTGTTTTTCTTTGGTTTTGGCGAGTTTGATGATAATATGTCTTGGTGTTTTTCTTTTTGGATCAATCTTAAATGGGGTTCGATGAGCATCTTGGATAGATATCCTTTCGTCTTTCATGATGTCAGGGAAGTTTTCTGTCAGGAGTTCTTCAAGTATTTTCTCTGTGTTTTCTGTCCCCCCTCCCTGTTCTGGGACTCCAATCACTCGCAAGTTATCCTTCTTGATAGAGTCCCACATGATTCTTAGGGTTTCTTCATTTTTTTTAATTCTTTTATCTGATTTTTTTTCAGCTATGTTGGTGTTGATTCCCTGGTCCTCCAGCTGTCCCAGTCTGCATTCTAATTGCTCGAGTCTGCTCCTCTGACTTCCTATTGTGTTCTCTAATTCTATAATTTTATTGTTAATGTTTTGGATTTCTACATGCTGTCTCTCTATGGATTCTTGCAACTTATTAATTTTTCCACTATGTTCTTGAATAATCTTTTTGAGTTCTTCAACAGTTTTATCGGTGTGTTCCTTGGCTTTTTCTGCAGTTTGCCTTATTTTGTTTGTGATGTCTTTAAGCATTCTGTAAATCAGTTTTTTATATTCTGTATCTGATAATTCCAGGATTGTATCTTCATTTGGGAAAGATTTTGATTCTTTTGTTTGGGGGGTTGGAGAAGCTGTCATGGTCTGCTTCTTTATGTGGTTTGATATGGACTACTGTCTCCGAGCCATCACTGGGAAACTAGTTTTTCCAGAAAATCCTCTAAAAAAAAATGCAGTCAGATCCCTATCAGAGTTCTCCCTCTGGCTCAGGCTATTCGGATGTTAATGAAGCCGCCTGGGGAGGGTGGGGGAAGGATCAGAGAGATAGGAGAGTAGCACCTCAGAATATAGCCAGAGTTGCTTGTCTTGCTTGGAATGACTATTATATCTGAGATTTTCACGGGGCGCGTCGCCTATGTGTGCTGGCTGTGTGGAGATTGCCCCCGGGGGGTCTGGCCCACTGGAGTCACGGTCAGATCCTCCGCTGCAAGCCTGGGACGGTGCACTCCCGCCTCCAAAATCAGTCGCTGCCTCCCGGGGATTCCCCGTCCCGCCTACCGCGTCGCCGCACCGTCCCAGAGAACCGGCTGGGCTCCCCTCCTGGGTCAGCTCAGGCGAGCGGAGCAGCTCCCCACGCCTGCACCGCGACCGCACGTCCCGACTGGGACGCCACTCTCCCCGCTCCAAGACCCGTCACTGTCTCCTGGGGACTTCTCCCACCGGCTGCGTTGCCACGCCGCCCACGCGAACCGGCTGGGCCCCCCCCCGGGGTCAGTTCAGGGGGGTGGAGCTGCTCCCCGTGCCCACGCCCCACCAAAATCCTGGTGGGACGGCTCCCCGGCTGGGACGCTGCTCTCCCCGCTCCAAGGCCAGTCACTGCCTCCCGGGGACTTCTCCCACCGGCTGCGCCGCCATGCCGCAGCGTGAACCAGCTGGGCCCCCTCCCGGAATGAGTTCGGGGGCTAGGGCTAGGCCCCTTGTTTGTGCCGTCTGCCCCCCTGGGCTTTGCCCCAAATCGGGCGCTGAAGGTCACCTGACTGGTACGCTGGCTCCAGGCTCTGAAAACAATCGCTGCCTCCCTGTATTTGTTCGTTCTCCATCTCTAAATCTGTGTTTGTTGTTCAGGGTTCGTTGATTGTTATGTATGTGATCGATTCACTTGTTTTTCCGAGTCTTTGTTGCAAGAGGGATCCGCGGTAGCATCCACCTAGTCCGCCATCTTGGCCCCGCCCTCTCCTTTCATCTTCTTTTGATGCTTCCCAGGCTTATACAAAATCTTCTAAGTGGCAGAAGTGAGATTTAAATACAGATCGAGTCTTCAAATTCTTTAGTCTTAGCCAGTACACAATATGCATTTGTAATGCATTTGTTTTATCTTCCTAATTTTGTCAATGTATTACTGCATACCACCACCAATCTTTCAGATTGTTGTTGTACTGTGGTGGCTCGCATGTTGCTATGATTCTGGAAGCTATGCAATTGGTATTTCAAATACCTGGAGGGTTGCTCATGGTGGACAGGATTCAGCAGTGCTTCCAGACTAAGACTAGGAAGAAAGGCTTGGTGCTCTTCTTCATAAAATTAGTCAATAAAATCTTTATGAATCACAACAAAGTCCTGTTAGGATAAAATGGTGCAGGACCAGGCAACATCTCATTCTGTTATGCATGGGGTAGCCACAAGTCAGAGCTGACTTGATAGCAACTAACAACAATAATGAAGTACAGCAAACCAAAATCGGTGGCTTAAAACAACAATAATCATTTATTTTACCCTTGAATCTGCAATTAGGATAGTGTAAGGTGGGGAAGGCTAGTTTCTGCTCTACTCAGCATCAGCTGGGACAGCTCAGCTATATGTGGGAGGATCCACTTCCAAGACTGCTCACTCTCCTTGCTGGAAAGGTGGTGGTGGCTTTTGGCTCTTCTCCACAGAGGTCTCTCCATGGGGTGGCTGAGTTCCAACAACAAGCAATTCATGAAACAGAAAGTAGTAATGGCCAATTTATCAGGGTATGAGCAAAAAATAGCTGGCACAGTGCCACTTCTATGGCCAAAGCAGTCATAGAACCCAGAGGTAAGGGGAGAAATCACGGATACCAACTCTCAATGGGTGGTTGTTGTTAGGTGCTGTCCAATCAGTTCTTACTCAAAGTGACCCTGTGTACAACAGAACTAAACAATGCCTGGTCCTGTGGCATTCTCACAATCATTGCTATGTTTGAGCCCACCGCTTCAGCAACTGTGTCAATCCATCTCATTGAGGGTCTTCCCTTTTTCTCTGACCCTCTATTTTACTAAGCATGATGTCCTTTTCCAGGGGCTGGTCCCTCCTGATAACAAAGTCTCACCATCCTTGCTTCCAAAGAACATTCTAGTTGTACTTCTTTCAAGATAGATTTGTATAGTCTTTTGGCAGTCCACGGTATAGTCAATATTCCTAGCCAATACCACGATTCAAAGACATCAATTCTTCTTCAATCTTCCTTATTCATTCTTCAGCTTTCACATGCATATGAGGCGAATGAAAACACCATGGCTTGGGTCAGACGCATGTTAGTCCTCAAAGTGATATCTTTGCTTTCTAACACTTTAAAGACATGTCTTGCAGCAGATTTGCCCAACGTAACACATCGTCTGATTTCTTGACTGCTGCTTCCATGGGCGCTGAATATGGATCCAAGGAAAATGAAATCTCTGACAACTTCAATCTTTTCTCCTTTTATCATGATATTGTTTATTGGCCCTTGCTTGCTGAAAGTGAAGAGGACTTGAAGCACTTATTGACAAAGATCATAGACCACAGCATTCAGTACAGATTATACCTCAACATAAAGAAAACAAAAATCCTCAGAAATGGACTATGATAAATGGAGAAAAGATTGATGTTGTCAAGAATTTCATTTTGCTTGGATCCACAATCTCAGTGGGAGGAGTGCCCCAAAATGCTCAGGTCCATGATGTCAAACTCCTGCAACCTTAAGATTCCCAGTTCAGTGATGATTTTATTAAATTGAGAAATTCCTCAACTTATGAATGCTCTCCTCCCTCATGACTTTGCAGATAAATATATCTAAATAGTGTCTTCTTAGAGCACAGAAGATAATGGATATCTTTTTCATTTATCCTACACATTCTCCTATTTTTAATTGTAATTGCTTTTGTATACATACTATTTGTTTCTGAATGAAAAACCTTGGTTTAACAGGACTTTCTATTTTCATGCCTTCTCAGCAGTTTCTTTGTTAACATTTGATAGCTTCAGTTAACTTTACATCTTTTTATTACACAGTGACCTCAGTAGTTTCTGAATTCCATTTTAATTAGTTTTCCAGAATATCGTCAACTGAGTGTGATCTGCTGAAGTGAATTCTTTGCTTAGCAACTAACTAGTATGGAGTTTCTACCCTCATGCCAAGTAGATTTTCTATTTAACAGTTTCAACACATTTTTCTCCCTTTAGAAAGCTGTTATTCTACCAGTTCCGTCATTTTGGGCAAGACCATTTCTCTCCAGGTATTTCTTGGGCAAAACTTTCCTATATTACACTGGCTTGTCCTCTCTGCTTTGGCCAAGCAAAACAAAAGTTTTCTCCCTCTTTATTGTTTACATCACCCCATTCCTCTACCCCATGATGCTTACAGTCACAAACACACTGCAGGAATATGAATGTACACTGTTCTTCACCTGCAGCAGACATAGTAATCAATCACTGCTCTCTCTCCCACTGAGCCTAGACCATGGCCCCACATCGTTCTCTACAAAATACCCCAGGCAGCTGTTACTGATCTCAAAATGAGATTCACCTGATTTCAGGGATTTATACTATTCCCGCTCTCTAGAATATCTCCTCTTCTTCAACAATGACAATTAAGACTTATCATTCAAGGTGGTACAGTGGTTATGCACTTAGGCTGCTAACCAAAAGGTCAGCAGTTCGACTCCACCAGCTTCTCCTTGGAAGCCCTATGGGGCAGTTCTACCCTATCCTATAGGGTTGCTATGAGATGAAATCCACTCGAAGGCAATGGTTTTTATCTTTCAAACATCATTCCAGATTCCTTATTTTTACTGAAGAACCCTTCCTGCTGTGCAGCCTGCATCCATTCTCTGATATACCTGGAGCCATACCTTGTACCATCTATAGTGCTAGCTGTTCCCAGTTCCTGGGCCCAATAATAACTTCAGCCAGGGAATGTTTAGAATTACTTATATCCCAATATTAGGGACTCAGGGTTAAATCACTCAGATAGCTCTTCTAGCCCTGGGCTTGGGCTCTAATCCCAATAGCAGACTTGTACCTTATCCCAGGTATTCAGTCCCACTTTATGACTAGGGGGTCCGAACCCTGCTTTGCCTTTGCCAGGCCCTAGCTTCTACTCTCTGCCTCCCATACATAGGGTCTTATGCCCAAGCTCCCATTTCACCTTCATGCTCTATACTTGCCCTATTTATTTCTGACTAAACTCCTGGGAGTTCATCACTCAGGGAAATTAAATAAATTTCAATGTATGTTTTGGTCACTTGTGGGGAAGCCCGGCAGGTCCTATTAGGCTCTCTGGTACCAAATGCTCTCTCTTCAAAAAATGTGTCCTGATCAAGAACCTGGACTTGTTCTCATTACCTACAGCTGGATCTGTTCCCCACTACAGAAGACAAGTCTATTTATTAGATCTGATCCATCCCAGTTTTTCCCATTTGGCTAAATATTACCAGCTCATCCCTGACTGGGATACCAGATATGACAATTTGATTCCAATTATTGCAGTGAATTGACCGTAGCATGTAAACATCCCTCTGAAAACTATGGTGCTTGTATTTTTGGTAGTTGTATTTATCCTGCTTCCTAGATGTATGAGTATAAAGAATAAGGACAGCAGTGCACATCTCTTCCTTTGTAACTCTCTATACTAACCAATTAGAAGTTTGGTTGTACACCACGGGTATCTAATAAATACTGCAGCTGATGCCTGGAATAAAATCTGAAAGAAATATATTCAGTGGCATGAATCTCTCTGAATGACACTGTACATAATGGATTAGATTAAGCATTATGAAGGATACCCTTTCAATTTTACAGTTTCATTTCTGAGTTAGATTCCTTAATCACTCTTGGAATAAGACACCTGACACCTGTGCTTTAATCTTTGTTTCTAGGGTGCTCATGTGGACATCTTTGAAATAATTCAGATTGAAAATGAGATTTCAAGAAAGTCTTTCACTAGAAGGGGGTATTGTTCTCTTTGAATTGCATCTAAAGCCACCGTTTTTCATTCTTTCATTAACTTTTTATCCCATAACTCATTTTTATAATTAGACATTAGCCAAAATATTTTAATTTGCAGAATGAATCCTGCTCAGTTTTCCAACAAAAAATACAATGGAAGCAAAAGCTCTGAAGAGGTGATACAGGGGTATGTCTTTAATATCATGACCCATTCTTCTACATGGAAACCCTGCTGGCATACTGGTTAAGAGCTATGCCTGCTAACCAAAAGGTCGGCAGTTCAAATCCACCAGGTGCTCCTTGGAAACTCTTGGGGGCAGTTCTACTGTCCTATAGGGTCGCTATGAGTCAGAATCAACTCAACAGCAGAGGGTTGTATTCTTCTACATTGATTATATAGGATAACACATACATTTTCAGCCACCAACAAGTTCTGCATTTATATAAATCAGATGGCCATTAAAAGCAAAGCTTAAAATACTTTTTTGAGTGTAAAAGAACTTTAAGCTTACTTTATCAATCCAGTTACTTTCCTCTGGAGGCATTACATCGTTTCCCATTTTAAAAGATGTTTGCGAGTTTGTGTTTTATTTGTTTCAATTATCTATTGCTGCGAATCCATCCACCCCAAAACTTAAGTTTTTAAACCAATTTATTACTTCTGGAGTGAAGAAGTGACTCTTCCCAAGGCCCTGCTAAGCACTTACCTTACAAAAGCGTTCTGATACTAGTATCTGTATGTAGTTCTTGCTATTATCTTTCATGCCGTTATAGTTCATTGTCTACTTTTCTTGATATTAAATATTTGGCTATAATATAATTTGGGCTATTTAAAAACGGGTATCCAATTTAAGTAATTAAATTTAACACGTCCTGGATAATTAAAGGATTCCACTATATACAAATGTTAAAACTGAAATAAGTATTCATGTTAATGGAGGTGCCCTTCTCCCAATCCAAAGGATTCTTTTGGAGCTAAAGACTGCTGAACTCTCTTCACCTCCTCGCTCACCCTTCCCAGAATGTGTGGGGGGAGAATAAAGCAGGCAGGATTCATCCACCTACTCATTTCGTCCCCTTGGGAACTGACTTACTTGTTCACAGGGAACATGGGTTAAGCTCAATGTTTTATGGGGAAGGTCACACGAGAGTAGGTTTCTGGAGGCTCACCACTGCCACTGAGTGGGTGGACAAATATCAAATTCTGGTATTTAGTATCAGGAAGCACAAAACCGTTCTTCATTACATCTTCATCACTACAAGTGTTGATATTCTGATCTCCTATCTACAAACTCCTTTGTCTTTTTTTCTCAGTGAATTCAGACCCTGGGAGGGGAAGAAGGCTGTTATTTGCTGAGGCACTCAATTCTCAACAACTCCTCCTTTATCATCAAAAAAGACTTGTTGAGCATTTCCTATGTGCCAAGGCATAGGAGTATACACTTTGTGTGCATTATCTCATTTAATCTAATTATGACAAAGGTCAAAGAAACTGCACAATATAATTGGGGGTTTGTGGTTGTTTCTGGAGTTCCTCGGTGCAACTCGGTTAATGCACACAAGATCAGTGGTTCAAATCCACCCAGGGGCCTCTCAGAAGAAAGTCCTGGCAATTTACTTCCAAAAAATAAGGCACTGAAATTCCTGTGCAGCACAGTTTTACTCTGACATGCACATGGAGTTGATATGAATTGGAATCAACTCAACAGCAACTAGTTGGTTGATGGTTGTTTCCAAAGTTGCCGCCATTAATTCCTCCACTCCTTATATGCACACACCTCTCAGAACAGCAAGAGCTGGAGTCTATTTAGCCTCTCATTCTATCTAGGCTAGCCTTAAGACTTGTCAATAGACTGCTGCAAAAGTAACATTCTGGGCCTTCTAAGGCCAGGCCTTAAGGGGCCTGGTGGCTTCCACTTCCTTTCTCTCAAAAAGCCAGCTCCCTATAATGAAGCCTGGACTAGACTTCTGAATGACAAAAAAAAAAAAAAAAAAAGCCGGAGAAAGAATGGCCTCGTGGAAGAATGTGAGATGCCAAACATATGAGTGTGGCCTTCTTGAACCTCCCAACCCAGTCCAGCTTAGCCTAGGTACCAGTTGAATGCAGCTGAATGAGTGGCTCCAGCCAATTTCCTCTGGACTAGAAGTACCCAGCCAAGCCCAGCCTGAATGCCCAACCGAAAGAGTTATGAGAAATAAATTGTTGTTTTAAGACACTAAAGTTTTGGGTGGGCTGATACACACCAATAGACTAGAAGAGAAATGAAATACAAACTTCCAAGCACCTTTTAAAATGGCAAATGTTGTCAATGTTACAGTGTAACAAGAATTCAAAACAACCTATATGACTTATTAAAATGTAAAGTCATGATGTATCTGCCTATAGTACACCAAGTGTCCGAGTCATTCAAGCCTCGAATTGCAATACTGAAGAATTCTATGGGTAAAATAAGAAGCCCTGGTGGTGCAGTGGTTAAGCACTCTGCTGCTAACCAAAAGGTCAGCGGTTTAAACCCACCAACTGCTCTGCAGGAGAAAGATGTAGCAGTTCGCTTCTGTAAAACTCACATCCTTGGAAACCCCATGAGACAGCTCTAACCTGTCTTCTAGGGTCACTATGAGTTGGAAATTGAGCTTGACAGCAAATAAAAATATGGCAAAATATTGAACAACAAAGGAAGCATCAAAAGAAGATGGAGGAAATAAACAGTCACTGTACCAAAAAGAATTGGTCGATATTCAACAATTTCAAGAGGTAGCATATGATGAAGAACTGATTGTACTGAAGGAAGAAGTCCAAGTTTCCCTGAAGATACTGGCAAAAAACGAGACTCCAGGAATTGATGGAACACCAGTTGAGGTGTTTCAACAAACGGATGTAACACTGGACACACTCACTTGTCTATCCCAAGAAATGTGGAAGACACCTATCTGGCCAGCTGACTGGAAGAGATTCATACAAGCGCCCATACCAAAGAAAGGTGATCCAAATGAATGCAGAAATTATCGAACAATATCATTAATATCACGCATAAATAAAATTTTGCTGAAGATCATTCAAAAACAGTTGCAGTAGTACATCTACAGGGAACTGCAAGAAATTCAAGCTGGATTCAGAAGAGTTCATGGAACAAGCGATATCAATGCTGATGTCAGATGGATCCTGGCTGAGAGCAGAGAATACTAGAAAGATGTTTACCTGTGTTTTATTGACTATACAAAGGCACTGGACTGTGTGGATCATAACAAATTATGGATAACACTGAGAAGAATGGTAATTCCAGAACACTTAATTGTGCTCACAAGGAACCTGTAGATAGATCAACAGGCAGTTGTTCCAACAGAACAAAGGGATTCTGCATGGTTTAAAGTCAAGAAAGGTGTGTGTCAGGGTTGTATCCTTTCACCATACTTATTCAATCTATACACTGAGCACATAATTGGAGAAGCTAGACTATATGAAGAACTGGAAAAAGACTCATTAACAATCTGCAATATGCCGAAGACAAAACCTCGCTTGTTTAAAGTGAAGAGGACTGGAAGTACTCATTGAAGATCAAAGACTTCAGCCTTCAGTATGGATTATACCTCACTATAAAGAAAACAAAGATCCTCACAACTAGATCAATAAGCAACATCATGATAAATGGAGAAAATATTGAAGTTGTCAAAAATTTCATTTTACTTGGATCCACAATCAACGCCCACAGAAGTAGCGGTCAAGAAATCAAATGACATATTGCATCGGAAAAATCTGCTGCAAAAGATCTCTTTAAAAGTGTTAAAGAGCAAAGATGTCATTTTGAGGACTAAGCTGTGCCTGACCCAAGCCATGATATTTTCAATCACCTCATATGTATTTTCATATGTATAGGAAGGCTGAACAATGAATAAGGAAAACCAAAGAATCAATGTGTTTGAATTATGGTGTTGGTGAGGAATATTGAATGTACCATGGACTGCCAGAAGAACAGAGCCCTGGTGGCACAGTGGTTAAGAACTCAGGTTGTTAACCAAGAGGTCGGCAGTTCGAATCTACCAGCTGCTCCTTGGAAACACTATGGGGCAGTTCTACTCCATCCTATAGGATCGCTATGAGTAGGAATAGATTTGACAGCAATGGAGTTGGGTTTGGCCAGAAGAGCAAACAAATTTGTCTTGGAGAAGCACAGCCAGAATGCTCCTTAGAAAAAAGGATAGCAAGACTCTCACATACTTTCGACATGTTATCAGGAGGGACCAGTCCCTAGAGAAGGACATCACGCTTGGTAAAGTAGAGGGTCATCGAAAGAGGAAGACTTTCAATGAGATGGACTGACACAGTAGCTGCCAACAATGGGTCCAAGAATGGCAACGACTGTGGGCAGTGTTTTATTCTGCTGTATGTGGGTCACTATGAGTTGGAACTGTCTCAATGCCGCCTAGTAACAACAACAGGCCTGGCACTGTTCTAAGCGCTTTTCATCTATTAGCATATTTTATCTACTTAACAACCCTGTGAGGCAGGTCCTACTTATGTCCTCATTTTCAGATTGGGAAACTGAGGTACAAACTGCCTAAGCAACTCCCTCAAGGGATCGCTGCATTAAATGGTAGACTCAGGATTCAAGCCTAGGCAGTCTGGCTTCCAAATCCGTACTGTATCCAACACTCTTTCCTGCCTGAATAATGTTCACTCAAGGACTGGGAAGATATAGCTACTAAAATTTTGACATTCATGTATTATAAAATTTTTATGCATATTTATAATAAAATAGCTGTCTAACAGTATATTCAGCCTAACAGTATATTCTCCTTTAACACTCGTAATTTTTAAAGATGTTTTTGGGATACTGAATCAGCTATTAGGCTGTGTGAGTGTGCATGTCTGTGTGTATTTTTGCTGTGCTTAACTGTATTTTTTTTTCCCCAATTACTCATTAAAAAAGAAAGAATAGGGAGCCCTGGAAATAATGAGCATTGTAGAGAAGGTAGGAAGAACAATGGTGAAGACTATTCATAAGTTTCACATGAATTTCTTGATGCATATTTTTCCACTTCTTGCCTAGGTAAGCAAGCTGATTTTTCTCCAGTTTGTCTTCCATGAGGTGGGGACTGGTCAGATGTATATAGACTTATGGACAGGGATGTGTCCATTAGTGACCAGCACTTTCTGAAATTTCCTTTAATGTTCCTAGGGCTACCTCTTACTGTGAATAAAACGGGCCACCATGTTCCTTCCCTGCTATTCAGCATCTTTTGGCTTTCAGACTTCAAGCACCTACTGGTGATATCCAGCTTATTCTCTTGTCCATGTGGGTGTAAGATGCTTTCACAGAAACCTGGCACAGTAGGCTGGGCTGGCCAAAGAGTCCCAAGAGGGGTGTTTTGAGCGTCCTGCAGGCTCCACCCTATTTCACTCTGCTATTGAATTCAGATAAGCAGCTTAACCTCATGTAGCCTTAGTTTTCTTTGAGAGAGAGAGAACACCCCTTGCTCCACTACCCCCACAGGGTTTTTTTTGAAGATGGAATTAAAAATTAAAATATTGAATGAGCTAATATGTGGGAAAGTCATTTTCCACTCTAAAGACAGGTATTACTTCTATTACTGAAGGAGAAATTTCATACAAGCCTTTTAAAGCAATGCCTATTAAAACAATAATTTAAGTGAGAGCCTTCCTGGATTCTTAAAAGTACTGCTGTGAGTTCAACACAAAGAAGCTTTTATTTAGAGCATAAATTGGATTTCCGTTTGCAAAGGAAAGCATGAGATAATGCTGTTTGTATTAATTTGACAGTGGAGTGGCTCTTCAGTATTGGCCAAGAATCTAATATTGGATCATAGCAAAACACAACCACTTGCTTCCTGAAATTGCATCCATAAAGATCCCAAGGTAAATGGCTGCCTCTGACAGACCATTTACCAAGACTGCGAGGCTTCACGTTCAGAGCACTAAAAAATGCCCAGCTCCATCTTTCCTGGTCAATATACACTTGGCTCTCCAGTTTGAGGTCCTGCCCCTATTGAAACTTCCAGGTAAGCTTCATATTCTGTGCTTTGGAGATCAATGTGGAACCTGTTCAGAACAGTTACCAGAAGACATGATCGGCTTCTCCTTCCTAATTGCATTTCTAAGATTAATATAGGCTAAAGCGTTTACTTCAAAAGAAACTAGAGAATTTGTCCAATCACACATTCTTGTCCATGTTAGGTAATTCAATATTAAGCTGACTCAATTTAAATTCATCAGTTTTTATCCTCTAAATTTCAAATGTAAAGCAAGGAAAAATTAACTAATGATGCTGTTATTAAGAGACTTTATTGCACTGTATTTTAGAAGCAACCCATTTAAAGAAAAAGATAGCTGGCTTTGCAACAGCACATTTAAATAGTTCTCATAAGACATTTCCTAAGCTCAGGAGAACTGAAATTTTAAAGGTTAATTAAACATTTTTCTAACAATTATCTCAAGCACTTTAAAATGTTTAGTAATATTTTAAAAACAATGTTGAAAAATTAAGTTGCAGATTTCCTTAAATGAGCTGCATAAGCTTGATTATGTTTTCTTTAACCACAGTGGTATTAGTTACCATCCAGTCGATTCTGATTCATATTTAAGTACAAATCCTAGAAGACATACTTAAGGTAAAATTATTTTTTAAAGTGCACTATAGTTTACTTGGGCTCAAACATACCAATGATTGTGAGGATGGCACAAGACTGGGCACTGTTTTGTTCTGTTGTACACAGGGTCTTTATGAGTTAGAACCAACTCAACAGCACCTAACACCACCACAATAAAAAACCCCACCACAATAGATTCCTAAAAACCTCTCTTAATTATTAAATTCCCTGGAAGTCAGTTGTATACTGATAAAAGCAGGGTTATGCCTTCCCTCAAAAGTCTACAGTCCTTCCAATACTAATTAATGTGTGACCTATTTCACTCTGTCCTCTATCTCCCTGCCAGAATGTGTTTGTCTTTGAAAAGGTAAATATATAGAAAGTTATTTTTGTGGGTCTTCTCTGAATGCTTTTTATAAGCAACCAGAGTCCTGAGTTTTCAAATTCTATCCAAGGACTGAGTACAAACGTTCTGGCTATATTTTTCTGTACTTTTTTTTTTTTAATTAGCCCAAGGCTTGACTCAAAAAACAAACCATCCAACCCGTTGCCATCGAGTCCATTCAGACTCATAGCGACCGTAGTCTTAAGATTTCCCACCTCTATTTCTGTCAGCTGTGAACTCCTGTTCAGGCGAACATTTTTTTTTCCTAGAAAAGAGCAATTCCTGCAGTTTTTTCCAGCCCCTAGTCAAATGAGTCAGAATCGACTCGACAGCACTGGGTAGTCAAATGTAGGGGAAACCCTGCTGGCGCAGTGGTTAAGTGCTACGGCTGCTAACCAAAGGGTCAGCAGTTTGAATCCACCAGGCGCTCCTAAGAAACTGCGGGGCAGTTCTACCCTGTCCTATAGGTCAACAACTATGAGTTGGATTCGACTCAATGGCACTGGGTTTGGTTTTTTGGAGTCAAATGCATCCTACTTTTTTTTCACCTACTGCGAATGAAAGTTATCAGGAAAGAGAACCGAAGACAGTGACGAGCAAGGAATTAAGCACCCAGAGCACAGCTGCTCTGATTTGTGAATTCAACAAATCAACAAGTTTTCATTGAGCGCCTACTAGATGCGCGGCCTGAAGCAAAGAAGACGGTTGAGTAGGCCAGGTTCTAGACCTGGGAGATCAAGCTCGGGGATCCTACTGCAGAGATGATCTCATCCTGGGCGCTCCACCGCGAAACCTGCACTGGGCTGAGCGCCAGCTTGTCCTAGGACCCCACAGCCTGTTTCCCCTCATCCTCGCAGCCCCTTAGTTAACAAGCGTCTCCTGGGCTCCCGAAGGCAAAGGGTACCGTCGCAGTCTCAAGAGGCGAGTCTCAGGGAACCAACCCCTCGGTCACCTCGCCCCGGCCGGAACAAATGACAATGCTGGGAGCCCCATTCTCAAATATGCAGTAGAGTCCAAAGCGAGAGGAGCTACTATATGCATTTTCGATAAGCTCAGAGAAGAAACTGCTTTAAAAAAAAAGGGAAGGGGGGCCGGATGGAGCTTTGAGAAAGCGCCTGCTAATTCCCCGGACTTCTCTTAGCTGACCCGGGGAGCCACCCAGGGGGCGAGAATGGGTATCCTAGGGGATGTCAGCAGGCAAAGGGGATGAGAAAAGGGGCGAATGAAAACGGTTTCAATAAAATTCCCACGCGCTCAGCTAACCATGGCTTTGGCGGAGGAATCGAGCGCAGAGAACGCAAGGCGCACCGCACTGTGCAACTGGCACACTCGCCGGTTCCCGCTGCGCGGACTGACAAAAGGGCAGACGGACAAATCCGCCCGAGCGAGTGACTTACCTTCAGGGTTGGCGCTGATGAAGACCCGGACGCTGCGGCCGGCGGGCACGAGGTGAGAAGGCAGGGCGGTGAGGTTCCCGGAGAAAGCTGCCCGCCGAAGCGCAGAGTCCCGGGGACAGGGCAGCTTAGTGCCCGCTCCGGCCGGCCACATCGCCCTCTGGGAGGAACAGTCGCCGCCGGGTTCCTACTCCTGCTCCTCGGGTTCCTGCCCGCGACTCGCGGAACGACTAGGTCGATCCCCGCAGGCGGCGTGCCTCAGAGCTGCTCCGAGCCCGAAGCGCCGCCGGCGAGCTCCCTGGCGCGCTCCACCAGCCAGCGGGGAGCGGCCATACGGCCCCCTGTCGCCGCCGCCTCCTGCCCCTCTGTGCGTCCGCCTTGGCTCGCCGCAGGGGCTCAGCGCAGCAGCCGACGGGAGCGGGAGGTCAGCGTGGCGGCAGCTACGCGTGCGGCTCCCGTTTGCGCCGGGAAGCGCCGGTGCCGGCAGCCGAACCCGCGGCCATGTCCCCGCCCGCGCCTTCAGCGGGAGGAGGGGGCTGCCAGGTGGCGGGGACTGAGTGGGCGAGGAGAGAAGACCAAACTTTATCTGCGAAAGGCGTCCGAGTTTATCTGCAGGTGCTGGGCGTGGCGCCGGGATAACTGGCGGCTTTGAAGGGCGGCGGGGAGTGGGGGAAGGGGAGGGCGAGGCCTTCGGGGCTTCCCAGGTGCCTCCGGAGCTCCTCCGGGGACAAACCCGACCGCTCGTGGCTGCCTCCTAAGTGAAGAGCAATCAGTAAATTAGCCTGAGATTTCTGCTGTTCCCCCACCAACTCCTAAAGGTCAAAAAAGCCCTGAGCATTTTCGGGAATCCACGCGTCCAGCCGTTTGCGCCCTTTTGCCGAAGTGCAGGGAATCCGGCCTCAAAGTTAGACGCACGCCCCAAGACCGGCGCCCGAGGGTCTGAACCTTCGAAAGTGGGGACGGGGTCGGCGGTCCTGGAGGGAAGGTCACCGTCACCCCCTCTCTCCTGGCGGAGGGGACCGCGTCCTGCCGCTTCGCTAGTTCCTCACGCGCGGCCGAGCGGGGTTTTTATAACGAAGCGGCGCCTCTCACGTGCTCCTCGCCGCGTGGTCGCAGAAGCTTCCCGGGAGACACTCTCCGCGGGGAGCCCACCGGGCCTCTCAGCCTCGCTGGGGTTCTTTCTGCCCCCGCCGAGGCTCGTTCCCTGGCCGCTCCCCGGGTGCAGCGGCTCCGGGCCGGCCGGCCGCAAGAATGCCGGGAGCCCCGAGCCGCCCCGGGCGCGCCTGGGCCCGGCGACTCCGGGGCTCCCCGGAGCGCCGCCCAGCGCAACGTCTGGCAAGGCACGGGTGATCGCTAATTGAGGCGGAAAGTACTGGGGCTCAGAGTCGGTCTTGACTCATGGCCGGGGACGGATTACCCAATAAGCAAAGTACATTTGAGCTTGCGGTTATTTACTAATCTGTAGTGCACAATTTCACCTGTGCACTACGGATTTAGTAAGTGAACACAAGTAAACCCGTGCGCACCTTGTTTACTGGTTAATATGCCTCTGCCCACAGCTTCTTGTGCTACACTTCACACTCTTTTCTAAATCCGTGCAAAGCGTGTGTCAGCTCCCCCTGACGTTGATCGAGGGTGGCCAGAGCAGACGCAGAACTGCAACCCGGGGTACGGGCGCAAGGTGGAACGCGTGGGGGACCTGGTTGACTTGAAATGCAGAGGGACCCAGGCGTCGAAGTGCCAACTCCGGGCCACACCCCTCTGCAACCATGGAAATACTGGAAATTCCAGGACACTAAGGAGGACTTTGGGGAATAAAAGTGTGACTGTGTTGTGAGTGTTTGTGTGTCGGGGAAGGAGTGGAGGGTGGGGGCAGTATTGGGAAACTTGAGCTTTAACTGGAGTTTTGTCTCCAGACCCGTCATTCTGAGCTTTAGGGCGGGAACACCTGCTTAGGCAGGAAGAAGGGCGTTTCCAAATCCTTTAGACTAGAAGGGGTGGGTGAGCACAAGGTGAGGTCACCTCAGCCACCTGTTTTGTTACCTGCCTGGGGTCTCCTACTCCAGGCTGTCTCTCGCTGCGTCCAGACCTGCACTTCCTCTGGGTCCTGCTGGTGGCAGTGAAGTCCTATGGACTGTTTGTTTTGTTATCCCATCCCACCTCTAGCACAGGCTTTCTGGGGTAACCTCTTTGAAAGAGTTGGTTGTCTAGGTTTTTAAGGCTGTCTTTTCTTGAGTGGTGCAAAGTTAAGCACTTGTCTGCTGATAGGTTGTCAATTGAGTCCACCCAGAGACCATGGCCTCGCCATTTGTTTCCAAAAAATCTGCTGCTGAAAACCCCATGGAACACCGTTCTACTCTGACACACATGGGGTTCCCATGAGTCAGGAATCAACTCCACGGCAACTGGTTTGATTTTGGGTTTTCTCTGCTCCAGAGAAGCAAGGGGGCAGACAGCAGTTCTGACTTAGGGATGTTTTTGATACAACCCATAAAAGGAAGCTCTGATCATACTCAGGTATTTGTCCAGTTCATTCCCTTTAACAAATTACCTCCTCCCCCTTTTCCAACCTCGTCCCTCCCAGGTGGGAACCTTCTCCAGCAGGAAGGGTGTCTCTGAAAGATCCTTTGGCGTCCCAGGAGGTACAGGCTGGTTGCTGAGGGACAGGTTAGGATATACAGCACTTTTTGCATTATCATCCTATATGAACATACAGTATCTACTACTGGAGAAGGGAGCCAGGGCCACTTTATACCTGATGGCAGTATTGTTTATAAGGAACTGTTGAGGAGTCCCCAGATTGTCAAGGGCCTACTTTCCTTGCTCCCCCCCCGCCATATTTATTTGTTCATTGCTCTTTTAAAAATGGGATTAGTGTTTGTGTTCTGTGCCCTCTGCCTTAGATCTCAAAGTGTTACCCTTTCTTAAAATGACTTTGGGATTCTGGCAGCCTCTATAACCTAATTAACTGTTCTAAACAGGCTGGAGTTTAGCATCTGCCGGTGTCACTGCAGACCAAGGCCACAGAGGAGAATTTCAATTGTTTCTGGGGCCGTGCTTTTATAGGCTCGGGCTGTGGTTTGTATGGCCAGCTTTGCTTCAGGTAAAGCAGGCTGCTGTCTTTGAGGTATCAGAGAAGTTCCTGCCTAGGGATACTTGATTGCTCACCTCCCCCATCCCTACCCTGACCTCCCCCTATATCCTTCCCTCACCTTCTTCTTCCATTCTGTTTCATGCTATTAGCTGATACCCTAAAACCAAAGAATCATTTGTTAACATGCAAATGGCGTAAAGTGTTATGACATGGTGTTAACACCTTGTTATAAATTAGACTTTATTTCCTAAACTCAGGAACTTTTGACTACACAGGGGAGAGAGAAAAGAAAAAAAGAAGAAATGTGAAGAGGAACTAAAAGGCAAGGAGAGGGCATAAATATGGAAAGTAGGCTCTTAATTAAAATTTGGAGTCCATTGTATATATGTTTAAAATGTTTTACAAACATTTCCTCCTCTTCAATAAATATTTAAAATGTTTATATTAGTCCTATTTTATGCATAAGAAAACAAAGGTTCAAAAAAGTGAAGTGACCTGTCCAAGGTCACATATCTAGTTAATAGTTGAGCCAGATGTTTCGGCCCTGTCCCAGTTCTTATCGCAACACACCGTCTCTATTTTCTAATTTGTTGACATCTGGCTTGGCCAGCATCTTTAGTAACATGGAAAACAGATGCACAGACCTATGCTCACAGAAGTGGAAGACTGGTTAACACTTCTGCTTCCCAGATAGGAAAGACTATGTCCACAAGATCACACAGGACTAGACTCTTTCAACTTCTAAGATGGAGCTGGATGACAAAGACTTCCAAACTTCTTGTCTGCTTCAGGTCCTGCTCCTTTCTTATGAGACCAAAGGTAAATCTATACTATCCCTGAAGCAGGCTGGATATGCTATCACGAGGGACCAGTCCTTGGAGAAGGGCATCATGCTTGGTATAGGGTCAGCGAAAAAGAGGAAGACCCTCAAAGAGATAAATAGACACAACAGTGGGCCCAAGCATAGCAACGATTGTGAAGATGGCACAGGACTGGGCAGCGTCTCGTTCTGTTGTATGTAGGGTTGCTATGTACCAACTCAACGGCGTCTAACAGCAACAACAACAGAAATGGAAAGACAAAAGTACATGAAAAATGGGCCTAGGGCCAAATGATATTGAACAGTTATTTTCCCTAAAACAGAAATTCCTTTGTCCATCCTTTCACCCACTTTCTATTAACAAGCTAGAGGACCAAGAGAGGATTAGCTATCCTGAGTTTATCAAACAGTGGTCCTAGATCAAAGGGCTGCTCAGAGGTAAAATTACTGCTAGGTTTGTTTTACTCATGGACCTAGAAGGAAGGAACCTTGTGATCATGGAATCCAACCCCCGCCTTTTGATGTGTGGGTGATGCCCCTCCCACAAAATATAATTTTATGCAAATGAAGGAGAAAGGAAAACTAATGTCTGATAATACCAATATATTCAGTATTTTTTTTTACTATATGCCAGATACTACATTAGGCTTTTAATGTGTTTGAGCAAGTGACACCTGTTATCACCTCCAGGGGAGGAGTTTCACTATATGGAATATAGCAAAGAGTGTGACAGTGCCTGCCACCAGGAGCAGTAACCTTAGGATGTCAACACATTCCATGGCTTGTAGATATCATAATGCCAGTAAAAACATGAGTCATGCAGGCACTGGTTGGAACAATGTTTTACTCACATGGGGAAGAGACAGAGCAAGATCAGCTTCAGTGGTGGGTACCTGTCCCTCAGGGTCAGTGTGCCACTTCCTGCAGCCAAGGATGATGTTCTGCATGGACCCATCTTGTGCTGCAGAATAGAGACCCTGTTGGGAACACATATAGCAGTGGGGTTGGCCAGGTGCCACATAACACGCTTAGCTAAGCAGTTTCTGGGAATTTTGATATGAGCTCAGGGCAAGAGGGGAGGGTTGATAAGTTGCTATGGGATGTGTTTTGGGTCAAGTAAAACAGACCTTTTACTCTCAGGAGAAGGGAGTCAGCCTACACTCTCAACCCATCCAAGAAGCCAGGCTGACACATTTGGTCTTAAGTACAAGATTTGTTTGTAGGTCACAGGAAAAGGTGGCAAGCTGCTCCCTTCCATAAATATGTATTCCATTTAATCCCATGGCACCCGGGGTCTGGGCTCAAGGCCTTCTATTTTCCAGTGTGATGTCTCTTCTTGGACGCTGTTGTTCCTTGTACACCATTTGAATACCTTCTGTGATGTGTGTGCACTTTGCCTGTTCCATCATCTATGGTACACTAACGCATATCACGTACTCCCTTCACTCTGATGTCTGGTGAGTTTTCCCTCAGCTGAGTAGCTGTGGCACAAGTCCAGTTCATCCTTCTTAGATGATGAGGGTGGTGATCATGAAGCATACAGCGAAAGACCCTATGACTTCCAGGAGAAGGAAGATCTGCCACCCAACCTGTATTTGCCTGTGTGTGATGTACACTGACATTTGTGTAAACCAACTATCCTGACCTGGAAACTTCTGGATCGCTGTAATATATTGTAGATACAAGTGGAAATAGATCCCCTAGTGTTGTAATATAGGCTTGCTATGAGTTGGAATCGACTTGATGGCAGCAAATAGTGTTGTAAAAATTTAAAAAATCCATTGCTGTCAAGTTGATTCCTCTCACAGTGACCCTATAGGAGAGAGTAGAACTGCCCCATAGAGTTTCCAAGGAGCACCTGTTAGATTTGAACTGCCTATCTTTTGGTTAGCAGACATAGCTCTTTACTGCTACACCACCAGGGCTTCCAGTATTATAAGGAGAACCAAATTAACACATCATACCACTCTTGCCATCTCTGAAATCTCTCCAGTGAAGCCAAGGATGTGTTACGGTATTTCGCAAACTCAAAGAAGCGGTTCCAACCTAAGGTTAGTAGTCACAGTGGAACCCTGGTGGCACAGTGGTTAAGCACTCAGTTGCTAACCAAAAGTTCAGTGGTTTGAACCCACCCAGTGGCTCCATGGGAAAAAGATGTGGCAATATGCTTCTGTAAAGGTCTACAGCCTTGAAAACCTTATGGGGCAATTCTAATCTGTCCTGTATGGTTGCTATGAGTTGGAATCTGCTTGACAGCAATGGGTTTGGTTTGGATTTATTCACAGTGGCTCTCTGATTTGGGTGATAAATATTTGAACCTGTGTATTGCACTGGGCAAACCTGCTGCAAAAGACCTCTTTAAAGTTTTGAAAAAGCAAAGATGTCACTTTGAGAACTAAGGCACGCCTGACCTAAGTCATGATATTTTCAGTCACCTCCTATGCGTGTGAAAGCTAGACAATAAATAAGGAAGATCAAAGAAGAATTGATGCATTTGAATTGTGGTTTTGGTGAAGAATACTGAATATACCAGGGACTACCAGAAAGAGAAACAAATCTGTCTTGGAAGAAGTACAGCCAGAGTGCTCCTTGGAAGCAAGGATGGTGAGACTTTGTCTCACGTACTTTGGACATGTTATCAGGAGGGACCAGTCCCTGGAGAAGGACATCATGCTTGGTAAGGTAGAGGGTCAGCAAAAAGGAGGTGAATTGACACCGTGGCTGCAACAACTTGATCAAGCATAGCAATGATTGTGAGGATGGCACAGGACTGATGTACATGGGGTCACTATGAGTTGGAACTGGCTTGATGGCACCTAATAACAATAGCACTTTGCTACTGTGACAAAATGGATTATACAAAGGCATTCAAGCCAGGACTTCACTTTGCAAAGTTCCAGCTCAGTATATAAGCTGGACCATCAGGAACCCACTAACTGTTTACAAAGTGGAAATTTTCAGTGAGAATTTGTCAGCATAACAATTTGCCAACAGAAATTGTTGATTCAGAGGTGTCTGCAGCATGATAGAATTCACAGCAGCCTAGTTTTAAATAAAGTTACACCTTTCTAAAATTGCTATCTGATGCTTTCATGACTCAGAAATTCTAACTTTATATCCACCCCCTTCAAAATCTGTTTAATGTATTTTTTGATCAGTCTTTTAAACACTTGCATTGTTGTGAGAGTGGTATACATAGTACAAAAAAAAAAAAAGATTTTTAATAAAAATCTGTAGATTTGTTTTTATATTTCTAAATTAAAGCCTTATTTTTGTTTTATGATTGCAAACTTTTTTTTTTCTATTTTCATAACATTAATCTCAAATATTGTTGTTAGTTGCAGTCGAGCCAGCTCCAACCCCATAAACAAGAGAACAAAATGTTGCCTGGGGTTGCTCAGTCCTCAGGATTATTGGTATGTTCGAGTGCAATGTTGTGGCCACTGTGTATGTTGAGTGCTTTCCAACTTAGGGTGCTCATCTTCCAGCACTATATCAGACAATGTTCTCTTGTGATCCGTAGGGTTTTCTTTGGCTAATTTTCAAAAGTAGGGGCCCCGCCTTTCTTCCTAGTCTGTCTTAGTCTGGAAACTGCTGAAATCTGTCCACCATCGATGGCCCTACTGGTGTTTGAAATACCAGTGGTGTAGCTTCTCCCAACTGCACAGCAACATGCAAACCAACACAGTACAATATACTGAGATTGATGTTATGAGAATGGAAAAAAAAAATGCAACTGTAAAATAAAAATAAAAGCATTTAATTTAGAAAGTTAAAAACAAATATTTTTTCCCCTTGTCCCATCATCTGACACTTATTTGGAGAATTCCTTTTTACAAAGCACTTTCATACATGTTAGCCTACTTACATTCTAACCCTGGAAGGTGGATTCTGCATTAACTGTATTCCCCAATCACACCCGTTTTTCTTAATACAACAAACAGATCAAGACATTACAGTGGTATGTCTGAGTTCACTCAGTGGGTGGCAGAGCCGGTATCAAGTCTAGATTTCTGGATACCAAGTCTTAACTTATTTACGTTATACCACACAACTGCCAAATTGATGCTCATGGTTTGCACCACTCTGGGAAATTTATACTGATGGTTAGGCAAACCAAATAGTATAGAGTAAAAAATACTGTGCTTGGAGAGCCATGTTTGTTACATTGTCTATTTACGTTGAATTCTGTATTTTATTGAGCTCAGCTAAATTCCTTATCTTATCATCACATCAGTAACTTAATTTTGCAGATGAGTAGAGGAGACTCAGTTTCAATGACTTGTCCAAAGTCAGGTAGCTCATAGGTAGCTGAACTAGAATGTGAACCGGATTTCTCTCTCCATTATACTAAATGGAGTCTTTCCACTATGCAGTACTGAATCCATAAAGAATAAGGTAAGAAAATCTTCCCTCTACACCGATCCATACTGACATGGCCAAGTCTCTTCAATATTTTTCCCATATCAAGTATTGTATTTGTTTTCTCAATGTTTAAATGCTTGTACTTAGCTAGAATGGTGTTAAACTTGAATGTATGTTGAATTTTCTTTTGTTTCCAAAATAATGGGACAAAATGTTTTTATTGTATATTTTTCCTGCAAAAACTGGGTATAGATAAAAATTCTTTAACAGGCTAATCCTATCAGTTCTATTTTATAAAAACAGTATTACAGCCATGCCTTCTTTTCATTTTTTCCCACTCTTCTAGTTGTGAACTGTATCTATTATGTGGTAGATTTTTATTTTTTTTAAACAAATAGTGACTTCCACCACAGTCCTTTAGCCTATATTACTTATAGATTTGCAGTATGCATCTTCTTGGGACCCGCTTCATGAATGTAAATTACCCTACTACTTACGTCTAGAAAACCATACGCAGAAATTGTCAAATCGTTTTCATTTAGTTCAAGGAAGAGAATAGGCAGTCAACTACGATTGCTTTGAAATTTTGAGAAACATTTACAAATGAAATGCTCCAAAAATAGGTTTAAATTCTCAGCTGTGTCCACATGTGATAAGTTTTGGCGGATCATCCACCTTTGAGTATCATGGGGAGGGCATTTAAAACTTAGGAGACTTGAGTTTCCCCCCTGAAAAAACACTTTCTTTTCCACTTGCAATCAGAGAAATGTTTTTCTCTGTCTTTTCTCTCTCTCTTTCTCACACATGCACAACATGTTTACACCTTTTTCTTTGGTATCCAATACTCATAATGGGACATGTTCAACCCACAGCTCAGGCCACATGAGAAGACTGAACAACTTTCTTGAAATCTTTTTTATAAGTTAGTAGACAGCAAAGTAATTGAATACATTTTTTGTTAGTTTTGTATTAATGTTTATGGAGCTTCCTATTTTTCTTGAAAGTTACCATGCCTCAACACTGAAGTCAAATTGTGGAAGTTTATCACAGGAAATTGTGGAAAATTATCTAAATTCTTTTTCTTTTCTCCTGTCAAAATAATTGCCATGTACTTCATATTAGTGAGGATATTATGGTGTTGCTCCAAACCAACCTTTCCTTGGAAAAACTTATGTAATTATTTCCTGGGCAAGAAAAGTGATTTTTTTTTTTTAATGATTTAAACACTATTTTCTACGTCACAAGGTATTAGAGACTGAAACTACATAGGAATTAATAAGTAAAAATAGATTTTTATCACCTTCTCTGTATAATTGTGTTAGGATAATAAAATTTGCTGAACATAATTCAGTGAATTTCTAAACTATCCTGGAAAATCAAAGAATCACACACACGTATGTTATGTGTGTCCCACCATATGTTGTTTTTATGTGCCGTCGAGTAGAACTGCCCCATGGGGTTTCTAGGCTGTAATCTTTATGGGAGCAGATGGCCAGGTCTTTTCTCCCATGTTGATGAGTTTGAACCACAGACCTTTTGATTAATAGCTGGCGCTTAACCATTGTACCACCAAGGCTCTTCCCCTTCCCCCTCTTCCTTCTCTTGCTACATATGTATGGGGCAGTTCTACTCTGTCGTGTAGGATTGCTAGGAGTTGGAATTGACTTGACAGCGCTGGTTTTTTTTTTTTAATATATACTCACACACACGTATATATGTACATGAAAGCTGAACAATAAAAAAGGAAGAGTGAAGAATAATTGATGCATTTGAATTACAGAGTTGGTGAAGAATATTGACTACCAGAAGAAGGAATAAATCAGCCTTGGAGGAATGTATAGCCAGAATGCTCCTTAGAAGTGAGGATGGCAAGACCTTGTCTTGTTTACTTTGGACATGTTATCAGGAGGGACCAGTCCCTGGAGAAGGACATTATCCTTGGTAAAGTAGGGGGTCAGCGAAAAAGAGGAAAACCCTGAATGAGGTAGATTGACACAGTGGCTGCAACAGTGGACTCAAATATAGTAATCACTGTGAGGATGGCACAGGACCAGGCAGCATTTTGTTCTGTTATACGGAAGGTCACTGACTCAATGAAACTGACTCAATGAAAATACCGTGGCTTGGTCAGACACACCTTAATCATCAAAGTGATATCTTTGCTTTTTTTAACACGTCAAAGAGGCCTTTTGCGGCAGATTTGCCCAGTGCGATACATAATTTGATTTCTTGACTCTGCTTCCGTGGGCGTTGTGGTGCAGTGAATTGCTTTTGTTTGGCCCTCCTAGTCATGGTCTTGTAACTCCCACAAAATGATTGAGTGGGACTGTGTAAATAAGGTGTGTAAAATTCTTTCCAGGATTGGCTGGGATATGCAAATAAGGTGCCTGTGGCCCACCAAGGGGATTAGTCAGTTTTGCCATCCTGCTAAGCATAGAAGGAACCAATCCCAGAGGTTGAGGGAGACTGCCTACCGTCAAGGAGAAGAGACAGGAGCAGAACACATCCTTTGGATCCAAGGTCTCTGCACTGGAACCTCCTAGACCCTGGAGACAGAGAGCTGTAACACTGGAGATAGCAGCAGCATAAGACTGGCAGATGACTGAAGGGGGTTTACTGATCCACAGAGCAAGGGAGTTGTGTGCCTTTGGGCCAGATGCTTTCTGGTGGAGTGGGGTGCCTCCAGGCACTTATTGGTGAGCTAAAGAGCTGTAACACCTACCCAAATAGGGCAAAGGCCAGGCCCAAGCATGGCAGAGAAGCTGTATCCTGAGGTGTTCCTGTTACTTCCAAGTTGATCGTGGTCCTGAATTGTAACCTCTTACTTCCCTAATAAACCCCATAATCTTGAGTATGGCCTGTGTGTTCTGTGTGGCCATCACAACAAATTATCACACCCAGCGAAGAAGTAGAGAGTGCCCAGCAGAGAAGTAGAGAGGGATGGCTGGTGTCAGAACTGGTCAAAAGGTTGGAGGTTGGATATATGTCTGACCTCCATCTCACAGGAATCAGCTTTGGGCTGATGCTGATGGTGATTCTGTCTCCTCATGAAGTTAAAGGACTCACTGTTGCCTCCATTTTACAGATGTTGATTGGTGATCAAGTAAAATGAAATCCCTGGCAAATTCAATATTTCCTCTATTTATCATGATGTTGCTTATTGGTCTACAGTTGTGAAGATTTTTGTTTTCTTTATGTTGATATGCAATCCATACTGAAGGATGTATTTTTTGATCTTCATTAGTAAGTGCTTCTTGTCCTCTTCACTTTCAACATTCTGCTTCTGAAAGGTCACAGCCTTTTAAAAACCCTGTGGAAAAGTTCTACTGTGCACACATGAGGTCGCCATGAATCGGAATCAACAGCAACGGACAATAAATACACACACACATACATATATTTGTTATTAGTTGTCATCGAGTCGATTCCAATTCCTGGCAATCCATATATGTAGAGCAGAATTATTCCATAGGATTTTCAAGTCTGTGACCTTTTCAGAAGCAGATTTCCAGGTCTGTTTTCTGAGCCATCTCTGGGTGGGCTCAAACCACCAACCTGTTGGCTAGAAATTGAGTGCTTAACTATTTACACCACCCAGGGACAGGCTCGCTCTCTGTTTCTCTTTATTTCTTTCTCTCTATATATGTGATTGGAAACCCTGGTGGCAGAGTGGTTAAATGCTACCAAAAGGTCGGCAGTTCGAATCCACCAGGAAACTCTATGGGGTAGTTCTACTCTGTCCTATAGGGTCGCTATGAGTAAGAATCAACTTGACAGCAAGAGGTTTAGTTTGGTTTGGTTTATATTATGTGATTTAGATAGCAAAATAAGAAGTCATCCACCTGCCCTGCACAGGATCCTTGGCTGTAAACAATAGAACTGATGCTGATTAACTTAAGCATATCTGCAGTTTCCTGGAAAATTATTGGATGGTAACAATATTGTTGGGAGGGCTGGAAAATTAGGCTTAGAAAACAGGAGGGGATCAGAAGGGTCAGCTGATCAGATACATAGCCACCACAGCATCTAAGGAACATAAATTTAGAATAGCATTGCTGCTGCCCCTGCTAAATCCCAATGCTATAGCTGAATCTGCCACCTCTAGTACCATTTACTGGAAACCACCACCAGCACCATTGCCACTAGGCACTGTGTGTTGCCATCACCATCACCTTGTACAGTTCTTCACTCTAGCTTCTGGAGCTAGGGAACCTGGAGGAGTTTTGAGTATCTATCCTGCACCAAGTTTCATGCTGTGTAGAAATTCTGTAAACCCTGGAAGCAGGTTCAAAGGTTATACTGGCAAAACCCTCACATCTCTCTCTGTAACAAATGTCTACTTCCCTTCCTGTTATTTGGCCCAGGACATTTAGATGTCATCAACAAAAGATAAGATGAATGCTTTTTGTGTTTTCCTAGTAATAGAATTAGCATGGTGATACTCCAGCTCTTCAGGACTCAGATGCCTGGCAAGCTCACCTCTTCTGGACCACAACCAAGAATAAGAATTGAGTTAAAAAGAATCTTCTAAGTAGTCAGAATGTATGTTAAAAAGTTCATACTGATTATCACTCCCTTGACTCATAGAAGATCCCCAGAAACTGTCAGAGTCTCTTCAGTCTTATTGTATATACATTTCACACAAGCTGGGTTTTCCTGGTTAGCAAACCCATAGTGCATTAAAAACAAATTAGAAGAGGAAGGGCAGCTATTAGCAAACACACTGCTGGAAGTAAGAAATGACTGCTCACAGCAAAGAGTCAGAAGCCATAACAGCAGACGTGGGGATGGAGGCAATATATCTTCATAAAGACACATTAACACAAACACACACAGACACACAGGCATACCCCACTCAGTCATCTGGGGACCACTTAATTTGGGCATGATAAAGCTATATATATCTCAAAATGGGACAGACCAGAAATGACCCTGAAGTTCAGACAGTCTAACTACAGGGTATTGTGAGCAGTTGGGCCATAAGCAACCCAGAGAAGTTAGGCAGAGGGACGAATGGCACTAGTGATGTCCGGTAGTAGATATTAAGTAGGTGGTGGAGATCAAAAGCAAATTAAAAAGGTATTCAAGTAGAATCCTGCTTCTGAGAACAATGTAGGGTTACTGTACTTAAGTGACCAAAGTAGTGGTAATAATAATAATAATGTATACATTTATTGACAGTGAATGTGATGCCGTTCCTCTTCAGTTGTCATTCCCGGCATAGTAGACCATATGATTGTCCAATTCAAAATGGCCAATGCCAGTCCATTTTAGCTCAATCTTCAGGCTTTCCATTTCATTTTTGACAACTTCCAATTTTCCTTGAGTTACATTTTGTACATTCCATGATCTGATTACTAGTGGATGTTTGCAGCTGTGTCTTCTCATTTTGAGTCACGCCACATCAGCAAATGAAGGTCCCAAAAGCTTTACTCCATCCACATCATTAAGGTTGATTCTACTTTGAGGAAGCAGCTCTTCCCCAGTCGTATTTTGAGTGCCTTCTAATTTGAGGGCCTCATCTTCTGGCACTATGTAGACGATGTTCCGCTGATATTCGTAAGGTTTTCACTGGCCAGTTTTTTCAGGAGTAGTTCGCCAGGTCCTTCTTCCTAGTCTGTCTTAGTCTGGAAGCTCTGCTGAAACCTGTCCACTATGGGTAACCCTAATGATATTTAGGGGATGGATTACCTAATAAGCAAGGTATTCGTGGGCTTACTTGTGATTACTTACTGAACCGTAGCGTACAATTTCACCTGTTTTTCACCACATCAAAGATGTGCATACCATGATTTACTGGTGGCATAGCTTCCAGTATCACAGCAACACCTAAGCCACCACAGTATGACAAACTGACAGATGAGTGGTGTGTGTCAGAGTTGTATCCTTTTACCATACTTTTTCAAATTTTATGTTGAGCAGATATTCCAAGAAATCAGACTACATGAAGAATAACATGGTATCAGGATCAGAGGAAGACTCGTTAACAACCTGCAATATGCAAAAGATACAATTTCCTTGCTGAAAGCAAAAAGGCCTTGAGCACTTACTGAAGATCAAAGACTGTAGTCTTCAGTATGAGTTACACCTCAACATAAAGAATGCAAAAATCCTTACAAATGGACCAATAAGCAACATCATGATAAACAGAGGAAATATTGAAGTTGTGAAAGATTTCATTTTACTTGGTTCCAAAATCAATGCGCAGTCAAGAAATCAAACAATGTATTGCACTGAGCAAATCTGTTGCAAAAGATCTCTTTAAAGTTAAAAAACAAAGATAGCACCTTGAGGACTAAAGTGTACCTGACTGAAGCCATGGTATTTTCAATCACCTCATATACATGTGAAAGCTGGACAGTGAATAAGGAAGACTGAAGAAGAATTGATGCCTTTGAATTACGGCATTAGTGAATAATATTGAATGTACCATGGACTGCCAGGAGAAGGAACGAGTCCCTCTTGGGAGAAATACAGCCAGTAGAGCCAGAGTGCTCCTTGAAAGTGAGGATGGTGATATTTTATCTTCCATATTTTGGACATGTTATCAGGAGGGACCAGTCCCTGGAGAAGGACATCATGATTGGTAAGGTAGAAAGCCAACAAAAATGAGGAAGACCCACAGTGAGATAGATTGATACAGTGGCTGCAACAATGGGCTCAAACATAGCAATGATTGTGAGAATGGCATAGGACCGGGCAGTGTTTCATTTCTGTTGTGCACAGGGTCACTATGAGTCAGAACCAACTCAATGGCACTTAACAATAACATTTATTTTGGAGCCCTGGTAGTGCAGTGGTTAAGTGCTTGGCTGCTACCTGAAAGGTTGGCAGTGCAAACCCACCAGCGAGAGAAAGATGTGGCGATCTGCTTCCGTAAAGGTTTACAGCCTTGAAAACCCTATGGGGCAGTTCTGCCCTGTCCTGTAGCATTGCTGTGAGTTGGAATTGACTCAATGGCAATCGGTTATACTTTTATTGAGTACCTTTAATGGAGCTAGGTATGGTTCTATGAGTTTTATAGACATTAACTTATTTAATTCCAAAATGTTAGGCTGGAAGGAAGGTACTATTATTATCCTTATTTTATAGATGAGAATCCTGAAGCAAGGTGAGATGAAATAACTTGGGAGGTCACACAGTAGGATGTAGGGATCCTGGGCTTTAATTATACATATCACTTCCGTTCATGTTTTATTGGTCACAAGAAGTCACATAGTTACACCTACCTAGCTAGTGAGAGGCAAGGTAATCTCAGTTCTGCCATATGTCCAAGAGAAGAATTGGACTATTTGTGGAGAGGCTTAGTGAGCATAACAATGGCATATCTTTTTTCCTAGGTTATAATTCCTCAGGACAGTGACTCCATTTATTTCTCACTTCAGTAGAAAAGCAAGTTTCTTCAAATCCTTTTTCTTTTTAATAAGGTGGAGGTATTTAAATGAGTAAGATTAAAAATCAAAAACAAACTCCCCACACACCAGCATAGTGCTTTCCTCATAGTAAATGTTTCATGATTGTATGCCAATTGAATAAATGAACATGAAATGATTAAGGAACCGCGCTGAATATGGATGATTAAGAGTGCCTTGTGTGAATCAAGGACGAGAGCAGCGGGAGTTCAGAAAAGAGGCAACCAAGGTGAGCGAGGGGGAGGCGGCACTGTGGCCTGTGTTCCCAGCCCGTGTCTCCTGTATCAGTACAGATGGATCACTAGGAACGGTAGCAGTGACCCAGATGGATGGTGTTATCTATGTCACGGTTTGTTTTCTTCCCAGATATGGCCTGGGCAGAACCTGGCAAGTGTAATGAGGGCAGACAAAGACGAAGACCCGAATCGCTTAACCTTTCTGCATCTCCGTTTGCAAATCAAGATTGTAAAATGCAGCTGTATCAGACCTGAACACCCTGTGGTAAAAGATGCTGTTAGCATTGTGTGCAGAATCCGTTAGAGAGCAAACTGGACTCCGTGGATACGGAGTTTCTGAATCTGTCCAAAAAGTCTTAGTAGCCAGTCTGGTGGTAAATGTCATTTTCTGCTCAGTGCAGAGTTTTTGCAGAAATAGTTTAATGAAGACCCCCTTCTTTCCAACAATTCATTAGGCAGTACACTTGCCCATACACTTGAGTCATTTTTGCATCGTGAAGAGGTTATTAAAAGGAGTGCTAAGAGTGCTTTCAAGGCATGGCTAATTCATTACATACGGACTTCCAAGCAAAAGTTTACTGCTGTATTAGCTGGCAGAAATCAAAAGTTTCTATTTCCTTCAAATTTCTGCTAGCCAAATGTCTTTGTTAATTCGAGCTCTTCAGATGGTTTTTTCCCTCAAGAAACCTTTTCATGTGTTTGTTTTTGGCGTTGGTATTGGTTTTAACAGTGATCAGATTAACCTGACAGTCACCATGCCTCCACTGTTTGGTTTGCAGACAACTCTAAACATTGAGAAAACAGTTAATCTACTCTTAGAGAATATTCCTTATTTTCTTAATCTTCAGTTTTTATAAGAAAAAGTAAATATTTTTTTTTTGTCTACCACCAGAAGGGAATAACAAGAGTTTCAGTTAAAAAGTCCAGGGTGGGGGTGGGGGGAGCTGCTTACCATACCATGAAATTAATCTTAATTTCAGCTATTTTAAAATGAGAAAAAAATAAGAGATATGAGAGCAGATTTTGATTTTTGAAAACTGCTTTTATGGTTATAGAAAAAATAGAGGAAATAGGGATCATTTGGGAACAGAAACTGTGAATGCACCATAAATTGAAATTTACACACCCCATCTGAATAGCTATGGGTTTTGGAAAGATGTAGAATGTTCACTGGGAATGAAAAACAAAACCATTTCCTTACCACATCCATTTATCTTAGCTTTTTATTTACTGGAGTTACACAGTGCTTGGCACAGAGGAGCTGCTTCATAAACGCTTCCAGAATGAATTGCCTATACCCTGTAAATGATCTTAGAATCTGTTGGAAACAGCAGATAGGCTGTTGCATCTAGCCAGGACACGCATACCTGCAGTAACCCCAAGAAAGCCAAATGTGGAGCATAGTATTTTTAGTACTTCCCTAAGGGAACTACACCTACTGCTAATTCTGACAAAGAGCACCTCACAGCCTAGAGTTGCAAAGATAAGAATGAATAATACTCCAGACTTAGCCATAAAAGAACTCTGATGTTTACTGGCATATACTTCAACATTTATCTCCTCTATATTTGCTTGTTTCAAAATCAGTCGTGACACTCCGCGCTTATTAGATATACAGTTACACAGCATATTTCAGCAAGAACTCAAGCACCTACTACCTTGTTTGTATGTGCAGAGCACACATGTCACAACGGGACCTAGAATATTGAGGTAGGACCCTAAGGAAAGAGAGATCCAGGGAGGGAAAAAATAAATAAATAACATGAAAATTTTAGTACCCCTCCCCCCCAAAAAAGAGAAGGAACTACAATGAATATTTTCTTTATGCATTGTGTTTTTTAATTCCGTTACTCCCGTCTGGCTCAATGACATGAGAATTATAGTGAGTGAAGAAAGCTCTCCATCTGTTAAAAATGTGGAATAAAAGCACTTAATTTGGGGGGCTGGTATTCAGAGCACCAAGAAATCTCTTGCAATTCAGATGATCAGAGCAGGATCCCACCTTTAGTTAAGTGTAGCTGAAAAAGATTTCTGAAAGGTCCCTCTCTATTATATGCATAGATAGGTTTGCAACTTTTTCTATGGGTCTGGTGCTCTTCTCTGTTCTCAAGTGAGATAAAATACACTAGGCAACTGGTGATGCTAATAGTGTTCACTCACAAATTAGGAAGATAATTAGCCATGCAGTATAAGTAAATTATGCCTGTTTTGTGTGCAGCTCATCTTTCCCCCCTTTCTGCCCCACCCATGAACTATCTTTCACACGATTGCTGGACTTTGTCTGGCTGCCATGTTTATATAACATTAACCCAGCACCTCCCCGCAAGGTTGGGCTTATCAGAGGGCTTTCCCTCTGAGTTTGGGTGACTGGATCTGTGACAGGTAAACCCAGGAAGCATCAGTGGTCATGTTTCTTCCACATGGACTGGAGACCCAGAGGAAGCTGGTCTACACCCAGCATCAGAGTAGGGTCAAGAATTAGAGTAAGCATCAGAAGGGAAGAGAGGGAGAGAACTAGAATGCAGGAGAGAAGAATAAGAGTGAGATGGGGGAAAGAAATACAGCAGATACACAGACAAGAGACAAGAGGCAGAGAAAGGGTTCAGACAGAGCTCGAGTCCCTAAGTCATAGTTACTCTTGAGGTTTGGCTGCATCTTAGCCTTTAGGTTTGTCTTAGTTATCTAGTGCTGCTATAAAGGAAATAACCTCAAGTGAATGGTTTTAACAAAGAGAAATTTATTCTCTCACAGTCTAGCAGGCTACAAGTCCGAATTCAGGGCACCAGCTCCAGGGGAAGGCTTTCTCACTCTGTTGAGTCTGAAAGGAGGTCCTTGTCATTACTTTTCCCATGGTCTAGGAGCTGCTCTGTGAAGGACACACACTGCTCCTGGTGCAGCTTTCTTGGTGGTATGAGGTAACCCCCTGTATGCTCGCTTCCCTTTTCTTTTATCTCTTGTAAGAGGCCACCCCCCAGGGAAACTCCCTTTACATTGAATCAGGGATGTGACCTTAGTAAAGGTGTTACAACCCCGCCCTAATCCTTTTTAACATAAAATTATGATCACAAAATGGAGGACAACCATACAATACTGGGAATCTTGGCCTAACCAAGTTGACACATATTTTGGGGGGCACAATTCAATCCATGACAAGGTTCCATAAGACACTGTTGGTGGTGGTAGTGGGGGCTGTCTAGTGGATTCCGACTCAGAGGGAGCCCATGTGACAGAATAGAACTGCCCTCACAGAGTTTTCTTGGCTGTAATCTTTACAGGACCAGATTGCCAGGTCTTTTTCCCATGGAGTCGCTGCCAACCTTTGGGTTATGCTTAACCATTGTGCAACCAGGACTCTATAAGACACTTGGACCCTTATTTGCCTAAGTGTCTCAAATAGTTTCTATTATTTGCAACTGTGTGAATGTTGTATCTCCAAGCAATAACTTAGTCGTTTAGGATATTTATCTCCTCTATGGGTCAGAATCAACTCGACAGCAACAGGTTTGGTTTTTTTTTGGTTCTTCTCTCTCACTTGATCCTGGCGAGGCTTTCGCCCTCCACCAGCCCACACCAAAGTAGAAACAGTGATTCAAAGACTCCTTCTACCTAAGTGACAGAAAAGAAGCTTGCTTAGAGGTCCATTTTTCCTCTTCCCACTTGGAGTGATTAGATAACACCTGGGGGAGGAAAGCAAGAAGCAGATATTTAAAAACGAATGGGAGAGGGAGGATGAGAGGAAGGACTGAGAGGTTGAGCGTTTCCCTTTCTATCCACTCATCACTCACCATTCAACAGTCCTGGGCACTGGTAAGCCCCCTGATTAGAAAGAGGCGATCTGGAACCCTGCCTGGGGTTGGGGGCCTAAAGGGAGGCTTTACTCCTCATTAAAGTAGAACTACACAGGACCAGTAGGGTGATTTCACTGGTGGGAAAGTGGGGGTCCATGAATGGGCAGTGGGGATCCATGACTGTTAAAATGATTGCAAAGACTTATAGCTAATACAAACCATGGTTCACAACATTGTGCTATATCTTCATGAACAGAATGAAGTGCAAGTTATTATCTGGAAGTTTCAGATAATTGAAGAGGGCAGTGGTGGCTCAGTGGTAGAATTCTCATCTTCCACGTGGGAGACTGGGTTTGACTCCCGGACAATGCACCTCATGCGCAACCACCACCCGACTTTCAGTGGGGGCTTGGGTGTTGCTCTGAACAGCGTTCAGCGGAGCTTCCAGACTAAGGCAGAAATCAGCCAGTGAAAACCCTATGAGTCGCAATGATTCAATCATATTGTGCATGGGGTCACCATGAATTGGTGGCCGACTGGACAGCAACTAACTTAAACAACAATATCAGATAGTTAAAACACAAATAGAAAAGCCTGAAAAACTATTACCTAACTTATCGCACCATTCAGGTCAAGATCTCTGATGTAATGATTTTCATGAATGTCTCTCTGCTGTTTGAGAAAATGCCCACTTGAAAATGTACTTGGAGCAGAGGCCCTTTATCTCGTACCAAGAGGAAGCATAATTAAAATAGGACTTGGCTTGAGGGGAAAAAGATGCCATCATTCCTTCCGAGCTGTAGCGGAAAAAGCAAAGATAACTCAGACATCACTGGGATAATTCAATCCAAAATATGCCCCTCTTTCATTTGGATTAGCCTGGCTTTTGCATTAAAAAGAAGAATTAGCAAGCGTACAGATGTTTTAGCTAACCCTGCTGCCTTTGTGACTCTAAAAAAGAAATCTTTCACTAGACACATGGTATGCGTGATACTGTCTATTCTCCCTGATGTACTCACCCAGGAAGAAATGACAGCTGAGGTTATGTCCCAGTCAGGCAGGAAGTCAGCTGACTTTTATTATCAACCTCGTATATATTGCTTCCTTTGTTACATCTTTGCCTACTTGACTTCCCAGTCTGCCTGACATCCCAGCCTCTCTTACCTACTCTCCCACTCAGTTTCTCCAGGCTCCACAACCCTGTACACTCAGATCATGCATTCAATTCCCAGGCTACTGATACCCTGCCTACACTAGCCATGGAGGAGGCCATCTGCTTCAGGGGAAGTGGGAGTCCCCATCTGCTCAAATGCATGACAAAGAACTCAGTTACGTTGGAAGGGAGTGGGGCAAAGGGAAACCTGGAATTAAGTAGGGGGTAGAAGGAATAGAACCAGAGGCTCAGGAGTTTGGCATGCCACATAAAGACTTGTCAAACGTCTGGGCACAGTTCTAGGCACTGAGGATACAGAGATGAATGTGAGTTTCACTTTCTTAGTGGGGCTGAATAAATAGATCAATTAGATAATTTAGGTATTGATGATTAAAAAAAAAGGAGTCTCCCTAGGTGGTGCAAATGGTTAAGCATTCAGCCACTAGCCTAACGGTTGGCTGTTGGAAGAGAGACCTGGTCATCTGTTTCCAAAGATCACAGCCTTGCAAACCCTGTGGAGCGGCTCTGCTCTGCACACATGGAGCCACCATAAGTCAGAATTGACAGCAACTAATAACAACAACAACATGATAAAAAAATATGACCAGTACCAGTTGTCATTGAGTCAACTCTGACTCATGACAACCTCGTGTGTGTCAGGGTAGAACTGTGCTCATAGAGTTTTCAATGGTTGATTTTTGAGAAGTAGATCACCAAGCCTCCCTTCCAAGGTGCCTCTGGGTGGACTTGAACCTCCAACCCTCAGTTAGCTGCTGAGTGCATTAGCTGTTTGCACCACCCAGGGAGTTTATGATTAAAAAAATAGAGGATGGTATAAAGAATGGGAGTGGGGTCCTATTTAGATAGTGTGGTCAGGGAATGTCTTTCTGAGAATGTGATGTGTATGCTGAAATCTGAATGACAGGATCTACCCATTTTGTGATCTGGGTGAACATTCTAAGCAGGGAAGCAGCAAGTACAGGAGCCCTGAGTTGGAACAAGCTTGGCTGTGTTGAGGAGTCAGTGGGGCTGTGGCATAATTAATGAAAAGAAGGATGATCCTAGGTGGCTGGAAGGGAATCTAGGCAGTAGCCAGTTCCTATAGGGCTTTGCCAGCTCTGGTAAGGTGTTTAGGCAGCCATTGGAGGGCTTTAAGTCAAGAAGTAGCACCATCAGATTCATGTTGTAAAAACCTCAGTCTGGCTGGTATGTGGAAGTATGTGGAAATGAGCTGTTGGAGGGCAAGGGTGGAAGCAGAGAGAGTCCAGGAGGTATGATGACTTGGACTAGAGATGTTGAATAATTTGCTTAAACACACTCATCTATAAGAACAAATGGCAAAGGGTAGAGTGAGAATTAGTGAGAGGAGAAGAATTGAACAGAAACAAACCTCTTCCTCCTGACCTTAATTCTCCCCGACCTAGAATGCCAGCCTATATTCCACCTCAAGTGAGTTGGAATTCCAGCTTCCAGCTCTGTCTTAATTATCTAGTTTTTTACTATAACAGAAATACCACAAGTGGATAGCTTTAACAAACAAATTTATTTTCTCTCAATTTAGGAAGCTAGAATTCCGAATTTAGGGCGGTGGCTCTAGGGAAAGGCTTTCTCTCCCTCTCAGCTCTGGAGGAAGGCCCTCGTCTCTTTGAGCTTCTCTTGGGTGACCTTCATGTAGGTTGGCTTCTCTTGTCCCCCATCTCTGCTCTTCCATTACTTTTTTAACCTCTTTTACACCTCAAAAGAGATTGACTCGACATACCCTACAATAAACCTGCCTCATTAACATAACAAAGAAATCTCATTTTAACCATAGTCATGAAGGTTATAATTTACAACACATATTTTTTGGGGAACATGATTCAATCCAGAACAAACTCTGTAAAGAAACCAAGGAAGTGGATACTTGCTATTCTTTGTGGTGGTCTGGCATCTTTGAACATGACTGCTTTGGGGAGTTCTCTATTTTAGAAAAGGCATTACTCTAAGGACGATACTAGACATTAATTTTTCCAGTCTTTTTTGTAGCTTTGACACAAGCATGTGATCTAGGTGACCCCAATCAGAGATGCTCACATATAAGTCGTCCATTTGGAACGTAGTGATGAAGAGAGGCAAATGCTAGCGAGAACCCATTCTGGTGAGGGCAGCCCTAAAAATGTGTGACTTCCAGAGACAGCAGAGGAGGAGGATCTGAAGGTGGCATCCAGGCTCAGGGTTGTTGATGCCAGATGGAGTTTGGGGCCTCTGCTGGGCCAGTGGTCTTAGGTAACGTGGCCATTGTATCTGGCTACAAACCTTCAAGCCTAGTTCCCTGTCCTCCCAAAGACGTCAAAAGCTACCTAGTGTCCTTAATACATTCCTTTTCTGCTTATATTAATTGATTGTTTTTGTTGACTACTTAACCATGACTGATACAACCTTTTTCTGATGAAATGCCATTGTGGAGTTGGAGAAGTCAGAGAGAGAATCTTTATCAAGGTAAAGGCTATGATTTCTAAACACTGCCTCTCTCCTATGCTGGCTTGTCCACAGGCTTCACAAAATTTCCCTCTTCCATTATTAAAATAGAACCAAAGAGGTACTTAACATGTTCGCTGTACTGCTGGTAGTAAGAAAAGGCAAACTGACATACGTCAGCGTGCTAATACTGGGTGGACAAGCCCTGCCTATTACTAAAATTGATTTCTTATCAAATGGATGAGAAAAAGAGCAAAGTGAAGGACAGTAACCATAGTTTTGGATTCTGTCACAGAAATCATTTTGCAAATTGTGTGTTCATTCTGTACTTAGCTTCTCACCGATGCTACCAGGAAATGTGTAGTTTCTAACTCATCAGTAATATTTGTAGGCACTTTTCCTACTACAAGTGAAAACCACAAAAAAATGAGTGGGGGGAACCTATCAACTCTCCCTTGTGAGAAATTTTAGTGAATAATAAAAGCTTACAATATGCCATGAGCTCCCAATTTCCAAGATCCAGGATAGCTATACACTGTAAATTATAAGGAAATAATAGAGAAGAAAAATGAGAAAGACTTTCAACAAGATTTAAGATTATGCTTCACAATATTAATTTTAATTATTCATTATATCTAAGTAGATTTCTCTCAAGAGAAAATTGAAAACATATAATATATCTGAATCTTGAATGCAGGCTATAGCTTTTTAGTAGATTGCTTCCTCCTTGGGGGACTAAGTTCAACCATGGTGGGAAGTTACAGCCTCGGGGCCCTGACTCTCCTAGGCCACAAAAGGAAAATAGAAACTCACCTTACCTATCATCATTTCACCAAAGTCTTTCTCTTTGGACCATTTCTAAGAATATACCACTACACTGCAGTAAAAATGCCTATGTATAAATCTTTCAGGAACTGATGTTTATCTATCAATTATAAGTATTTATTTTACATGATTGGCTTCATAACTGGATTGTGAACAGGAATGAAGTATCATCATTTTGTCTTCACTTTCCTGATTTCTCTACTTCTATTCTCAGTAGTGCTGTGGGCACCAGCCTTGGTGACTCAACTGCCACTAGGAGTAAACTTGTGACAATCTCCTTAGGAGGATTGGGCAGGGAGAGTGTCTTAGTCATCTAGGGCTGCTGTAATGAAATACCACAAGTGGATGACTTTAACAAAGAGAATGTTATTCTTTCACAGTCTAGTAGGCTAGAAGTCCAAATTCAGGGCACCAGCTCCAGGGGAAGGCTTTCTATCTCTGTAGGCTCTGGGGGAGGGTACTTGTCATCAATCTCCCCTGGGTCTAGGAGCTTCTCTGTGCAGGAACCCCAGGTCCAAAGGACGTGATTTGCTCCTGGGGCTGCTTTATTGGTGGTATGAGATCACCCTGTCTCTCTGCTCAGTTCTCTGTTTTATATCTCAAAAGAGATTGGTTTAAATTGCAGATTAATCTTGTAGATTGAGTTTACATAACTGCCAACAATCCCATCTCATCAACATCATGGAGATAGGATTTACAACACATAGGAAAATCACATCAGATGACAAAATGGTGGACAATCATACAATACAGGGAATCGTGACCTACCCAAGCTGACGGATATTTTTTGGGGACGCAGTTCAATCCATGACAGAGCGAGAAGATGCTTTACATACTGGTGAACATGTCTCCAAAGCATGCTTTCCTCTCCATTTATAACAGGCTTCCCAATGAATTAATTAATTAATCAAATACTAATTGATCAAATTTATCATTATTGTAACCCTAGTGGCGTAGTGGTTAAGTGCTATGGCTGCCAACCAAAGGGTCGCAGTTCAAATCCACCAGGCACTCCTTGGAAACTCTATGGGGCACTTCTACTCTGTACTATAGGGGTCGCTATGAGTTGGAATCAACTCGATGGCACAGGGTTTGGTTTTTTGGATTGGTAATCAGAGTGCTTTGGAGATCTGCCTCCAAGTAAAGGTCTGATGAAAATAAAGCCTATGAGCTAAGTCTTGGAGAATGAGAAAGACTTTAAAAGAGGATTATTCTTGGATAAAAAAGTTAAGGAAGCAGAAATATCAAGTGTATTGCTGTGAAACTGTAGATGTGTAGGGTTTTTATATAGGGCATGATTTGGGGAAAGTGTAGGGGACTAATCATAGAAGCTCCATTTTCCCTGGTGTCTCCTCACTGCCTAGCCCAGAGTAAGTATTCCATAGCTCTTTGTTGAATGAATCATGCTTTAAACTTTATTGTGAGGGCAAGGAAGAGTCATCAAAAGCTATGAAAAATATTTTGGGAGCTTGATTTATTTTGAACAATATCTGGGATGTTTCTTTTTTAACTCTTCATAAACTTCATCTTCACCACCTCCCTGACCTGACTTTATCAAGTACTGCTATTCTTTCTGAATTTGTAATCTGCATTTCACTGATGTTTGACTTTGCACCCATCATCCTTTTAGAACCATGTGCTGCCATTTACTTTTGTTGATGTGTGGCTATTCCAAAATATTCCTTATCAAAAGATTGTAAACTCCATGAAGATGAGTTCAGGAGAAACTCCTCAGGACCTCTCTACCCAGTCAGTGCACTCTCATGTTTTTTTACAAATATCTGGGCTCACTTACGGTGACAACTCTGGCCCAGACACGTTTAGCTCAGAGAGATAGGACAGCAGGAAGTAGAACATAATTTCTCTTTCTGCTCTACAGGCAATCAGATAAGGCACACAAAGATAAGAATACCCAATGTGGCTTGGCACACTGATGAGATGATATGACCTAGAGTGGTATAAATGGTAGTTGAAGTTCAGATAGGTTTTGATGGCAAATAAACTTTATAAAAACAGTTTACACTTGGGCCCATTTCCCCCCTAATCTTCAGTTCCACAGTAACAGCAGCTCTGTGTCTAACTGATCAGCAGAGATGTGAATTGTGATACATGCTGCAGTGATTTATTAACATTTGGTTCAGAGATCAAATGCTAAAATAATGTCTCAAGTTACTTTGGCCAGCGTTTCCAATCTCAAGTTATATTGTTGCCAAAAATTTGAATATATAAATCTTATAGTACAAGGTGATGGATGGTCATTGACTTTACCTTGTCATGTGAAACAAAGTTGAGAAATAAATCCAATATTATTGAAAAAAGTAATATTTATATGGCACTTAACTTAACAATTCTCTAAGCACTTTCATAGTCTCTTTTTTGTATCTTGCAATTACTCTGGTTGATTTTTTCAATTTTATAGGTGAAAAAATAGAATCAGAAAGGTAAGAGAGATTTAGTGATTACCCAAGATGGCAATTGTTATTAGTTGCCATCGAGTCAGCTTTGACTCAGGACGACCTTATGTATAACAGAGTGAAATGTTGACTGGATCTGTGCCATCTTCATGATCTTTTGGTAGATTTGAGCCCACTGCTGTGGCTACTATTTCAATCCATCCCATTGAGGGTTTCCTTCATTTTTACTAATCCTCTACTTAAGATAATCCAGCTTATTTTTGGCAGAACCAAAACTCAAACCTAGGTCTGTGTATCTTGTAGCCCCATGCTGGTCAACCTGTGGTTGGTTTCATCTAGGGAAATTGTTTTAATTCTTTAGGCCACATGATAGGCTAATTTACAGGACAAATAGATTTTGGTTTCTCTTTGCTTTGTGGAAGGTAGTATTGTCTGCAATAAAAGAAAAGTCATAAAGGATAAAATATTAAAGGAAGGCAGGTAAGAAGCAAGAAAGGAAAAGAAGTAACTTGTAAAACAGACTGTACCTTTTTTAAACAGCACACACCTGTGCTAGTCTTTTCCACTTGACTTCTCTGTGTGACACAGTAGGCAGGGGCCGAGCACCTTTAAGCCATTCTCACTATGCATGTATCAACTAAATTGATTAACTTTCAATCTTTAGGCTCAAAAATGTTGAAAATCAGTAGTGCTGTTTTCTCTGATTATATTATTTTGTAGAGATGGAAGGTGGTGATTTGTGGAACTAAATGTTGTGACTGGAGTAATTCTATCACCATCCTTTTACTAAGCGTATAGCCCCAGAATGACAGTTGGCAGTGAGTCTGCGAGACAATTCCACGTAGAGTGTTCAGACTCATGCCCCTTCAATCCTCTTTTAGCCCATGTCTTAAACCCAGAGGAAGGCAAACCTAATATTTTTTTACAGATCCAGCAAAAAAGATCCATTTTTTTTTTCTGAATAAAAGAAGAGAAATGTAGCTAAATGTGAGGAACTTGATATCAATAGTAATGCTCACTTGTGGTTGTTAGAAGTCAGGCAGCCTGGGCACCAATCACTAATCTGATCCGAATAACTAACTTAACTATTGTAACTCTGCTTCCTTAACTGAAAAATAAGGGTAACACTTCTTTGTTAAACCTAACATATAATAGAACAGGGCTTAAAATAATGATCAGGGAGCACTGTATACGTTCTCTCCTGGCCCCATAAGACTTCACATTAAGCCAGAATAGGGACATGGATGAACTGACACAAAGGGTTAGGAAGTAGAAATAGCCCAGGTTGGGAGACTGGCTCAGAAAGGACCTCAGGCCTCTTGGATGATCACTGTCTAAGCTTCAGCCTCTTCATTTATAAAACCAAGACTTGGGACTAGATGATCTTTAAAAATGATCACAATTCTAGAAAATAAAAAAATTAAAAAAAGGTTAGATGATGATGTAACGTTAGATTTGTGTGCAATGACCATCTTTTAGAAACCATTGAAAGCTGTCATTTGGCATGACAGGTCTTAACACACACAGGGAGAGGAAAAAAAAATTTCTGTATGTATATACACACACATGAATGGGTTTATTTGCCTCTTAGTCTTTTTCATGTATATAAAAGAAAAATATGCATCAAACATTTATTACTTAGATTGTTCAGTGGTGTTAGGATATTTTATTGTTTTTCCAAATTAATGAACTTTATTTTTCTAGATCAGTTTCAGGCTAACCAAAAAAAAATTTAGCAGAAAATACAGAGAGCTCCCATATATTTCCATCCCACCCCACCTGTCTCCTCTATTATTGACATCTTGCATTGGCTGGTACATGTGTTAAAATGGGTGAACAAATATTGATACATTATTATTATAGTTTATATTAGCCTTTCCTCTTTGTGTTTGAATAATAATTTTTAAAAAGCACCTTTTATAATTTTAGTATCTATTTACAGCTTTGGTGTTATACTTATGATATATAGATACACATCAGTAAGATTATATACTTCTTCTCAAGACAATTATGGGAGGAATAGTCCATGACAAGATAACATGTTCATTACAGAGTTCTCTCCAATTTATCAGAGTGAGAAGGCATTCTATTTTTGGTTGTGTGCTTCCCTCCCTCACCCCCTGCCAGAGTACAATGACAAGAAAATGATTAATGAGTGTGCTCCACATTACTGTCAGCAGGAGCCCAGTCCAGGCTTGGGGGAAGCCTAAATAATTGAAGGGAAGAGGTAATGGTGGTAACATTAGTTATAACAGGTCAGAGAAGCTTTATTCCTGGGCACCCTGCCCAGTTCAAAAGATTGTTTACACATTTTAGAGTGTGGCTTGCTTTGCTAATTGGTAAGCAACCCTTATGGCTCAGAATCGTTGCACAGGGTTACCACTAAGGGTGGAGAGCAAGGCTGGCAGAAATGGTGCGTTCTCCTCATTACTGAAACCTTTCATGATAACAGTTGAAATAGAGGCTTCACCTAATGAGTGAGAAATGACCACATTCCAGGTGGAGACCTTATTACTTAAAATGGAGGGACAGGAGACCACCTCTCATTTATCATCAACTCTGGAGTGGAGTGCCACTTGAATCTGAATCAAAACTATTGAATAGTAGTGTACATCGGGTTTGCTTGGTATTTCTTTGCATCTTTTTCCCCTTTCATAACAGATAAGAAGATACTGTGTGGTTAGTGGGATTGGGACAGTGGTGAAGAGATGTGAGAAAAGGCACTTTACTCACTGACGGAAGCATCCTAACACACTGCGTCTATGAAATTCTGTGAAACCAAAAGCAGCTTGAGAGGCGGCCTTAAAGAGTGTGAGCAGATTAATTTGTGCAAATGCAACATGATAGAAGGAGGCAGGGTTGTAATGACTGACGGTTGGGAAGGGTGCATTGAACAGTCTGAGATGAAGCCAGCATTGCCTTTGCCTCTAGGTTTGGGGTCTTTTTTTTTTTTTTTTCCTTTTTGACTATGTTAATAATGACCTTGCCTATAGCATCCGTCTATTGAAATATGAGAGAGATGGCTTATGCCCATTCACACATACACACAGGCATACACCCACAGACACATACACACACACAATAAGGATATAAGGAGCTGTTATGGGGAAGTTCAAGTGGTTAATGCTGGGCTAATCAATGATGCCACTAAAAGTGAGACAAATGCAACCCTGCACAAGACAATACCTTACTGGCTGAAAAGCAAAAGAATTTCATACTATAAAAATCAGTAAAATTAAGGATGCTTCTTTTGAATCAGACCTTTAGAGAGTAGCCAGCCCTCAGTCTGATACCAACCTGTAGGAAAGAATTATTAGGAGAATTGATTTTTATAATCTAAAAATTTGCATGCAGTGGTTAACAATTTTAGGGAAAAATAATTAAAATACAAACTGTGAGAGGTTAAGAATTTTACAATTTTTCATAAAAATAAGATTCTAATGTTGAATTGCACCAAAGATAAAAAAATGAAGTTAAATGAAGTCAGTGAGTGAACAAATTTTTAAAAGTTACTCCAAGGATGGGATTATTAAAGAGTCTGGCAATTTAATTACAAAAACTAGGATTCATTTTAAGATACAAAAATCAGTTAACATATTTGAGAAAAGAATACACTTCAAGCCTATTTTTAATTTTTTTTTGTTAATCCCCTGTGTTATAATATTAAATAAACAAACAAACACAAAAACAGCAATTTATAAAATGTTACACACACTGAGTGGTTTGGAAAAAGTTTGCTTTTATTTTCATTCCAAGACAGATTTTTATGTTCTGATTCAGCTTAAATGGATGTGGGTAGATATTTGTCAATGTAAGGTATAAATAAGAGGTAATAAATTTGACCTATTTCCCCCCATTTTTTTCCCAGTTATTAATACATTCTAAATAAAAATGTTTTTAGATGTCCTTACCTTGCTTGTTTATTACAGACTTAGCTAAAACCATACATAATACATCTAAAAAGGTGTGGCTTGCCAGCGAGGCCACCTTCTAAAACAGGAGTTTGGAACCACACGTCCCGTTTCTGATGGCCATTTAATTTCAATCTATCCAAAGAATTATTGAAGACAAGTACATCTGCAAGGTGGAAACCGAGAGTTCATATACAAGGTGTATCATTTCTTCTCTAAAGCTGGGTACGTTCTACTCTAACTGGATGGCCAGTTTGATGTTTTCCTTAAATCTGGAATTGCCGTTGATAAATCTGATAAGTTCCTGAAATAAACCCTCAATTTTGGTTAGAATTGCTCTCTATATTACCACTAGACTTTACTCGGGGTCATATTCTATCCTGAATTTTACCCAACACCTGTTTTGCAAGTTTCTTTTCCATAGTCCTTGGGAGTGAAATGTGCATCCCTCTGTTGCTGATACAGTTGTGCACAGAGCAGGCTGTGGAGGCATTAGCCTGTATCCAAGCTCTGTTTCCATCACTTACAGCTATGCGACTTTGGGAAAATACCTCTATGTATGAGATTCCTCATTGCTGGTAGAAATGTAAACCGGTGCAAGCACTTGAAAAGCTATTTGATATTATTCTGTGAGGTTGAGTATTTGTATTCTTTACAGTCCAGCAATTTCTTGCCAAATACATGTTAAAAGACAGGCACAAGAATGATTACAGCTCACAAACATGTCTTGAGGCTTCAGATGGGCCAAGATTTAGCGTGCTTTCTACTATCCCCTTCCCCCATCCTAAATATTTATGGCAGACATTACTTATTGATCCTAGCATTCTTTCCTGCTGAGTCCAGACTTAGCCCCTAATTCTTTTCAATTCATTTCCATAGGCAACTACCACCAATCAACTGGAATCTTGAAAAGACACTTTTCTGCCTTCCTGGCCTCAGGATAAGTAGGGACATTGGGACTGAGTGAATTTGGGTAGTTTATTAAAAATAGCTTTGACTGTAACGGTAAACAGATTTTTTCCAAAGACGTATTTCTTCGTTCTTCTTTCATCATTTCATCCTGAAAGCCAGGCTAGTTTCATTAAGATTCACTAGTTGTATTTTCTGGAGACCCTGGTGCCGTAGTGGTTAAGTGCTGTGGCTGCTAACCAAAGGGTCAGCAGTTCGAATCCTCCAGGCACTCCTTGGAAACTCTACGAGGCAGTTCTACTCTGTCCTATAGGGTCGTTATGAGTCAGAATCGACTTGACCGCACTGGGTTCGGTCTGGAAGTTGTATTTTCCTTTAGAATTTTTGAGCTAATCTATATAATGGTTTTAGGGTGAAAAGTTATGTTCCTGTCTCCTAAATGTTTTTAACTTCCTGTCATAGGATCAGATTTATTTTGCTTTTATAATTCATATTGATCCATTACATAATGCAGCAACTTTTCAACTGTTATTCAATTATTTTCTGACATTTTCTCTTTAGATTATTTATAACACCTTTCTGTAAATTGTTTTCCCTTTTTTTTTTTTTAAATAGTAATCAATAGAAAACAAAAGTCTAACAGGATATGGCAGATAGGCTATATTAGTATTCCATAGATCTACACATGGATTCCTAAAATGTGGGAGGAAATTGCCAAAGTCAATAATTTTCTTCTTCTCAAATGTTGATACTTTATCCTGAGTGGCAGTATATATTGAAGTTCCTTTCAGCAAAGAAGTTTAGAAGGAGAAGCACTGAGTCACTGAGCTAGGTAAGGGAGTAAGAAAAAATATGGCTTTACATATAACGTGAGAATTTCCAATGTTTCCTATGACTGATGGTCTGGACTTTTTATGTACTAGATTTAAGAGACCCTCGTTAATAAGGGGTTACTATAGAAACAAGTGTAGGTGGCTGAGCATCAATTTAGTTAGAAGATGCCTTCTCGAAGAAGAAAAAAAAAAATCCCCACACCTTTAGATTAACTTTGTCAATGAGCCAAAGTTCCTCAACAGATTCTTCCTTCAATTAAAAGAAGCAAGTTTAATGCTTAGAAGACAAATTGGATTAAAATAATGCCCTTAGTGGCAGAGGCATCTATATTTCATCCCTGGAATAATTCATGGGCAGTATTTGTTTCCATTGAGGTCCAGATCCAAGCTGTGAACTGGGTGAACAGGCAAAGACACCAATTGGAAAGTCCTTTCTTTGGAATGTCTGTCTTTGCTTTTATGAACTTGCACTATGCTCCCCAAAGCTGCTTCCATTTTAAATTGGTTAGAATATTTGACAATGAGGTTCACAAGCTTAAGGAAAGTTCTTCATTAGGTTTAGGGGCGGGGGAAGAAGGACAGCCAATTTAGCACCGGGCAGAGTTTGTACAAAATTCTGAGAATCACAGATCTCAAGGGCTCTGGAAGTTAAGCTCCCTCCACTCACTTTGATTCACCCAAATGCAGAAATTATCAAACAGTATCATTAGTATCACACGAGAGTAAAATTTTGCTGAAGATCATTCAAAAGCAGCTCTAGCAGTACATTGACGGGGAAGTGCCAGAAATTCAAGCCAGATCCAGAACAGGATGTGGAACCAGGAATATCATTGCTGATCCCAGATGGATCCTGGCTGAAAGCAGAGCACATGAGAAGGATGTTTACCTGTGTTTTATTGACTATGCAAAGGCATTCGACTGTGTGGATCATAACAAATTATGGATAACATCACAAAGAATGAGAATTTCAGAACACTTAATTGTACTCATGACATAGATCAAGAGGCAGTCTTTCAAACAGAGCAAGGGGATACTGCGTGGTTTAAAGTCAGGAAAGGTGTGTGTCAGGGTTGAATCCTTTCACTATATTTTTGCAATCTGTATGCTGAGCAAATAACCTGAGAAGCTAGACTATATGAAGAAGATTCTGGCATCAGGATAGGAGAAAGACTCATTAACAACGTGCATTATGAAAATATCAGAACCTTGCTTGCTGAAAGTGAAGAGGACTTGAAGCACTTACTGACGAAGATCAAAGACCGCAGCCTTCAGTATGGATTACACCGCCACATAAAGAAAACAAAAAATCCTCACAACTGAACCAATAAGCAACTTTGTGATAAACAGAGAAAAGATTGAAGTTGTCAGGGCTTTCATTTTACTTGGATCCACAATCAATGCCCATGGAAGCAGCAGTCAAGAAATGAAACAGATGCGTTGCACTGGGTAAATCTGTTAAAAAAGACTTCTTTGAAGTGTTAAAAAGCAACGATGTCACCTTGAAGACTAAGGTGCACCTGATACAAGCCATTGTGTTTTCAATTGCCTCGTATGCATGCTAAAGCTGAACGATGATTAGGAAGACCAAGAAGAGTTGATGCCTTTGAATTATGGTGTTGGCAAAGAATATTTTCTGCCAAAAGAACGAACAAATCTGTCTTAGAAGCGAAGATGGCAAGACTTCGTCTCACATATTTTGGACATGTTATCAGGAGAGATCAGTCCCTGGAGAAGGACATCATGCCTGGCAAAGTAGAAGCTCAGCGAAAAAGAGGAAGACCCTCAACGAGATGGACTGACACAGTGGCTGCAACAAAGGGCTCAAGCATAACCATGATTGTGAGGATGGTGTAGGAGCTGGCAGTGTTTCATTCTATTGTACATAAGGTCGCTATGAGTCAGAGCTAACTCAATGGCACCTAACAACCCACTTAGTAGAAAAGCACTTGAAATGTTTGTAAAGATGGTGAGTTTCTCTCATTCCTTGATACTCATACTAGTAGATGGGATCACATTTAATTTTAGTAATGCTGACTCTAAAGGTATAAAGTGACTTTTGTCTGGTGAGAACCTAGATGAGGAAGTGACAATGCTTATCGATTCAATGGCAATGCTGAAATTGAGGCACATGAATTTTATAATTTATTTACCAAATTGTCTCTTTTATTTATTTAAAAAAAATTTTTAGTTCTACTTTAGATGATGGTTTACAGAACAAACCAGTTTCTCATCAAGCAGTTAATACACACATTGTTCTCTGACATTGGTTAACAACCCCACAACATGTCAACAGTCTCCCTTCTCAACCCTGGGTTCTCTATAACCAGCTTTCCAGTTCCCTCCTGCCTTCCAGTCCCTGCCCCAGGGCTGCTGTCCCCCTTTAGTCTTGTTTTGTTCCAGGGGACTGTTCAATCTTTGGCTGAAGGGTGAACCTCAGGAGTGACCTCATTACTGAGTTGAAAGGGTGTCCGAGGGCCATACTCTCAGGGTTTCTCCAGTCTCTGCCAGGCCAGCAAGTCTGGGCTTTCTTTTTGAGTTAGAATTTTGTTCTACATTTTTCTCTATCTTTGTCTAGGGCCCTTTATCGTGATCCCTGACAGAGCTGTCAGTGGTGGTAGCCGGGCACCATCTCGTTGTACTGGACTCAGTCTGGTGGAGGCCATAGTAGATGTGGTCCATTAGTCCTCTGGACTAATCTTTCCCTTGTATCTTTAGTTTTCTTCATTCTTCCTTGCTCCCAAAGGGTTGAGACTAGTGGAGTATCCTAGATAGCCGCTTGCAGGCTTATAAGACCCCAGATGCTACTCACCAAAATAGAATGTAGGACATATTCTTTATAAACTATGTTATGCCAATTGAGCTAGATACTTCCCGAGATCATGATCCCCACAGCCCTCAGCCCAGCAATTTGGTCCCTCCCTCAGGGAGTTTGGATATGTCTGTGGAGCTACCATGACCTTGCCTTGTACAACTTGTCTGGCTTCTCTAGTATTGTGTACTGTATTACCCTTCATCAAAGTTTCCACTTATCTATTGTCTATCATTTTTCCATCTCCACACCTCCCCTCCCTCATAACAATCAAAGATTGTTTCTTTTTGTATGTAAACCTTTTCATGAGTATTCATAGTAGTGGTCTGGTATAATATTTGTCCTTTTGTGATTGACTTATTTCACTTATCATAATATCCTCCAGATTCATCCATGTTATGAGATGCTTCACAGGTTCTTCATTGTTCTTTTTCATTGCATAATACTCAGTTGTGTGTATGTACCACAGATTGTTTATCCATTCATCTGTTGGTGGGCATCTAGGTTGTTTCCATCTTTTTAGCTGTTGTGAACAATGCTACAGTGAATATGGGTGTGCATATGTCTATCTGTGTGACGACTCTTATTTCACTAGGATATATTCCTAGGAGTGGGATAGCTGGATCGTATTTTTATTTCTAGCTTTCTAAGGAAGCACTGTATCATTTTCTGAAATGGTTGTATCATTCTGCATTCCCGCTAGCAGTGCATAAGAGTTCCAATCTCCCTGCAGCCTCTCCAACATTTGTTGTTTTATTGATTCGTGCCAGCAGTGGTATCTTACCGTGATTTTGATTTGCATTTCTCTAAGGGCTAGAGATCCTAACCATTCCCTCACGTGTCTGTTGGCCCCCTGAATGTCTTCTTTGGTGAAGTGTCTGTTCATTTCCTTTGCCCATTTTTTAATTGGGTTATTTGTCTTTTTGTTGTAGAGGTGTTGGATTTTCTTGTAGATTTTAGAGGTTAGAACTTTGTCTGATTTGTAATAGCCAAAGATTTTTTCCCAGTTTGTAGGTTCTTTTTTTTACCTTTTTGGTGATGTCTTTTGATAAGCATAAGTGTTTAATTTTTAGAAGATCCCACTTATCCTCTGGAGCTTGTTGTTGGTTGTGGTTTGTATCCTGTTCATGCTGTATATTAGGGCCATTAGCATTGATGCTATTTTTTCTTCTATGAACTTCATGGTTTTTGGCCTTGTATTTATGCCTCTGATCCATTTTGAGTTAGTTTTTGTATATGTTGTGAGGTATGGTTCCTGTTTCATTTTCTTGCAGATGCACATCCAGTTTTGCCAGCTCTGATTGTTAAAAAGATTCTCTTTTCCCCATTTATGGGCTCTGGGCCCTTGTCGAAGATCAGGCGACCATAGGTGGGTGGATTTACATCTGGGTTCTCAATTCTGTTCCATTGGTCAATGTATCTGTCATTGCACCAGGAGCAGGCTATTTTGAGTGCAGTAGCTGTATAGAAGGTTCTGAGGTCAGGTAGTGTGAATCCTCCTATTTTATTCTCCTTCAATAGTGGTTTACTTATCTGGGACTTCTTCACTTTCCATGTAAAGTTAATGATAAGTTTTTCCATCTCTTTAAAGGATGTTGTTGGTATTTGGATCGGGATTGCATTGTATTTGTAAATTGCTTTGGGTAGAATTGTCATTTTCACAATGTTGAGTCTACCTATCCATGAGCATGATATGTTTTTCCATTTAGGCAGATCTCTTTTGGTTTCTTTGTAGTTTTCTTTGTATAGGTCTTTTACATCCCTGCTTAGATTTATTCTCAAGTATTTTAATTTTTTACAGGCTATTATAAATAGTATTGTTTTCCTTATTTTCATTTTCATCATTCTATTTTTTGGTGTATAGGAATCTAAGTGATTTTTACATGTTTATCTTATATCTTCCTACTCTGCTGAATCTTTCTATTAGTTCTAGTAATTTTCTTGTGGAGTCCTTTGGGTTTTCTATGTATAGTATCATACCACCTGCAAATACAGACAGTTTAACTTCTTCATTACCAATTTGGATGCCCTTTAGTTCTGTTTCTTGCCCTGTTGCTCTAGCTATGACTTCCAACACAGTGTTAAACAGGAGTGGTGATAAAGGGCATCCTTGTCTTGTTCCTGTTCTCAAGGGGAATGTTTTCAGCCTCTTTCCATTAAGAATGATGCTGGCCGTTGGTTTTGCATATGTAGCCTTTATTAAGAGGCACATAAATTTTAATCATATTCCAAAGTTAACATAGTGGTATAGGATCATAACCCAGGATTCCTGACTTCTGAACTCATGATCTACCTAACTAGAATTTTAAATGTCTCATTTCTTTCAATCTTTTCTCTCTCCCTCTCTCTGTGTCTCTTCATCCCCTCTCCTATCTTCTGATCTCCTAAAAGGCAGTTTTGTATAAGAACAGGGATCTTGAAATTAGAATTCGTGCCTCTGCCAACCTTCAGCATTGTGGCTATAGGCATGCTTTTTAGTAGCTTATTGCTGCAGGCTCCTTGTCTATAACAAGAGGCTACTGATACTTCATATGATTGTCATGAAGTCTAAATAGGTTCCTACAGCTAAAATACCTGGCACAGAGTAAAGCCCTCAATAAATTTTAGATATTAGTATTTATACCCATAGCCTTTTTTTGTGAGTAATTCTTTGCTTTCCCTCTTTCTGGCTTCTTTTCATCCATAGGAATCATCAACCCTTTCATCTGTGTTTGGTTCTCCCAGCTCAGTCTTGGTTAGGTATTCCTCTTCCTGGACCTCTTCTGCATAACTTTATTATAACTCCTGGTCTATAATTGCTTATTGGTCTGCCAGTGATCAGACAATTTTGTCCAGAAGGGATGTGCATGATGTTAAGATTACCTGGAGCTAGGAAGAGGAGGTTTTGAAAGGGACAAGATCTGCGACAAGAAGACTGGCAAGGAAGCCATTGCAGTTACCCAGCTAATGGCCTGGTTAGAGAAATACAATGGGTATGGAAAGGAGGAAGGAGGGAGAAAAGCTGAATTAGGAGAAAGAATCTACAGAGGCTGATTGTCAAAGGTGTGAGGGAGAAAGGAGTCAAAGATGACATTTGGGTTTCTGACTTGGACAAATGGGTGGGCCTGGACATACTGACATGGATGTCAAAGTTATACTAGGGGTAGTGGAAATAATGGGCATAGCTAAGAATTCCCAGGGAGCAGGAGTGTGTAGAGGAAAAAGAGAAGGCCAAGGCAGATCTTTGGGAAGCACCAACATTTAAGAGTTGAGCAGAGCAAGAAGAGTGTAAAGAATCTCCTGGAAAAAGCCTACAGCAGAGAAAGTAAGCAAAAATACAATGGCGAGGTCCAAGAGGGACCTACACCACAGAATTATAAATTGTACTTTATCAAATAATTAGGTTTTTTAAATATACCTTACGAAAACTTCAAGAAAACTAGAAATGAATATTTATTAAACCTTTGCAGAGGCCCTAGATTTCTAAGCGTAGAAATGGTAGAAAAAAATTGCGTTGAAGTAAACAGGTTTATATCGACATAAAACTAAACCTTTAAAATGTTAAAGTCATGAAAACAAAAAGGAAACATCGAACTGAGGAAAATGGTTTCAAATGTTTATAGACAGGAAAATATTGTCCTTAGGAAAAGAACTTGAACCAAATGTTAAGGAAAAATCACTAAGAATGGAATAGATCATTGATAAAGGATCTGATGGGAGAAGTCACAAAAGAGCAAATACAACTAATGAGCATATGGGAAAATGTTGATCTTCACTACTAACAAAGTAATGTAATTTAGGATAATGAGGCACTATTTTCCTCTTCCACCACCTGTTTTGTCAGTTTGTCATACTGAGGTGGGTTGCATGTTGCTGTGATGCTGGAAGCTATGCCATTGGTATTTCAAATACCAGCAGGGTCACCCATGGTGGACAGGTTTCAGTGGAGCTTCCAGACTAAGACAGACTACAAAAAAAAGGCCTGGTGATCTACTTCTGAAAAATAGCCAGTGAAAACCCAGTGGATCACAGCAGAATTTGTTCCAACTAGACTCAAGCATGCCAACAATTGATAGTGAAGGTGGTGCAGGGACCAGGCGGCTTCATTCTAATGTACACGGGGCAATCATGAGTCAGCATGAACTCAATGGCAACTGACAACAAAAATATTTTCCTCTTATTAAATTAACAGTGAAAAAAGTTTTAAATAATAGGAGTTGCAACAAAGATTTGGTGAAAGCAGCATTCCCAATGATTATTAGTGACACTGTATACCGGTAGAGCCCTGGTGGTGCAGTGATTAAAGCCTTTGACTGCTAACTGGAAGGTTGGCAATTCGAAAACCACCAGTGGCTTCATGGGAGAAAGATGTGGCAGTCTTCTTCTGTAGGATTTACAACCTTGGAAACCCTATGGGTTGCTATGAGTCGGAATTGACTTGATGATGGCAGTGAGTTATACACTGGTATAGACTTTTGGGAAAAATATTTGTTGAGTGAATTTGGAATCACAAATTGTTTTTGTACAAAGTTTTTCTAATGTCTCCTAAAAAATCCAAATGATAGAACATATATACAAAGTGTTTTTGCTATATCCCAGAATTACAAGTAATTATGAAAAATTGGAATTTACCAATAAAGCTGTTGTTAAATAATGTATGGTGTGGATTATTATGAAGCTGTTATAAACAAAGGCCATGAAGATCATGTCACAACACCAAAAAGATTATAATATAATGTGACTGAATTAAAAACAGGATATATATTTATATGTGCATTGTACATATAGTTACATATTGCTGTTGTTAGGTGCCTTTGAGTCAGTTCTGACTTATAGCAGGCCTATATATATATATATATATATATTTTTTTTTTATATAAACAGAATGAAACACTGCCTGGTCCTGTGCCATCCTCACAATCATTGTTATGCTTGAGACCATTGTTGCTGCCACTGTGTCAGTCCATCTTGTTGAGAATCTTTCTCTTTGTCACTGACCCTCTACTTTGCCAAGCATGATGTCCTTCTCCAGGGGCTGATCCCTCCTGATAACATGTCCAAGTATGTAAGACGTGGTCTAGCCATCCTTGCTTCTAAGGAGCACTGTGGTTGTACTTCTTCCAAGACAGATTCATAACTACATAGAATATGAATATGAAAAACTACAAAGACCTACAGTAAAATGTTGACAATGATTGTGTTAGTATGGTCAGGGTAGGCATGATATTTTCTCCTCTATTTCCCCCCAATTCCTGCTCTCTCGTTAGAATGCTTGTACAATTAAAACTAATATGGTCACTGAACAGTTATTGGGTCTTCATTTATTCTTTTTCAGAGTAAATGAAACCATCTTCTTTAGTCTTTGATAACATAGGATATACTTTTCTAACATCAACACTGTCTTGATTAAAATGATCTGCAAGTCAAATAAAATCATTTTGATAGTAACATTTATTATTAACAGATTTTCCTAAGGGTTCTTTTTAAAAAGTGACCTACTGATGATGATGACGGTGATGTTGATGTGATGATGATACAGTAAGCTTGGATGAAAGTTTACAACTTCAAATTTTTTTTATGTGTTATCGCATTTATCTTTAATAAAATTCCATGAAATCCATAGGATTACTATAGTGAGGTTTTATTATATAATTTTAGGAAGAGATCTCTTATATATTATATACTAACTGTATAGCTTTGGGCAATTTAACCTCTGGGGATATCTCTTTCTAAAAATGAAGATTATAGCATATCCTTCAACGTTTGTAAAATTAAGGTAAAGCATCTGGTATTGTGCCTATAGATGGTAGGAACTTGATATACGTTGAGTCAAATTCTCTAAATTCAATCAAGTTGAATAGAAAACTGTGGTTATTGCCCCGCGAATGAGTGAGCATCATGTATAGAGTTTGCTGTTGTTGTTGTTAGGTGCTGTCGAGTTGGTTCTGGCTCGTATTGACCCTGTGTACAACAGAATGGAGCACTGCCTAGTCCTATGCCATCCTCAAAATCATAGTTATGTTTAAGCCCATTGTTGCAGCCACTGTGTCAATCCATCTTGTTAAGAGTCTTCCTCTTATTCGCCGACCCTCTGAATTTTGAGAGCGCATCTCAAGAATAGATTTTTGGGGGGCTTAAGGGTCAGAATTTCTGGCCTGCCACCCTGGATGTTCACAGGGCTTCCCTCAGGAGTTCCATTAAGTGGCTCAAGATATTCCACTATTGAGAAAGAAGCTTTTTATCAATTTACTAAAATGTCCAATGAAAGCATTGGAAGATCCATTCCCAATCTTAAATTTTTTTTCTCCTGCATTTTCCCTAAACATTTTTCACTGGCTATCACTTGTCTATGCTAGTGTAATGTATCTGATCTAGCATGCCACAATATTTTTGATATTTTGGGTTTTAGGAAGCAACATTCCATATCCTTCCTCAAAGAAGCCTGTCTCCTGAGTGTTCTGCCTCCTGAACATGTATGGGAACTAATGGTCTAGGCCAGAGTTTTCAGGGTATACAATATGTTTTGTTGTTATTGTTAAGTACTCTGGAGTCGGTTCTGACTCACAGCAACCCTGTGTACCACAGAATGGAATGCTGCCTGGTTCTGCACCATCCTCACAATCATTGGTATATTTGAGCCCATTGTTGCAGCCACTGTGTCATTCCATCTCTTTGAGAGTCTTCCCCTTTTTTGCTGACTCTCTGCTTTACCAAACATGATGTTCTTGTTCAGGGACTGGTCCCTCCTGACAAAATGTCTGAAGTATGTGAGACGAAGTCTCGCCATCCTCACTTCTAGGGAGCATTCTGGTTGTACTGCTTCCAAGACAAATTTGTTTGTTCTTCTGACAGTCCATGGTATGTTTAATATTCTTTGCCAATGCCATAATTCAAAGGCATCAATTCTTCTTCGGTCTTCCTTATTCATTGTCCAGCTTTTGCATGCATATAAGGTAATTGAAAATACCATGGCTTGGATCAAGCACACCTTAGTCCGTAAAGTGACATCTTTGCTTTTTAACACTTCAGAGAAGCCTTTTGCAGCAGATTTGCTCAATGCAATATGTTGCTTGATTTCTTGACTGCTGCTTCCGTGGGCATTGATTATGGATCCAAGTAAAATGAATTCCTTGACAGCTTCAATATTTTCTCCATTTATCATGAAATTATCATGTTTTAGTGAAGATTAATTTTTATATCTATGAGAATTACTCCCAATTTCTCTTAAATACCAAATTCTAAACAAAGGACTAATTCTCCTGAAACATAAAATTTAATTTTTATGTCTATGATAATTACTCCCAATTTCTCTTAAATACCAAATTCTAAACAAAGGACTAATTCTCTTGAAACATATGAATTGGAAATTTTTTGATGATTAAGAAAATCAACATAAATCGATACATCTTGGAATCCAACAAGTATTTGGTGAAAGCAGCATTCCTAATGATTACTGGTGACACTGTATATTGGTATGGACTTTTGGGAAAAAAATATTTGCTGGATGAACCTGGAACCACAAGTTGTTCTTATACAAAGTATAAAGAACTGTATATGTGTAAGACATTATTATACATTTTTGCTGATGTATTATTGTGTTTTCTAGCTTCTGTAGCTATGTGTTTTATCTTACTTATTGAACTGTAAATCCATGAAATGTAGAGATTATAGCTGCCGCCCACTGGGAGAACCCTCATAGTGCTAAGCACAGCTTTGTGCACAAGTCTAGACACCTGGAGAGCTAAGATTTGGTTTCATATTTTGATTTCACTGCATGTTTGACTATATGACCAAGGGATAATTTTCCACTTTGTCTCTCTGAGTCTCAGTTTCCTTACCTACAAAATGGATATAATACCACAATCAGAGTTTCTGTAAGGGTTAAATGAGATAAGGCACCTGTCAGATGGGAATCACTCAGTAAATGTTAGATTTCTTCTCTTTCTTACTTTATAGAACTTTGTTTATAAACCCAAACAAAATAGCTTCTTAGGAGTATATAGAGTATACTCCTAAGGCGTATTCTGCCTTACCAAATGGTAGACTATACCTTTACCAGTTTACCGCTTGCTGTTGAGTCAATTCCAACTCAGGGCAACCCCGTGTGCTTCAGAGTAGAACTATGCTTCATAGTTGTGACCTTTAGGAAGCAGATCATTAAGGCTTTCTTCCAAGGCGCCTCTGGGTGGGTTCAAACCACCAACCTATCAGTTAGTCGCTACATGCTTACATTTGTGCTGCCCAGGGACTCCAAATATGCTCTTTCAGGATGCAGTAAATCCAAATAAAGTTGTTGGATTTTTAAACTTTTTTTTTTCCTCTGCTACTTGATAGTTTGTTAAAGTAGAAAGTCAGCAAACAGGAAAACCCTCAATGAAATGGATGAACACAATAGCCCCCAAATGGATTCCAACATAACAATGAAGATAGTGCAGGACCAGGAAACATTGCATTCTGTTATGCATAAGGCCTCCATGAGTTGGAGCGAACTCGACAGCAGCTAACAACAACAAAAAAGTATATTCACTCTATTCAAATAGCAATAACTTCTCAGCAAATGCTACACTACTAAATTGCTGCTGTTTCTTGGATCAGTATTTAATGAGTCACAGTAGACCCAACCCTATTGGTTTCACAGAAATTAAAGGGCTTTTTATCTTCCAGGTCTAAAATCAGGGAAATGTGTTCTTTGCTATTAATAACATGTGATCATTAGCAAATCTGTACCCCGACTTGAGGTCTTGTTTATAGGTGTTACAGGTGAAGCCTCCGAAGCTTATTACAAATTCCATGAATCCTTTGGTTAACTCCTTTACTGATAATGCTAAATTACCCTGCATAATGAGTCATCTGTTCAGAGTAAGAATAAGATTCTGACAGGGTCTGGACAATTGTCTAACTCTCCATGTCTAGATAGGGGCTCTTAGGGAGCACTAACAGACAGTGAACCAAAACTTTTCTGACATCTAATTCATCAAATGCGATTTTTACATGATATAATCCAGTACTCAGTTTTCTTTTATTCGGTGATGTCTTTCTATGACCCTATCTTTTTCTCCTCTAAAACACTTGAAGTTCAGCTTGCTTTGGAGTATTTTATACCTAATTTTTGAGTTGGCATAATGTTGACCACAAAGCCCACTGCATCCCAATTTGTCCTTCAGCTAGGTTTGAAATTCATAACATTCAAGGCACTCCTTTAGATCATATTTTATGATGCAACTGGTATATGCATTCTTTCAATTCTCTAAAATACCCTCGTGATATTGGTGGTGGTTGGGATGTGGGTGGGGAAAGGGCCCTGTTCATATCTTGAGATGAAGACTCTGGCCATTTGAGTTTGACTTTCAAAATCCGTAATGAAATTGTTTAGTTATTTTCTTTCCATAACTAATTTTTCTCTAATACTGCTGGGATATACAGCCTACTAGGCTTTACAATGGCAGAGATTTTTATGTGCATTTTGTTCAGAGGTGTAGAAAAGTACCTGCCACATGTTAGGCACTTGACGAATAATTGTTGAAGGAACCAAACCAAAAACCAAACCCATTGCTGTTGAGTCAATTCCAACTCATAGTGACTCTACAGGACAGAGTAGAACTGCCCATAGTGTTTCCTGTTGAATTCAAAATGCCCACCTTTTTGTTTAGCAGCCGAGTGCTTAACCACTGCATCACCAGGGCTCCGTTGAAGGAATAGGGTCCCAAAATAAAAGAGAGAGAGAGGTGAAGTTTCTTTAACAAGCTGGTTATTCTTTCCTCCACACTTCCTTTTTACTCACAGAATAGACTTAAACAAACATAGAAGGGAGAGGAGAGAGAGGGCATAGGACCCTTTCTTTGTGCTCATGGCTTGAAGGAAGGAGTCGCTTCTGCAGATGACGTGGACGGGTAGGAATAGCTCATTGCAGTTCATGGAAAGAGGTACTTTCCATGGAAGTCTGTGAAGCTGCTTCATTTTGGGGTTCTTATCCCTTCAGTTGGCTGTAGTCTGACATGTGAATGGTTGTGAATCCCCAACTGTGGTGATGTCCTCTCTTCATCTGTCTGAGGCCTCCTCACTCCTTTTCTCTGGTCTCTGGGCCTCTTTACAGTGGTGTAACTAGGGCATGGCAGGTATGGCAGGTATTTCACCGGCCCTGGGTGCGTGGCAGCACTGAGCAGTTTCTATTAACCTAGTAAAGCCAGCAGCATATCTACAAAAAATGGTGCCTATGGCAAACATTGAAATTGTACCCCTAACCAAACATCTTACACCCCTCTTTTAGATAACTTTACCGTAATATCAGCTCAGAAAATCCGTACTGAGTTAATAGAAGCTGCTCAGTGGTGCCATGTGCCCAGGGCCAGTGTAATAACCCTAGAAACACCACAGCTTAGGAATATAGATCATTTTCTCTCTGGGAAACTTCCTTAGCCCTCATAGCTTAACAAATATTTGGCTAAAATGAATAATTTTGTCCTACATTAAATTCCATAGTGTACAAAGACAAAAAGCGCGGTTTATGTTTTCAAGGCGTTTACAAAACATTAATTTTATTCAATAGGGCGTTGGCGGTTCAGTGGTAGAATTCTCGCCTTTCATACCAGATACCCTGCTTTGATTCCCAGTCTACGCACCTCATGCAGAGCCGCCACCTGTCTGTCAGTGGAGGCTTGAGGCTTGTGTGTTGCTATGATGCTGAACAGGTTTCAGCAGAGCTTTTAGGACTAAGATGGACTAGGAAAGAAAGGCCGGGAAATCCATTTCTGAAAATCACCCAGTTAATACCCTATGGATCACAATAATCTGATCCCCAACCGATCGTGGAGATGGCACAGGACCAGGCAGCATTTTGTTCTGTAGTGCATGGGGTTACCATGAGTTGGAAGCTGACTCGATGGTAGCTAACAACGACAGTCACATTCAGAGTTTTTACTTGCTTAAATTTTCATAATGTCAACCCCCACATTTATAAACACTATGTCCCTTGGAGTTGAAAGTGGAGTCACGTCAAAGAATTGCCTGGATGAAAGATGGGGAGCTTGCAGCAAATTGAAGAATTTGTCCTAAGAGCTTCTCTATCACATGCAACATCTTGAGACAGAGTTTCTTTTTCTACATAAAGGAAGCGATAGTAATCCTGTTGAATAAATGTTAGTTGGATGAATGAAAAAGATGTATGAATGACAATAAACATTAGTGTATTAGTGACTCATCATGTATGCTTTTGTTCTGGGAAGCAAGTTGTAGGGTAAGAGCTCAATAATTTGATACAGAACATGTGGGCTCAATCCTGGTTCTGTTTTCTGACTCATTCTATGAATGTGGTGGGCACTTTGGTTGCTACCCAAGTATCTATTACTTGTTTCTCTTGCTACGAATCTCTAATTTATCTTTGGGTAATTCAGATTTCCTTATTCTAAGACGTGGTTTGGGTGCAATTAATCCCAGCTTCAAGGGGACTCCCATGGGGTTGTTGGGAAGGTTAATGACCAAAGCACTTACAACAAAGTCTGGCACTTAATAAATACTTGTTGTTGCTGTTGCTGTTATATAAGCACAAATATTCTTTGTTTATGAATAATTTCTGTAAGATATTATAAATTACAAATTATTCAAATAAATGACAGAATTAGTTTCCTAGGACTGCCATGACAAAGTTTCACAAACTGGGTGGCTTTAAACAACAGAGCATTATTGCTTCACAGTTTTGGAGGTTAGAAATCTGAAATCAAGGTGTCAGCAGAGCCATGCTTTCTTTCAACGTTCTAAGGGAAGATCATTCCTGTCTATTCCTAGCTTCTGGTGGTTTCTAGCCATTGGCATTCTTTGGCATGTAAATGTATCACTCCAATCTGCCTCTATTGTCACATGGCTCTCTTCCATCTGTATAAGTATCTGTGTCTCTTTTCCTCCTTTTGTAAGGACACCACTCAGATTGGATCAAGACCCACCCGACTTCAGTATGACTTCGTGTTAATTTAACAGATAACTTTTTCAAAGATCCTATTTCTAAACAAGGTCACATTTCAATCTTATCTTTTTGCATGACACAATTCAATTCATAACAGTGACATTCTGCCCCTTTATCTTAAGCTTCACAGTATCTTTTCTCATTTAGGAAATCATTCAACCAACCAGCCAATCAGGTTTTATGATGCAGGTGGTACACATACCACATTAGCTGTAGTAGTGTGCCAAGACGGACAACATGGTTTATGTTTTCACGAAACTCAAAAAATACTCATATGACTCACTGAAAGGATCTTATTTGATTCACTGAAAGGATCTGAAGCCAAGACCACCATACCTGGTGCAAATGAATGAAATCTGTATAGTAGGGTGGAAAAGATGTCTTAGATGAAATGGCCATTGTCTTAGTCATCTAGTGCTGCTATAACAGAAATACCACAAGTGAATGACTTTAACAAAGAAAAATTGATTCTTTCACAGTCTCGTAGTACAAGTCCAAATATACGGTGCTAGCTCGAGCTGAAGGTTTTCTCTCTCCGTTGGCTCTGGAGGGGGGTCCTTGTCATTAATCTTCCCTCGGTCTAGGAACTTTTCTGCAAGGGAGCTCCAGGTACAAAGGATGCACTCTGCTCCTGGTGGTATGAGGCAAACCTCCTCTGCTCACTTCCTTTTCTTTTATCTCTTGAAAGATAAAATGTGGTACAGGCCACACCCCAGGGAAATTTCCTTTATATTGGATCAGGGATGTGACCTTAGTAAGTATGTTACAATCCACGCTAATCCTCTTTAACATAATCTAATCATGCCTCATTAACCACAGGCAGAGATTAGGATTTACAACATGTAGGAAAATTACAATCGCAAAATAGAGGACAACCACACAATACTGGAAATCATGACCTAACCAAGTTGACACATATTTTGGGGGGGACACAATTCAATCTATGACAGCCATTTCAGTCATTCATGAATTAATTGCACATAACTAGAAGATTTGGTAAGTCAGATAGCCTGTAGTTATCTTTCTATATTCTAGCAGCTGATATTGAGGGTGATAACAGGAAGGAGAGATTTTTGATATCTGAGTTCAGCTGCTAGATGGATCTTTTTAACTCGAGGCACATAAGGACCACCAAATCTCTCCGTTTTTAATTCCATCATATACTCTCACAAAAGCCTTCCTCAACCCCTGTGGGAGAATCTATGATTTTTTGTTTTATGAAATCACATAAAAACCCAATAGCACACTTGGCTTCCTAATCATAGGAATCTGCACATTTGAGAGAGGCAGACTGTTGAATTGAATGGATCTTTAAGTGAAGGGTGTATCTATTCTTACATGCTAGTTATCTGTCTTTATTCCCCATTGTTCTGTGTAATTTACTGGAGAAAAAGTCTAGTGATAATGGGCATATATAAACACCCCATGATACTGAGGCAATATTTTTAAAAATGTATAAACTGGGGATTGATGAAACATATAAATCTTGAAATATTTTCAAGTTCTTGAATTCTCACAATAAATACTATGGATATTTGCGTTCTCTGTTTGGAAGGATCTCTTCTCCCCTACTTTGTTCCTGATAAGGCCTTCTTCAATCCTTTAGTACCCAACACACATTACCTGATCTTCTATCATCCTGTCTGTACTCCCTACTCAGATTATTTCCTCCTTAGGGCTATACCGTATTTTTACACAAAAAAATGTACACCTTTTGTGTTTGTTTGCCAGCATCCCCCTGCAATGTATTTTTGTAAGCGTGCTATGACTATTTATTTATTTATTTTTTATAGTAACATGTGTGAAATGACTGGCATGGCGGTGCTTGTGAGGGTGCCTCCCGGGAGAAGGCATGGCCTGCAAACAAACACAGAAGGCAAGCATTATTGGCGCAAAAATATGGTAACTGTGTAAGTATCACTGTTATTACTTTTGTCTCATAGAACAGTAGATACTTATTAATCTGTCTTGTTTCCAAGTTGTGAGCTCTGGAAAAGTAGAGTTGGCACCTCACTTAATACAATTGTGGCTGTCATCCAGAGTAAGTTGCATATTCCAGTAAATAGATTAGATGAATAAATGTTGTTGTTGTTAGGTGCCCTCACACAGTTCTGACTCTTAGCAACTCTTGTGTACAACAGAAGTAAATACCAGCTGGTCTTGTGCCACGCTCACAATTATTGCTCTGTTTGAGCACATTGGTGTAGCACTGTGTCAGTCCATCTCGTTTAGGGTCTTCCCCTTTTTCACTGGCCCTCTACTTTACCAAGAATGATGTCCTTGTCCAGGTACTGGTCCCTCCTGATAACGGTCCAAAGTATGTGAGATGAAGTCTCGCCATCCTCCCTTTTAAGGAGAATTCTGGCTTTACTTCTTCCAGGGCAGATTTGTTCATTCTTCCGCCAATCCATGGTAGGCGATAGTAACTTTCCACTTTCAGCTCCGTCTCTTAACTCCCAGTTCATCTCAGACCTACCTTGTTTGCAGATTGGTTGGGTGTTTCAGTGATATGATTAAATTTATAAAATGCTTTTCCTGTTGGAATTTTCCTACTTCATGTGCAAAGTTTAGCAAAGGACATAAAAAGATATTCAGTATCATCATTCCTTAGGAAAAATAATGAGATAACACGTCAGATCCACTAAACCAAAAAAAAAAAACAAAAACAAAACCCCTTGCTGTCGAGTTGATTCTGACTCAGATCAACTCTATAGGACAGAGTAGAGTTTCCAAGGAGTGCCTATTGGATTCAAACTGCTGATGCTTTGGTTAGCAGCTAAACACTTAACTACTGGTGCCACCAGGGCTCAGATAATAATAAGGCAGGGATGTGGGGAAATTGGAACCCTCAATTACTGCTGTTAGAATTGGAAAATAGTGAAGGTACTGTGGAAAACAGTTTGGCAGGTCCTCAAAAACTTGTACAGTTTTATGACCCAGAAATTCCACTTTTAGGTATATATCCAAGAAGCTTTGTGTCTAAATAAAAACTTTTACACAAATGTACATAGTCCATAAGTGAGGAGTAGGTATACATTCAATATTCTTCACGAACACCATAATTCAGAGGCATCAGTACTTCTTCAGTCTTCCTTATTATTGTCCAGCTTTTGCAAAGGCATCGGTTCTTCTTCAGTCTTCCTTATTCATTGTTCAGCTCCGCATGCATATGAGGTGATTGAAAATACTATGGCATAGATCAGGTGCACCTTAGTCCTCAAAGTGACATCTTTGCTTTTGAACACTTTAAACAGATCTTTTGCAGCAGATTTGCCCAGTGCGACATGTCGTTTGATTTCTTGACTGCTGCCACCATGGGCATTGTCATGGATTAAATTCGGTCCCCCCAAAATGTGTGTATCGATTTGTGTGGGCCATGATTCCCAGTATCATGTGATTGTCCACCATTTTGTCACCTGATGTGATTTTCCTACATGTTGTAAATCCTGCCTCTATGATGTTAATGAGGAAGAATGGGCGGCAGTTGTGTTGATGAGGCAGGAGTCAATATGCGGGATTGGATTGTGTCTTGAGCCAGTTTCTTTTGGGATATAAGAGAGAGAGAGGCAAGCGGAGAGATGGGGAAGGGGGACCTCATACCACCAAGAAAGCAGTACCAGGAGCAGAGCACATCCTTTGGGCCCAGGGTTCCTGCTTGGAGAAGCTCCTAGTCTTGGGGAGGATTGATGAGAAGGACTTCCTCCAGAGCCAACAGAAAGAGAAAGCCCTCTCCTGGAGCTGACTCTCTGTAGTTGAACTGTTAGCCTACTTTACTGTGAGGAAATAAATCTCTTTGTTAAAGCCATACCTTGTGGTATATCTGTTATAGCAGCACTAGATAACTAAGACAGGCGTTGACTGTGGATCCAAGTAAAATGAAATCCTTGACAAATTCAGTATTTTCTCTGTTTATCGTGATGTTGCTCATTGGTTCTGTTGTGAGGATTTTTGCTTTCTTTTTGTTAAGGTGTAATCCATACTGAAGGCTGAAATCTTTGGTCTTCATCAGTAAGGGTTTTAAGTCCTCTTCACTTTCAAGGTTGTATCAGTTACGTATCACAGGCTGTTAATGAGTCTTCCACCAATCCCGATGTCACATTCTTTTTCATGTATTCCAGCTTCTTGGATTATTTGCGCGGCGTAGAGAATGAACGAGTATGGTGAAAAGATGTAACCTCGATGCATATCTTTCTTGATTTTAAACCTTTGCTTTACCAAGCACAATGTCCTTCTCCAGGGACTCGTTCCTCCTGATAACATGTCCAAAGTATATGAGACGAAGACTCATCACCCTCGCTTCTAAGGAGCATTCTAGCTGTGCTTCTTCCAAGACAGATTTTTTCATTCTCCTGGTGGTCCACGGTATATTCAATATTCTTCGCCAACGTAGTAATTCAAAAGCATCAATTCTTCTTCGGTCTTTCTTGTTCATTGTCCAGCTCAAATAAGGAAATACGACTGGGGAAGAGCTGCCTCCTCAAAGCAGAGTCAACTTAATGACATGGATAGACCTTCATTTCAGGACCTTCATTTGCTGATATGGCAAGACTGAAAATGAGAGGAAACATCCGAAAATATCCATTAATAATCAGTACTTGGAATGTATGAAATATGAACCTAGGAAAATTGGAAGTTGTCAAAAATGAAATGGAACTATTGAAGATAGATATCTTGGGCATCAGTGAGATGAAATGGACTGGTATTGGTCATTTTGAATTGGACAATCATATGGTCTACTATGCCAGGAATGACAAATTGAAGAGGAATGGCATCACACGTGTTGTCAAAAAGAACATTTCAAGATCTATATACTAAAGTACAAAGCTGTCAGTGATAGGGTAATATCCATATGCCTACAAAGATCTGTTAATGTGACTATTATTCAAATTTAGGCACCAACCAGTAAGGCCAAAGATGAGGAAACAAGATTTTTACCCCCTTTTGCAGTCTGAAATTGATCCAACATGCAGTCAAGATGCATTAATAATTACTGGTGATTGGAATGCAGAAGTTGGAAACAAAGAAGAAGGATCAGTAATTGGAAAATATGACCTTGGTTATAGAAACAACACTAGAGATCACATGATAGAATTTTGCAAGACCAACGACCTGTTTGTTCATTGCATGAACAAATACTGCCCGTTATAATACATGATCAGGCTTCACGCTTCCATGGAAATTAGACAGTATGTGTCTGAAGGCTCAGGAATGTTTAAAAAAAATAGTTTATGGGGACTGGAATTAGTGGTTTGGTGGACGGACTCAATCATTCTGCTAATCTTTTTGGGGAAATCCATGATTTTGTGATACTGTCCCCAAATTCAGGGCAGAGGATCCATAGTGGGTCATATAAAAGTAAAAGGTATGTATATATTTTGTGATAAAATAATATTTCTATTATATAAAATGTCTTCCTTAAGGCTGTATTTGAAATTCTGTTTTGTGAGGTACTAGCTCTTTACCAAAAGTGTGTTGGTTCGAACCCACCAGCTGCTTCATGGGAGAAAAGACCTGGAAATTGTTCCCATAAAGATTACAACTTAGGAAACCCTATGGGACAGCACTACTCTGTCATATAAAGTCACTGTCTTAGTTATCTAGTGCTGCTATAACAGAAATACCACAAGTGGATGGCTTTAACAAAGAGAAATTTATTCTCTCAAAGTCTAGTAGGCTACAAGTCGAAATTCAGGGCATCAGCTCCAGGGGAAGGCTTTCTCTCTTTGTCGGCTCTGGAGGAGGGTCCTTGTGATGCATCAGTCTTCCCTTGGTCTGGGAGCATCTCAGCACAGTAACCTAAGGTCCAAAGGACGTGCTCTGCTCCTGGCACTGGTTTCTTGATGGTATGAGGTCCGCATGTCTCTCTGCTCACTTCTTTTCTATCTCAAAAGAGATGGCTTAAGACACTACTAATCTCGTAAACCTCATCAATATAACTGCCACTAATCCATCTTATTACATCATAGTGATAGGATTTAAAATATATAGGGAAATCACATCAGAAGATAAAATAGTAGACAATCATAGAAGGGAATCATGACCTAGCCAAGTTGACAGATACTTTTGGGGGACACAATTCAATCTATGACAGTCACTTTGAGTTGGAATTGACTCAATGGCAAACAACAACAGCTCTTTAAAAACAATCTGCATTTAGACACTACTTGAAAAGGCCCATTTTTTCTTTTTTCCATAATTCTTTAGTGACAGAAACTGTGGATTGGCTTCTGCCCAACCTCCTTTCCCTTGTCTCTCTCTGTGTTAGATAATAGGAAGCTGAAACATCTTCCCAGATCTCCATGCAGGTAATGTGGGCCGTAACCCACATTTATAGCCAATAAGATGAATGAAAAAATCTCCAAGGAGGGTTTCTTTCTCAAAGTAAGAGAAAAAGCCTCACCTCTTCTTCCTGCTTGAAGCATCAATGTGATACCCATAGGAGCAGGAGCCATGTGATGCCACGAGGACTAATGCTACAACAAGAGATAGTAAGGTACAAGGTAGAAGGAGACTGGATCCTGGAAGACATCACTGAGGTGTCTTACAGTCCTTGATTACCTTCCTTGGGCCTTCTTATGTGAGGCAAGTAGGCCTCTCACTTGTTTAAACCATTGCAGTGGAATTTTTTTTTGTTCTTTGCAGCCAAGTGCAAATACAACTGTTACAACATGTTGCAATAGAATAGACTAGTTTATGCTGTAGGAAATGAACAACCTGGAAATCTCAGTATACCCGGGGTGGCACAAATGGTTGGTGGTTGACTGCTAACTGAAAGGTTGGCGGTTGCCGCCTACTCAGTGACACCTCGAAAGAAAGTCCTGGCAGTTTGCTTCTGTAAAGATTGCAGCCAGGAAAACCTATGGAGCAGTTCAACACAGGGGGTTGCCACAAGTCAGAATCTGACTTTTTTGTTTTGACATATTAAAAAAAACTCATTTTTTATTCGTGCTGTGGTTTTAGGTGACTGTCTAGGGCAGCTGATAGCCCGTGTTGTTAGCTCATTGTTCCCGGATGCTGAGATATTTGTGACAATTCTATATCAACACAATGTCCCACGATCACCACAACAACGGAAGGGTGTGCAGTTAAATACTCTGGCCAGAAGCGGCACATTTCATGTCTGCACACATTGTCAAAGCGGATCACCTGGCCAGGCCTAACTTCAGGAGTAAAGGGAAGAAAAGTCTCCTTATGTACCTGGAATGAGGAGGCCTGGAAATACTGGTGAGAAGCAGTAATGTCTATCCCATCAGAGAGCTACAATGTCAGTTGAAAAAGTAAAGGATGCTATTATTAAAACAATAACCAGGCAAGGATGTTAAGATGGTTTGATTGAAATAAGTATACTAAAATCGAAATCTTGCAGTTTTAGTATAGTAAATGATACACCTCTTTATGTTTCCTATGTGGTATTGGTTCAGAGTGAAGATTTATTAGTAATTGACATGGAAACAGGTGTGATCCACACAAGAGATACAAGACACAGTGGAACTTGGAGACCGTCTCCTTCACTCACTACTTATCTTCTGTGAGTGCTCTGGTTTTTCTCCTCCAAACTTTGAATAGCAGTGTTTCTAAAGATGAAATAGGAGGAAATGCTGCTGATTTGTAATTGCTCAGGACACTTTCCAGCTGCCCTCTCTGCAGGCCCTTCTTTGTAACTTATTTTCTCGTCATTGTAACTCCAGTAAAGTGATTTCAAAAAGTCTCTGGGAGTTGGTAAATAGAATTGAGTTGAACCGTGACTCAGATCACCAGGTTTTCACATGGACTCAATGCAGAAGTTGTTGGCACACTAGAGGGTAAGTGGCTCAGACTGTGGGAGGACAGCTAATAAAACTTGCCTTTCTATATATAGTGCTCTATTGAGTTTCCACAAACATTCAGTGAGTGTAATAAGGAAGTGAGGAAATGAGTAAGGAAAAAAACAACAACCCTATAACAGGATTGGAAACCCTGGTGGTGTAGTGGTTAACAGCTATGGATGTTAACCGAAAGGTCAGCAGTTCTAATCCACCAGGTGCTCCTTGGAAACTCAATGGGGCAGTTCTACTCCGTCCTGTAGGGTCGCTATGAGTTGGAATCGACTTGATGGCAATGGGCTTTTTTTGGGGGTTATGACAGGTTTGGGTTCACCTCTCAGTATAATGCTTTGTATTGTAATGATCTTTGAAGTCAGATGCACAGGGCTTTTATTCCAGCCTTGAGACTGGCTAACTTAGTCACCTCCTCTCCTTAGAGCCTCAGTTTCCTCTTCTGTACAATGGGGATGACACCATCTATCTCACAAGATTTCTGGAAGGATGAAGAGATAATTGCAAAGATTGGAGGTTGATCAGTGTTCTTTATCGGTATCTTCTTTCTCAATAGAGAGAATAGATGTGAGGTAAGGTTATCTCAGGATCAAGGTGATTCTTTTAAAGTTCTTCCTTTAGAGTTCTTCTTTTAAAATTCCTCTACTTTATTAAAGCTTTAAAAATAGTTTACTACAATATTTCAAACTTAAAAAGGAAAAACCAGTTGCTTTCTCTCAGAGTCCTTTGCTGTTATTGTTATAAGTAGCCATCAAGTTAGCTCATGTTGACCTCATGTACAACCAAATGAAACATTGCCCAGTCCTGTGCCATCTTAACAATCATTGATATGCTCAAATCCATTTATGCAGCCACTGTGTATTTTGAGTGCCTTACAACCTAGGGGCTCATCTTCCAGTATTATACTGAACGATATTCTGTCGTGATCCATAGGGTTTTCGCTGGCTAATCTTTAGAAGTACATCACCAGGCCTTTTGTCCTAGTCTTAGTCTAGAAGCTCCGCTGAAACCTGTCCACCCTGAGTAACCCTGCTGGTATTTGAAATACCAGTGGCAGAGCTCCCAGTATCATAGAAACACACAAGCCACATAGCAACACCACAGCATGACATACAAACAAGGTGGTAGCAGAAGTCCTTAGACAACTAGATGATAAAGATTAACATTTGAATTAGTTTTTCTTTTTTGGGAGAGCAGGGTCCACATTCAGGGTTAGAATGTAGAGAGAAGATGTTCTGATTACACTTTGGACTTGCTCTGTCTAGAGCCTATGCTCAGTGGTGTCAGGGAAGAGTTGAGAGATCAGGGAGAGGCAGAGACACCAGGGAGATGCTGAGGAGAACTGTTGGCTAGGTAGAGAGATACCAGACTAGAATACTTCAGATGGTGGTTGTGACGGACTCTGTCCACATCCAAGTGCAGTAGTATGTATTGGGCTGGGCAGATTAGGTTCAAGATGTGGCCTTAGAAAGGCCAGGATGCAGAGAGAAAGAAGAGTTAGAGGATGATATAAGATGACAAGAATGATAATGGTTATAGCTAATAAATAATGAGCTACAGGATGATAACATGCTGATGATAATAAAAACTCTTTAGCATTTTTTATGACTTTAGGATACCAACTTAGAGGTTGGGTATCATGCTATGTTTTATAATTGCTGTCTCATCTAATCTTCAAAATAATCCTATGTGACAGTTTCTATCATTATCCCCTCTTTACAGACAAGGAAACTGCTGTTCCTTAAGTTTAAGTAAATTCCCCAAGAAAGTAAATGGTCAAATCAGGATTAAACACAGCTCTGCTTTGATTACAAATTCTGTTTCCATCCCCTGCTTTGCTGTACTGTCTCCATGCTAACAAAGTTGTAAGAGTCTTCTGGCTTCTTAAAAGAGCTGCAGAAAGCAGAGATGAGACAGCAAAGGAGGAAGGATATAGGGACTGAAACTAGTTAAAGACTTTGACTAGAATATGTAAGGAAGGTAGCTCAGTAGCGGTTCAGTGGTTCACTCTTAGAATTTTTGACTCCCATGTGGAAGACTTGGGTTTGTTTCCTGACCAATGCACCTCAAACTTAGCCACCACAAAGTCAGTGGAGGCTTTCTTGTAGCTATGATGCTCAACAGGTTTCAGTGGCGCTTCCAGACTAAGACAGACTAGGAAGAAAGGCCTAACAGTCTACTTTTGAAAATCAGTTAGTGAAAACTCTATGGATCACAATGGTCCAATCCTGTAGTACATGTGGTCCCCATGAGTTGGAAACCTGCTTGATAATGGTTAACAACAACAATGTGCCAAACGCAGAAAAAAAAAAAAAAAAAAGCCAAACCCATTATGGTCAAGTTGATTACAAGTCATAGCAATCCTATAGGACAGAATAGAACTGCTCCATAGGGTTTCCAAGGAGCAGCTGGTAGATTGGAACTGCCAACTTTTGTTTAGCTGCCATAGCTTTTAACCACTGAGCCACCAGGGCTCCATGTAAGGAAGGTAGAATTGCCCTGTGGCTGTCTCTGGTTTAACCCATTGACGTGGAAGCATCTTTCGCTCTTCCCTGGTTCTGACTTCTCTGCCTCCTGTTTGGCTACACTGCTTTACCATGGATTCCACTACCACGCACAATATAACAAATGGTGCCTCCACTCTCTTGGCTGCCTGAAAATGTGATTTAAAAAGTGATGAATTCTGAGATCAGGAGTTGACAATATTTGAGAAACATGTCAAAGTTATTTTCTTCCTATTCTCTTGGAATATATGGTGCTTAGGGAAAATAAGTATAATGCCTTCAAGCTAGTAACCACTCTGCTTTATGCTGGGGCAATCTCATAGTCAGTGGACAAAAATATAGCAACCAAAAGTAATTTCAAAGAAACCCAAGTCTTTTATATGCATGCTTTATTTCTTAAACATCATGATTCTTAGCATCACCATTCAATTCTTAGTATCTCCACTTTTCTGTCCCACCCACTGCCTTGATATACCATGGCTGTCCCCATGTTTCTTACTTCAAAACTCTCTGAAAATTCTCTTTTAGTCCAGTTCTACATACTCTTGTCCTTTTTCTCTGAACCCTTCGTCTGTATCACAAAACTCCTCTTTTGTTGATAGAGGACCTAAAGAGAATGAGAGGACCAAGCCTGACACATCTTTAGCAGGCTGCACGAGGAAGAAACCTGGCGAAGCTTTTATATTACTAACTTTGGTCCCACTACACAGGCATTTGGTGACTGCCAACTCTTGAGGTGGGGGTGACAGGGAGGTGGAGCAGCTGCACTTAAAATTGGCATGGAAGCATTGTGGTGGCACTAGTGGGCCTGTTTTTCATCTTCGAAATGAAGACATTCAGTTCCTGATTATCCAGAGAGCCATGAACCGCTATTAGTTTAAATTTAATATTACACTGGAGAGAATTCTTAATGTAGGCAGGCACACCAAGTCAGCTCTCAATCATGCTCAAATGCTCACTGAGGGATGTGTTTGGCCCCTAGAAGTAATTCATATTCAGCAGTCCAGAAAGGAGAACCCCCAGAAGGATAAATGAAAGCATCTTTCTCTCATTCAAAAAATAAAAATGGATATCGCTTCAAGCTAAACACCTATAGTTCATAATCATATCTCATTATGGTTCCTTAACCCTAGTGCCTCTGCACTCTTGTTCAGTGCAGAAGGCAAATGTTTATTAATTTGAGGCCAGATGGAAGGCTTGATAGATTTTACTATTATGCCCAAGAGAGCACTGTTTGAGCAATATAATTGGTGCTTAGCAAATGGAAGATATGTTTTAATTGCAGTAGTTTCCTGCTCAGGTTTAGAGCATCATTTTCTGAACCATAGTCAAGTTGGGAATGTTATGAGTCACTTAAACATTTTAAGGTAAGAACTTGCAGATAATTCTACAGCTAAACACACAATTTTAAAAAGAGATGTGATAACTCTACTGTTGGAATAGGGACTGCTTGCTTATCTGTAGGAAGCAGGATTTATACTGCTGGAGTGGAAAATAAGGTTAACTTAATTTACTTTCCCATCTATATAAAAAAGGAATAGACGCAAGCTGACTCAGATATTAGTGGTTCCATAAAATAGCAGAATTTATATGTAGGCTGATATATTGTGATTATATATATATATATATAACCCAGTGCTGTGTGTGTGTATATATATATATATATATATATATATATATATATATATATACACCTGATTTTATAGGATAAGCTGCAGCAATAATTATGGTAATAAAGGAGCAATACATGACTAAAATAGCCAAGTAGCCAGAAACCTTACTGTGACCAACAATCCGACATTCTCCTCATAAAACATTTTAACTTCATGCCTAACATGTAATTGAAAAGGAGATCATTTCTGTCTAATATCTATTTCATTTTCCTCTCAGGTTTTGACTGGGCACATTGCTGACCATTTAAAGACTAATTTTCTGAGTTTCTATTGTGATTACTGTTTTTACCAGTTGCTGTCAAGTCAGTGCCGACACATGGTAAACCTATATGTGTGACAGTAGAACTGTGTTCCACAGGAATTTCAGTAGCGGTTTTTTCAGATCACCAGGCCTTTCTTCTGAGTTGCCTCTGGGTGGACTAGAATGTCCAACCTTTTGGTTAGCAACTCAGTGCTTTAACCATTTGTACTATCCAGGGGCTCCCTATTGTGATTAGTTGTTGCCATATGACTAGGTTCTGGCCGGTGAGAGGGCAGCAAATGTAATATGTGCAACTTTTGAAAAAGGTCCTATGAATGAAGGAGCATGCTTCCACTTCTCTGTGCTTGTCTCCTGCTTGCTGGAATCAGACATGATGATGACAGTAAAACAACCACCTTGGAAGCAGTGATAAAGATTGCATGTTGAGGATGATGGACCTACTCTCCTAGATAGACCTTGACCAGCTGTTCCTCAGCTATTACTTGAGAAAGAAATGAATGTCTATCTTGCTTAACCTGTGTATTTTGTGTTATTTTTGTTATAACAGCTTAGATTGTACCTTAATTAATATAGAATCCTAACCCTGCTTGCCCATTCTTTGGGACAGGGGTGTTAATGAGCATTAAAATCCCCTCAACAGAGGCAGTTGTCAGGAGAAGAATTCTCAGGCCAGTGTGTCAGCTCTTCTAAGTGGTGATAGGAACAAAGTGTGACAGAAGAAAGAGGAAGGTGCCGTACCATTTAAAATGTTGGGGAAAGCTTCACAGGAAAAGTGACATGTGCACTGAGGCTTCAGTGAAAAATTGGCATTTGCCAGCTGGAGACTATCAAAGAAAGATATGGAAGGATGTAGCTAAACAGCAAGAGTTTCTGGTGAGATTGTAAAAGTCATTTTATGAGACCATAGTTGTAAGATCACTGTAGGCTTTGTTAAGGCATTTCGACTTTATTCAATAAGCAATGGAGACATGTCAAACAATTTAAATTATGAAAGTGTCAAATATATGTTTGGAAAAAAGGACTTTGCCAGCACCGAAAGAGACATTTGGAATGGGGAGAAAGTGAAGGCACGGGACCATGTAGAAAGCTCTTGTTATATTAAATGTCCATGGTTTCCAGACTCCTGTCATTCACCTAATTTTTGTCAAAGGTACTTCCTGTCCAGCACTCTATAACTATCTATCTATATATATTATCTATGTATCTATTTTATACTTAATGTATTTCAAAATTTGGCTTCAATGTGTTGTATTTTTAAAATACGTGCCTTCTTTTTTAAAGGCTTGTATATACACCTCTTTAAACTGTCCTGGGGTCCCTGGGTGGTGCAAACGGTTCATGCACTAAACTGAAGGGTTGGAGGTTCAAGTTCACACAGAGCTGCTCAGAGGAATGGCCTAGAGATCCACTTCTGAAAAATCAGCCTCTGAAATCCTTATGGAGCACAGTTCTACTCTGACACGTATGGGGTCGCCATGAGTTGGAATCAACTAGACAGCAGTTGGTTTTTGTTTTAAACTATCCTGTGTACTTCCACAGTACGTATACTCTGGTCAGTACACATATGCGGCTGGTACACACTGGTTCGGCTTTCCAGTTGTTAGAATATTGAAATATCACCCTACCAGTTGTTAAATGTCTACTGCTCTGAGTTCTTGAAACCCACCCTTCCATCCCCTGCACCTATCCCTGGCTGCCTGGTGTACTCCTAGGAACCAAGGTCCTCCTCTTGATCTAGCAACCAGAGTGTCTGCAGGGCCCTGCCCTGTGCCACAGCAGGCTTCTGCCCTGATTGGTTGAGCCCACGTTGTATCTGTTTTTAAATATTTTAAATATCACCCCCGGAAGCACTCGCAGAGGTCATAGGTTATATGGGCTACAGAAGCAGCAGGAGGAAAGAAGAAGAGGGAAAAAAATTGAGAGCCATTTTAAAGATAAAATGTAGGGGACTTAGTGACTGATTAAATGTGGAACCGAGGAAGAGGAGGGTTAAGAATTCTGGGGATTTTGGTTTGTGTAAGTAGGTGGTTGATGATGCCATTAACTAGTAAAAGGATGCAGGGTACACAAACTTGAAGGGGCAGGAAGTAAATTTGGTTTTTGACATATTGAATTTGAGATGCCGTTGCAACATCCAGATGAACATGGTTCAGAGCTGGGCGGATACAGTGGTGTACTAGTAAATATTTAACAACCAGCAGTTGAAAAAGAGTAAATCCAAAAAGCTCTGATTTGTGGCATTCTTGATTTCTATGGTGCAAATAATCCCACCATGGTGAAATTTAAGCTACCAATGTGATGTCATTGAACGCAGAGTTGGGAAGAGATGTGTAGAATCTACTTCCATATGCTGGTTCTAACGCTGTTTGTAGATTGTGTTAGCGTGCCATCTGGATATTATATTAGTTTCCAGTGTCTTCCATAATATAATATTGCAAACTGGGTGGTTTATAAGAACAGAAATTTACCATCTCAGAGTAAATGAGACTAGAAGTCCAAATTAGAGTCAACTGAGTCATGCTCCCTCTAAGTTTCTAGGGAAATATCCCTTCTTCTCTCTCAGCTTCTGGGAACCTCAATTTTTCCTTGTCTTGTGGATGCATCTTCACCTGGATGTCCTTCCTCCTCTTTTATAAGTATACCACTCAGATAGGATTAGGACCCACCCTTCTCTAGGATGACCTCATTTTAACTGATATCTTCAAAGGTCCAAAAGTCATGTTCACAGGTACACGAGTTAGAATTTCAGCATATTTTTTGGAGGACACAATTCAATCTATAACAAATACATAGGTTTGGAGCTCAGCATAGGTCAGAAGGTGTTATATACATTTGGCAGTCAATATACTCTGTGTTTTTAAATCCTTAAAATGTGTTGAGTTTTTCTTTTGCCCAAGAATTTTGTAAATTTTTAAAACATACTGTTGTGTGTACTTGAAAAGAATGTGTATACTTTAGATGTTGGGTAAGTGTTCTCTATAGGTTAGAATTTGTCAATTTTGTTATTCAAATCTGCTATATCCTTACTGAATTTTCATCTGCTTGTTTTATAAGTTACTGAGAGAGGTTTGTGAATTTGTCTTAGTTTTTTTATATATTTGAAGTCATGTTATTAAGTGGATCAAAATTGCAATGTCTCTCTGGTAACTGATTCTTATTTTTAAGTGTCTCTTTTTACCTATAGAAGTGCTTTTTGTCTTAAAGTAAATCTGCATGACCTTGGATTAGGCAATGGTTTCTTAGATTGTTGTTGTTGTTAGACACCGTTGAGTCGGTTCTGACTCATAGCAACCCTATCTATGCACAACAGAATGAAACACTACCCAGTCCTGCGCCATCCTTACAATCGTTGTTATGCTTGAGCACATTGTTGCAGCCACTGTGTCAATCCACCTCGTTGAGGGTCTTCATCTTTTCTGCTGACCCTGTACTTTGCCAAGCATGATATTCTTTTCCAGGGACTGATCCCTCCTGACAACATGTCCAAAGTACGTAAGACGCAGTCTCGCCATCCTTGCTTCTAAGGAACATTCTGGCTGTACTTCTAAGACAGATTTGTTAGTTCTTTTGGCAGTCCATGGTATATTCAATATTCTTCACCAACACCACAATTCAAAGGCGTCAATTCTTTTCGGTCTTCCTTATTCAGTGTCCGACTTTCACATGCATATGATGTGATTGAAAATACCATGGCTTGGGTCAGGTGCACCTTAATCTTCAAGTTGACACCTTTGCTCTTCAACACTTTAAAGAGGTCTGTTGCAGCAGATTTACCCAATGCAATTCGTCTCTTGATTTCTTGACTGCTGCTTCCATGGCTGTTGATTGTGGATCCAAGTAAAATGAAATCCTTGACAACTTCAATCTTTTCTCCGTTTATCGTGATGTTGCTCATTGGTCCAGTTGTGAGGATTTTGTTTTCTTTATGTTGAGATGCAATCCATACTGAAGGCTGTGTCTTTGATCTTCATTAGTGAGTACTTCAAGTCCTTTTCACTTTCAGCAAGCAAGGTTGTGTCATCTGCATAATGCAGGTTGTTCGTGAGTCTTCCTCCAATCCTGATGCCCCGTTCTTCTTCATAGAGTCCAGCTTCTCGGATTATTTGCTCAGCATACAGATTGAATACCAAATATAGGTATGGTGAAAGAATAAAACCCTGACGCACACCTTTCTTGACTTTAAGCCAATCAGTATCCCCTCGTTCTGTCCGAACAACTGCCTCTTGATCTATGTAAAGGTTTCTCATGAGCATAATTAAATGTTCTGGAATTCCCGTTCTTCACAATGTTATCCATAATTTGTTATGATCCACACAGTCGAATGCCTTTGCATAGTCAATAAAACACAGGTAAACATCCTGGTATTCTCTGCTTTCAGCCAGGATCCATCTGACATCAGCAATGATATCCCTGGTTCTACATCCTCTTCTGAAACTGGCCCAAGTTTCTGGCAGTTCCCTGTCGATATAGTGCTGTAGCCGTTTTTGAATGATCTTTAGCAAAATTTTGCTTGTGTGTGATATTAATGATATTGTTCTATAATTTCCACGTTCGTTTGGATCACCTTTCTTGGGAATAGGCATAAATATGGATCTCTTCCAGTCAGTTAGCCAAGAAGCTGTCTTCCATATTTCTTGGCATAGACGAGTGAGCACCTCCAGCGCTGCATCTGTTTGTTGAAACATCTCAATTGGTATTCCATCACTTCCTGGAGCCTTGCTTTTCGCCAATGCCTTCAGAGCAGCATGGACTTCCTCCTTCGGTACCATTGGTTCCTGATCATATGCTACCTCTTGAAATGGTTGAACATCGACTAATTCTTTTTGGTATAATGACTCTGTGTATTCGTTCCATCTTCTTTTGATGCTTCCTGTGTTGTTTATTATTTTCCCCATAGAATCCTTCACTATTGCAACTCAAGGCTTGAATTTTTTAATCAGTTCTTTCAGCTTGAGAAACACCGAGTGTGTTCTTCCCTTTTGGTTTTCCATCTCCAGCTCTTTGCATGTGTCATTATAATACTTTACTTTGTCTTCTTGAGCCACCCTTTGAAATCTTCTGTTTAGTTCTTTTATTTCATCAATTCTTCATTTTGCTTTAGCTGCTCGACGTTCCAGAGCAAGTTTCAGAGCCTCCTCTGACATCCATCTTGGTCTTTTCTTTCTTTCCTGGCTTTTCAGTGACCTCTTGCTTTCTTCATGGATGATGTCCTTGATGTCATTCCACAGCTCGTCTGGTCTTTGGTCACTAGTGTTCAGTGCATCAAATCTATTCTTCAGATGGTCTCTAAATTCAGATGGGATATACTCAAGGTCATATTTTGGCTCTCGTGGACTTGCTCTGATTTTCTTCAGTTTCATCTTGAACGTGTATATGAGCAATTGATGATCTGTTCCACAGTCTGCCCCTGGCCTTGTTCTGACTGATGATACTGAGCTTTTGCGTAGTGTCTTTCCACAGATGTAGTCAATTTGATTTCTGTGTGTTCCGTCTGGTGAGGTCCATGTGTTTACACCCATTTATGTTGGTGAAAGAAGGTATTTGCAATGAAGAAGTCACTGGTTTTGCAAAATTCTATCATTCGATCTCTGGCATTGTTTCTGTCACCAAGGCCATATTTTCCAACTACTGATCCTTCTTCTTTGTTTCCAACTTTCACATTTTAATCACCAGTAATCATCAATGCATCTTGATTGCATATTTGATCAATTTCAGACTGCAGCAGCTGATAAAAATCTCTTATTTTTCCATCTTTGGCCCTAGTGGTTGGTGTATAAAGTTGAATAATAGTTGTAGTAACTGGTCTTCCTTTTTTTTTTTTGGTTTCTTAGATATGACACCTAAAGCACAAGCAACAACAACAAAATAAATAAAAATAAAAGAGAAAAGAAAAGCAAAATTGGGATTCCTAAGAATTAACAACCTTTGTGCATCAAAGATCACTGTCAAGAAAGTTAAAAGATAATCAACGGGATGGGAGAAACTGTTTGTAAATCATACACCTGATAAGGATCTAGTATTAAGTACGTATAAAGAATTCTCTCAACTCAACAGTAAAAAGATAACCCAACTTAAAAGTGGGCAAAGGATTTGAACAGACTTATGTATATACATCTCCAATAAGCACAGTAAGATGCTCAAATCTTTAGTCATTAGGAAAACACAAATCAAAACTGCAATGAGAAACCACTTCAAACTCCCTGTGATGGAAATAATAATAATAAACTTTGGCCAGGATATGAAGAAATTGAAACCTTTATACAGTGCTGGTTCGAATGTAGATAGTGTAGCTGATAAGGAAAACAGTTTGACAGTTCCTGGAATAGTTAAACATAAAATTACCACATGACTAACGTTCTACTACTAAGTATGTATCCAAAATAATTAAAAAAATTTGTTTACTCAAAAAACTTGTACACATGTTCAAAAAGCATTATTCATAAGGATGCATAATATCAAAAAAGTAAAAACATTTGGTGAACGGGTATATAATATGTGGTATATTCCTACAATGGAATAATTCACAGCCATAAAAAGGAATGAAGTACCACTACATCCTGCAAGTGGATGAACCTTGGCAACATTATGCTAAGTGAAAGAAGCCGGACACAAAAGGTACATATTGTATAACTGCATCTGTATGAAATATCTAGAATAGGAGAAACCATAGAGACAGCGAGTGGATTAGTGGTTCCCAGGGGTTGGGGAAAGAGGGAAATTGGGACTGAATTCTCATAGATACTAGGCAACTTTTTGGAAGAGTTGGGGGTGATTTCTTCCCGAAGTAATTTAGATAGTGGTGATCATTGCACTCATCTGTGAATATACTAAAAACCACTGAATTATATACTTTAAATGGTAAATTTTATGTTATGTGAATTGTATTTCAATAAAAAAAAGTACTGTGTAGCTGAAGGAGACAACCCGAGGAGGACACACTTTGAAAGCTCCTTTCCCTACAACGCTAGGATTCAGACTTTGTTGGAGAGCACGTGGCTGCAACCCACTGGTTGATGGTAAAAATCTCTGGATTGCCCTGGACTGAAAGAGTTCCACAGCTTGCTGGCCAAGGGGACTCTAGACTGAGACTTGCAAGATGAAAACAGCATATACAATACAATAAACTCATTCATATCACAAGACAAGAGAAAATATGTAAAGCTGTAGTCCTCCTGTCTGAAATTATTTATGAGGTTATAGTTGGTACCTATCACTTCCTTTTCCAGTATCCATTCCGTATTTCTCTTCATCTCAGCTAGGATTCTTCACCTGGTGTAGTAACTCAAACCTTCATTCCTGAATGGTTTGACTTTCCAATTGTCCTGCCTTTTTTTAGGTACTGTAATTTTCCATTAACTTTTACGATTGGGCTGGAAGTCCTACAAGGTGCCGTTCAAGTCTCCTGGATTCCAGACATAGTCCTGTGTTGGGGATTGAATTGTCTCCCCCACCCGCAAACCAATGTGTATTGAAAGCCTGACCATATGCTGTTATGATTTAATCATGAAATTAAATTAGTAGGCTTTGAATAGAACAGATTACCCTTCACAATGCAATCTAATGTAATATAATCAGTCAGTCAGTTGAGGTTATACCAGTGTAGGATAGATCCTAAACCTAATTACTTCTGAGTTATTTTATAACTTTTTAAGAGCAGATTAGACATAGAGGCAGGCACCTGCTGGGGAAAATAGATGCTATGTGAGGATCTCTAAGAACCAGGAAGCACCAGGGGCTACCAACAAGGAAGGAATCAACACTACTGAGACCTAATTTTGATTTATCTGCTCCAGAACTGTGAGAAATTTTTGTTCTTTAAAGCTGCCCACTTTTGGTATGTGTGTTTCAGCATCACTAGGAAACTATGAAATCCTTTGTCTTTATTGTGTAGAAACAACATGATTTTCCTTGGAAATCAGGATCAATCACTCCAGGAGCAGAGTTAACCTCCTTTCTGCCTTTTAGTTTGGTAGCATAAGGACCCCAAAATGGCCAGGTGGCAGTCTCATCTTTCATTTAAGTGGGACCATTGTTGTGTGTGTCACCTGGTGGAAGCTTTTCTTCTCTGGGGACTAAGACTTTCAAACCAGCACAGTTCAAATTTTCTGGGAAGGGAATTCAAAATTCTGCAAATGAGTTATTAATTATATTACTGAAATGACTTACTCCAACTTCTTCCCCTTGATTTCTGGATCCGTGTATTCTTGCTCTGGGAAGAAAAAAAAAATTTTTTTTTTTTTTTTTTAAGCACTATACAATTGTCCGCAATTCAAAGCACACGCTGCACTCTGCAATACGGAACCCCACCCTTGCAGGGTATTGTCCCTCAACTGGTGCTGTTACTGAGTCTTCAACAAGGCATTCCACATTTCAATTAGACTAGTCACATCAGCTGATGGAGTATGTCATCCAGACCCGTTGTGGTTGAGTTGATTCCAACTCATAGTGACTCTATAGGACAGAGTAGAACTTCCTCACAGAGTTTCCAAGGAGCACCTGGTGAATTCGAACTGCCGACCTTTTGGTTAGCAACCGTCATACTTAACCACTACACCACCAGGGTTTCCCTGAGTATGTCGTAAGACAAGTTAATTGCATGCACATGAGTCCATTGCTACGCTTTCTTTCCTGTGAAAGAAATGGGATGCCATGATGATGGATAAGATAATCTGTGACTCCTTGGCTGATGGTGCTAGTAGAGCATTACAAGCAAGGAAGGAAAATCCATATACAAAATCCTTTGCTATTTTTGGGGCATGAATCTTGTCCCCTTTCACAGATAGAAGAGAGAAAATGCAATCAACCTGCCAACAGGTGGCTGGAAGGCATCCCCAGAAAATTGTGCCATATTGGTGACTCCCTGTTCATCTCTGCTTATGGCAGATTAAACACTCCGCAGTGGCTTTAGTCAGGTCAGCCACTGTGCTAAGCCTGAAGCTCTGAACTCCAGCTAGGCAGTTCTTTCCTGCAGCTCTGTGTTCTATAACTACTTTCTTTCCATGCTCATTTCGGGCTAGGGCTGATAATGGCAATTCAACAACCTGCTGTTGCTAGATGTGATGGGTTTTCCCATCAATCATTGGTTCCCCTTAATCCTACTCACATCTTTTAAAATTGCATTGTCATTGAACATGCCTCAATCATGCCACTTCAATGAGCCATGTGTTTCTTGCTGGGTCCCTTACTGACATAAGCCTGCAGTGCTTCATTCTTGTCTGGATTTTCATCTTCTCACAGTGATATACTTAATTAGCTTTTTTAGTGTGTCAGAGCTTTTATACAGAACTTTTAAATATTTTGTTGCAGTTTTTCTAGTTACATTTATCAGAAGGAAAACTAATACCATTACATAATCTACCATTAAATAGACTTGTTGCCGTCCAGTCTATTCCAACTCATAGCAACCCTATAAGACAGAGTAGAACTGCCCCAGAGGATTTCCAGTTAGCAGCTGAGCTCTTAACCACTGTGCCACCATACAATTACTGGAAGGAAAATTCCTCTCACTTTTGCCTTTATTTAAGTTTTACCATACATGATTTTGTTTCTAAACTATCAATGTTTAGTTTTATGTATTTGGCATAGATGGATAGAACAGGGGACACCCTGGTGGCGTAGTAATTAAGTACTATGGCTGTTAACTAAGAGGTCGGCAGTTCAAATCTGCCAGGCGCTCCGTGGAAACTGTATGGGACAGTTCTATTCTGTCCTATAGGGTTGCTGTGAGTCGGAATTGACTTAATGGCAGTGGGTTTTTTTTTTTTTGGAATGGAACAGTACTACATATAGATGTCTGTGAAGTGCTTTTTTCATTCAACATTACATATTGAGATTTCTCCATTTTGATTTTTATAGATGCAGTTCATTCATTTCATGGTTTGTCTACACCAAAATTCATCTATCTATCCTCTTTTTTGGAAACCCTAGTGGAGTAGTGGTTAGGAGCTACAGCTACTAACCAAAAGGTTGGCTGTTCAAATCCACCAGGTGCTCCTTGGAGACCCTAGGGGGCACTTCTACTCTGTGCCATGGGGTCGCTATGAGTCAGAAGCAACTCGACAGCAATGGGTTTATCCTCTTGTTAATCACTGATCGTCTTCATTTTTCCTATTTTGGTCTCAGCACTTATTTTGGCTTTATATTTTATCTTCTTTACTTAGCCCTGTTGTTTGATACCTGGTTTAGAACTGTTTCTACAGCTATGCCTTTGGTACTTCTTCAGGACTTGATATCTTTGTCTCATGTGTTACTAGAGTAAAATATTCTATCTCACCTGTCACCTCTTTGCACTTCCCCCAAGACCCTACCTTCTTATTACCCTTTATTTCATGTATTTTAGGTCAATACCAGCTTTATTTCTACCTGGGTAACCCAAAACTTTTTTAGCCAAGAATAGACTTAGAGATGTAATGCCATAGTTTCTTTCTTTTTTTACGATAGGTATTATGCTTTTCATTTATAAAAAGTAAAATATTATAAAAGAGGAAGAACTGGTTTGAGCTAAGTTTTCTTGGTATTCAAAAATTTACTTATATAAGAGGTTGAAAAGGTATTTATGATACATTTTACAAAAGGCTTCATCATGTGATAAATTTAATATACCAAGCTTCCAAGTGGATTTAATATATGATTTGATTGATAAAAATTCAATTTACACTTCTGGTCAGAAGTAAATCTATTAAATAAAGCAAGGTACATCTGAAATTATATTTGGAAATACAGTCACTCTTTCCATAGCTTCCCTTTTATTTAATAACGGCAAACTGATTTTTTCCTCGAGGGAACAATGAAATAAATTGTTATGACTTTTAGATTGCTAGCATCTTTTACTGAGAAGCAAAGATATACGGAGCTAAGAGAATTCAGAAGTACAATGAAAACATAGCTTTAAATAATTTCTAAAAACGGCAAGTGTTAAATCTTAGGAAAAGATTATGTTGTTGTGGGTGTTCAGAGTTTCAAACTCTTGAATAGAGAGACATATAACATCCTGACTGTTTTCCTGTGTTGGTCCTGAGCTTTTCCTTTTTACATCTCACATTTAGACAGCACAAGGAATGTCTCATAACCATTAGTAGCATAGCATCCTGTCTGGTTTGGCTGCTAGCTGTGAATTGCTTCTGAGTCAATGAGATAAAACTGATATATATATATATATATATATATATATATATATATATATATACACACACACATACACATATATAAACATACATATATATATAATTATATTTAATAGAGAAATTCAGTGTAATTGCTTAATGGGAATAGGGTTTTATTTTGGAGTGATGAAAATGCTTTGCAACTAGATAGTATTTGAATGCACAGCATTTGAATGTACTAAATGTTATTGAATTGTTTGCTTTAAAAGAGTTAGTTTTATATTATTTGAATTTCATTGCAATTAAAAAAAGAAAATATGTATTCAATGGTAATAAATACATTAAAAAGAATATAGAATAATATCTAGTCAATATGGTGAATTCTCCCTAATCAGTATAACTTCTTGTCATAATTGTCTGATGAGTTTTTGTTTATAAATATAACTGAAAAACTGAATGAAAAAACATATTCTTGAAATGAAAGTTATATTAAAAAAAAAATTGTCTTCTGGTTTCCAGTCCTGCGTGTAAGTAGCTTAAAAGGCATCACTTGCATCCTCACAACCAGAAAGAAGTTAAAAAATTGAAGATTAATGATTCTTCATAGCTCTGCCAGATAGTTGAGGCCACAGGGCCAGTGAACCACCACTCTGAACACTAGAGATAGAGGAAGATATGGAAAGTCACAGCTTACTGTGGGTAGAAACTGCCACTGGGCCCAGCATCGAGTAGGAATACTTAAAAGGTAACTCACTAATTCTTGCAGACTGAGCAGGGGCTAGTTTGAGAGAGAAAAACTCCCGAAGGCCCAGCCTTAGGAAGGCCCCACACTTTCATGAGTGTTACCTTCAAGCGCTCCACCAGGTTCTTACTGTGAAGATCAGAGAAATATTCCTGTTCTTCCATCAGGAGGAAGGGGAAAGTAACCACTGTGAAATCTGCCCAGAGTGCTCTAATCTCTTTAATAATGTAGTGTCCTCAAGAAAAATTAATTCTCTAGAGCCTAACGGATGTTGGGGAAGGGAAATACCCAATTCCAGCTCCCTTTAGCAATTTTTTTCTCCCTTAAGGGGTAAAAAAAACTCCCAGCCCAGGGATACAAGCTTATTAAAAAAAGGCTGAAACTAGTCATAGACTCATGGTATGCTCCTCCCATATCTTACCATCACATCAGCAGGGCTCATGTACAATAACAGGATTACAGCTGAAGAGAACGTCAAGGCTCAAATCCTACTTAAGCAGTCTCTAAGAAAACCAAAAGACAGTAACCAAAAAACCAAAACTGTTGTGGCTGAGTTGATTCCGACTCATAGTGACCCTATAGGACAGAGTAGAACTGCCCCATAGATTTTCCAAGGAGCACCTGGTGGATTTAAACTGCCGACCTTTTGGTTAGCATCCTAGCTCTTAACCACTACGCCACCAGGGTAAGAGACAATAGGGAGATAAAAACAAAGGACACCAGAGGAAATTTTAGCCTCCGATACCCACAGCTACAGCAAATGGTAAACACTGCCCAACTCCTAGCCAGATAAACAGAAAACCTCAAACCAAACGTCTATTTCCATAGTCCCTTTCACTCCATGTATTATGTCTGACTTTCAACAAAAAATTTCAGGTATGCTACGAGGCAGAAAACATAGTCTGAAGAGACAAGGAAGCATCAGAACTAGAGACTTTGGAATTCTCAGACTGGGAATTTAAAATAACTATGATAAATTTTTGCCACCTACCCAGCAATGGCACTGGGTTGGTGGGTAGGTGGCAAAAATGGTTTAACACTTGACCACCAGCCGAAATGTTGGTGGTTTGAACCCACCCGGAGACACCTTGGAATTAAGGCCTGATGATCCACTTCTGAAAGGTCATAGACTTGAAAACTCTGTGGAGCAGTTCTACCCTGCATGCGTGGGGTTGCCCTGGGTCGTAGTCAACTCAAAGGCAACTAACAATTACAACAGTGATTAATATGCTAAGGGCACTAATAGAAAAAGTGGACAACGTGAAAGGAAAGGTGAGTAATGTAAGCAGAGAGACAGAAACTAAAAAAGAATAAAAAGGAAATGCTAAAAATCAAAAACACTGTTAACAGAAATGAAGAACGGCTTTGATGGGCTATCGGTAGGCTGCACATGACCAAAGAAAGTCAGTGAAGATATGTCAGAAACTTTCCAACCTGAAAAGCAAAGAGAAAGATGAAAGAAAAAAAAAAAAAAAAGAGGAATAGAACATCCAAAAACTGTGTGACAAATACAAAATGCAGACATGCATAATGACAATACCTGACAGAGGAGAAAGACAGAAAAAAAACAAGAAATATTTGAGTTGCTGAGAATTTTCCAAAATTAACAAACACAAGCTACAGATCCAGGAAGCTCTGAGCTACCAAAAAATGTAAACCTGGGCATATCATATTCAAACTGCAGTAAATCAAAGGGAAAAAGAAAACCTTGAAATAAGCTGGAGGTAAAAAACACCTTGTTTATATAGGAACAAGAATAAGAATTATACTTGACTGTTTCTGGCTGTGTAGAAACCAAACAAGCAATAAGAGAACCAAAAAAAAAAAAAAAAAAAACCACTGCTGATGAGTCAATTCTGACTCACAGTGACCCTACACGACAGAGTAGAACTGCCCTATAGCGTTTCCAAGGTGCAACTGGTGTATTCCAACTGCCAACATTTTTGTTAGCAGTTCGGCCGTTTACTGCTGGGCCACCTGGTAGGCATATAGATTTTTTTCTATCTCTGACAGTATTGTATTTCAGGGTAGATCTTAAAATATTCTTTTTGAAAACGATGCAATGCCATTCCTCTTCAATTTGTCCTTCCCAGCATAGTAGACCATATGATTATCCAACTCAAAATGGCCAGTACCAGTCCATTTCAGCTCACTAATGCCTGGGATATCGATTTTCAAGTTTTCCATTTCAAATTTGACAACTTTAGATTTTCCTTGATTCATCCTTTGTACATTCCATGTTCCAATTATCAGTTGTTGGTTGCAGCTGTTTCTTATTTTGAGTCGTGTCACATCAGATGAAGGTTCTGAAAGCTTTACTCCATCCACATCATTAAAGTTGACTCTTCTTTGAGGAGGCTGCTCTTACCCAGTTTTATTTTGAGTGCCTTCTAACCTGAGGGGCTCATTTTCCAGAGTATATCAGAAAATGTTTCACTTTTATCCAAAGTTTTTCACTGGCCAATTTTTTTTAGAAGTAGATCTCCAGTTCCTTCTTCCTAGTCTGTCTTAGTCTGGACGCACTGCTGAAATCTGTCCACCGTAGGTGACCCTGATGGTATTTGAAATAGTGGAGGCATAGATTCCATCATTACAGCAACACGCAAGCCACCACAGTATGACAAACTGACAAGCAAATGGTGAAAATTCGTCAGTTGTTTTTGTTGTTGTTAGGTGCCATAGAGTCCGTTTTGACTTATAGTGACCCTGTGTACAGCAGAACGAAACACTGCCCTGTCCTGCGCCATCTTCACAACCATTGCTATGCTCGAGCCCATTTTTGCATCCACTGTCAGTCCATCTCATTGAGAGTCTTCCTCTTTTCCACTAACCCTCTATTTTACCAAGCATGATGTCCTTCTCCAGGTACTGATCCATCCTGACAACATGTCCAAAGTATGTGAGACATAGTCTCGCCATGCTTGCTTCTAAAGAACATTCTGGTTGTACTTCTTCCAAGACAGATTTGTTCGTTCTTTTGGCAGTCCATGGTATATTCAATATCCTTCGCCAGCACCACGATTCAAAGGTGTCAATTCTTCTTTGGTCTTCCTTATTCATTGTCCAGCTTTTGCATGCATACGAGGCGATTGAAAACACCATGGTTTGGGTCAGGCACACCTTAGTCGTCAAGGTGACATCTTTGCTTTTCAACACTTTAAGGAGATCTTTTGCAGCCGATTTGCCCAATGTGATACATCTTTTGATTTCTTGACTGCTCCTTATATGGGTGCTGGTTGTGGATCCAAGTAAAATGAAATCCTTGACAACTTCAGTCTTTTCTCCATTTATCATGATGTTGCTTATTGGTCCAGTTGTGAGGACTTTTGTTTTCTTTATGTTGAGGTGTAATTCATACCGAAGGCTGTAGTGGTTGATCTTCATCAGTAAGTGCTTCAAGTCCTCTTCACTTTTCAGCAAGCAACGTTGTGTCATCTGCATAATGCGGGTTGTTAATGAGCCTTGCTCCAATCCTGATGCCTCATTCTTCATATAGTCCAGCTTCTCGGATTATTTGCTCAGCATACTGATTGAATAGGTATGGTGAAAGAATACGACCCTGACACACACCTTTCCTGACTTTAAACCATGCAGTATTCCCTCGTTCTGTTCAAAGGACTGCCTCTTGATCCATGTACAGATTCCTCACGAGCACAATTAAGCGTTCCAGAATTCCCGTTCTCTGCCCTGTTATCTGTAATTTGTTATGATCCACATAGACGAATGCCTTAGCATAGTCAATAAAACATAGGTAAAGATCTTTCTGGTATTCTCTGCTTTCAGCCAGGATCCATCTGATGTCAGCAATGATGTCACTGGTTCCGAGTCATCATCTAAATCTGGCTTGAATTTTTGGCAGTTCCCTGTTGATACTCTGTTGCAGCCTCTTTTGAATGATCTTCAGCAAAAATTTTGCTTGCATGTGATATTAATGATATTGCTTGATAATTCCGACATTGAGTTAGATCACCTTTCTTTGGTATGGGCACTAGTATGAATCTCTTCCAGTTGGTTGGCCAGGTAGCTGTCTTCCAAATTTCTTGGCGTAGACAAGTGAGCACTTCCAGCGTTGCAGCAATTTGTTTGAAACATTTCAATTGGTGTTTCATCAGTTCCTGGAGGCTTCTTTTTTGCCAGGACCTTCAGTGCAACTTGAACTTCTTCTTTCAGTCCCATCGGTTCCTGATCGTATGCTGCTGCTTCCTGAAATGGTTGAACATCCACTAATTCTTTTTAGTATCATGACTCTTGTATTCCTTCCATCTTCTTCTGATCCTTCCTGAGTCGTTTAATATTTTCTCTGTAGAATCCTTTAGTATTGCAACTGAAAGCTTGAATTTTTCTTCAGTTCTTTTAGCTTGAGAAATGCTAAGCATGTTCTTCCCTTTTGGTTTTCTATCTCCAGCTCTTTATGTCATCATAACACTTTACTTTGTCTTCTCAAGCCACCCTTTGAAATCTTCTGTTCAGGTTTTACTTTATCATTTTTTTCCTGTTTCTTTAGCTGCCCTATGTTCAAGAGCAAGATTCAGAGTCTCTCCTGACATCCATTTAGGTTTTTTTCTTTCTCTCCTGTCTTTTTAACGACCTCTTGCTTTCTTCATGTATGATATTCTTAATGCCATTCCACAACTCGTCTGGTCTTTAGTCATTAGTGTTTAACGCGTCAAATCTATTCTTCAGATGGTCTCTAAATTTAGGTGGGATATACTCAAGGTCATAATTTGGCTCTTGTAGACTTGTTCTAATTCTCTTCTGTTTCAGCTTGAACCTGCATATGAGTAATTGATGGTCTGATCCATAGTCAGCCCCTGGCCTTGTTCTGACTGATGATATTGTGTGTTTGCCGTGGTGCTGGAAACCCTGGTGGCGTAGTGGTTAAGAGCTACAGCTTCTAATCAAAATGTCAGCAGTTTGAATCCACCAGGCACTCTTTGGAAAACCTGCGGGGCAGTTCTACTCTCTCCTTTAGGGTTGCTATAAGTCAGAATTGACTCAACGGCTATGGTTCTGGGGTGATGCTGGAAGCTATGCCACTGGCATTCAAATACCAGCAGGGTCATCTGTGGTAGACAGGTTTCAGCTGAGCTTCCAGACTAAGACAGACTAGGAAAAAGTCCCAGCAGTCTATGTCTGAAAAGAATGAGCCAGTAAAAATCTTATGAATAGCAGTGGAGCATTGTCTGATATAGTGCCGGAAGATGAGCCCCTCAGGTTGGAAGGCACTCCAAAGACGACTGGGAAAGAGCAGCTTCCTCAGAGTAGAGTCCACCTTAATGATATGAATGGAGTCAAGCTATCAGGACTTTCATTTCCTGATGTGGTATGACTCAAAAGAAACAGCTGCAAACATCCATTAGTAATCGGAACCTGGAATGTATGAAGTATGAATCCAGGAAAATTGGAAATAGTCAAAAATGAAATGGAACACATAAAGATCAATATCCTAGACATTAGTGAGCTGGTATTGATCATTTTGAGTTGGACAATCATATGGTCTACTATGCTAGAAATGACAATTTTAAGAGGAATGGCATTGCATTCATTGTCAAAAAGAACATTTCAAGATCTATCCTGAAATACAGTGGTGTCAGTGATAGGAAAATATCCATAAGCCTCCAAGGAAGACCAGTTAACATGACTGTTATTCAAATTTATGCACCAACCACTAAGGCCAAAGATGAAGAAATTGAAGATTTTTACCAACTTCTGCAGTCTGAAATTGATCGAACATGCAGTCAGGATGCATTGATAATTACTGGTGATGGGAATTTGAAATTTGGAAACAGAGAAGGATTGATAGTTGGAAAATATGGCCTGGGAGATAGAAATGATGCCAGAGATCGCATGACTGAATTGTGCAAGACCAACGACTTCTTCATTGCGAATACCTTTTTTTCCAGCAACATAAATGGCGACTATACACATGTGTTATTTTTTATACACATGGACGTCACCAGATGAAATACACAGGAATCATATCAAATCTGTGGCAATTTGTCAGTGAGAAGGAAAATGATTTAGGCCAGAAACTTGGATCTACATAAAGAAAGGAACAGTGGTTGAGAAGAAGTAAATGAAAGTTAAACAAAATATTTTATTTTTCTTACTCTTAACTGATCTAACAAATAATTTTGTTCAAAATAACAATTGCAACAGTATTGTAAATGATTATTATAGCTTATGAATATGTAAAATGCATGACAATAATGTGATAAGGGACAGGAGTGGGGAATTATGAATACTCTTCTATAAGGTACCTTTTTTTTTTTTTGTAGTACCCATGAAGTGGTATATTGTTATTTGAGTACCCATGAAGTGGTATATTGTTATTTGAAAGTGGAATTAGAATTATGGTCAAAGCTTATTACAAACTCTAGGGCTACTACTAAAAAAATTTTAAAAGTCTTGTAATTGATATGCTAAGAAAAGAGAGAAAATTGAATCACCTGAAAACCTCAATAAAAACCAGAGAAGGCAAAAATATAGTGGAAGACAAAAACAAAACACCAAACAACAAAGGAAACAAAGAGAAAATAGTTAAAAAATTTGGTAGATATTAGTCCAATGATATTGATAATCACTATAAATGTGAATGGTCTAAATATATAGGTTATAAAACACAGACTAACAGAGTGGGTAAAAAAAATAAGACCCAACTATATGTTGTTTCCAAGAAACTTACTTTAAATGTAAAGACACTGTGTGTTGGTTACTTTTATGTGTTAACTTGAGGCTATGGTGCCCAGTTGTTTGGTCAAACAATAATCTAGTTGCTGTTATGAAGTCCAGGTAGCTCCTGACTTATGTCAGTGCTCCAGTCTGATGACTCCATCTTAAATCGATTCTGATGTAAGTCGAATATCTCATTTAAAAACTTTTTTCTCATTGTTATTGCCTTTTATTATCAGTGTTTTTATAAATGCTATCTATTTGTTGTTGGGGGTTGTCGTAAGAATGAAAACATCAACAAATTAGCACTGCAACATTGTATGTACTACTATAGGACATTACTAACTATAAAATGTAAAAAAACAAAAACAAAAAACAGACTGCTGTAACTGCAATTCATCGTAACTGGAATACGTCATAAATTGGGGACTACCTGTAGTTACATGTGATTAAGTTAGTTGGCCTTAAGTAAAGCCTCAACCAATCATTTAAGAGCAAAAGGTAGTTTTTTTAGTTTCCTTGGAATGTGTTCTGCAGTAAAAAAAAAAAAAAAAAAAAGTAGGTAAATAAAACAAAAAGCCAGTTTTACGTAAAAATGTTCTTGATAAGCTGAAAAGAAAAAAATATTAATTTTATTAAATCTTGACCCTTAAGTGTACACCTTTTTAATATTCTGTGTGACAAAACGGGAAGTGTGATGGTTAATTTCATGTGTAAAAATGACTAGGCTGTGTTTGGTTAAACACTAGCCTAGATGCTGTTACATGTGTTACATGTAAAGTAGTTACGTGATGAAATCAGTTGGCTTTAGCTAAAGCTGATTACTCTCCATAATGTGAGTGGCCTCATCCAATCAGCTGAAGGCCTTATGTGTAAAAAGGATGCTTTCCCTTGGGTGTATTCTGCCTCTAGACTATAAATAGACATTTTGCCAGAACAGTCTTCATTCTTCCTGTTTCCTGATGTGTGGATTTTGGGACACAAACTTGATGTGTGGATTTTGGGGTACCTATCCTACAGATTTTGAACTTGTTATCCCCCTAGAATTGCATGAGCCAATTTCTTAAAATAAATCCCTGTCTGTCTGCCCACCCATCCATCCATCCATCCATCCATCCATCCATCCATCCATCCATCCATCCATCCATCCATCCACCCACCTATCTATATCTATCACTGGTTTTGTTTCTCTAGAGAACCCTAAGATGTACAGATTGACTAATATTAAAGGCATGGAGAAAGATATACTATGCTAATACTAACCAAAAGAAAGCTGGAGTAGATATATTACTTTAAAACAAAGCAGACTTCAGAGAAAGGAAAATGAGCAGGGAGAAAAGTGCATTATATAATGATTGAAGGATCAATTCTCTAAGACATAACAATACTCAATGTGTATGTGCCTAACAACAAATGGTCTTAGTTTCAATAATCAGAAGAATATTACACATAGATTATGGAAAATCATGTGAATGACTATAATGCAGTCATTAAAATCATGGTTCCAAATAATTTTTTCTAATAATAATTCATATTTATGGTTTTCTAAGTGAAAAAACTGGAAACCAGTCTTTCTATAGAGTTAGTTCCAATATATCTGGATATTTACTTGTTTTTTCAAAATGTCTTCAATAATCATACATTAACTTTATAGCCACCCAAATTTTTATGTAAATTTTTTTTTAGCTTCTGTCAGTCCTCTTGTTTCTGTTTACTGAAGTTATAACCCCAGAAACTTAGTGGAAATGGTGACCATCACATTCAACCTTCCCATTCCACCTTCTCCAACTGAGGGTTTTTAACTATTAAATATATGACTAACATTTCTACTGTTCTGCTTACCCATGTCATGAAAAGTAACTGAGGTAGTGGCTTAATCAAGGATGATGAAAAGTTGAACTGGTCTAATTTTTTTTTTCCATTTTCCTCTTATAACACTACTCTTCCCACCTTTGTAGCCATCAGAGTTTTGGGATGCTTACTTGCTGGTCATTTAAGGGTGATTCTGGCTGCCATAATTACTAGAATTATAAAGTAGTCTGGATTATGAATCTTTAATGTATTTTTGTGGCTGTAAATAAATATCAAAGCTTGAATTATTTTGATGAGATGAGTCAGTAGAGTCATCAGAGGTAATAAAACAAAACAAACAAACAAAACTGTCTCTGGAGTCAGGAGAACAGCTGCAGCATGTCGTCTTCTGTTTCACTGGGACCACTAATCTTTTGAAATTGTTGGACTACTTTCAAGATTATTCTGCAAGAGCAACTTTATCAAGAATATATCAAACATCAAGCTGATGGCGTTTGGTTTAAAAATACAAAGTTTTGTTTAAATTTTTTTTCTCCAACATCTTTTTCTATGGATTAGGTGTTGCAAATGATCAGTTTGACAAATGATTTTTCAGATTTCAATTATGGGATTTTATTATGGGTAGATCAGCCTTCAACGAATAGACAACTTGGACGAAATCAAAATTCTTTCTTCCTTTCTTTTTCTCCATTCCTCCTTCCCTTCATTTGCTCCTTCTTAACTTCTTTTCTTTTTAGATTTGGACTTGAAAGGGCATTTCTCAGTCCTTGGCAGGATTATACTCATTCTCTGAAGCAAAGCTTCACTACTTCATTGTTCCTCACACCTTTAGGGAGAGTTAGTGCTTCTCTCTCTGTGCTCCTACAGGACTTTGGAAATGATACTGGTACAGTATCTTTCATTGCACCAGAGTTAAGGTTAAGCTGTGGCTTCCCTACTAGACCATGAGCAGGGACCATGTTTTACTGTCTTATATCCTTAGAGCTCAGCCCAGTGCCTGGCACAAAGCTGACATTCATAAATGGTAAATGAGTTCTGCTTTTTCTGGTGCTGTAATGCTTTTCAGAAACAAATAAACAAACAAAAGAACGTGTTCTTTTGCTTGTGGGAAAACTTTGAGAAATGAAAAAAATAAAATTATCTAAGAGTTTTCATTGTATTTCCTCTAGATATCCAAATATTAACCTGAAATTGCCAATGTCCCTAATAGAAGGAACCAGCAAAGGTTAAGTGGAACAAAACAAATATTAAGGTTTAAAAGTATGTGAGGTTTCGTTGGTAGATTTACTCCCTAATTTTACCAATAAGCTTTCGAAATCATGTGAACTCTTTGGTACACTTTAAATTATAGCTGAGCTTCTGGTATAGAGTCTCTTTCTCTCTAGCAGAAAATATTTTTTCTTTACTTGGGCATCACATTTCCCCGAGGGAGAGTAAAGGGCAGAAATGTAATTATTTCCTCCCTGCATGAATGAGTAAAATAATACAACCATGAACTGATGGGTATTTATTACTTGCCCATCATTACTTGTCATGCTTTATTACTTGCCATTTATTATTGAGAAATTATATACATATAGTTGGGTCTGATTTAAGAAAGTTCAATACTTGGGTATTTCCATCAAGTCCTATAACATAAAAATAAGTTAGAAGGCTTTTGGAAAAATCTAGATATATTTTATCAGCTAAGAGAATTTTGTGATAAGACTAGATTTTAAGGGAAAGAGATAGAGGTTAGCGACTAAGACTGCAAAATTTATCTTAGCCAGACAGCCTGCTGACAGCCTGCCGGTTGGTTAGCACAGACATTTGAGGAATCTGCTGTAGGTAAGAAGGAGCCTAAGAAGCTGTAGTAAGTTTAACAACACAAGGCCTTGTGGCCTACTCACTCCCATCAAATGGCTGAATGGAGAATGCTGTTTTGATGGAGAAGCTAGGGAGTTTTGTCTAAAAGATAATTCTTTGAAAACTAAGATTATTTCAAAGTTTTATTACTTGTGTTGTAAGACAGATCCCTCGTTTGATTATATGTCCTTTAGTGGGGCACAAGAATCATATTCTCTTCCAGTAGGACTCAGAAAGTAAAAATAGAATACAGAGGGAGACAATGCCAATATTGTATGGACCTCTTGGTAGAGGTCAGATTCCTTCTGTAGGAACAATGAAGAGAAGACTAGTTGTAGAAGATGCAGGGACAATGAAGTGGCTTGAGATCATTTGCATGGGAGGAGGAGATGCAGAGAGGGAGGGGACCCTGAGTGGGAGCAAATTTCTGTCCTGGTTCGTCTATACACAGGGGAGAGGAATAATAAACTAATCAGAACATTTTAAAGGTAGAGAAATATCTTTTACTTGGAAAATCACTGTATACATCAGGAAAATGATTTCTCATTCTCTCTGAATTTCCAGATAACTACTTTATTTTCCATCTTATAATATATACACAAGTAATTTTTCCTTCCACACCCATCTGTCAGTTTGTGGTACTGGAGTGGCTTACATGTTGTTCTGATGCTGAAAGCTATGCCACTGGAATTTCAAATACCATCAAGGTCATTCATGGTGGGTAGGTTTCAGTGAAGCTTCCACATTAAGACAGACTAGGAAGAAAGGCCTGTCAATCTACTTCTGAATATTGTCCAATGAAAACCTTGTGGATAAGAACAGAATATTGTCCAATGTAGTGCTGGAAGAGTACCTCCCCCCCATTTTGGAAGGCACTCTGGGAGAGATGCCTCCTCAAAGTAGAGTTGACCTTAAAGATGTGAATGGTGTAAAGTGACTCAAAATGATAAGTAACAACTGCAAGAATCCATTAGTAATTGGCACATGTAATATATGAAGTATGAATCAAGGAAAATTGGAAGTTGTCAAAAATGAAATGGAACACTTGAAGATCGATATCCTAGGTGTTATTGAGCTGAAATGGACTGGTATTGGCCAATTTGAATCCAACAATCATATGGTCTGCTATGCTGGGAGTCACAAATTGAAAAGAAACGGTGTCATTAAAAAGAGCGTTTCAAGATCTATTCTGAAATACAACCCTGTCAGTGATAGGTTAATATTCACACACATATAAGGAAGACCAGTTAATACAACTATTATTCAAATTTACACACCGAACATGAATGCCAAAAATGAAGAAATCAAAGATTATTATGAACTACTGAAATCTTAAATTGATTGAAGTGCAATCAAGGTGCATTGATAATTACTGGTGATTGGAATACAAAAGTTGGAAAAAAGAAGAATCAGCTGGAAAATACAGCCTTTCTACTAGAAACAATGTCAGAGATCACAAGATAGAATTCTGCAAGACCAATAGCTTAGTCATTGAAAAGACGTTTTTCAACAACACAATCAACAACTATATGCAGGGACCTCACCGGTTGGGTTACACAGGATTCAAATCGACTACATCTACAAAAAGGCCATGGAAAAGCTCAATATCATCTGTAAAGAGAAAGCCAGGGGCCAACTGCAGAATAGACCATTAATTACACATGCAGAAGTTCAAATTGAAGCTGAAGAAAACTGAAGTAAGTCCACAAGAGCCAAGTATACCCTCAAATACATCCGGAATGAATTTAGAGACCATCTCAAGCATAGTTTGACGCACTGAACACTAATAACCAGAAGAGTTGTGGAATGAAATCAAGGGCATCGTACGTGAAGAAAGTGAAAGGTCATTAAAATACAGGAAAGAAAGAGAAGACCAAAACAGATGTCAGAAGATACTCTGAAAATTGCTCCTAAGCACTGAGTAGCTAAAGTGAATGGAGGAGATGATGAAGTAAAAGGGCGGAACAGAAGATTTCAAAGGGTGGCTCCAGAAAACAAGGTAAGTATTATAATGAAATGTGCAAAGTTCTAGAGTTAGGAAACCAAAAGGGAAGAACTAGATTGACAATTCTCAAGCTGTAGGAACTGAAGAAAAAATTCAAGCCTCGAGTTGCAACACTGAAGGAGTCGATGGGCAAAAAATATTACATGGCCAGAGAGCATCAAAAGAAGATGGAAAGAATACAGAGTCACTGTACTGAAAGGAATTGGTTGATGTTCAGCCATTTCAGGAGGCAGCATATGACCAAGAACTGCTGGTACTGAAAGAAGTTCAAGCTGCACTGACGGCATTGGTGAAAAACAAGGCTGCAGGAAATGAGGTGTTTCAACAAACGGATGCAATGCTGGAAGCGCTCACTCAGCTATGTCAAGAAATTTGGAAGATAGCTACCTGGCCAACTGACTGAAAAAACCCATGTTTGTGCCTATTTCAAAGAAAGGTGATCAAACAGAATGTGGAAATTATAGAACGATATCATTATTATCACATGTTAGCAACATTTTGTGGAAGATGATTCAAAACCAACTGTTGCAAAACATTGACAGAGAACTTCCAGAAGGGAAATGAGGGATATCATTGCTGATACCAGATGGCTGTTAGATGAAAGCAGAGAACAACAGAAAGATGTTTACCTGTGTTTTTTTGACTATGTGAAGGCATTTTACTGTGGAGATCATAATGAATTATGCATAGCATTATGAAGAATGGAAATCCCAGAACACTTAACTGTGCTCATGTGGAATCTTTATATGGATCAAGAGGCAGTCATTCAAACAGAGCAAAGGGGTATTGCATGGTCAAGGACTAAAAAGTGTACAGCAAGGTTGTATCCTTTCACTACTTGTTTAGTCTTTATGCTAAACAAATAATCTGAGAAGCTGGACTATATGAAGAAGAACACGCATCAGGATTGGGAAACTCATTAACAACCTGCTCACCAAAAATGAAGATGACTTGAAGCACTTGCTGATTAAGGTAAAAGACCACAGTAAAGCCTTTAGTATGGATTACACCTGAATGTTAAGAAAACAAAAATCCTACCAAATGAATCAATAAACAACATCAGGATAAATGGAGAAAAGAGTGAAGTAGTCAAGGATTTAGTTCTGCTTAGACCAACAGTTAAAGCCCGTGGAAACAGCTGTCAGGAAATCAAATGACATTACATTGAGCAAATCTGCTGCAAAAGACCTCTTTAAAGTTCTAAAAAGCAAGATGTCTTTTGATAACTAAGGTGTGTGAGACCCACGCCTTAGGTTTTTTAATCACCTCATATGCATATGAAAGAAGGACAATGAAAAAAGAAGATGGAAGAAGAATTTATGCATTTGAATTGTGGTGTTGGCAAAAAATATTGAATGTACCATGGACTTTCAGAATAATGAAAAAATCAGTCTTAGAAGAAATACAACTGGAATAGATGTTTCTTAGAAGCAAGGATGGTGAGACTTTGTCTTGCTTATTTTGGACCTGTCATTCGGAAGGACCAATTGCTAGAAAAGGATATCCTGTTTGGTAAAGTAGAGGATCCACGAAAATGAGGAAAACCCTCAATGAGATGGATTGAAACAATAGCCTCAACAATGGGCTGGAATGTATTAAACAGCATGGAGATGGTGCAGGACCAGCAATGTCTCATTCTTTTATACATAAGACTGCCATGAGTCAGAAGTTGACTTGGCAGCAACTAAAGACAATTTCCTTCTTTTGCAATGATTATTATAAATACAGCAAGATGGTGGTTTCTGTAGTTGGATACTTACCAGCTCCCTAGAAATCTGAACTAAACTGGTTAAAGGGCTGGCAGACTGTTTATTTCAAATGTCTTGGGTTGCTTTAAATAGTGTGGGCTTTGAGGGCATAGTTCTCACCTTAAAAGATCTAGAAACCTGATGGCCAATTTATCCGGAGTTGATTTAGTACAAAGGACGTTGACTAATGTTATTCTTAATCAAATGACCATTTATTACATAAACATTTATAACGTGCACTGGTTTATTAGATGCTGGGATATAGCGATGAACACAACAGACAAAATTTCTGTCTTTGTGACTCTCAGCGTTATTCACTCATGGATACACTGAGTGTCTGTGGGAAGCAACAGAACAGTAGAAATAACTCAAGTTCTACAGTCAGAGTGCTTCAGAATTGACGTCGGCTTTCTATAACATACAATTCTTTATCCAGTCTGTGACTCTCTGTCTCTTTATTGGTGCATTTAGTCCATTTACATTCAGTGTAATTATAGATAAATAAGTTTTTAGTGCTGTCATTTTGATGCCTTTTTATGTGTGTTGTTGGCAATTTCATTTTTCCACATACTTTTTTGTGCTGAGGCATTTTTCTTAGTAAATTGTGAGATCCTCATTTTCATAGTGCTTGACTTTATGTTAGTTGAGTCATTATGTTTTTCTTGGTTTTTATCTTGAGTTATAGAGTTGTTATACCTTTTTGTGGTTACCTTATTATTTACCCCTATTTTTCTAAGTAAAAACCTAACTTGTATTGTTCTATATCGCCTTGTATCACTCTCCATCTGGCAGTTCAATGCCTCCTGTATTTAGTCCCTCTTTTTGATTATTGTGATCTTTTACCTATTGACTTCCATGATTCCCTGTTATGTGTATTTTTTTTTTTAATTAATCTTAATTTGTTTGTTTTTGTAATTTCCCTATTTGAGTTGATATCAGGACGTTCTGTTTTGTGACCTTGTGTTGTGCTGATATCTGATATTATTGGTTCTCTGACCAAACAATATCCCTTAGTATTTCTTGTAGCTTTGGTTTGGTTTTTGCAAATTCTCTAAACTTGTGTTTGTCTGTAAATATCTTAATTTCGCCTTCATATTTCAGAGAGAGTTTTGCTGGATATATGATCCTTGGCTGGCAGTTTTTCTCCTTCAGTGTTCTGTATATGTCGTCCCATTCCCTTCTTGCCTGCATGGTTTCTGCTGAGTAGTCAGAACATATTCTTATTGATTCTCCCTTGAAGGAAACCTTTCTTTTCTCCCTGGCTGCTTTTAAAATTTTCTGTTTATCTTTGGTTTTGGTGAGTTTGATGATAATATGTCTTGGTGTTTTTCTTTTTGGATCAATCTTAAATGGGGTTTGATGAGCATCTTGGATAGATATCCTTTCGTCTTTCATGATGTCAGGGAAGTTTTCTGTCAGGAGTTCTTCAACTATTTTCTCTGTGTTTTCTGTCCCCCCTCCCTGTTCTGGGACTCCAATCACCCGCAGGTTATCCTTCTTGATAGAGTCCCACATAATTCTTAGGGTTTCTTCATTTTTTTTAATTCTTTTATCTGATTTTTTTTCAGCTATGTTGGTGTTGATTCCCTGGTCCTCCAGATGTCCCAGTCTGCATTCTAATTGCTCGAGTCTGCTCCTCTGACTTCCTATTGCGTTGTCTAATTCTGTTATTTTATTGTTAATCTTTTGGATTTCTACATGTTGTCTCTCTATGGATTCTTGCAACTTATTAATTTTTCCAGTATGTTCTTGAATAATCTTTTTGAGTTCTTCAACAGTTTTATCAGTGTGTTCCTTGGCTTTTTCTGCAGTTATCCTAATTTCATTTGTGATATCATTAAGCATTCTGTAAATTAGTTTTTTATATTCTGTGTCTGATAATTCCAAGATTGTATCTTCATTTGGGAAAGATTTTGATTCTTTTGTTTGGGGGGTTGGAGAAGCTGTCATGGTCTGCTTCTTTAAGTGGTTTGATATGGATTGTTGTCTCCGAGCCATCACTGGGAAACTAGTTTTTCCAGAAAATCCGCTAAAAAAAAAATGCAGTCAGATCCCTATCAGAGTTCTCCCTCTGGCTCAGGCTATTCAGATGTTAATGAAGCCGCCTGCGTCCAGTCCAAATCCCTGCAGGACGGTTCCCCGGCTCGGACGCTGCTCTTTCTGCTCCAAGACCAGTCACTGCCTCCCGGGGACTTCTCCTACCGGCTGCGTTCCACGCCGCCCGTGGAACCGGCTGGTCCCCCTCCCGGGGTTAGTTCAGGGGGGTGGAGCCGCTCTCTGTGCTTGTGCCATACCTGACTGGTACGCTGGCTCCAGGCTCTGGAAACAATCGCTGCTTCCCTGTATTAGTTCGTTCTCCGTCTCTAAATCTGTGTTTGTTGTTCAGGGTTCATAGATTGTTATGTATGTGATCGATTCACTTGTTTTTCCGAGTCTTTGTTGTAAGAGGGATCCGAGGTAGCGTCTGCCTAGTCCGCCATCTTGGCTCCGCCCATCAACATACAATTCTTTGTTTTGTTTTTGAATGGGGAGTTCAGTGTAGGATATCGGTCAATCCCAAGATCTCAGAATTCAGGCTGCCAGGATTCAAATCCAAATTCCACTCTTACTAAAAAAAAAAAAAAATTCCCCTCTTACTAGCTTTGTGATTTTGTGCAGGTTGCTTCACCTGTCTGTGCTTAAGTTCCTAATGTATACAATGTGGATGATAATAAATTTGTCCATATTGTACAGTTATATGAGGACTTAAAACAGGGCCTCAAAAGAAATCAGTAAATGTTAGCTGATATTATGACAACTGATCTGCCTCCTTTTGGCACTGCAAGTAGCAAATGAGATTGAATGGGATTCTCCAGGGAAATAGGAAAGCACTATATACCTGTTATTCATTTACTCATTCATTTACAGATATTTAATGAGTGCCACGCACTGTGCTAAGAACTGGAAGTAAAAAAAAAAAGTAAATGTGAGATTGTATTTGTACTCAAGGAACTCATGTTCTAAGGGAGAAAAAAAAGCAAGTTATAGAAAATTTTACTCTACGATATTATGGTTCAAGAAATATTTCTTAGTGGTAATGCTCAAAGATTGGGATGAGAAATTTGGGGGGTTATATAATTAAAACAAATATTTAGAAGCATAGCCCTGGTGGCACAGTGGTTAAGAGCTACGGCTGTTAACCAAAAGGTCGGCAGTTGGAATTCACAAGTAGCTCCTTGGAAACCATATGGGGCAGTTCTACTCTGTCCTGTAGAGTCACTATGAGATGGAATCAACTCAAGGGCAATGGGTTTAACTTCGTAAAGAAGAAATATGGCATATATAGGAATGACATGATAGAAACTGCTATGCTATGAGGTAGGTACAGAAAAATTATTCAAGGCATTCAAGGAGAAGTTCCTTGTAGCTAAGGGGGTCAGGGAAGTTGTTACTAGAAGAAGGACATTTCAGTTAGGTCTTAAGTTAGGCTGTATAGCACTTAAAAAAATTATTTTTTAATGTAATTTTCTTTGTGATCATTTTTGTGAGAGAGACTTGAAAAGTTGTTTTTACACTCTGTGTGCAGGGCCAGAGCTTGTTACTCCGGTACGCTCCACTGTAAGGGGATTTGGTGGGGACTGACTAGTTCACAGAAATCCTGGTGGCATAGTGGTTAAGAGCTATGGCTATTATAAAAGGTTGGCAGTTTGAATCTACCAGGAGCTCCTTGGAAATGCTATGGGGCAGTTCTACTCTGTCCTTTAGGGTTGCTATGAGTTGAAATCAACTCGAAGGCAATGGGTGGTGGTAGTGATGAACTGGTTCACTGAGGATCATTCAACTATCTGTGGGTCTTCTGTATTGGGCCAGTTAGTTTCTCCTCTTCCTGGGAGAAATCCTCTATTCTCTTGGCTGAGGTGTAAATCCAGGCTTTCAGTGTTCTGGGGGCTGAGTGTGAGGAGGTGGCTGAGGTATGGAGCAGTTCTTCTCTACTCCTTGTGTTTCCTGACCCTTGCCTTCTCCTTGCCTTCCGCTCTGCTTGATCTCCAGGCTCCCAAACATCTACGGTTCAATTTTTTAAAAGAGTAACTATGGTAAAATTAATTCTATAGATGTCCCCCAAGATTCCCATCCCCTGATTGTTCCATCAAACAGTGATCTAGGCACTGCTGTGAGGGCACTTTGTAGATGGAATTCTTGTCTTGTCTCAGCTTCTATAGCACTGGTGTTTCTTGGTTCCTTTACAATCTTCACAAGGCATCTATCTCCCTGTTTGTGTTTGCCTGTCTCTGCTGCTTCGTGTAACTCAGAAATGATTAGATTAAGGCACACCCTACACTGGTATGGCTTTATAAACATAAAAAAAGAAAACGCTTTTTCCAAATGCGATTATACCCACAGGCGTAAGGGTTAGAATTCCAACACATATTTTGGAGGGACGAACACAATTTAATTCGTAACAGCTGGGGAGATAAAGGACTTTATCTGCATTATCTGAGATTTATTTAAATGCATCTGAGGTGTTGACTAGACATCAGCCAGGATTTAAGTATGGAAAAGTTGTCAGGTTTGGACACACATTTGAAAGTTTTACTCATATAATAAATTGTTTGCACTGGATGAGGTTAGCAAAGCTGAAGATAATGAATCAATAAAGGCCAAGAACTAATTATTTTGGGAGCCCATTAGTTAGGGGATGGGAAGAATCAAAATATGTAAAGTGTTGTACAATTTTTTAAGACGCTTGCTTCCATTATGACCAAAGTGCTAATCATTAATTGCTAATGAGATGTGACTGCGAAGTGATCAGAATGTTCTTGTTGGCTTGTCAGTATATTCGTTCTCTAATAATCAACAGGAAACATAGATTTTCATTTGAAGTAAAATTGGTTCTAAGGATTATTTTCACTAGAGGATATGAGCCTAGTGAATCACAGTTTCCTATTAAATGAAAAGCTTTTAAAATACTGGCATATATTCTGTATCAACCAGACAGAGCACCTTCTTCCCCAGCTATGTTTTTGGGAGAACTAACAATGTCGTTGTTATTAGGTGCTGTTCAGTTGGTTCTGACTCATAGGAACCCTAGGTACAACAGAATGAAATACTGACCAGTCCTGGGCCATCCTATCCTCATGGTCATTGTTACTCTTGAGCCCATTGTTGCAGCCACTGTGTCAATCTGTCTTGTTGAGGGTCTTCCTCTTTTTCACTGACCCCTCTGCTTTACCAAGCATAATGTCCTTCTCCAGGGACTGGTACTTCCTGATAACATGTCCAAAGTAGTGAGATGAAGTCTCCACATCCTCGATTCCAAGGAGCATCCCGGCTGTACTTCTTCCAAGACAAATTTGTTCATTCTTCTGGCAGTCCACGATATATTCAATATTCTTTGCCAACACCATAATTCAAAGGCATCAGTTCTTCTTGGGTCTTCGCTATTCATTGTCTAGCTTTCACATGCATATAAGGTGATTGAAAACATCATGGCTATGTCAGGCCCACCTTAGTGCTCAAGGTGACATCTTTGCTTTTTAACAATTGAAAGAGGTCTATTGCAGCAGGTTTCCTGAATGCAATACATCATTTGATTTCTCGACTACTGCTTCCATGGGTGTTGATTGTGAATCCAAGTAAAATGAAATCCTTGACAACGTCAGTCTTTTCTATGTTTATCGTGATGTTGCTGTTGGTCCAGTTGTGAGGAATATTCTTTTCTTTGTGTTGAGGTGCAATCCATACTGAACTAACAATATCTCCATTTAACTCTTCTGTTTTTAGTTTCCAAGACTGCTGCTTCTTTTTGTTTGTAATGACTTTGCAACATCATCTCTCATTTTGACAGGCTTTTATGACATGTTGTAACTTATTTTACATTGATTATCTCTTTAGTTGGCATATAGGGTAGGCCTTAATCTCATCAGAGCTAATCAGATTATGTGATGATTACATCTGGAATGGTTTCCTGTAGGCATCTCATTTCATGCCTGTTGGTCTTTCTTTGTCAGTTTCATTACAGAGGGATGTCGGGATGCTGATTCAGACAGGAGAGGCTAGGTTATGTAATATAATGAAAGATACCAAAATCTCCCTGGCTTAGGGCAATGTGGATGATGTGCATCATAATTCTACGCCAGTTCCTCTTCACTCTGGGACCCAGGCTCAGGGATCATCCTATACTTGGAACATTGGCAGTTATGGGGGAAAAGTGCATTGTTGTTGTTAATTGCCTTTGAGTTGGTCCCCTATGCATGGCTACCCCACACACAGAGGAAATAAATATTGCCCTGTCCTGTGCCATCACTATGATCAGTTGCAAATCGGACCATTGTGATCCGTAGAATTTTCATTGGCTGATTTTTGGAAGTACATTGCCAGGTTTTTTTTCATAGTTCATCTTAGTCTGAATGCTTTGCTGAAACCGGTTCAGCATCATAACGACATGCAAACCTCCACTGGCAGATGGGCGGTGGCTTGTGCATGAGGTGCGTTTGTCAGAAATCAAAACCGGGTCTTCTAGAGGAGGGGAGAATTCTACCACTGAACCAATAACACCCTCAAGGAGTGCATAGGGAAGCCCATACTGGCTCTTGAAGTTTCTTCTGGAAATGTCACAACTCAAATGGCCTCATCTGAGTTCATTAGGGGGAGAATTCTCATACAGGGAAGGACATCCAATGTTGATGAGTCTTTCACAGATGTCCTTTTTTTTTGGAGTACCTTCCATCATTTGTGGCTGTTGAATTAGTCCTCTGTTGTCCAGGATCTTAGGGTCCAAGTATTATGTTTTGATTACCCTTTTTAGTCAATAGGAAGATAATTTGGTACATTATAGTGGGCTGGTGTGATGTTTCGCCCAGGGTAAAAATGATGGAGCTCCCTCAAACTATAATTTCATGGAGAGTGAGGGAGAAGACATAGTCTTGAAGCAAGAGAATGAATGTGAATTGCTGTGGACTTATGCTAATGAGAACTGCTTTCGATTCTCTTCCTGATGGTACTGAAAATAATATATTCACCAGATCAGTAGGCATATACCAAATGTCAATGGTTGTATTAGTCTGTTCTAATGAAGATACCACACTTTGCACAGTAGCTGCAGTTCGGTCTACAGTTTGGTTACGTTCATGGTAGCCTCCCTTTATCTGCCATGATCTCTTGGGCTTCTGCGGGGGGTACCCTGTGCATCCTTTTAATTTTGAGAGTGGTACTAATCTACGCTATAGTGCTTGATAATTGAAATTGCTTCTGATTTATTTTCTTGATTGAGAAAAAGACTCAGTTTCAGAAATTTGGCCATGCCTATCATGATGAATCTTACTCTGCAGGTCAGGGATCTATTGGGAGAGTTTTACAGCAGCCACATGTATCCATCCCAGTTATGAACCCAGGGACTAATGGTGTGCACATTTGGAACGGTTGGACTCAGGCCAGGACTCCATTTATAACTTGCCTTAGTAGGTTGATCCCCATTTTAACAGAGGGGTTATAATGATAGTTTAGTTCCCTTGGTATCAGTCACCACTGAGATCCTCTATCAGCAGTCCTCAGAAGAACTCGGTATTTTCCTTTCCTCAGTTTGGTTCCTTGATCAATGGCTATAAATTGCTTTGGGGAAAGATTCTGGAAATCATAGTCGTATTTACTTTCTGGTGGTGTTGTAGAGTCCTTCTTTAAGGAGTTTCAGATTTCTCATCAAGTGATGGGCTCTAGAACTAAAAACTGGCTCAGGTCCGCAAAGTGAAAGAGTCATTATGATTTTCCAACACAGGAGCTACTTATCAGTTCTTGACCATTTTTCTTTTGTTATGCCCTTGTTGGCTGCCCAACTTATCTTGCCCTTAGAAACACATCACTACAGATTTTTGAGATTAAGGTCTTCTTGTTCCATTCTAGCTTCTGTCTGTTATAGTAATCATACTCATCTTTTCTGTGATACTTAAGTGTGATATCTGGTCTCTGATGTTTCAGAATACAATTACCTCCATGGCTTCATTGATACTAGGGAACCCAGTTCCATAGCAATATTTCCTACTGTCAACCCTGGCTGCAAAGAACAGACACTATTAAGACTCTCAGCAATGTCAGTACCCTCCTCACTAATACATTCCCTATTTACTTAGTAAAGTAATTGTTGCCTTTCTCCACGCCCCACTTGTCTAGGTACAGGCTACCCTGGGAACACACAGTTTGTATGTAAGGTAATAACTGTATTCTTGTTTGCCTGCTGCTCTGAACCTACTGACCCCTTCTTTAATACAAAGCATTTACTATAGGTTGTCAGTATATGTCCAATCTGTAAGTAGCTATCCCAGCAGTAAATGAGCACAAGCTTAGGTGTGACTACCCACAATTTATATGCTAGAGCAGTGGTTCTCAAAATTCAGTCTTCATCAGGATTCCTTGGGGGGCTTGTTAAAACACAATTGGCTGGGTATTACCCCAGAGTTTTTGGCTTAGTAGGTCTGATGTGAGGTCTGAAAGTTTGCATTTCCAACAAGTTCCCAGGTGTTGCTGATGCTGCTAGTCCAATGACAACACTTTGAGGACTACTTGGGTGGAACATAAAGTCACTACTCAGATTTATAGTCTCTGTTACCCAAGTCCACATCTACTTAGTGTTGAATTCTGTCTTTTCCACATGTTTTATAATGTTGGTGATGCAGTATTTTAAAAAGTTGAAACAAATGAGAACATATTATGTTTTAGTAAACAGCCTTTGTTTATTTATAACAGCACTATATTAATATAAAATACTTGATTTGGGCTAAGTTTTGATTCTCATCACCCCAAAATAAAATTCTACAGTTTTTTTTTTTCTTGGACAGAGTAGGTGACGGTTCATGGTAAATGTCCATTTCATGAATGCTCAAGGTTTGTCCTCATTGGGTTCTGACAGGCTTCCATATCTAAGGGACAATCGTCCTCAATAGACAATTCTAAAAATTCGTATTTAAAGAGTATAAACCAAACAATATCTTATTATTTCTCAAATTAAAATGTAGTTACCTACTGAATTTTTAAATATAACATTTCAGTCATTGAATGAATTACATGATAATGAAATGAGCCAGAATAGCAGAATAAAATCTTTGAAAGAGACTGACAGTAAGAAATTTGCTGTCCAATTAATACTAAGGTTTGGATCCTCACCCTAACTTACCACTCCCCACTCATAAATCAGCTTGTATAGGTACAGGCTACCAAGGATCAATTATTGTGAATTTTAAATGTTCAGCAAGCTGTCAGATGATGTTTAGACATTTCCAAAGAAACAGTTTTGCCTCTCTGAACTTATCTCCACAGAAGGACCAACTTTACTTATACCATCTCCTGCATACGGAAGCAATCAGCTAGCCTATTTGTACCACTGAAACTCACAAACCTGATTTAAATTATTCTATTGACAAAAATAAAGGCATCTCAAGATCTTCTTAATTTGTCTGCTTTTAGAAGTAGTTCTCAAGGTTCTTCTTCCTATCTGTCTTAGTCTGGAAGCTCTGCTGAAACCTGTCTACCATGGATGGCCCTGCTTGTATTTGAAAAATTGGTGGCATGACTTCCTGCATCACAGCAATATTCAAGCCACCAAAGTATGACAAACTGACAGAAGAGTGATGGAAATATATATATATAGAGAGAGAGAGAGGAGAGAGATTTATTTGAAGAAAATGGCTAACACAGTTGTAGAGGCTGGCAAGTTCCAAATCCGTGGGTCAGATATCAGGCTGGAGGTCAGACAGCAGGCTGCTGGCTCATGACCCAAGAATCGGAGGTCAGAGGATGACAGGTCAGATGCAGGATCCAGAGAGAGCAAGCTTTGCTAGAACATCCATATATATGGGATGATGGCCACACCCCAAAGGAAACTATCTTTTCAACTGATTGGCTGCTCTCATCAGATCACAAAATGGAGGATGATTACATCATTGCATGACTGCCAAATTATATCATCACAAAGCTGCCAAACTACATCATTACATAACTGCCAAATCACTGAGAATCATTGTCTAAGTTGACACACAACCTTCGTCATCACATCTGCATTTTCAATGCAAATGTAGGACTTGTTTATGAAACTCTTAAAATATTGCATAATCTAGTTTAGTACAGTATTTTGAGTTTTATTTGCCTTGCATTATAGTATTACTTTAAGCAAGATTATTTCATAAATTTATGTTTGAAACTTTATAATATGGTATTTTAACCTACATGGCTGATTCATCATGTAAATTAATTGCAACTCTATATGCAACCTGGGAGTACAGTGTAAGGTTGGACCACAATTCATAGAATCTAGGAAGAATTTCAGTAGAATTTGAGAATCGATGCTCTTCTACAATATTCAAAATTGCCTATATGGAAGAAAATGAAGTGTACTCAGAAGAGTGCTCCCTGAATCCAATGACTCCTCTGACAGCATAGGGACACTATAATTGCAGTCCCACAAGTCTGCAAAAAGCATATTTACATAGCAACAAGCACAGCCAACATCAAGAAGACCCCCTACAAGGTTTTATGGTGACCTGATTCTCTCTAAGTCCACAGTGGACGTGTGTACATATCTTTCCCACAGAGTCGAGAATAAACTTGTAGAAAATACATGTCAGCCTATTATTGATTGGTTAACTTTTAAAATAATCTCTTGCCTTGATTTAAAACTTCTTTTCCTTTTCATTGGCAAGGAACACACTAATAAGCAAGGTGAAAGGGCAGAGAAGCAAATGCTACTAGTTTGGGAAGATGGTTTTAGACTAATTTTGTTTGCTTTCTAATTGGGGCCAATGTTGGTCTAATATCCTAAATGTGCTTGGATGATATCAGGAAAAATATATTTATATTTCAAATCTCTAAGAGTTTACAATGTAGTTGGAAATTTAAATCTGTTAATGTATCAGCCAGAGAGCAGTAGACAAGACTGCATAATTGAAAGCTATACTGCTTGGTTGAGAGAAAGAGAACTGTGAGCCTGTTAGAGAAGGCTTTGTGAAAAGGGAGAGGCCCAAGTTTGTTCTTAAAAAAAATAGAATATTTTCAGAATATATGTGTAATAGTGGGAAGTATTAAGCATGCAAAACTTATGAGACTGATCCCAGTACCTCTTTTATAATGGTTGTTTGTTCTAGAAATTTATCCAAAAGAAATAAGTGGAAAAATGTGCAAAGATGCATGTACGTGTTGGTTTTTACACATTTGTTTGCATCCATTTAAATGAGAATCAATAATAATAATTAAGTGATATTATTATTTAATTGGCATATTAGGCAGTAGCTTTTTTTTTTTTTTAATAAGATAAGGACCTTTATCTTTATGTACTGAGTGAAAATACCAGCTTATAGAAGAGTAGGATGACTTCTTTGGTGGTTCTGTTGTCTTTGAAAGGGTTGTTCTGGTATGCTGACTGCCTTTTCTTTATAGTAATAGTAACTACTACTACTCCTTATTTAGGCTTCCCATATGCCAAGAATTGTGTATATCACATTTTACACATACTACTTTTATAAACCACACAAATAATTTGTGAGATAAATATTATTTTATAGATGGGTAAGTTTAGGAGTTAAGCAACTTGTCCAAGTTTGCACAGCTGTTTAGTTTCAGAGGTAGGACTCAGACTCAGAATTGCCTGGGCATAAATGAGATCAATCTATCTTACAACTTAGTAGTGTTCTGTATTTTTTCAAAGAGTTTTTACTTCTATTCTCTTATTTAATCGTCACATTTGTGTGAGCAAATCTTATCTAGTTTTACATTAGACAAAAATGAGGTTCAGAGAGGTTGAACAATCTCTCCTTGGTCACACAGCTAAGACCAGAATTTAGGTGAAGGAACTTTTAAATTGTGCTATTCCATTTGGACAGAATATGTTTATGAAATTCTGGAGAACAATTGTTGTTAGGTAGGAAGACTTGTTTCCTAATCTTGATTTCTCCTTTTCTATATCGAGTGATATCAGTTTATTATAACACTCTGTCCTTTCTATTCTTTCACTCCTTACTCCACTCTGTGGTGATTGGAGAAAGACTCCTGATTCTTGAGTTTGGGAGAGGAATTGGATGGGAATAGCCTTGCCTCTTCTTTCTTCCTTTAGGAGCCCAGATGCCTGTAGGAAGGGAGCATTCAACTCTGCTTCTCCATTCTGTAAGCTTTATGGGGACAGATTGCTTTGCAGGGAGGATCCTACTTATACAGTGATGTTTGGGAAATGGGTCACTAAGATGTGTAATTCTGGGGTTCATGCACATTGATACTTTATACTTAAACCAAATCCACAGTACTTTATCAGAAATAAAAATGCTTTTTTGATCTCCCACCTGTGTTAGTTTGTGGTCTAATTTCTCACCTAACCCAGAACAGTTATTTTAGTTAGGTGATGTTGAGTCATTGCCTGGCCCTGTTCCATCCTCACAGTCATTATGTTTGAGCCCATTGTTGCAACAATTGTTGTCATTCTGTCTCAATGAGGGATATCCTTCTCCCTCATTGACCCTCTACTTTGCTAAGCATGATGTCCTCCTCCAGCGATTCGTCCCTCCTGATGACATGCCCAAAATAAGCAAGATGAAGTTTCACTATCCTTCCCTTCCAAGGAGCATTCTGGTTGTATTTCTTCTAAAATGGATTTGTTTGTTCTTCTGGAAGCCTACAGAAGTTTGTTTTTCCGGAAGTTCAATATTCTTGGCTAACACCACAATTCAAATGCTTCAGTTCTTCTTCAGTCTTCTTTTTTCGTTGTCCAGGATTTGCATGCATATGAGGTGATTGAAAATACCATGACTTGGGTCAGGCACACTCAGAAGTAGAGAAGAGTAAATAAGAGTGCATGTCTTGCGTTCCTTTTAATGCCCAAAATCATGAGGATTTGAAGTGAACTCTGTATTCTGGCATCAGGGCAAAAGGAAGGCCATGAAATTTAACAACTGTACTCTTAAAATAGATTTTAGAGGTTAGATCTATAATTATATAAGGAATTCATGTTAATAATTTGCATGAAAGATATGTGGAGGGTTTATTTTATCCCAAATGCAATTTGGAGAATACTACCAGATTATGAGGGTATGTGAACCAGGATGGTGAGTGGTCGGTAAGTAATATTATTTCCTTCAGTCAATCAATAAATACTTCTTGAATTCCTTCTGTATGTCGTAATTATCTTAGTGTATATGAGTTTGGGCTTTGGAGCAATATTGCCTATGTTTGCATCCCTGCTTTGCCATTTGTATGTTCTTTGACTTGAGTTAGCTCATCTAATCTCCCTGAGCCTCACATTTTTCATCTGTTAACTGGGGATAATATTAACATCTATCATAGGCTTTTGCGACAATTGAATGAATTAACCTGTTAAGCAATTAAGAAGGCTCCTGGGTGGTACACATGGTTTGCTCTCAGCTAATAATTGAAAAGTTGTCGGCTCTAATTCACCCAAAAGTGCCACAGAAGAAAGGTCTGGTGATCTATTTCCATAAAAACTGCAGCCCAGACAACCCTGTGGAGCTCAGTTCTATTCAGTAACACGTGGGATCACCAGGAGTTAGAACTGACTCAACAGAAATGGGTTTGAGTTTTGGCTAAGCAATTAAGAAAATGGCAGACACATAGTAAAATCTTGATAGATGTCAAAAAACCTGTTGTCATCGAGTCAATTCCAACTCACAGTGACCTTATAGGACAGAGTAGAGCTGCCCCATAGAGTTTCCAAGGAGCGGCCAGTGGATTCAAACTGCTGACTTTTTGGTTAGCAGCCGAGCTCTTAACTTTGCCACCAAGGCTCCTAATAAATGTCAGCTATTAATTTTTTTTTATTATTAATTTTACTATTATTTCTATATTATGGGGTGATCACACCTATAAATTTAATTACAGCCCATATACTAACTCCTAGATTAATGCCTTTAAATTAGACCTTATTATTGCACTCCAGGTTTAATTATGTAGCCTCACTTAGAAGCTTAAGATATTAAAAACTGCACTGACTGTCCCTTGAAACTCCTTTCTCAGTGTTTTTTATATCGATCAATAGCATCAGCACCTACCTACTTGTGCAAGCTAGAAACATAGATGTCACCCTTAGTGCCCTCTTCCTTCACCTGCCATATCAAGTCTTTCATTAAGTTCTGCCTCTTTAACCTTCCAGACACTTTCATATTTGCCTGCTCTCTAACTGCAGCATCACTGCCTTGGTATCAGCCACCATCACATCTGAACTATTGCACTAGCTTCCTAAAAGCTCTCGGCATCTAGTCTTCTGACTCAGCCAATACGTTCCATAAACAGAGGCCAGAGTGATAAAAAAGCATATTGGCTGCAACAGTGGGCTCAAGCATAACAACGATTGTGAGGATGGTGCCGGATCGGTGTTTCATTCTGTTGTACATAGGGTCACTATGAGTCAGAATCGACTTGACGACACCTTAACAACAACAGCAAAATGCCTAATTAATCATGTCATCCCACGACTTAAAGAGCTTCAGGCATTACCTGTTATTCTTAGGACAAGACTTAAATCATTAATAAGATTTAGAAATCTTACTATAATTTGGCCCCTTCGTACCTCTCTAGGTTCAATTTGTGACACACTATGTGTTCCACTCTGGGCTCCAGCCACATTGGCTATTCAGTTCCTGCAATACAGCATGAGTGTTCTTCCCTTAAGACCTCTGCACATTGCACATGCAGTACCCTCCAGCTGTAATCTTTCCTTCATACAGTCAACATCCATAAATCCTTCAAGTCTCAGCTTAAATGTCTTTTCCATAGGAAAGTCCTCCCTGATACCCCAGGCTGGGTCAGAACCATATTTGTATTTTACATATATCCTGTATTTTCTTCTAAAATCACATATAGAAGTTTGTTATTGGTTTAATGTTATTAGTATGGATGCTTTCCCAGCTAGAAGGTAAGTTTTAGGAGGGCAGGGATAATTTTATATTATCCATACCATGTCTTTAGCACCTATATGCTGTCTACCAAATGGACTGCAAACATTTGTTGAATGAGTAATTAAATGAATGGTTGGTGTGACATCTGAGCTGAGTTTTGAGAAACATATAGGCTTTACCCGACATGACTGGGGCTGGGGAACATGGGGAACACTGGGCATAAGGAGCAGCAGATGGAGGCATGAAAGAGGTAGGAAGCTGGATGTTCAGGCAGAAGCAATGAGGACCTTTGCATACTATTCTAAGAGGTATAGATTTTATCCTGAAGACAATTGGAAACTATAAATTAAAATAGTGGAGCGCCTGGATTAGATTTGAGCTTTGACACAAAATACGTAGCAGAAGTATGTAGAATGGACTCAAGAGAAATAACATGGGGTTAAGGTGACCAGTTAGGAATCTATTTAATTAATTGACTTAATAGATTTTGGCATCCTAAACTAAGACAAGAACACCCTGATGGTGCAGTGATTAAAGCAATCAACTACTAATGGAAAGGTCAGTGGTTCAAAATTACCAGCAGCTCTGTGGGAGTAAGATGTGGCAGTCTGCTTCTGTAGAGATTTACAGCCTTGGAAACATAAGTTGGAACTTACTCACTGGGAGTGGTTTAGCTTTGGATCCAAGGTGGTACAGTGGGTAAGAGCTAAGGCTGCTAACCAAAAGGTTGGCAGTTCAAATCCCCCAGCCACTCCTAGGAAACAATATGGGGCAGTTCTACTCTGTCCCATAGGGTTGCTATGAGTTGGAATCGACTCAATGGCAATGGCAAAACTAAGACAGTTGTGGAGGGGTCAAGAATGAGTGAATTCTGAAGATATTACCAAAAAACCCCATTGCTGTTAAGTCGATCCCAACTCACAGCAACTCAACACAACAGAGAAGAAATGCCTTATAGGGTTTCCAAGGCTGTAATCTTTATGGAACCAGACTGCCACATCTTTCACCCGCAGAGCAGATGATGGGTTCAAGCCACTGACCTTTTGGTTAGCAACTGAGCACTTAGCCACTGTGCCACCAGGACTTCTTCTGAAGATATTAAAGGGGTCTAATTGAGCAGAGTTCATCACCAGTGGGATTTAGAGATTTGATGGGAAGGGCCTATGGATTAATCCTTGGTTTTTATTTTGTACAACTGGATGGATGGTGATGGAATTCATAAAGACAGCAGATGCTTAAAAAATCTGTTGGACTCCTATACACCAATAAAGAGAATGATGAAAAGGAAATCAGGAAAACAGTACCATTTATAATTGCCCCTAAAAAAATAAAATGCTTAGAAATAAATCTAATCAGGGATGTAAAAGACCTTTACAAAGAAAACTACAAAACACTACTGCAAGAAACCAAAAGAGAACTACATAAATGGAAAAACATACCATGCCCATGGATAGGTAGACTCAACATTGGGAAAATGTAAATTCTACCCAAAGCAATCTACAAATACAGTGCAATCCTGATCCAAATACTAACAGCATTCTTTAAAGAGTTGGAAAAACTAATCATTAACTTTATGTGAAAAGGGAAGAGGCCCTGGATAGGTAAAGAACTATTGAAGAAGAAGAATAAAGTAGGAGAACTCCCACTACCTGACCTCAGAACCTACTACACAGCTACAGTATTCAAAACAGCTTGGTACTGGTACAACAAAAGATACATTTACCAATGGAACAGATGTAAATCCATCCACTTACAGTTATGTAATCTTTGACAAGGACCCAAAGTCCATCAAATGGGGAAAAGACTGTCTTTTTAACAAATGATGCTGGCAAAACTGGATGTCCATCTGCAAAAAAAAAGAAACCGGGCCCCTACCTCACACCATACACAAAAACTAATTCAAAATGGATCAAACACTTAAATATAAAACAAACAACTATAAAGATCATAAAAGAAAAAAATAGGATCACTGATACATGGCATTAACAGGATACAAACCATAACTAACAACACACAAACTCCAGAAGATAAGCCAGATAACTGGGATCTTCTAAAAATTAAACACTTAGGCTCATCAAAAACTTCACCAAAAGAGTAAAAAGAGAACCTACAGACTGAGGAAAAAAAATTTGGCCATGACAAATACGACAAAGGTTTAATCTCTAAAATCTACAGGAAAATCCAACAGCTCTACAACAAAAAGACAAATAATCCAATTAAAAAATGTGCAAAGAATGTGAACAGATACTTCACCAAAGAAGACATTCAAGTGGCTAACAGACACATGAGGAAATGCTCGCTATCACTAGCCATTAAAAAAAAAACAACAACAAAAAAACCCGAACCGATTGCTATCGAGTGGACTCCAACTCATAGTGATCCTTAGAGAAATGCAAATCAAAACCACAATGAGATACCATCTCGCCGTGACATTAAAGGCATGAATCAAAAAAAAAAACAAAAACAGAAAATAACAGATGTTAGAGAGGCTGCAGAGAGATTGGAACTCTTATGCAATGCTGGTGGGAATGCAAAATGTTACAACAATTTTGGAAAAAGATATGGCACTTCCTTAAAAAGCTAGAAATAGAAATACCATATGATCCAACAATCCCACTCCTAGGAATATATCCTAGAGAAATAAGAGCCATCACACGAAGAGACATTGGCATACCCGTGTTCACTGCAGCATTGTTCACAATAGCAAAAAGATGAAAATAACCTAGATGCCATTAATAGATGAAGGGATAAACAAACCATGGTGCATACACACAATGGCATACTACGCAATGATAAAGAACAATGATGAATCTGTGAAGCATCTTACAGCATGGATGAATCTGGAGGGCATTATGCTGAGTGAAATGAGTCAATCACAAAGGACAAATATTGTATGAGAACAGTACTATAAAAACTCATGAAAAGGTTAATACACAAAAAGAAACAATCTTTGATGGTTACAAGGAAGGGGAGGGTGAGGATGGAAAAACACCAAATAGCCAATAGAGTAGTGGTAACTTTGGTGAAGGGTATGAAGGGAAGCCAGTGCAACTCATCCAAGGCAAGGTCACGGAAGCTCCATAAAAAAAAAACACATCCAAATTCCCTGAGGGACAGAATTGCTGGGCTGAGGGCATGGGTACCATGATCTTGGGGAACATCTAGCTCAACTGGCATAACGTAATTTATAAAGAAAATGTTCTACGTTCTACTTTGGTGAGTAGCGTCTGGGGTCTTAAAACATTGTGAGTGGCCATTTAAGATATTCCAGTGGCCTCATCCCATCTGGAGCAATGGAGAATGAAGAAAACCAAAGACACAAGGGAGAGATTAGTCCAAATGACTAATGGACCACAAATACTACAGTCTTTGCCAGACTGAGTCCAGCACAGCTAGATGGTGCCTGGCTACCACCACTGACTGATCTTTCAGGGATCACAGTAGAGGGTCCTGGACAGAGCTGGAGAAAAATGCAGAAGGAAATTCTAACTCACAAAGAAAAAAAAAAAAGACTGGTCTTACTGGTCTGACAGAGGCTGGGGAAACCCAGAGAGGATAGCCCCTAGACACCCTTCTAACTCAGTACTGAAGTCACTCCTGAGGTTCACCCTTCAGCCAAAGATAAAACAAAACTAAAGGGCACAGTACCCCAGGGGCAAGGACTAGAAGGCAGGAGAGGACAGGACAGCTGGCAATAGGGAACCCAAGGTCAAGAAGGGGAGAGTGTTGACATGTCTTGTGGTTGGCAACCAATGTCACAAAATGATATATGTACTAATTGTTTAAAGAGAAGCTAGTTCTGTAAACCTTCATCTAAAGTACAATAATAATAAAAAAAAGTCAAAGTAAAAACGTTAGCCCTAAAATAAAATAAAGACAGCAGACCCACTATGAGAGACAAATTTAGTGATGGTGGTGATGATGGTAAAACACTGCATTTGCTTTTGCATTGTCTGTTTCAGGCCCTTGTGAGACATCAGTGTAGTGAAGGTATATATTATACCTTTATATAAAGGAAGCTGACGTCATGGAGTGGATGAGCTTACCCAAGGAGTAATGTATAGGAATGATTACTTATCATTCCATAACTCAACTTGAGAAGTCTTCTGAGTACTCAGTAAATACTCCTCTTGTTGTAGTTGTTAGTTGCCTTCAAGTCAGTTCTGACTCATTGTGGCAGAGTAGAACTACTCTATAGGGTTTTCAAGGCTGTGACCTTTTGGAAGCAGATTGCCGGGACTTTCTTCCAAGGCACTTTTGGGTGTGTTTGAACCTCCAACCTTTTAGCTAGTAGTCAAGTGCTTAACTGTTTGTGCCCCCCAGGGAGTCCTTAAATACTCTTAGTTTTAAGAATATCCACATGTACATATTTATATATAATTTTGGATACAATTTTAGGGGTTTCACATACATTCTTAAGGCTATTTTCTTTTTGCTTAAAAGTAAGAAGAAAATGGAGGAGAGAAACTTGGATAAATATCAGGAAGTGACAAAGGAAGATAAGCCCAAGGAGGCTGCAATGGATTGACCAGAAACAAGGGTGAGAATCAGTCTAGCGTTGTATCACAGAAAACTAGGGAGAAAATAATTTAAAAAGGAAAGATTCATAAGGGGTGTTCAGATATTTTAGAAAGGCAGTGTGAGAGGAAGACTGAAAATAGCAATTTCAGAGTGTTGTGGGGCACTAGTTGCTTCCAAAGTCAATGGAAAGTGAGGAAATAGAAACAAGTGTGCAACATTCTTTTCTAGAAACTTGAGGTTATATAGCAAGAGAGCTAAGTAATAGCTAGAGAAGGCAAAGAATCAAGAGAAGGGTTTTGTGTGTGTGTTGCTGTTTTTAAATTTTATTATTTTGGTTTCTGTGTCATGAATATAGCTCTGTATTGAGGTTAAAAGGGCATTAAAAGATTATTTGAGAAATATTTAAGGGAATTTTGCTTTTAATTTGGAAGAAGAGAAGGCATAAGGGGTTCTGAAAAGGAGTTAAATATCTGAGCTATAATTTGTGTAAGAGTCAGCAACTTGTGTTGCCCTAGAGTGCTGAATAGGTCCTGCCAGGGCAGCAATTGCATTGCCATAGGAAGTGTGCAAGCAAAGACTAATGACAGCTTGTCAGGGATAGCATAGAGGGAATTTCCAATTAAATGGGGAATGGAATTGCATTTCCCTTTTTTCATCTCTGGGATGCTGTGGCTCTTTTTCAGGAACTCCTAGGGAGAATAAGAAAACCCTTTTATCCTTTGTGATTGAGAAATTGGTGCCTTAAATTCAGAAAGGCAAGTTGCACTGAACACCGTATTTGCATAGCTTTGGATTGACGTGCCATGGGGACTATCTGTCTCATCTAGTTACAAAAAACCTGTGATACATTAGATTTACTCAAAGGTGATTTGCCAGAGCTTCTGCCTGCAGAGTTTGCTAAAGATGATATGTTATTTTCCTTTTTGAAACCTTCGGACAAATCTTGGGATCACAGAGACATATTTTCTACTTGTAGCTTAATTTTTAAAATAATTATTTTAACACTTGCCCTACTCCTTCTTGTGCAAATTATGAAAATATCCAAAATGTGAATGGCTGCAAGGTTTAGGTGTATTCTACATGCACAAGGATTCAAGGTAGGAATCTATAAGCCTACGTCTTCTCATGTTGGAGAAAGTAGAAAATCACAGCCATTACCTGAAAAATAAAGAGCCCCAGGCCTTCAAGAATGTGCTGGGAAACTTCAAGAATACAGGTTTATCATGAACAATTTCAAAATGTGAGCTTGGTAGCGCAATACTACCTATAGTTTTGAAGCATTGTTTCTTTTAGAATAAACCACTCCAAATGCCTATACTGGACATGCCTCAACGAATTTGACAAGGTAAAATTATTAAAGATCCCAAAATTAGAGGGTAATAATTGGGTGATCCAAAACAGCAGACTTCATTACATCAAAAAAAGGAGAATCTATTGTCTTTCCATTGTGATTTTATGTACTTGTGTGTCTGAGTATATCTGGGTCTTTCAAAACAGTTCTTAATCTCTGACATCGTAAGAGGAAGGACACCAAATAGAAAAAAAAGGCGCTCCTTAGGCCCTATTTTGTAATGGAGTTGGCTTACCTGGGTCTGCTGAATTTGGGAACCAAGAAAAAAAAAAGATGATGTTAATTATCAATTAGACCTGCCCAGTAAGGGATCGCCAAGTGATATATTTAACTCTTGAGGTCATAAGAGTAGCAAAAAGATTAGTTAGTAAGAACTGAAATCACTCAACGGTGTGACTTTTTTTCATATAACCATTGAGTGCTTTTGATAATAACCACAATTCCCTGTCCACTAAACTCAGTAGATGACACTCATCTCTAGGAGTAATGAGATTAGTATGTGGGCCCTTACCTTCCATCACATTGGTTCTGTTTCTCCCTCCCACATTATTTTTATTCATTTATGTAACAAATATTTGTTAGGCATCTACAATTTATTAGACAACCCCTATGCATTAGCAGAGCCCTGGTGGCACAGTGGTTAAGAGCTATGGCTGCTAACCAAAAAGTCAGCAGTTAAAATCCACCAGTTGCTCCTTGGAAATGCCATGGGGCAGTTCTACCCTGTCCTATAGAGTCACTATGAGTTGGAATTGACGGCAACAGATTTTTGGTTTTTTTAATGTGTTAGCTGTTGACTACTTGTCAGAAGGTTGGCAGTTTGAACCTACCCAAAGGCGCCTCAGAAGACAAGCCTGGTGATCTGTTTTGATAAGGTCACAGCCTTGAAAACCTTATGAAGCAGTTACGCTCTGCATACGTGGGGTTGCTGTGATTTGAAACTGACTCAATGGCAACTAACAACAACGTGTTTTATAAGTTGCACATTGCTTCTCAAGCTTTAGTGCGCATAATAATCATGTGGGTGTGTGTTAAAAGAAAGATTCCTGGGCCCTATCCCCAGAGATTCTCATTCAGTAAGTTTGGAATGGGGTCCAAAGATTTGCGTTTCTAAGCAGCTTCCAGGTGTTGAGGTGTTTCCCACGGGGCCATACTTTGAGTAGCATTGCCTTAGCAAACACAAATATCTTTCGAGTGGGTAATAACTTAAGCTTCATCAGGGATTTAGTCACTGTTAATTTTTCAGGAATTTTGTGATCCAGTTGTTAAATACAGTCATCCTTGAAATTGGCAATGGTGGGAGTATTTACATCAGAGAAATTGGCAAATGCTACAGACCAGTTTTTATCCCTGGAGAGCCAGTTTTAAAACATTTAGCAGCACACCACTGTCTGAAAGTGAATGAGTTTATTACACTGCTTTTGAAAAGATACGGAGGGTTGAGAGAAGCTAAGGATATGGGGCTTAGGGAATCCCCTAAGATGCGAAAGACACAGAGAGCGGAGGCACGAAGTAGCCAAAGGCTTATGTCAACTCCTTCACTTTTTGATCGAAGAACATAAGGTCAGCAATTTTATTACTGTATGAACAATTCCAGCAGACCCCTTTCAACTAGAGGGGTTGAAAAAGCAGGTAATTTGAACTCGAATCACGGTCCTGGTGCTCCCTGGCTGTTTGGGTGTGTTATTTAAATCTAGGAGCAAGAGATTTCTTGTTTATATATGATGGAGGTGGACAGGATAATTTGAGATGTCACTTCCATCTCTGAGATCGTGCAGTTCTGAGAGCAGGAGCCTAATGAAGTGCCCAGTGTCATGCTTCCAATTCCTACTCACTCTAAGATGGACTTTGTTTTCTGAGGCTCAGTGTCTCTGGAGTTCAGCATTGTGTAAATGCCTGGACTGATGGAATGATGGACATGTCCTAATTACCTCTTGAGGCGGTTGTGAAGATTAAATGAGATTATGTGCTAATAAAAAAATATGTGCTAATAGGGCTTCGTAAATACTACAGAGGTATGCAAATGCATGGTCAAATTAATATGAGCTTGAGATTTGGAAATTTTGGCTGGAGATTGGTAGAGATAATTTAGGAGCAATGATTTCTATTGATCAATGTGACTGGTCCTGGCTTATATTTCTGTACCTGCAAGAAATAGAGAAGTGGGTTATAAGAACTTAATTTAGCAGCAGACAGCGGAAGAACGCTGGAGCTAAGATTTCTTCTCCAAGGGCTGAAAACATGATCATGTTCATATATCTTGTTATTTGCATTAATTTCTTCAATATTTATTCTTTCGCAAGTATTTATTGAGCTTTTACTATGCTTAGCTTTCAGTTAGGTGCTGAGAATGGGGAGTGAATAAGGCAGCCATGTTTCCTATTCACTGGGTTCTTACAAATCTAGAGAAATTGAAGCTTAAAATGCATTTAAAAATTATAGTATTTTGTTGGAAAAAATCAAGTATTGTCTCAGGATTTGCTAAACTACCTCCACCCTCCACCCCACAAATACAGTACTGTTTCAAAAAGAAGAGGGTGCTATTTGGAGCAAGATGGTGAGATGATCCGTTTGTATGTGTGTATTAAACAGATTAATTATATATATTAGGCTAATTGTAGCAACTGCATAGGCATTACAATTAATCTTGTTTAAATGCAAACTGAAAAGTATCTCTTTATTCAAAGGCATAAGTGACTAAGCCTACATCTTCACATGTCAGGGAGAGTGGAAAATTACAGCAATTACCTGGAAAATAAAGACCCCAAAGCAGCCTAGCCAAAACAACCTGAACAATTGAGTAATTTTATTTTGAAGAAAATGTTTTTAACAGTGTATAGCCTATTCATATGTGAGATTATCAGAACCGGACACTCACATGGCACAGCAGAAAGTTTAAAATACACACAATTGAAATGCCCTAAATCGGCAAACACAAAACCAGGGTCCAGGAGTGGGGTCATTGCAGGAGGAAGTTAGAAGCCCAGCTGGGTTAGGAACACTGTTGGCCAAGTAGAGGAAATGAGTGAACAGAGAGCAATCAATCTGTTAGGAACTGCCTGATAACAAATGGAAGTGACAGAGAGGAAAGGTACATATGGATGATAAATAATCATCAAAATGAAAACCAGGTCTATTCAGGGCCCATCTAGGGGCCATATCAGGTAGCTGCAAAAATCTTCAATCTCTCTATTGCTCAGTCAAATCCCAAGGAAAGGACATTTTTTGATTAACCTTTCTTATTTCCGAGTGAATTAACTGATGATACAGATCCATCTAGAAAATCTTATAACAAGGCAGCCAGAACGCACAATTTATAGCTGCTGTAGGGTCGCTATGAGTCGGAATCGACTCGACGGCAGTGGGTTTGGTTTTCAGTGGGCTTAGGAAGCACAGCTCTACTCTGACACGCGTGAGGTCACCATACATTGAAATGGACTTGATGGCAACCAACAACAGCAACACATACGTGCATTAGGGAAGTGTTCCCCACATCACTTTTCCATAGTCACATTTGCACTGAAACAATGAGCCTACTTCTATGACTGCCTGATGAATTTTATAATGCTCAAGGCACAGCTCTACTCTGACACGCGTGAGGTCACCATACATTGAAATGGACTTGATGGCAACCAACAACAGCAACACATACGTGCATTAGGGAAGTGTTCCCCACATCACTTTTCCATAGTCACATTTGCACTGAAACAATGAGCCTACTTCTATGACTGCCTGATGAATTTTATAATGCTCACGTATATTATATAAGAAGGTATCTAGTATTAGAGGATGTTAAAAATTCATCAGGGGTCTTGTTCACACTCATATTTAATAATTTAAAAATTCCTGTCCAAAAATACTATTTTTGTGGGAGTGATTTTTCAGAAGTAGATCACCAAGGCTCTCTTCTAAGGCACCTCTGGGTGAACTCAAACCAACAGCTTTTCTGTTAGCAGCCATGTGTATGATTAATCTGATCCTTCTTCCCAGTGAAGTCTAAAGATCTGTTAGACAGCTCAGGCCAAAACACTTTCCCTTGCTAATTGAACGCTGAAGACAGGTAGCTATAATATTATTTAATTTTTATAGTTTACGTTCTCTTTTGTGGGTTTATGTATTCACGTGTGTTGGGGACCATGTCAAATATTTTCTGCCACTCCAGATGTAACTTCCAACACTGTCTCTTCTGTGCTCTGTGTCCTGGGAGCCTGATTTCTCTGGACTGCATCAACCATGTTCCACTTGGGTATGGGGAGCACAAGAAGGAGACCTGAGGATGCCAAAGGAGGGGAGATTGGGGGTGTTTGCTCCACTGCTCCCTCCCTTCCTGACCACGGCCTGGCAGTTTCTTTGTTCTTCTTTCCCATAGCCACAGCTTTTGCCATGCTTTAGTAATCACTTTTCTCTTCCCCCCGTCCTCTCACCCTTCGGGGCCTTGAAGGAGGTAGCAACCATGCAATCTGCTCTTGCTAGCTTCAGGGTGAGTCATCATCTTTGCTGCTTTCCTTTAATCTACCAATAGCATTGTGAACAGCCAGTCAATTCAATCCCTTCAGTCCCCTGTTTGAAGTGTGTCAACTGCTCACTGAGACTCCAAATGATAAAAGGAGAACCCTGTTTCATCACCTCATGCTTACATGACGAATCTTTTATTCTGTTCCTCAGCGGGAGCCAAAACTGTTGCCATTCTGACTCATAGCGATCCTATAGGACAGAGTAAAACTGCCCCATAGAGTTTCCAAGGAGTTCCTGGTGGATTCGAGCTGCCGACCTTTTGGTTAGCAGCTGTAGCTCTTAACCACTAGGCCACCAGGGTTTCTTCAGAGGGAGCAGTTGTGGATAAATATTTCTGGTCCTTACTTTATTCTGGGAGCCCTGGTGACACAGTGGTTAAATGCTCAGCTGCTAACTGGAAGGTCAGTGGTTCAAATCCACCAGCCATTCAGCAGGAGAACACAGTTTACTTTCATAAAGATTGCAGCCTTGGAAACCCCATGGTGGAAATTTTGCTCTGTCCTATAGGGTCACTATGAGTCAGAGTCTGCTCAACAGCAATGGGTAACGGGTGGGTTCTTTTATTTTATCTCCTGCTAGAATAAAAGTAACAGTGCATGAGCGTCGCCAGGCGTCTTGCTTGCTCTTGCCCTGGGATCAGCCTGCCTGCCTTTCTGTGTGTTCTCCCTTGTTCTTGCTGCTGCAGGACAACTTCTGCAGCCCTGCTTCTGTGCCTTGCTGATGCCTGTGACTGGGTGGTGATGGTGTTAGTTGACAACAATTTGGCTCTGACTCATAGTGACTTAGAATGTTGCCCGGTCCGGTACCATCTTAATGATTGTTGGTATGTTTGAGTCTATTGCTGTGGCTGCTGTGTCAGTCCGTTTCGTTGAGGGTTCCCCTCATTTCCACTGACCCAGACATGATATCCTTTTCTAGCAATTGGTCTTTCCGCATGACGTACTCAACATAAGCTACCATCCTTGTGTCTAAGGTGCGTTCTGCTGGTAGTAGTGCATTTCAGGAGGCACTGTTTGTGGTCTTCCGTCCAAGCTGTCTTCTCTGGTTTACCAGTAATTAAGTTGATATTTCAATTCCTGTTTGTTTCCTATGTGTAATTCTCAATTACACACACATACGGCAATGGGGTTTTTTTTTTATATATATATACGTATGTATATGCGTATATATGTATATAGACACTTGGTTGGACAATATATAGAAATGTTTGATTTCTTACAGTAAACAGCTACAAGTGATAAAACAAATGATAGCAGTTTAAAAAACATTTTCCTTATGATCTCATATTTTTCAATTAAATTAATCAAGAAGCTTGAGGAAGGAATAAAAACCACCAAACCTGTTGTCATTGAGTTGATTCAGACTCATAGTGACCCTATAGGGCAGAGTAGGACTGGTGCAAGGGGTTTCCAAGGAGTGGCTGGTGGCTTTGAACTGCCAACCTTTTGGTTAGCAGCCAAGCTCTTAACCATTGTGCTACCAGGGCTCCTGAGAAAGGAATAACAAGACAAAATTCAAAATTGAGTTATCAATAACGTCTTATCAATGGCTTAAGCTTCCAAACTGTCTTCTAATTTTGTTTGTAGGGTCTTATGAAGAATTTCTAAAATTCAATAAGACAGTATCAGACAACTGAACAGAAAAATGGGCACGTAACAGAAAAGGAATCCTGCATTACCAACAAACTCATGAAAACATGTTCTGTCTCACTAGTAATCAGGGAGATTGTAATGTGTCAACTTGGCTAGGCTATGATTTCGCAGGTGCTCTTCCATAATGAGGAAACCCCGATGGCATAGTGGTTAAGTGCTATGGCTGCTAACCAAGAGGTTGGCAGTTTGAATCCACCAGGCATTCCCTGGAAACTGTGGTGCAGTTCTACTCTGTCCTATAGGGCCGCTATGAGTCAGAAACAACTCGAAGGCAATGGGTTTGGGTTTGGTTTGGGACTTCCATAATGTCATCACTTTCCATGTTGTGATCAAATGTGAGCAGACAATCAGTTTAAAGGGGAGTTTCCTTGGGGGTATGGATGTTGTGGCAAGCTTGCTCTCTCTCTCTTAACCCTGTATGCTTCTCGTCACCTGATCTCTGGTTCTCAGAATGTAAGCCTACAGAATTCTCCAGCCTGCAACCTGACCTGCGCATTTTGGATTTGCCAGCCCTTGCAAACCTGAGAGTCAGCAGAGACCTCCTGCCTATCATCTGACCTACAGTTGGAACTTGCTAGCCCCCACAATTGTGTGAGCCATATCCTAGAAGTAAACCTTCCTATATATATTTATATATATGTTTCACTGGTTTTGTTCCTCTACTCAGACTAACACAGAGATGTATAGTAAAATGGAAAATGCAAAACACTGAAGAGTTAGAATTCTGTCTCTAGATATATATTCTGGAGAAATTACTGTACGTGTGCACCAGGAGACATGTTCAAGGATGTTTATTTCAGAGTTGATTATAACAGTTAAAAATTTGATTAACTTAAATGTCAATGAAAAGGGGAAGGAAGGACTATTTGTATGATGGAATGCTATAGACAAGTTCAAATGAATGATCTACATCTGTATGTAACATCTTGGGTATTTCTTGGAAATGTAATGTTGCCCTGGTGGTGCAGTGGTTTAAGCATTTGGATGCTAACCAAAAGGTTGGCAGTTTGAATCCACCAGCTGCTCCTGGGAAACCCTACTGGGCAGTCCTACTCTGTCCTATAGGGTCTCTGTGAAGTGGAATCAACTCGATGGCAATGGGTTTGGCTTTTTTTTTTTTTGTAATGTTGAAAGGAAAAAAAAATGTTTCAGAATTCCGGCAAAGTATGAGAGCATTTATGTAAATTGAAAAACATAGAAAGTAATACTGTTTAATGTTCATGGATGGCTATTGGACTTCAATTTTTTCTGCAATGCTATGTTTTATATTAACATTTCTTTATTTTGAATGGTGGGGGTATATGTTGCATCATGTCCTGTTTTTGTTCTGTATTATTTAAACCTCTAAAAAGAAAAACCAAAGCCAGTCAGCTAATTGCAGACTACCTGTATAATCAGATGTGAAGAACCTGAAATTTTTGATAACATTTTTAATGTACTATAACCCGTTTTAACAACCCTAGGCTTCTGTGTTCTTTGTTCCTTCTCTAGGTGACTTCGATACTCATCAATGTTTGAGAACCACTGCATTAGGATAAATGTTCTTCCCACCCCCAAACAAGCACAGACATTTTTTTCTTTAGAAATTATTAGGCTATTCTTGTATTTTTCTCTTTTTTATCAATTTTAAAAATCTGTTTGTAAGTTTTACATGGATTCTGTTGGAACTTAGATGGGAGTACCATTGAATCTATAGATCAGTTTGTAAAAACTTAGTCCGAAATTGCTCTTTTTTTTTTTAAACAGGATCCTACGTAACTTGGTTTCTGCCTTGCCACCCCACTGGGAAAGACAAATTCATAGCTCTTGTCAGCTACAATGGTATGTAATTTTTATGGTAAGTATATATTTGAGTAATAATAGGACACACACACACACACAAACACACGTACAAATGCATCAAGAGGTAGATGCTGTATGGGCAGATTTACATCAATATGTCGGTTATGAGAATTCTGTTGCTAAAGAAATTGGGACTTGATTAAGGGAAATTTGGCCCCGAATTTATCTTTCACACAAATGCTAATAAACACCAAAACTTACGTATGGTCAGAGAATATATCACAATTTACTTGAGTTTATCTGTAAGACTCCAGAGTGAATAAAGTTCTTAAGTTATATCAGAGCAAATGTTCTCACTTCATTGATTGCCAGGAAAGAGTCAATGGGAGTACTGATTGCCTTGACAGTTCTTCAGCTTCTCAAGAAGCAAAAGAAATGGTGCTTAAAAGTAGAATAATAATAATAATAAAATCCTTCTGTGTCTTGCTGCTCAGAGATTATAAAACACATTTAACCACATAGGAGGACAACATTTTCTTGTGCTGTAGACTTGATTCCATAAATTCTTGTAAGGAATGGCCAGGTGATCACAATTCCTTTACTTACAGGCATCTACATTGAGTTTGGGGTAATTTTGTAGCCCTGGCCCCTTTCCTCATAGTGACCCTAAGTAACAGAGTGCAACTGCCCCATAGAGTTTTCTTGACTGTAATCTTCATGGAAGCAGATGGTAGGTCTTTCTCCCATGGAGCTATGAGTCTGGATCCACTCGATGGCACCTAACAACAACAGACCCTTTCCTATAAATGATAGTGAAAATGGTACAAGAGGCAAAGCAAAATATAGGTGTTTCTATATTTCTCCAGTTTTCCTTCTGTTTCTCTTCTTTTTAAGCATTTTGCACACTGAACAAGAGATTGAAATATGTATAAAATAATTTAGTAGTTTAAATCTGTCTTTAAATTCCAGCTCTGTTATGACTTGTGGGATCTTCAGCCAGTTGTCAAAACATGCAAGTCATTAGAAAAAGAAAAAAAAAAAGGAAATGATAATAATAATAATAAAGTTGTTAAAAGTACTAAATGAGTAAGTCTATATGAAAGTCTTACCACTGGGCAGTGCAAAGAGGATAGAAAATACCAGAGTGTATCACAGATAGTGAAAGAACATGCTACACAGTAAAATTTTTGTTTTAGTTTTTTTCTTTCTTCCTCTCTTACACACATACCCACCCATACACCCCTATATACCTGGTCATGAAAAATGTATTTCTTGCTATAGATTGAGGTAAAATAAGTTTTAAAAACACTAGTATAGGGCAAAGTAGATAGTCAATAAATATTAGCATCTTTCTTCATCTTTTACATTTCCCCAATCTCGTATGTATATCAGAATTTGGTCACAAGTACAGTTAACCCATGGACTTTCTGAAAGTACAACATAAGACCTACAGAAATACATGTAGTCCTGTCTTACACGGGGGCTTGGTTCTAAATTCAGAGTGTATTGACCACTAAATCCCTTACATATTTCTTAAAATATACCAGTCACATTATGAGATGCAAATCTGAATCAAGATAGAAGTGGTAGCACCAGATTTATGTCTCCCATGTAATACCTAATCCTGCACATTGGGTGGAAAGGAGGACAAAATGTTTTATGCTTTATCTTTTTTAAATAAAGTTATTCTTTCTGTTTTCTTCCTTTCCTTTAGCCAAAAACATATGTTTGTATTTGAGTAGTTAAACGTATTGTGCAGTGAGGCCCCGCTACTACTACAGCTTACAAGGGAGAGTGGCCAGTTGAAGTATAGTTGATTCCGATTCACGGTGACCCCAAGTGTCAGAGGAGAACTGAGTTCCATAGCGTTTTCTTTTCTTTTAAAATTGTATTTATTTATTTTTTGTTGTTGTTGAGAATGTACATAGCAAAATATACACCAATTCAACAGTTTCTACTTGTACAGTTCAGTGACATTGATTACATTCTTCAAGTTGTGCAACCATTCTCCTTCTCTGAGTTGTTCCTTCCCCATTAACATAAACTCACTGGCCCCTAAGGTTCCTATCTGATCTTTCCAGTTGCTGTTGTAAATTTAATCCCCCATAGATAATTGTTAAAAGAGCATAATGCTCAAGGCAGGCCTTTTCTTACTAGTTAAGCTAAACAATTATTTGGTTTTAAGACTTTAGGGAATACTTTTGGTTTAAGGATTAAAGATTATCTCATGGCAATAGTTTCAGGGATTCATCCAGCCTCCATGGCTCCAGAAAGTCTGGAGTCCATGAGAATTTGAAATTCTGTTCTGCATTTCCCCGCCTTTGACCAGGATTCTTCCATAGAATCTTTGATCAGAATATTCAGTAATGGCAGCTGGGCACCATCCAGTTCTTCTGGTCTCGTGGCAAAGTGGGCAGTTATTCATGGATGCAATTAGCCACACATTCCATTTCCTCCTCCTATTCCTGACTCTCCTTCTTCCTTGTTGCTGCAGGTGAATAGAGACCAAGTGTTGTGGTTAGGCTGGCTGCTTGCAAGCTTTTAAGACCCCCAGGTACTATGCAATGAACTAGAAGGCAGAACAGAACACTAAACACATTATTAGGCCAGTTAACTGGCATGTCCCGTGAAACCATAACCCTAAACCTTCAAACCAAGGAATCAAATCCCATGAGGTGTTTGGTTGTACATAAGCAGCCTCAGCAACTACTCTTTTTTTGTTGTTGTTGTTGTAAATATATTTGTCACACAACTTCTGCCAGTTCAACTTTTTACAGGTGTACAACTTATTGACGGCACTTAAAATAATTGGCTGAGCAACCCTGCACTTAATGTGATTTTTCCATCACCATACACTGAAACTCAGTACTCCATAAGCAGTAACCTTTTTCCCTCCTTTCCACCCCGGGACCCACTCATAAACTTTGGTGTCTATACATTTGCCTTTTCTTGTCTTTTTGTATAAGTGAGGTCATGTAATATTTGCCCTTTTGTGACAGACTTGTTTCACTTAGCATAATGTCTTCAAGTCGTATCCACACTGTAGCATGTATCAAGACTTCATGTTTCCTACTGGCTGAGTAGCATTCCCATTGTATGTATGTACCACATTTTGTTTATCCATTCATCTGTTGATAGATATTTAGGTTGTTTTCACCTTTTGGCTATTGTGAATAGTGCTACATTGAATATTGGTGTGAAAGTCTCTGTTTGAATCTCTGTTTTCCAGTTTTCTGAGTATATACCTAGGAGTGGAATTGCCGGGTCATATAGTAGTTTTGGAAACCCTGGTGGCAGTGGTTAAGTGCTATGGCTGCTAACCAAAAGGTCAGCAGTTTGAATCTACCAGGTGCTCCTTGGAAACCCTACGGGGGAGTTCTACTCTGTCTTTTAGGGTCTCTGTGAGTCGGAATCAACTCGATGGCAATGGGTTTGTTTTTTTTTTCTGTATAGTAGTTTTATTTTTAGTGTTTTTCAGAAAACTTCACATTGTTTTTCACAATGGCTATACCATTTTGCATTCCTACCAGCAATGGATAAGGGTTCCAATTTCCCCATATCCTTACCAACATTTGTTATTTTATTTTATGTTTTTAGCCATCCTAGTGGGAGTGAAATGATATCCCATTGAATGTCCTCTTTGGTGAATTGTCTCTTCAAGTCTTTAGCCCATTTTATGATTGAATTACTTGTCTTTTTTTTGATGAGTTGTTGAAATTTTGTATACATATTGGCTATTAGATTCTTATTGGATATATGGTTCCAAAGATATTCTCCCAGTAGGTAGCTTATCTTTTCACTTTTTTTTGCTAAAGTCTTTTGATGATCCAAAGTTTTTAATTTTTATGAGGTCTCATTTATTTAGTCTTTTGCTGTTTGTGCTTTTGTTATTATATTAGATAATCCATTGTTAAATGCTAGGTCTGCATTTTCTTCTAAGAATTTTATGGTTTTAATTTGCACACTCAGGCCCTTAATCCATTTTGAATTTGTTTTAGTGTATGGTGTGAGGCATAAATCCTGTTTCATTTTTCTGCATGTGGAAATCCAGTTTTCCCAGCACCATTTATTGAAGAGACTCTTCTTTCCCCATCGAATGTACCTAGCACTGTTGTCAAAAATCAGTTGACCATAGATATGTGGGTTTATTTTTGGACTCTCACTTCTATTCCATTGGTCTATTGTGTCTGTCGTTACACCAGTACCAGGCTATTTTTATTACTGTAGCTGTATAGTGTGTTTTAAAATCAGGAAGTGTGAGCCCTCCTACTTTGTTCTTCCCTTTCAACATTGTTTTAGCTATATGGGGCCTCCTGTCATTCCATATAAAGTTGAGGATTGGTTTTTCCATTTCTGTAAAGAAGGCTATTGGAGTTATGATTGGGATTGCATTGAATCTATAGATGGCTCTGGGTAGTACTGACATCTTAACAGTATTAAGTCTTCCAGTCCATGAATGTGGAACATCTTTCCATTTATTTAAGCCTTCTTTAATCTCTTTTAGAAGCTTTTCCAATAGAGTTTTCAATGGATGATTTTTTAGAACTAGATCACCAGGGCTTTCTTCTGAAGTGCCTCTGGGTGGACTCAAACTTCCAGCCTTTCAATTAGCAGCCAAGTGTATTAACTGTTTATACCACTAGGGACTCCACAAAAAATTTCCATTGAGATACATTCACTGAATGGTCCCAGGCACTTTATCACTAATAAGCACCTCCTCTCTGAACAGAAGTTTCAGAACACTTGTGATATAAATGGAACTTAAGCAATTATGATTTATAACATGTCACTGATCATCAGATACACTTGGAGATAATGAAAACCTTTGTGAAATTCCAAATTTCCATAACAGCCAACCTGAGGTATATATTTGTCACAAATCTAATTTTCCAGTCATCATGCTAGTCTCCATGTAAGTCATTTGACCTCTCTAAACCTAGACTCTCACCTGTCATATGAGAATAACGTATTTTTTTGATCATTTAGTGAGTTAACATGTGTAAAGTATTAGCACATATATTCATTCCATAAATATTAGCAATTATCTCCAGTCAGGTGCCTAGGAAAACAGACTTGGAGATAAAGATTAGCATGCAGGAGGTGGCATGGTAGTGCTCTCAGGAACATTACCAATAAGCAAGTGGGGAAGACACGACTGGGCAGAGAAAGGTCAACTGTGAAGCTGTTGCAACAAAGACCTCTTTAGTCCTATTGGGCTCTCTGGAGCTGGGATGGCCATTTAGAGTTGCCTTGAATGAAGGCAATGGAATCAGACCTTATTTACCTCCCCCAAAAATAGGGGTAACCTTGGGTGAAATGGTTCTTTTCATCAGGGGCAAGGCCCAGAGAGAGACTTAGTTGAGAATGTTTAGCGGTCAACTCTCCAAGCAGCTGTGGAAATGAGTGTGTCTCAGTCTTAAAAGGGAGCTCTGGGTAGCATGTCACAGGATCTATCACAGTCATCCACATGTGGCACTTGGATACGCTTGCTTCACATAAAAAGTTAATCTCATCTGGGAACAGTGCCTCCAGGGTGCAGTCGGTTTCTTTGCCTTGAGAAACATACAAAAGGAGGGTTTGTGGGATGAACTAACAGTTCTAGCTGCTGTAGCTGGTCTCGAGGTCACAACGGATACTCCTCACCTCCCTCCTTTACATTCTAGATTCCCCTCACCATCAGCTCAAACATCTCTTGGTCTAGGTGACATACCTAATACGGTGATGGAGACCTTCATCCCCGAGTGGTCTAAGACCCTGATCTCCATGCCTGTCTCAGGCCACAGCTGTTGTACATGCTCATTGGCCATCAAAACTGGACAAGGAAATACCAAGAAACACCCCATGGCCACTGAGTGCTAAATGTATTCTTTCCAGCCCCTGCTGTGTAATAACTGCTCTACCTTCTCTTGAAGATCAGAATCCCAGCCCTGCAAAAATGGCGACTCCTCTCCTTGCCTGCTTATCTCTTAGCATGGACAGCTTGAGGAGACTAGCCAGAAGCTGTAGCTTAAAGTTTAATGGCAGTATTACTGTGTTCTGGAAAGCAGAAACTTTAGACCCATACAGCCTAAAGCTGTGGAAATGGGAAATGGAAATACCTTCTAGGAATCAGATCCTAGAGATGCATTGAGGTTAAAGTTGTGGGACAGGAAGCACAAATTCCCCAAATGGGTACTTGGGAGTGTTGGTGAGTGAGGCCATTTCTATTTCCACTGTCTTAGTTTCACAATGCTGCTGTAACAGAAATACCACAAGTAGGTGGCTTTAAAGAACAGAAATATATTTTCTCAGAGTTCTGGAGGCTAAAAGTTCAAATCAGGGTCTCAGTCATGCCTATTCCTTCCTATTGGTAGTTTTGAGTGTTTCTGGGTTCCTTGGCAATCCTCTGTTGGCATCTATCGTCCCCTGTGTGTGCCTGTGTCTCTATGTCAACATAGCTCTTTATATAATTCAGAATTGATTAATTGATTGTGTTACATTAGACTGGGTTATGGACGATGATTACATTACATTAGATTAGTTTACATCCACAGTTATAGGGGTTAGGACTCCAACATATACTTGGAGGGACACAATTCAGTCCTGTGATTACCAGACCAGGTATTCTACTTACATGGGACATAGCACCAGCACCCATAACGGTCATGAATTTAGTTAATAGGAGGTGTTCTGGAGGGTGGCTTCTCATCCTTGCAAGATATTATCCCAAGCCAGTGCTTTAGCTATGTCTTCAAATGGCCATATCTTTGCTTATTAGGCCAGCTGCTTCCAGGTGGTATGCTAGAGTCACTGTGTCTCATTATTCTGCACCCACTACATTGTCTGGTTTGGTATAAAGTGGGTGCCTTTGTGCATGGAGATATTACATGGAAATCCATGTTGCTGTATCACTTTGTAAGTACTTGGATAAAAACGGGGCCAGCCAAGGCCACGTGAGCTGCCAGTATTTATCCACCTCAGATAGGACTTGCCTAAGAGTGCAACTGATACAGAAGAAAGCAGAACAGAGAAGAGAAATGGAGAGAAGAACGTTTCTGAAGACATTGTTTGAACACTTGGCTCTTTTAGTATCCAAAATAAGATCTCCCCTGAATTTTCAGCTAAGTAAGCCAATAAATTATTATTATTATTGTTGTTATCACTGGAGTTGGGCTTCTGTTAATTGTATCCAAAAGAGTTCTGATGCCTTCTATGACTGCCTGTGTATTCTTTCGTTTGCTAAGCTACTACCATACATCAGGACTCATTCTGTTTTGAGAGTCATTTTATATCTTTGGGCTGACTTTGAATATCATTGATTTGATTCATTTTGTGATGATTTTATAGTTGAGATATCAGAAACAGATATTTCCAAGTTGCTGTGGGACTCACAATATTTCCCAATGCATGAATCCGTACCATGGTCTATGTGAGATAGGGATTAAGTTATGGAGAGCTACTACTTATTGAGCACTTATTATGTGCCAAGTGCTGTGCCAAGTGCCTTCATAATTATCAAAGTTCATTCTCATTAAACCCCGTGAGACTGGTGTTAGTGTTCTCCTTTTGATACTCAGGAAACAGGGTGAGAGAATTTAAGTAACTTGCTTTAGGTCACTCAGTTAATAAGTAGAAGAACCACAAATTCAAAACCTGTAGTTCTGACTGTATTGGCAGCAAAAATCCAGAGATGTGAGAGATCAGTGCAGGCAGCAGGAATCAGAAAAGCCTCCTGGAGAAGTGTAAGCAAAACTTCTTCTTTTCTTGTCACGATTTCATAACCTGTGGCGAAACAGTGATCTGGAGTCCTGATGGCAATCTTCCCATCCCTATCGTATACAGGGAAACCTGTGAGACCCAGAACTCCAGGGGACTGCCTTGCTTTTCCAGGTCTCGCAAGTATTCCACCTTTGACAGGGTGCTGTCTTACCACTTTCCTATTGCTCGTTTTAGTGAAAAATATTTGAATGTTTCTTCTCTGACCCGTTTCTACCTTATACAGGTTCTGGCTTTTGCAGGTTTTACTGTACATGTGTGAAACTTATTTTTGCTCTGTTTCTCAAACTTCCCACTCTGATAGACACTAAGCAAATAGAGTTAAAAAAAGACTATTTACTCCAAAACTGTTATTCTGTTAATATACTAATTTTGCAGATCCAGAAAAAGAGTGTTAAATGACTTGCCCCAAGTCACACAGTCAGTGAGTACAAAAGCAGGCTTTAAATTAACTCTGACTCCAAAGTCTAGGCTTTGTACTGCTTTCCCATTTTATGTAAAAGAAAAGTGAGTCCCAGAGAGGTCAATTGATTTAGCCAAGGTCTCCTAGTTGATAAGTGAGTAACTACAGCACTTACCTCAGTACAGTGAAATCATTTACCTAGTATATGTTTCTCCCATCATACTGTAAGAAAAGACCTTCTATTTTTTCTTGCTTTTTTTCCTACTCTGTCAGAATCTAGAGCAAAATGTACTCAATAAACTGTTGAATGAATATAAGGAAATTTTAAGCTATTAAGAAACTTGAAGATAAATACAGGGAATGTAAAAAACTAAGAACATCACTTTTGAGCTAAGCATTAGAGCAGTTGGAAATTTAAATTTAGTTGCTGTCTTCTTGGAGTTCCAATGAAGTATGACTTCTTTATAGAGAACGTCATACTTTCTTTAGGATTCTTTATGAATGCCATCAGTAACTTTACACCTAATATGTAAAAATATTTTAATGATAGTGGAAATCAAGATCACTACAAAGAGTTTAAATAAAAAAACTGATAGCAAAATTATAAATATTGTGTTTGATATGTCTTGGAAGACATTTTTAGGAGTCAAAAATAGCTGGGAAATTTTGAATACCTATTTTTTTATTTATGAATGCTATTCAATGGGCTCACTTCTATCATTGTATAATGTTTCATCGACCTGTTCCTGAGATGTCAAGCCTTAATCAAAGATGAGCACTTCTTGATATTCTCAGGATGTTGATCATCTCTGATCTACCTCTCTCATGGGGCTGTTATAAAATAATTTCTGTGAAAGAGCTTCACACTCAGCTCTACATGTGAACATTTATGTTCATTCTTGTCCAAGCAGCTGAAGGAGTAAAGATGAGTTAGATTGTGGCCAGGCTGACCACATTTATAGGCCTGATGTCTAGTTGTCTTGGCCTGTGTGGATTCTGTCTTTGGGACTTCAAAGGGAACCTTTAGTGAGATGAAAGTGAGCGTCACAAGAAGGAAGCGATCAGTCTAAATGACAGTGTTCATGGAGACATGGTGAACTCTGGCTCCTCCACGTTCAAAGAAGCCTGTGTAGGATGGATGCAGTGGGGTATCAGCCCTGGTAAATGGTAATTGCTGTAGTCAGTTAGTGGCTATTCTTCTTTGTTGGGTTCATACCAATATATTGGAGGTAGAAGATAGCATTCAGTCATTCAGAGAGTATCTAGAGAAATAGACCACTGGTGGAATTTCATTCTCAGAGGTGACCTAGCATACAAATCAGGAACTGCAGTGGGCATCCAGTCATATAGACTGGGAAGAAAACAAAACAAAAGTTGGTAGTTGTTGCAGGGAACATGGTAAGCCAGTGGGCAAGAGAGAGTAAATGAAATTACTGTTAAGTTGACTCTGACTCAAGGTGGCCCCAGATGTATCAGAGTAGAACTGTGCTGCACAGGGCTCTTAATGGCTGGTTTTTTGGAGGTAGATCATCAAGCCTTTCTTCCAAGGTACCTGTGGGTGAACTTGAACCTCCAACCTTTTGGTTAGTATCTGAGCATGTTTAACCATTTGTACCCCACCCCCCCCGCCCCAGGAATCCAAGAGAAAATAAACCCTCGTTATTAAAATCTGTCCTCTTTCTTGAAGCCAGTTAGAAAAAAAAAAAAAAAAAATCCCATTTAGAACAAATGTTATACTTGATTTAGGGCCGAAACTCCTTGATATTTGAATGATGTTCATATCTTCTTTCCTTTACTTTTTATCTGAAGCACAGTGTTGAGATTACAAAGCTTTCTAAGTGGACTGAAGCAATTTTTCCTTCCAGTGACTAGTTATTTGTTTCGTAAAATCCACAGCTTGTTCAGATAGTATTGAAAAAATAAATCTTGTCAAGGATGAATTCTGAGATATCTTATCAGTTAGCTTGTGGTTTGGCCAGCAATGTGCTGCCCTGGAAGATTAACTATAGGGTTCTTCAACAAGCATGATATAGTGAAAACAGCATAGCTTTTAGACTTAGCAGGATAAGGTTCAAATCCTAGCATTTCTGCTTATTGGATATTTGGTCTTGGGCAAGTTGTTTAAATTTTCTCCTCCATTAATTGAAAATAATAAAGTGTGTTTCCTGGGGGTGTAGAAAAGTGTATATGTAAAGTGATTATTAGAGTGTCTATCTGGTATATTTTAAGTGCTCAGTAAGTGGTAGCTAGGACGAATTGGTAGAAATGAAAAAGAGTTCATTCAGGGGAGTATAAAGGAGCTCTTTGAGTGGAGCAGAGACTGTGGCTTCTTTGGTCATTTGAAAATCCATTCATATTCTTCATTGCTTAGCAGCATTTGTTTGTTTTTCTCTTGCCTACAATATAAACTTATCTGTCTATCCATTCAACCACCCACCCACCCATCTGGTCATCAAACATAAACATATAAATAAGAAGTTTTCTTATCTGAAAGGAATTAATAGTTATGAGGTCAGTCTTAGACACATAATCAAATATCACCTATATATATATATGTATATATATATATGTAGAGCAGAGTGGGGGAACTGTCTTAGGCTGGGTTCTCTAAAGAAGCAAAACCAGTAAAGCATATAAATATATGTATCTAGAGAGAGAAATTTGTATCAAGGAAATGGCTACGAGGTTGTAGAGGCTGTAACATCCCAAGTCCATGGGTCAGAGAAGAGGCTTCTCCTGATTCATGGAGCCACAGGGGTTGACAAACCCAAGATTAGAAGGCTGGAGAGCAGGGCTGTTGCTCACAGGCTGTGAAGATCAACAGTTTCCAAGATCGGCAGGCAAGACTGCAGGTAAGCTGCTAGCTCAAGTCCCAAGAACTGGAGGTCAGACAAACAGGAGCCAGATGCAGGATCCAGAATGTGTAAAAAAACCCCTGAGCCCTGCCTGAGTGTCTGCCCACACACCCAAGGAAATTCCCCTTTAACTGATGGGCTACTCACAGCAGATCCCATCATGGAGGTGATCACGTATCAAATCTTAACAGAGAAGTGATCACAATATCATAAGACTGTCAGAACACTGAGAATCATGGCCCAGCCAAGTTGACACACAATCTTAACCATCACAGGAACCAAAAACAGGGATGGTCAGATTAGAGGCAGGGTGTGTAATAGAACTACTTGCCATTCCAAAATACATTATGCTCTCCCATGCTCCCCACCCTCCCCCAGCCTTTACATACTCTGTCTCCTTTACCTGGAATGGATCTTTTTCCTTGTTTACCTGACTGATCTCTACTCATCCTTCAAGTCTCTGTTCAGAAGTTATCTTTGGGAAGCTTTCCAATGCCACTAGGTATTTGATGTTCCCCCTGTGTATTTCCTTAATGTTCCCTGCTTATCTTTAGGATAGAATTTATAATTGTTTACATTCTTTTTCTCCCACAACACTCTTCTCACATAGAGAGCAGGGTCTGTGTCTTATTCATCCCACGTGTCCACCAGAGTGCCTGACACAGAGTTGGTGCGTGATAAATACTGAGTGGGTAACTCGCCAAAAGTCAAATGGTCAGTTTAGTTTGTCGCTAGAGCCATACACTTTTGTCAAATATGGTCCTTTTTGAGGGTCTTCAGAAATCGTCCTTTCAGCTATTTATCTGACTGGAGACAAACTATGGCTTCTCTTCTCCCATTCCCTCGTTGGGTGGCCACACTCACTCCTTACTGTTCATGTCCCAACTCAGGATTAAATTGCTCAACCTTATCATGAGTTTAATGTTGTCTTTATTTGACATTTTCAAATTACAAATGACACAATATAAAATAATTGTAACAAGAAAGATAATTCAATACAAAATTGTATAAAGGGCAAATTGAGCCTTTCCCATCATCCTATCACCTACACCCTTGAGTTAGGTAATGGTAAAGGTTTGGACCATAACCTCCCATAACTTCATCTGTCTCTGACCTGGTAAAAATGGGCAGACAGGAGTGTCTCCTGGCTCAAAGTCTCTGTCCTTGAACTCCACTTCAGTTGTGCCATTAACGAATCATGTCAGGCTTCTTTGTGTGGATGTTGAGAACCTGAGGTATTTTCTTCAAAACTACTCCCTTCAAGTGGTCCATGGTAATCACAGACAATATCATCTCTTATGCTTAATTCCCCACATGCCAAATTTCTAATTGTATGTGCAAGGTTATTTTTAAAAATATTTCTGAGCCCTTGATTGAAAGTATTTAAAGAACTTTCCAGGGACCATGTAAGCTCAGGGCAAAATAAACCGGTGGAGTCTTTCATTCTAAGTTCTGCATTCACATCTAGTCTAGGTCAAAAATGAGTGACAGCAACAACTTTAGCACCCCTGGGGAGAGGGACTAATTCCATTTCTGGATCTAGTCAATGTGATCTTGTCTCTTGAGACTTTTGGGAAGAAGTCTTGGAGAGACATAAAACTTTGCTGAGGAGATGCTCAGGCCCGGTGGAATGAGGAGATGTTTTAGCATTAGAGTGATCGAGGGCTTTGTCTTGGCTCTGCCTCATACTGTGTGATCTGGGAGAGTATATTTTACCTCTATTTGACTTAGTTTCCTCATGTATAATATTGGGATAATAGTACAGGCCCTGCAGGGATTGCCGTGTGGATTAAATGATGCAGTAAATATATGACACTTGTCACAGGGTAGGCACACAACAAATACATATCTATGTACCTATGTGTGTGTGTGTTTAATAAGTATGCATATAATTATCACAATGTGCCAAGCACTATTTGAACACTTTACAAATATCAAATCCTTTCATATTTATAATCTATGAAAGGAGGAAATATTACTATCGCCATTTTACAGATGAGAAAACTGAGGCACAGAGCAGTTAAGTTACTTATCCAATGTCACACAGCTAATAAGTTATAGAACTGAGCTTTAAATTTAGGCGGTCTGGTTCCAGTGTCCATACTTTTAACTATTACTGTGCTGCCACATGTGGTAGCTATTTTTATAATCTAGTTTAAAAATGTTTGATACAATGACTGCATATTGCAAGATGTGTGTGTATGCTACTGTTTCATAGAAGACTTTACTATAGTTACTTTCAAATAGTAATTCAAATAAGCTCTACTTATTGTTAGGTTTTTAATGAAAAAAAAAGAGGGGCATAACATTTAAAGTAGATTACTTAAGTGTGATTTGAAAAGTACTGTATTTCTCCAGATTATTCCACAAATTCAGTATACCTTCCCTTGGAACCAAGAATGATTGGTTGTGTTGATTAGTGAATTGAAGAAACACTTCTCTACTTAGTACCCAACACTTACAGTGACATTCTAATGAAATAGAATCTCATTACAGAGTTTTTCTGGGTTTTACTTACAAATCATAATCTCCTTGATCAGTGATTTTAGTGAGTGTGAGAAATTCTAGATCAAACTTGAAAGTTTGTTTAGTTTAAACTCAAGGGCTTTGCTGAGCCTTTGATACACTAATTTGCTTAGAGAGGGATATGGCATGTTGTGCTTCCTTACCTTGTTGGCTATGGAAACTATGGTGGCTTCACAGTATGTCAACTTGGCTAGGCTGAAGTACATTTCCCAGAATTTCCTCTATGTTTTGGGTTAGGGTGGGCCAGAAGAGACACTCTTATCAGAAATTTGGATATGAAGCAGCAAACATTTGTAGCTCACACACATTGTGGCTTGTCTGCTGACTCACCTCATGATTTGGGGTAGCAGCCAGGCCTGCAACTGCTTCCTCCCAGCTTTCCCATCCTCCTTTAGCTCTTCCAGCTCCTGGACCAGGTGTATGTTTAGCTCCATAAATAAGGACACCACCTTCTCCTTCAGGATGTCACATTATCAACGTCAGAGACAAGGAGAACTGATATGGGTTCTGGCTGTGTTCATGGATTTTCGCTTATCTTTGCTCTCCTCATCTTTACATTCATCTTCTCTTCACGATGGCCTATTCTGTGAACTCCAGGCTCCAACAACAGATGCGAAAACAACAGCTTTAGTTCTCGCAACTGAAATCCATTATAATAAATAAGGTTTTCAATAAATACCCATAAAATAAAATCCCTTATAATACATAATATGATATGTGATAAAAAGTATATTATACGTGATATACAATATGTAACATGTAATATATGACACACAGCCCTGGTGGCTCAGTAGTTAAGAGCTCGGCTACTAACCAAAAGGTAGCCAGTTCAAATCCACAAGTTGCTCCTTGAGAACCCGAACCCTATGAAGCAGTTCTGTTCTGTCCTATACGGTCGCTATGAGTTGGAATCTACTTGATGGCAATGGGTTGGTTTAGTTGGTTATATAATATACCATGTAACACATGGTGTATGATATATACTATATATCACCTACTGGTACTGTTTCTCTGATTAGAGTCCTAATAGATACAGAACCCTTGAGTCATGGCACAGCTAATTACATTTTCAGAAACAGTATTCTGCAAAACATTAATTAGGAGATGCTAATGCAGTTGAGTCATTTTTTATGGAATTTTCCTGTAGTTGAATAAAAACATGTTTAGAGTAAGTTACCGAAAAGCAGCATCTACTTTGCCACTTCACTGTAGGTTGTGGTAAAAAAATAGCATTTAGGATTCCAAATTAACTTTCTGAAGCCTGTTTTGATGGTCATAGATCTGACCTCCACATTTACTAAAGTCTTTTGAAGGTCAAAGCTAAAGGGGACCTTGGTGGCTATCCAGGAAGCCTCAGTAATTGTGTTCCTTTTAAGAAGTGCTTTGATTTCAACCCAAGATGGACGGTTTAACATTACTCTCCTGTTACAAGGGTCCATGTCCCTCAGTCAAGCTCTGTGGATTTCAGAAGTCCAGCTTGCTCAAGGTGGGCAGAAGCCAGTGCAGTATCTCCAGGCCTGACCAGCCTGTCTGCACACTGATGCTCACTGAGCAACAGGTTGACTCTGGGCAGTTGGTGGTCCTCTTTGGGTATGAGAAACAGGGCCAATTTAGAACTAAGTCAATCTTGCTGCACCTCCCAGGTATTCCAGGCTTCCTTAGCCTCCCAGCCTCAGTCCGACTAACCTTAAGGTTTTGCCATTTCTTCCTTTCTGATCTGTGGGATGCTCCTTCTTTTTCCCTTCTTCCCCAGCCGGGGTCGACTGTCTAACATCTGCTGGTGTAAAACTTCACTCTGTGGGTTTGTGTCTGAATCTTCCTGACTCAGCAGGTTTTATTTTTGTTTTAGTTTCTATAGTGGGATAAAAGCTGGGCACAGAGGTAGGTGTGGGTGGATTGTGCAGGGAGTGGGAAGAAGTTTTGGGACAGGAACACAATAAAGATTTAGAAATATTATTCCATCTCCTGAGACTTTCCCTTTCTTCTTTCTTTCCTTCCTTCCTCTCTCCCTCCTTCCTTCTATTCTTCCATCATTTCCTCCTTTTCTTTCTTTCTTCTTATTGATCACCCATGTATTGATCAGTCCCTGAAGAAGGACATCATACTTGGTAAAGTAGAGGGTCAGTGAAGAAAAGGAAGACCCTCAATGAGATGGATTGACACAGCATAACAACGATCATGAGAATGGTGCAGGAACAGGTAATGTTTTCTTCTGTTATACCTAGGGTTGCTATGAGCCAGAACTGACTCGATGGCACCTAACAACAACCATGTATTGATCACATAATATAAGACATGCCTTTTGCTAACCTATAAAAAAAAAAAAAAAAACACCTATAGGCAACAGTAATGTTCCATGGTTCCTGCTTTCGCTGAATTCACAATCTTTCAGGGGTAGAATTATACAGAATTAACAATGTGCCCATTACTTACTGAGAAGGCCCCCTCTACTCCCTGGGGCAGGTTATGGTGAAAAGAGAGCATCCCAAACAGAAGAAATAACATGGGCAAAACCTCCAAGGTAAGAAAGTGTTTCTTCACAAAAGCATATTTGGGAACTGAGCACAGTCAGGGCATTTTAAGAGAATGGTAAGACATGAGACTGGAGATGAGAAGGGACTTGAATGACATATTAAGGAATTTGCAATTTATTATCTTTACTACCTAAGGTGCTGTGGTAAGTTCCAAAGTTACTGAGTCAGGAAATGGTCACAATGCTGTAGATCTACCTTTCTTAAGACCCTGTTCATACCACATACACTAGCCTGACTATAATACTGTGAAGGCGTGGGCAGTATCCATCTGGTTCTTATATCCCTAGAGCCTGGCACAGTGCTTGGTGCAGAGAGAAAACAAACAAACAAACAAATAACATTGCTGTAGAGTTGATTCCGACTCATAGTGACCATATAGGACAGGGAGGAACAGCCCCATAGGGTTTCCAAGGCTGTAATCTTTATGGGGGCAGACTGCTACATCTTCTTCTCGAGGAGCGGCTGGTGGTTTCGAACCACTGACCTTTTGGTTAGCAGTGAAGTGCTTAACCACTGTGCCGGCAGGGTTCCTTGGTGCAGAGATAATGCTCCCCAGTAGAGTGTTGAGTGAATGACTGAAGCTTAGAGAAGTAATTACACATGGCCAAAGTTTGGCATTTGAATCATGATTCTGGAAGATTTATAAATGATAATAGAAAATAACTCAGAGAAATCTGTTAGCTGTGTTCTCCCTATCATCTTTCTTATATTCACTCTAAATCTCTCAAGCTGTGATTAAGTCCACAGCCCCTTGTTCCTGGTGGAAATAAAGAGGAGCTTAGTGGCACGTTCCCTTGTAGCATAAATATTGGTATGCTTCATGATCTTCACTAAATCATCCTCAGATACATGCAGAAGAAATAATCCCTGTTTTTTAAAAAGTTTTCTTTTTCTTCCCTCAAATCTTATTTTCTAACTGTTTAATCATCTTTGCAGCTGACTTGGATTTTCTTACACTTCACCTCTCTCGACTTCCAATATCTTGCCTGGAAAAGGAGCGGCTTGAACAAGATGGCCTGTAAGGGAGCAAATTCTGGCCAAATAACTTTTGGGCTGATAATGGCTAGAACTCTGTGTATAGGAAATTCTTCATATCTAGTCTTTGGAGAATGTTTGGGTTCTAATAAATTAATAAGAAATTGCTAAGTTACTAAATCACAATGTTATTGATTTGAAAGGAATTAGAATTCAATGAAATATACTTAACACTAAAATTATAACAAAGTTGAGTTTTTTGGTAAACCAAGGTGATTCAGTTTTAAAGTGAGAGGAAAAACAAGAGATGTTGAGTGCTATATACTAGGACTTGCCTACTTGATTTCTTTCACTTCTTAAAACAACCCTGATAATAAGGTAGGAGGACACTGGTGGTTCAGTGGTAGAATTCTTACTTTCCATGTGGTAGACCAGGTTTAATTCCTGGCCAGTCCATCTCATGTGCAGCCCACCACCCCTCTGCTGTTGCTGTGATGCTAAACAGGTTTCAGTGAAGCTTTTGGACTAAGATGAGCTAGGAAGAAAGCCCTGATAATCTACTTTCATAAAATCAGTCAATGAAAATCCTATGGATCAATGGCCCAATCTGCAATTGATCATGGTGATGGCTCAAGACCAGGCACTGTTTTGTTTTGTACGTGGGATCTCTGTGAGTTGGGAGCCAACTAGATAGTAGCTACATACAACAGCAACAAAGAAGTAGGTATCTATTCTGTCTCATGAGAGGCTAGAAGTTAGAGAGCTTAAATAACTTGCCTAAGGTCACATAGCTAGTACCTGACAAGGTCAGGACTTGAACCTAGGTCTGCCTGACTGTAAAATGAAAGCTCTTTGTTCAAGGTCCTGAGGCTAAGGTGGAAGGAACCAGAGTGCTGAGCCATTTATAAAAATTACCTCCATCGTTTATTGAGCACCTATCAGACATTAGGCTAGATACTTTCCCGTAAGGTATCTTATAAAATCTACTCTTTGTTGTAAATTGATATTCCTGAGAATTAATATTCCCATTTAACAAATAATAAAACTGAGTCCCAGAGGATTTAGATGCCTGGCTCATTTTTGCATAGTTAGTAAGGAACAGTCCAAATTGACTCAAAGGCAACAGGTTAGTAAGGAACAGAGCTGGGAATGCTGGCGCCATGGGTGTTGTTTGTTGCACTTGATCATGGTGCTATCAGTTGTGCTAGTTGGGAAGGGCTGATCCAGGTACAGAAACAGTGGTACCACAATGTACCAACTGTGGGAGTGGCCCCAGCCTTAATGAGAGCCATAGTACTGAATCAAGTAGTCACCTCTATCAACTTGACAATTTTGGGTGGTGCAAAAGGTTAAGCACTCCACTACTAACCAAAAAGTTGGTGGTTTAAATCCACCTCAGAAGAAAGGCCTGGCAATCTGCTTCTGAAAGGTCACCGCCTTGGAAATCTTGTAGAGCAGTTCTACTCTGCAACACATGGGGTTGCCATGAGCTGAAGTTGAGTTGACAAGAACAGTTGGTTTTGGCGCAGTCATACCCAAAGGTAACAAAAGCTAACTTCTTTCCTCACATCATCCTCTTCCCTCCTCCCCCTCCCCTGCACCAGGGCTAGGACTTTACCCAATTAGTATCTTTTTGGTTTGTGCAGTAGAGTGGTTCTCAAATTTCAGTGCTCTTAAGAACCACCTTGGGTATCTGATTCAGATGTGATTCCTGAATTCCTTTCCCAGAAATTCTGACTCCACAGGCCTGGGGTGGGCCTGAGGAATCTGTATTTTAACAAGTTTTCCAAGTGTTTCTGATGTGATGTGCCTCTTGAAATTTTGGGGTAGTGGCCAAAGTTCTGAGTCTAAATCACTGGTCCATCACTACTAGCTGTGTGATGGTGGGTGAGTTAGTCGATCTCTCTTAGTCTCAGTTTTCCTATCTGTAAAATGGGAATAATGATGATACCTACCTCTCAGCTATATAAAGCATTTAATATACTTCTGGCACATAATAAAATGTTCAATTAATGTTAGTTATCATTATACTAAGATCCCTGGATGGTGCAAATGGTTTTCGTATGACTAACCTAAATGTTGGTGGTTCGAAACTACCCAGCAGCACCAAGGAAGAAAGGTCTGGCGATCAGCTTCTGTAAAGATTAGAGTCAAGGAAATTCTATGGAGCAGTTTAGTCGGTGACACATGGGGTTGCCAGGAGTCAGACTCGACTCAACAGCAATGGTTTTTTTAAAAAATATATGTATTATTATACTAAGGAGAAGTTATTTAGAGAAGAAGAGAATGAATCATTCTCTCTCTCAGAAATTGTTAATGTTTTTGTGACTGCGAACTACCATTTCTACGCACTGAGGTGATGATGGTAGAAGTAGAGGGAGGGAATTAACTTGTTTTTGGAAGGGTGAGTAATAGAATTGTTTTCCTGAGGGGTGTCTTTTTCATATGTTGTTCTTCTTTTTTTTTTTCCCTTTGCTAGTATAAATTTATTTTTGGGGGTCTCAACAGATATTTTGAAAAGAAATTCCTTTTTCACTGATAATCACCAAATAGATACCTGATTGATGGGCCATGTAGGGGCTGCTTGGGAAATTTCCTTTCCTCTGGCTTTTTAAGAGAAATAACAAAAAAAGCAAAACCCAGAAGTCCAGAAAAAACCTTCTCTTCCCCTTCACCCAGCCCCCAGGTCAGCGATGTCAATGTTCCCCTGCCAGAGACCACCCTCCCTTGGTCTGGAGGTATAAAAACAGGAGCCCACGTGGTTTCCATTCAACCCTCTAGAGTTCAGGGCTGAGGTCAGACCCCCCTGGGCACAGGATTTACTAAAAACCTCCAGTGGATCCTGGCTTCAGTTGGGGTAAAATCTAAACTCGTTCAATTGTGTACACGGTTCTTCAAGCTTTCTTTTCCTGGGTCCTGCTTAGCTCTCCAGTCTCCTCTCTTGCCATTCTTGTCACCCTCTCTTATCCTGTCATACTTTCCATTTTATTGTTGGAACCTTATTTTTTGTCTAAACTCATTTCCTTCTGCTCTTTTTACCTTTGTATCTCCTTCAGATCTCACTGGGATGGGATGTTCTTTTCTATGAGAAGTCTTCATTAGATATTAGTTGCCCCTCCTGTCACCATCATGACATTTAACAAAATGTAGCATCATTGTTTGCTTTTGCATTTGTCTTCCCTGCTAGATCGGAAGCACCTTGACTCAGAGATCCTGTCTGTCTTGTTCCCTATCTTCAGTGTCTTACTACAGACACAAAGGAGAGAGGGGCTCATTAAATCCTTGTTCAGTGAATAAACAAGTTGTCTTCTAGCATCTGCTTGAGCACGTCCAATGATGGGAAACTTATTACCTCCCGAGGCTGCTGGATCCATTTTTGGAAGATTCTGCCTGTTTGAAAGCTCTTCATGATTAATGAACTGAAATCAGTGCTTCTGTAACTTTACAGGAGAGCAAAATGCCATGGGCTTGGAGGCCGAGACAAAATCTCTGGTTCTGCCATCATATTACAGTTTTGGGAAGATGTTCTCTCTAGTTACCAACTCGAATGCAAAATGAGGTCTTCTTTTTTTAAAAAAGGGCTAATACATAGAGATAGCAATGCACATGTTGAAACAGTAAACCTAATTGCTCGTTAAGGATAGAGTGCATTGCCATTTTCTTTCATGCAAGCTTTAAAGAGGCAAAGGAGTGCTTTAGAAGAACAGGGAGGGAGTAGCCTTTGGTCCTTTGAACAGAGCCTTCCTGTGCTCTTTTCCCCCTTAGGAACCCTGGGGACTTAGGATTGAGGGTGGAGGAGAAGGAGGAGCTAAAAGGGATTCTCTATGGCTGAAATAGAGCCCTGGCAGCATACTGGCTAAGAGACTGGCTGCTAACCAAAAGGTCAGCAGTTCGAATCCACCAGCTGCTCCTTGGAAACTCTGTGGGGCAGCTCTACTCTGTCCTATAGGGTCTCTATGAGTCAGAATGGACTGGATGGCAAAGGGTTTATGGCTGAAACAGTGGACTTGGGAATTTACCAGGAAGGCTGCCAATTTGTACTAGGACACTGGGACTCATGACTGAAGATACTTGAGTGAAAGAGGTTGTATTAATTTCCTAGGGCTGCTGTAACAGGTTTGCACAAACTGGGTGTCTGAAAACAACAGAAATTTATTTTCTTATAGTTTGAGAGGCTATAATCCAAAATGAAGGTGTTGGCAGAATTGGTTCCAACTGGGGTCTCTGAGGGAGAATCTGTTCCCTGCTTTTCTCTTAGCTTCTGATGGTTGAGGGCAATTCTTGGTGTTCCTTGGCTTATACGTGTATCATTCCGATCAGGCATTCTCCTCTTGTGTCTCCTCTGTGTCCACATTTTCCTCGTTTTATAAGGACATCTGATATTAGATTAGGGCCACCCTTATCCAGTAGGACATCATCTTAACATGATTACAACTGCAGAGACTCTTTCCAAATAAGGTCACATTCACAGATACCAGGGGTTAGGACTTCGACATATTATTTTGGGAGACACAATTCAACTCATAACAGCCTATTACTTTAAGAATGGAGGCAGAACACTTAGTAGTGTTATTATCTATTCTGTACCACGGGGCGTTAGGTGTTGTGGCTTATATTTCATCTTTTTTTTTTTTTTTCCTCTCCACCACAACCCAAGAGAGAGATTTAATTATCCCTGCTTTATAGAAAAAAAAAAAAAAAATTTTTTTTTTTTCTGCTTTAAAGAAGGGAAACTAAAACTTCATGAAGTAACTGACCCAAGGTTACACAGTTAATAATCGTGGGGCTGAGACGCTTATCCTAGTATTTCCCCATCACTTAATGGAGTTAAATTCATTTCATTTTTGCTACATAAAAAAGTATCACTATTTTTGTTAATATGGTATTTCCAAAGATGAGATTCCAGCCCCCCCTTTTGAAAAGCACATCTTGTCCTTTAAATCTCTCTTGTCTGAGAAGTCACATACAATGATATCTAAATGCTGAATTACATAAAACAAAAGAAGCTAAAATGGTGCTGTTTTGTTCACCACCTCCTACAGGTTTTAACATCTTAAAATAACAAAGCACACGCCCAATTTCTCAACTCCAGTTAGAAGAATACGCAGATTATCTCAGAAAACCACATGGTTGTAATCTTTCCACCACAGCTTTTCTTCCCAGAAAAAAATGTTTCCAAATCAGGGATAAATTTATAAGTATAACTAGACTAATTGAAAACTGACAGCAAGGGAAGGCACTGTACCAGGAATGGTGATAATTTTCTTTAAGGTAATTGAAATAAGAATATACTACCTGCCATTATTCCTTCCTTCCAAGCTCAGAGACACAGAAACCAACAGCTTCTTTCAGGCCTCTGTAATTATTTGCCAAGGGTGGGTTTGCTGCAACTCTCCATTGAGCTAAACGCCCCTCAAAATCAATGGCACTTGATGAGTCTAAGAGCTGTGGAGAAAGCCCTGGCCAGACTGCAGCACTGAAGCCTCACTCAAAGGTATGGGATCAGATTCTATTTTTGGCATCAAGATCATAACTTTTGCAGAAAAAATTTGGTCCTTGAAAGAAAAGCCATAAAAATGGATAGTCAGGGCCAGTTGGGTACACTGTTAGGTAGGCAATTATTTTATAGTTTCTTTCCAGCTTCCTTGAGTACCTGATTTTCTGGCAGCCCACCAACCACTGCACCTTCTTGTAGCACCAAACCCAATACCCAACCATGTCCCCAACTTGTTCTACCCAAACTAGATTTCACCTGAGTTAAAAAAAAAAATTTCTGCCTTAGACCCATTTATTCTGGGCTATCCCTTTTTTTTTTTTTTTATCCCAGATGACTGATATAATTTCTGATAAATTCATTCAAAAGAGATAATGGCTTAATACTTTTAAGAGGACTTGTATTTTTTTTTTTTTTTTGTATTTTAAGAGATAAATCCTTGTCTTTGATAATTGTGGGCATTTTAGGCACAATATGTAGAAGAGTAGATATTGTTTATATTATATACTAACGCTGTACAACAGAAATATAATGTGAGCCATAAATACCAGTTGTGCATGTAATTTAAATTTCTCTTGTGTTTACTTTGAAAAAGTAAAGAGAACTAGATGAAATTAACTTTAACAATATATTATTGTTCTTAGCTGTCATGGAATTGGCTCCGACTCATGATGAGCTTATGTAAAACAGAATTAAATGTTGTTTGGTTCTGTGTCATCCTCACAATCACCAGCATGTTTGAGTCCATCCTTGTGGCTATTGTGCCAATCCATCTCACCAAAAGTCTCCTATGCCTCTTTGTCCATCTGCTTCACCAAACATGATACCCACCTCCATCTATTGATCCTTCTGGATGATGTATCCAAAGCAAGCAAGTTCAATAATGTTCTGTTGTAATCCACAAGGCTTTCATTGGCTAATTTTTGGAAGCAGATTTTCAGGTCTTCCTGCCTCGTCTGTCTTAGTCTGGAAGCTCTGCTAAAACCTTTTACCATGGATGACCCTGCTGGTATTTGAAATACCAGTAGCATAGCTTCTAGCATCACAGTAAAATGCCAGACAGCACAGTATGACAGACTTACAGATGAGTGCTGGAATAATATGTTATATTTAACCCAGTGTATTAAAAAAATGACCCTTTAAACATGTAATAAAGGAGCCCTGGTAGCCCAGTGGCTAATTGCTCACTACTAACCGAAAGGTTGGTGGTTCAAACTCACCAGCTGCTCTGAGGGAGAAAAGACCTGGCGATCTGCTTCTATAAAGATTACGGCCTAGGAAACCCTATGGGGTAGTTCTGTTCCATCACATTGGTTAGTCATGACTTGGAATCGACTCAGCGGCACACAACACAACAAATGTGTAATCAATCTAAAAATTGTTAAAGAGATATTTTATATATTTTTTGTTTCAAATTTTTGAAATCTGATGTGTATTTTATACTTACAGCACATCTAATTTGGACCAGCCACATTTCAAGTGCTCAATAGCCACATGTGACTTTGGCTACCATACTGGATAGCATAATTACATTCAGAAAAATGCAGAGCACATTTTCTGTGTGTGGAGGGGAGAGCATGGAGTAGAAGGATTTTTGAGAGTGTAATGAAATGATGTGGTAGGAACAAAGAATAGAAAAGTCTGTGTGTATGTCATTAATTTCTAATTGGATTTAGGAGGCAATGTGGTAAAATAGAAAGAGTATGGATTTCAGATTATGATTGAAACTCTAGTATGTGGTATTGGACAAGTTACATAACCTCTCTGAGTCTCAGCTTGCTTACTTGTAAAAAGGAGATAGTGATACCCACCTTATAGGATGCTGTTGGGAGACTTAATGATAAAATAAACCGAAAATCACTCAGTGGATGGCCCTCAATGAACACGAAGCTGTCTCTGCATTTTTCCCCTCCCTCTCAGAAAAACTTTGCACATTACCTTCTCTTCTCTACATTACCAACCCTGGTTTCCTGTTGCCATCAAGTAGATTTTGACTCACAGTGACCCTATAGGACAGAGTAGAGCTGCCCTGGTTTACCCCTTCTTAAATGCTAATGCAACTCTCAATTTCCTTTTAAAACTGTTCTGTAATTCTATGGTCCTTACTGATGACTTCCTCAAAAATCTTGGCAAGGCCCTAAGATTTGCAGCATAGTTTAGCCATGCAAAGGTTGCTTAACCTCTCCAAGCTTGGATATTTGTCTGCATAATAGAGATAATAATAGTTCTGAACTTGGGGCTCTTGTGAGAATTAAAGAAGAGTATCCAGGTTTTATCCAGGTACACCCTGAGTGTGTCAGTGTGTAACTGTGTTCCATAGAGTTTTCTATGGGTGATTTTTTGGAAGTAGGTTGCCAAGTTTTCTTCCAAGGTACCTCTGGGTGGACTCGAACCTCCAACCTTTTAGTTAGCAGCCGAGCACATTAACTGCACCAGTCAAAGTGAACGCGACACCAACTTTTTTTTTGTTTTTTAACCCAGGTTAGGTTTTTGGCCTTGTGGTTGATGCATAAAAAGTATCTAGTAAATACGACTAAACCCAAAAAAGCTAATATAAATATACAAGAAAACATTTACAGTACTTTAATGTGTAGTTTAACCTACAGTCATACTTCTGTATACCCTTCTCTGTCATTTCGTGTGTGTTGATTATCCTCAACTACATTGTAAATTCCTAGAGGGAAGGGATTGTACTTCATGCAACTATTTTATCCTTTAAATCCCACAGCACAGAGCTGAGCCCTCAGTGCATCCTCAGTGAGCATTTGCTAGGTTATCAAATACTTGTTCTCTTTCACATCTTCCTAATCAGACAGGAGCTTAGGTTGTCATATTTAGAAGTAAAGGAACTTACGTGGTGCTATGAAGTCAGCTCCCATTGCCGTTGAGTCAATTCTGACTCATAGTGATCCCATAATTCAGAGTAGAACTGCCCTGTAGGGTTTCCAAAGCCCTAAATCTTTACGGAAGCAGACTGTCACATCTTTCATGCGGCTGAGTGGCTGGTGAGTGCAAACCTCTGACCTTTCGGTTTGCAGCTGAGCGCTTAACCACTGTACCACCAGGGCTCCTTATGAAGTCGGCTAAACTGTGTTAGTTAACCAAGTTTTACTGAGTCCTTTTCCTTTGCAGATGGATTCCACTTTATTTGCAGAATATAATATTTAATGCAATTACCAGAGGCAAGTGGAACCAAACAGTTGGAGCATCATTCGCTGAAAAAAGTACCCTTTCTCCATTGGATTTTCTTTGCACCTTTGTCAAAAATCAGTTGACTGTATTTGTATGGCTCTATTTCTGGGCTTTCTTCTGTTCCATTGATCTGTGTCTATGATTTCACTAATATATTGATTACAGTATAAGTTTTCAAATCAGGTAATATGAGCTCTCCAACTTGTTATTCTATTTCCAAGTTATTTAACTTTCTAGGTCCAGTGAATTTTCATACAAATTTAGAATCAGCCTGACAGTTAAAAAAAAAAAAAAAATGCCTGCTGAGATTCTGATTGGGATTGTGTTGAATCTGTAGATAAATTTGGAGGAGAATTCTCTTTTTTTTTGACTACATTTTTTTTTTTTTTTTTTTTTCAAGGAACTATCATTTCAAGGAATACCCTTTGGGATACATTAATACATATTAAGCATTTATAGCAATTTAATATATGCTTCGTCATCATCTCAACTTTCCTTTGTTTACGTCTGATTTTCTAATAATAATATCATGGTGTATATTGAAATTTAAATCTTACAAAGCAAATTTTCATGAATTATTTAATTTGATCTTCACAACAGTATTCTTAGCTAGTAATATTTAAGAGGCTACCTGAAGGTCTCATTCAATTTTTCGATCAATATTTATTGAACATGATATGATGGGCATCGTTCTGGGCTTTGGGGAGGCAGATATGACCAAGAAAGATCAATGAGAAGAAAGACATTTGACAAAATGTTCATAAAATACATAAGTGCCTCGAAGAAGTGTATTACCTTTTTTTTTAAGCAAAGTACACACACCTTCTACATATGTTTTCCAACCATTCCCTCCCGCAAGTTATTTTTGTAAACCACTATGGTAATTTTTTTTATAGCAACATGTAAAAAAATTGGCTTAAGCATGTTTACAAAAATACCTCATGGGGGGAGGGTGAAGTTGGCAAACAAATGTAGAAGGTGCATGTTATTTGCATAAAAATATGGTAGTTGCTAATACGTATATAACAGTGAGTAAGTGCCAGGCTACGTTCTAACTACTTAAATAATCTTCACGATAATCTAGGAAAAAAACAGTTGCCATTGAATCAGTTCCTGCTCATAGTGACCCACGTGTACCAGAATAGAACTGTGCTCCACAGGGTTTTCAATGGCTGATGTTTCAGAAGTAGATTGCCAGGCCTTTTTTCCAAGGCACCCCTGGGTGGACTCGAACCTCTAACCAGTTAGTAGCTGATTATGTCAGCCATTTGCAGCACTCAGGGACTAGGGGGAGGTCCTGTTATCATCCCAATTTTATAGATATGGAAAGTGAAGTACAGAGAGATACAACGACTTGCCCAAGGTCACACAGAGGCAGGATTCAAACCCAGGTATCCTTGCTCTAAGAATTGCATGATGCTACATTTTCTCTCTATATAGAAGTAGAGGGCTCAGGGAGAACATGTAACTGGAGACATTGCCTGATTGGTATGATCAGGGAAAGTTTCTCTAAGGAATTAATGTTTAAGCTGAGTCTTCAACAATGAGTATGCTTTATCTAGTAAACTGTGTAGGAAAGAGCATCATAAGCAGAGGGAAAAGGATGTGCAGAGGGCCTCTGTCAGGAGCAAACTTGGCAATTACAAGGGACTGTATAAAAGCCAGAGTACATGACTGTAACAGCCCAGAGTGGAGAAGTGGCATAAATTGAAATTAGAGAAATAAGCAGAGAACAGATCATGCAAGGACTAGCCTTGTCGTAAAATTTAATCTTCAACCTAAGAAACATTGAGCAGCTATTGAAAAATTTAAGAAGGAGCACTATATGATAAGGCCTTAAGATTATCACCGGCTGTTGCGTGGACAAAATTTTGTCAGGAAGCAAAAATGGATTTCAGATGGCTACATAGAAGAATATTATTTTGGCCTATGGTGGTGGTAGTAGCCATGATAAAAAGTGGCTGTATTTAAATGTGTTTAGAATGGAGAATTATCTGACTTGGTACTTGATTGGATGTACCATGTTTCTGGCATGAGGTATGGAGTAGATGGTAGAGAAAGTTAGAAGGTAAGAAGAAAACCAGGACAGTGTGGTATCATGGAAGCCAAAGAAAGAGTGGTCAGGGCTTAATGCTGAGAGAGGTTCAAGTAAAATGATAACTGAAATTAGGAATATACAGATTGTTTTTAACTTTAGGAAGAGAGGTTTTGGTGGGGTGGGTCGGAGCCCATTAGGAATAGGTTGAGTAGTGAATAGAGTATGAAGAAATTTTTTCATGAGTTAAAATTCTGAAGGGTAAGTATGTGACAGTTATTGAGTGAGCTGGAGTGGAATGGAAGTTTTTTTTTTTTAATTAAAAGATTGAAAAGAACTGAATATGTTTGAATGCTGGTAGGAAAGATCCAATAGGGAGAGAAAATGGTTGACCCCTGGTGTGAAGGGATGGGATCAAGAGCAGAGGTAGGCACACTTGTTCCTTAAAGGGCTATATAAGTAAATATTTTAATCTCTGCAGCTCATACGGTCACTGCCAAGACCAACCAAACAAATAAACCAAAAACCAAACCTGTTTCCATTGAGTAGATTCCAACTCATGGCAACCACATGTGTTATAGAGTAGATACACTAAGGTTTTCACAGCTGTAAACTTTACAGAGGAAACCCTGGTGGTGTAGTGGTTAAGCGCTATGGCTACTATCCACAAGGCTGGCAGTTCGACTCCATCAGGCACTCCTTGGAAATTCTGTGGGGCAATTCTACTCTCTCCTGTAGGGTTGCTATAAGTTGGAATTGACTTGGTGGCGACGAGTTTGGTGTTTTTTTTTGGTAACATTTATAGCAGCAGATTGCCTGGCCTCTCTTCTGTGCTACCACTAGGTGGGTTTGAAATGCTAACCTTTAAGTTAGTAGCCAATAGCACACTGTTTGCGCCACCCAGGGACCTCCATGGTCTCTGCCACCGCTACTCAATTCTGCTGTTGTAGCAGGAAAGCAGCCATAGACAATGAATGAGCGTGGCTATATTCCAGTAAAACCTTATTTATGAACACTGAAATTTGAATTTCATATAATTTTCATATGTCACGGAATATTACTCTTTTTAATTTTTTTCAATCATTTAGAAATATGAAAACTATTTATAGCTGTCAGACCATACAAAAACAAGTGGGATTTGGCCCACAGGTCATAGTTTGCTGACTCCTGCTCTAGAGCATAAATGGAGAGGTGAAGTTCCCCAAGAGAAGTATAATATAAAGGAAGAAAAGAAAGAAAGATAGATGCCAATAGATTTGTTGATATGAGGTTGGGGAGTTGAGGGAATTTCTATCTGGTGGCTCCTATTTCTTTCTGTGAAAAATAATTAAAATAATGTTGTTGTTAGGTGCCATCGAGTCAGTTCTGACTCATAGCAACCCTATGTACAACAGAATGAAACACTGCTTGGTCCTTAGTATAGTCATATTAACTCTTCCTTGTAGGCATTTGGATATTATCCTGTCACTAACAGTGTTGTACTTTAGGATAGCTCTTGAAATATTCTTTTTGATGATGAATACAAAGTCATTCCATTTCAATTTGTCATTTCCAGCATAGTAGACCTTGTCATTGACTGATTCAAAATAATTACAAACTTATAATTAAAATAGTAGCCAACTTTTATTGAGGGAATTATGATGATGGGCATTATTTTAAAAGATTAACTTGTACTAACTCATTTACTACTTACAACAACCTGATGAGGTAAGAATTGTGACTGTGTCTATTTTACCAGTAAGGAACTGGGGCACAGAACTGGAATCTGAATATGCACCCAGGAAGTTTGTCTCTAGAACTCACAGTCTTAAATACAAGTCATATTTAACTAAGGCCATCCATTGGTGGTGAAAGAGGCATAGGAGGAGCTAGGTCATTTACTACCACTCGTCTTTCTGTTTGTCATACTGTGGTGGCTTGCATGTTGCTATGATACTGGAATCTATGCCACAGGTATTTAAAAATACCAGCAGGATCGCCCATGGTGAACAAGTTTCAGTGGAGCTTCCAGCCTAAGAAGAAAGACCTGGTGATCTATTTCTGAAATTAACCAAAAAAAAAAAAACTCTGTGGATCACAACAGAATATTGTCCAATAAAGTGCTGGAACCTGACTCCCTTAGGTTAGAAAACCAAAAACAAACAAACAAAAACCTGTTGCCATCGAGTTGATCCTGACTCACAGTGACCCTATAGGACAGAATAGAACTGACCCATAGGGGTTCCCAGGCTTACAGCTTTACAGTAGCAGATTACCACGTCTTTCTCCCACAGAGTAGCTGGTATGTTCAAACTACTAATCTTTTGATTACCAACCAGCCACTTTAACCAATGTGCCACCGGGGCTCCTCTTAGGTTGAAGGCACTCAAAATACAAAGTGGCCTCAACAATGGACTTGAGCATACCAGTAATCATGGAGATGCATAGGACTGGCCAATGTTTCATTCTGTTGCACATGGCATCACGATAAATTGGAGCCAACTCAATGGCAACTAATAACAACAGGTCATCTAAGGAAGGTGAAGGGTCAAAAGAGTCTCTGCAGAAAGTGGGAGCACACTGTTGGAATAAAGTAATAAGGTCATAAGAAATATTGAGAGCCCAGTTGAAATTGGGAATAAAAATTCAAAGTGCTATCAGTCCACCTGGTGATATGATTTGTTCCCCAGGATCTTGGCTGCTTGAGTGCAGATACTAAGAAGACAGACTGTTGAGTTTATGTAAGGTTAATACATACCAGGTGTGGCAGAAGGACAAAGAGATAAAGGAGAGTGAGGATGGCAGTGCCATTCTACAGGGAGAGGTTTTCAGAGAGTATCTCCCTCTTCCATACAGGCTCTTTCCGCTAGGGCAGTATTGTTTTTCCTATTCGTTTCTTCTGGCAAAGAATTTTTATGAAAAGAGCAAAAAAAAAGCAGAGCCTTGCAATTCAGCTATATTCAACACACTGTTATAGAAAATTTAGTATAAGCTAGATTCTCTGTTGTTATTGTTAGGTGGCACTGAATTTGTTCCGACTCATAGTGACCCTGTGCACAACAGAACAAAACACTGCCCTGTCCTGTGCCGTTGTTGCTATGCTTGAGCCCATTGTTGCAGCCGGTGTATCAATCCATCTAGTTGAGGATCTTCCTCTTTTTCTCTGACCCTCTTCTTTACCAAGCATGATGTTCTTCTCCAGGGACTGATCCCTCCTGACAACATGTCCAAATATGTGAGATGTAGCCTTGCCATCCTTGCTTCCAGGGAGCACATTGATTGTACATCCTCCAAGACAGATTTGTTCATTCTTTTGGCAGTCCATAGTATATTCAATATTCTTTGCCAACACCACAGTTCAAAGGCATCAATTCTTCCTTATTCATTGTCCAGGTTTCACATGCATATGAGGTGACTGAAAACACCATGGCTTGAGTCAGGCATACCTTAGTCCTCAAGGTGACATCTCTGCTTTTTAACACTTTGAAGAAATCTTTTGCAGCCGATTTACCCAGTGCAGTGGGTCTTTTGATTTCTTGACTGCTGCTTCCATGGGTGTTGATTGTGGATCCAAGGAAAATGAAATCCTTGGCAACCTCCATCTTTTTTTTATTTATCAGAATGTTTCTTATTGGTCCAGCTATGATGATTTTTGTCTTCTTTATGTTGAGGTGTAATCCATACTGAAGGCTGTGGTCTTTGATCTTCATAAGTAAGTGCTTCAAGTCCTCTTCACTTTCAGCAAGCAAGGTTGTTTCATGTGCATACTGCAGGTTGTTAATGAGTCTTCCTCTAATCTTGTTGCCCCGTTCTTCATATAGTCAAGTTTCTTGGATTATTTGCTCAGCATACAGATTGAATAGATATGGTGAAAAGATACAACTTTGACACACACCTTTCCTGACTTTAAACTATGCAGTATCCCCTTGTTCTGTTCAAATGACTGTCTCTTGATCCATGTACAGATTCTTCATGAGCACAGTTTAAGTGTTCTGGAATTCCCATTCTCTGCAGTGTCATCCATAATCTGCTATGATCCACACACTGGAATGCCTTTGCATAGTCAATAAAACACAGATTCTCTGCTAGGTGCTAGGTATTTTGAACTAGGACTTTGTTGTGTATCTACTATTAATGCCATTTTTCCTGAAATTTTTTCCAAAAGCAATATATCGGATACTTAAGAGTCTTTTGCTCTGGCCTACTTTTTTACTCTTTCTTGGTTACAAGGTCATATTATCGATTATTTCCAGGTTTTTTTTTTTTTCTTTTTCTTTTTTTTTATGGTTCCTGTCTTGGGCTAAAAGAAGGTCTGGGGACCATGACCTCTGGGATCCTTCTAGTCTCAGTTAGAACATTAAGTCCGGTCTTTTTATGAGAATTTGAGGTCTGCATCCCGCTGCTCTCCTGCTCTGTCAGGGGCTCTCTGTTGTGTTCCCTGTCAGGGCAGTCATTGGTTGTAGCCAGGCACCATCTAGTTCCTCTGGTCTCAGGCTGATGTAGTCTCTGGTTCATGTGGCCCTTTCTGTCTCTTGGGCTCATAATTACCTTGTGTCTTTGGTGTTCTTCATTCTCCTTTGCTCCAGGTGAGTTGAGACCAAATTGATGCATCTTAGATGGCTGCTTGATAGCGTTTAAGAGCCCAGACGCCACTCTCCAAGGTGGGATGCAAAATGTTTTCTTAATAGATTTTCTTATGTCAATTGACCTAGATGTCCCCTAAAACCACGATCCTCAAGCCCCTGCCCCTGCTGTGCTGGCCTTCGAAGCATTCAGTTTATTCAGGAAATTTCTTTGCTTTTGGTTTAGTCCAGTTGTGCTGACCTCTCCTGTATTGTGTGTTGTCTTTCCCTTCACCCAAAATAGTTCTCTTTTTGTGTGTGTGTCAATATGTCATTCCATAATAAAAAATATTAAGGTTGTAGTAATATGAATAGGCCTTAAACTTGCAACTCAATTTGTATTTTATAATTTAAAAAGTTAAGATTTATATCTAAGAAAATCAAAAGTAAATGTAAAATTCTGTATACATCATAACTACCCATCTCAGTAAAGTTTTAATAATTAAGGTTTGGGTACTTCTGTAGATCTGAACAGTCTTCTTGGTTGACTGGATATTAGCTGCTCATCAAGATATGGTGACAAGCTTACTTTTATGATGACTATGTTGGGTTGAAATTCCAGACTGAATTCTGAATCACTAAATTTTGACATGTTGCTTGTAGATGCAGTTGGGTTGGCTCTGACCCATTTTGACTATATGTGTAACAGAAGGAAACGTTGCCTGATCTCATGGGATCTTCGTGATTGTTGTTATGTTTGAGTCCATTGTTGTGACTATTGTGTAACAATACATCTCGTTGAGGGTTTTCTTAGTTCTTGCTGACTCCCTACTTTACCAACTCTGATGTCCTTTTCTAGTGCTTGGTCTTTTCTGATGATGTATCCAAAACAAGGGAGCCAAAGTCTCACCATCCTTGCTTCTAAGGAGCATTCTTGTATATATATATTTTTTAAGATGGATTTGTTTCTTCTTCTGGAAGTCCACGGTAAATTCAATATTCTTTACCAACACTACAGTTCAGATGCCAAATTTTGGCATGGGTTAGGCCATAATCAGAAATTTCATTACCTGCTGCTGTTGAGTCAATTCCGACTCATAGCAACCCTGTATCATTAGCAGTGATTTATTTTAAACCTATTAGTGCAATGTGTGGCAATATTCTTCATTAAACCCCATATTATCCGCAGATAAGATGGTGGTGATGGTGACAATGCAGGCTTACCTTCATATGCATGGCATCCACAGATATGGATCTTACAAGAATGTCATACCTTGCCCAGTAGCTGACTAAATATATAGTCACTGATATGACCGTTTTGATTCAGATGTTTGGTTTTTCTCAGGGTATAAGCTGATTGTTGGAATTTCATTTAGAAGGAACATTAAATTTTCCATGCCTTTAGGTTCTGTTACTAAATGTGCTGTCAGCTGGACCAGCAGCATTACATCACCTGGAATTTGGTAGAAGCACAGACTCTTAGGCCTTACTCCAAACCTACTGAATCAGAAATCTGCATTTTTTGCAAGATTCATAGACACATTACATATGAGAAGCACTGACCTAGCTTATCATTATTGACCCTGTTAATAATTAAATACTGTGATGGGTTGAAGTGTGAACTCACATAAATCAATTATTGGTTTTTATGGTTTTGGTCTGAGGATGAGCAGACCACATGTGAGCCCAGATATTTTTTAGGTAAAAGGCTAGTTTGAGAGGAAAATGGGGAGAAAAGCTGGGGTCTAATTTTATTTCAGACTTGATAGGACTGTCTGGTAGGCAAAAACATCCGCTCAGAATTCTAATATTCATTTTCTCTAGTATTCTTTATACTCTGGCTTCCCTCTTTCCTTCTGCAATTTTCCATGCCCCTCAGTTTAAACTCCCTGATTTGCAAAAGCCACAGATTATACTTAGCTAACGGCTAAATACCTGTTAGCTAAATACTTGTTGGAAACCCTGATGCTGTAGTGGTTAAGTGCTACAGTTGCTAATCAACAGGTCCACAGTTTGAATTCACCAGGCACTGCTTGGAAACCCTATGGGGAAGTTCTACTGTGTCCTACAGGGTCGTTATGGGTCGGAATTGACTCAACGGCAACGGATTGAGTAGAAAAGAGTTAACACAAAATACACCAATAAAGTATGCAGCATTCTGGTTCAGGAAATTGTGTAATTCATTACATGGGGCTCTAACTATTAGACCTTCTTGCAGGTTTTTTAATGACATGACAAAACGCTGACCCATAGGGATTAATGTAATTAACCTTCAGCCGAGGCATGTTCCAGGCAGAGAGGTGAATCGAACTCATTAGTTTTTTGTTCTGGAGCAATGAAGGAGCATGACATTCACCCTGTCCACCACGCTCTTTGCAACATATGTCACCTCAATTATGTCATCATTGCTTCAGAGTTTTTTCTTCTTCATATTTCTTTTTCGAAAGAGGAGTGATTGGAAGACTGTAGCTATTCAGTATATGGCATATACAATCAAGTTAAGAGTTACTCTTGTCAAATATTTCCATTGAGAGCACTTTTTCTTCATCCTCTCTGTTTTAGGGAAGCAGAGTAACAAATGAGAGGTCAAAGCCCCAGAACAGACAATGAAAGGTCTCCAAATGGAGGCCAAAAAAAGATAGTTTCTGTTTTTCTTGAGTTATTTCTCCCCTCATCTTTGGGATTCAGGTAAAAGCTTTTAGGCAGATAATGTCTAATGGAGTGAAAGGGAGCATGTTTCATTGCTGTGTTTTCCTAAATATTAAAAGCCAATTTGTTCATGATTTTAAATTGATGTTAGATATCCAAGATAATGAAATAAAGCTAGGTTCATTTGTGTGTACAAAAATACATAAAATGTTTGTATCATTGATTTGGCACGGACAAATAGTCCACTCTATTCATGGTAACATATCTTGATAATTGTTACATGTATTATTTTATTTCATACTTGGGGATAACCCTGATGAAAATGTTAATGTTATAATTTCTCTTTTCCAGACAAGGAAATGGAGACATAGAGATAAGACAGCTTGCTCAAGGTCATAGTTGGTCAGTAGCATAGCTGGGATCCACTTTTGCTACCCCATCTGCCTCCACCACTGCTAATCCACGCGTTACAATGACATGTGGAGGGAGATCTTTTATTCATGATTTCTCCATCCTCTCTGCTTACACCTTCACGCACATCTCATAAAGTTCTTTATTACTCCAAGGAAAGTATCAAAGTCATGTTTTTCTTAATCACCAAATAAACTTGGGAATGTATTAGTAATTAAGTGTGGAGACATTATTTCTCTTCTGATGGCCATGGACAAGATATCGATTTAGAACACATTATTTTCTCCTCAGGTCATGAAATAAGTGGATTAAGGCTAAAAATTTGATATAAAGGGAGTCCTAAAAATGGAACCTCTAATGTCCCCTTAAGCCTCAAACACCATTAAATGGAGAAAAACAAACAAGGGTGGTCTCTTTTTGATAACTTTCTCATTTCTAATGCCCTAGTGGCTTCACTCTGCAGTATAAATCAATTCTCTCCAACTTCAGAAAGGAAATGACTAAATAAATCAGTGAGTTGTTTGTTATATGGATTATATCCATCATTTTATTCATTTATGATGGTCTCCTTCCTTCTTGGAGATATTGCCCCAACAATTATTTTCTATCCTGAGTCTTCAACCTTCGACTATTGATTCCCATCAACATTTAAACATGTCACATCCCTCCTATCTTAAAAAATGATGATAATAATAATAAACCATCCATATACTGCTTTAGCTATGGCTCTACTCTCTTCCCCTTCGCAGTTCAGGCTTTTCAAAAGAGTTACCAGAAAGTTACAATTTCTTCACTCTATTCACTCCCAATCCACTCCAATCTGCTCCCACTGCTTTACTAAACCACATTTCCCAAGCTCATCAATGACCTTCTCACTTCTCAACCTAGTAGGAAAAATTATTTCTTAACCTACTTGAGCCCAGAATGGCATTTGATATGTTTGACCACTCGTTTTTCTAGGAACCCTTTCCTCCTCTTGTTTCATGGCTTTCCTCCCATGTCTCTAACTGCACAGTTTCCAGCTCCTCTGTCTGCTTTTGTGTTTTTGGAGTTGCTTAGGGATCTGTCTTCTTGTTAGACAAATCTATTTATTTTCCTGGTTTCAGTTACAATCTATATACCAACAATATCAATAATAGTATCATTTATTGAATGATTACAAAATGCTTCTATTCATAACAACTCTGAAATGTTTAACTCCAGCCTTATGCTTTCTCCTACATCCCAGAGCTGCTTATATAAATGTGTGCTAGAGAACTCCTTGACTTTTTTGAAGGCACCTCAAAAGCAAAATGTTCAAAATGGCATTCTGCATCTTCCCCACTCCCAACATTGCTCCCTAAGTCAGTATATGGTATCACCAACTACCAGTTGCTCAATCCGGAAACCCGAGAGTCAAATTCTTTTTGCTCTGTCTGACCACTCTGTCTAGTCACTGTAATCCTACTAAATTTACCTCCAAATAATTTTTTAATATGCCACTTCTCTTCATTCCTATTGCCTTCACTCTAGTCTAGGATTTCTCAAACTTGGCACCATTGATATTTTGGGCCAGGTAATTCTTTGTCCTGGGAGCCTTGCATGTACATTCCTGTCTTCTACACAATAGGTATCAGTAGCAACACCCACCCCTACACCACCACTGCATTTTGACAGTCAGAAATGTCTCCACACATTGCAAAATGTCTACCGGGAAGCAAAATTCCCCCACTTGAAAAGCACTGCTTTAGTTCTAGTCAATATTATCTCCCTTTCTAATTAACACAACAGACTTACTCTAAGCTAAATGATGCAAGATGCAAATCCGATTGTGTAACCACCCGTCTTAAAAATTTCATGTAGTTTCTCCATGCCTAGAATAAAACCCAAAGGTCTTAAAAGCATCCTCACATTTCGACCCTTGCTTATCTCTGCAATTTCTTTTAGTGCCATATTTGATTATATTCATTTCCTCAAAATGGCAACTCTCTAACCTGGGGCTTCACAGAAGCCTAACCTTTGCTTGGAATGTTTTTACTTGTCCCTCCTCCTTCATCTAGTTGATTGTTTGTCATCCTTCAGCCCTCAGCTGGCACAGTACTTTCTGGAAGAGACCCTCCCTGTGATGGTTAATTTTATGTGTCTAAAAACTGGGGGTGGGGATGGGGGGGGTGAGTTGTTTAAAAAAAAAAAAAATTTTTTTTTTACTTGGCTAGGCTATGGTTCCCAGTGGTTTGGTCAAACAATAGAGTGTTGTTCCATAATGTAATGTAATGCAATATAATATAATTATCTTCCATAATGTAATCAATCAATCAGTTGAAAGGCAGGTTTCCTTAGGATGTGGTCCTCATCCAGACTAGAAATAGATATTTTGGAAGATCTCTCTTTGTCTCTGGCTCTTTCTGGACTCTGCACTCATCTCATCACCAGACCTACAGATTTTGGGATAAAAGCCTGCAGAAATCTCCATCCCACCACCTGACCTACATATTTTGGATTTGCCAGCCCCCTAAATCCCATGACCTAAAAGAAGTTTCCAGCCTGGGATTTTGAACTTGTCAGCTCCCACAATTATGTGACCCAATCCTTTGAAGTAAATTTCTTTTTCTTTATATATCTATATGTATCTTACTGGTTCAGTTTCTCTAGAGAACCTTAAGACACTCCCTAATCTGCAACAATCTCCATTTCTAGCATACTAGGTCAATGACCCATGCTACCTAAACAACATGTTTACATAGCACATTGTACTTCCCTTTTCAAATTGTGTATGTGTGTTTTAATGTATTACCTATTCAATGCTTTTCCTTCCTGTCAAACTGAAAGATTTATGAAGATGGCCACCTTATCCATCTTATATGCTGTTGTGTGCTTAGTACCTGGCACAATGCTGGGTACATAGTATGGATTCAATAAATATTTGTTGAATGAATACCTTGGAGAATCTTGGATGGAAGCAATGGTATCTCATAGATTATCAGGGCATAACTACTTGACACAGTGGCTATAAAAATGGGCTCAAAAATAGCAATGATTATGAGGATGGCACAGGACTGGACAATGTTCTGTTATGCGTAAGTTCACTATGAGTCAGAGCCAAATTGACAGCGCCTAACTACAACATCAGGACGTGAAATATAGTGATGTCTCATTAGGGACTAGAGGTAGGAGCTAGAAGTCAGGGACCAAGGATATATTGTCCATCCGTTGGGGCCAAATGATTTCTTGTCTGTGTTCTTGCGCATTTGCTTTATCTGCTTCTCTCTACACTTCACTTTCCCTTCTTCTCTGTGCACAAGAAAGAATTAGTCATGTCAGAAACTGATTCCACATGATTTTCATAATGGCTTGTCTAATAGCAAGTAACAGCACCACTAGATTTTAAGCTTTCTGTAATGAGAAAGAAACATTAGTGGCCAAATCAGCCACTCCATGTCCTGAGAATAGTGGGGAAGAGAACAGTGAGATGTACGCCCTTGTTTCTATGGTTACTGCTTCAGTGCTCCAGAAGCTAATAGAAGAAGCTGTGGCACTCAGATGATGTGTAGGTTCGTTTCTGTTTTTAAACTCCCTATAAGGATCCCTCCCGTAATAAATATGCCTGATAGGAATATCCTTGGATATCACAGCAATGAAGAAATAGAACCAATTCAGGTAACAGTGGAAAAGTAAGGGCTTACCCTTAATTTTCTTATCCTGAGTACCTCATGTGTTTGTGGGGCCCTTTTCCATAAAGCATCCACATTTGGGTGCAGGATGCAAAGCCAAAAACTCTCATAGTCTCTGAATGCTGGCAGGACCACCATGGTACAAGGAAACTAGCCAGCACGTCCAGAACATTTCATTTTCTCACTTGGTAAATGGACATCACAGGAAATGATCACCAGCAAAAGAACTGACTTGGTTTGTTTGATGGCCCCACATAGACAAAATTTTATTAAAAAAAAAACCTAGAAATAGTTTTGTTTAATCTGTATGCTGAATAAATACTCTGTGAAACTAGACTATATGAAAAAGAACACAGCATCAGAATAGGAGGAAGACTCGCTAACAATCTGTGATATGCAAATGACACACTTTGCTTGCCAAAAATGAAGGCAACTGGAAGCACTTAGTGGTGAAAATCAAGACTACAGCCTTCCATATAGATTACATCTGAATTTGAAGAAAACGAAAATCCTCGCAACTGGTTAAATAACATCATGATAAATGGAGAAAAAATTGAAGTTGACAACAAGTTCATTCTACTTGGATCAGCATTCAATATCCACGGAATCAGAAGCAAAGAAGCCAAATGATGTATTGCATTGGACAAATCTACTACCAAAAGACCTCTTTAAAGTTTTAAAAAGCAAAGATGTCACTTTGATGAGTAAGGTAGTCCTGACTTAAGCTATGGTCTTTTCAATTGCCTCATATGCATGTGAAAGTGGACAAAGAAAAAGGAAGACCAAAGAAGAACTGATGCATTTAAATAGCAGTGTTGGCAAAGAATATTGAATATACTGTGGACTGCCAGAAGAACAAACAAATCTATTTTAGAAAAAATACAACCAAGATGCTCCTTAGGAGAGAGGATGACAAGTCTTCATCTTGCTTACTTTGGACACGTCATCAGGAAAAACCAATTGCTAAAAAAAAGACATCATATTTGGTAAAGTAGGGGGTCAGTGAAAATGAGACAGACCACCATGAGATGGATTAACACAATAGTCTCAACAATAGATCCAAACATATCAATGATCGTGAAGGTGGCGCAGGACTTGGGCATGTTTCATTCTATTGTATAGAAGGTCTGCATGAGTTGGGGTCTACTTATAGTTTCTTATAATTTTTTATTTCACTGAAAAGGATTTGCACCAGGCATAGGGACTTGCAATGCATTGGAGAGCATTTATGTTAGAGCAGATGCGTTTAAACCGAGACACATTCACAGGAGGAAAAGTGGGAAAATTATGTGGGGGCACGTGGGCTTTGGCAGCACGCTTAGCCAGTTGTCCCCACATCTTAAGAGTGAGATTCATCTGACATTTGGAAATAACAGAAATCAGACTTCTTTTTTTGTGGACATAGAAAACCGCTCACAGATTTGATATACCAGGCAGCAGAGGCTGCCACTTGGAGTGAAGCTGATTTATCTTAGGGAAGCTAAGCCAGGGGAAACCCATAATTTCCTACGGAAGAGATTTTGCAATCATCTTTAAACTTTCAAATGCTAATTCCTATCTTAGTTCTATAACTACCCTCTCTGGAGCATGTTTAATGAAAATAAGGGATGATGGCTGTCATATCTTAAGTGAGCTAAATGTTATCTGCACTGAAAATCTCTGTGAAATAATCTCTAATTATAAAGCTGGGAAACAGAACATTTTGGCACATGTGCATTGAAGGAGTAAGCCCCAGTTCTTTCCACTAGAGCTATCTTGAAAATTATATCTAAATGAAGAAAAGGTTGAGCTTCTTCATCAGTATTTAAAAAAATATATAAATATTTATCAACCATGCAGAAGTTTGGCCTAAAGCCCTATTGTTTGAAACTGGTGATTAAAAACATTTTATTATACATGAAAATGTCTCTGGTTTTTGTTACATTGAGTGTATAAATTATATACCATACTATACATAATTTTGCAAATACTCGGTGGTTACTGCTTGCTAGGTGTTCTGATAAATGCCTCACATATCATATCTGCCTTATGTTTATTTCCCAACCAATATAATGATAAAGTGGCCAAAGCTCCACATGGGATAACCTCAGCTAAAAATTTTCAAACTGTTCAGAAATCTACTTCAAATATTCAGACAACCATACAACAGGAAAAGGATATAAAAAATGTAGAAAATACTTTTATCTTATATAATGCTGCTTTTAACATTTTAAAAGGTTGGATTTTTACGATCAGAAAATGTGGTGATATTGATCATTTTCCCTTGTTCTTAAATAACCATAGCTAAATTTTTATTATTTATATTTATTCAAAATCAAATTATTACTCTATGTATATTGTACACTGCCCTGTGTTGAGATACTTAAGGGAGTTCTCCCCACAGAGTTTCATTCTTAATTGAAATCATTCAGCTTTCCTTCCCTTTCGACTCAATTGTCCACCTTTAAAATTGTGACTGAGAAAGAGGTAATATACAGCAGAAATAAGTCTTTAAAAATGTTACAAGCCATTGTGCCACTCAACAATTAATGGCTTTTGTCTTGAATGCTATTCACACTTTGAAAACTGCATTTTCTCCTTCTTTTCCTAAACCACAGTGAAAAAATTATTTCTGTGGGCATTAAGGAAACTTGGTGGTGCAGTGGTTAAAGTGCTTGGTTGCTAACTGAAAGGTCAGTCATTCTTTCTGCAGGAGAAAGATGTGGCAGTCTGCTTCTGTAAAGATTTACAGCCTAGGAAACCGTATGGGGCAGTTCTACTCTGTCCTATAGGGTCACTATGAGTCAGAGTCGACTCACAGGCTGAAAGAACTGAAGATAAAATTCAAGCCTCGAATTGCAATAGTGAAGGATTCTATGGGGGAAATATTAAACGACACAGGAAGCATCAAAAGAAGATGGAAGGAATACACAGAGTCATTATACCGAAAAGAATCAGCCGACGTTCAGCCATTTCAAGAGATAGCATATGATCAGGAACCGATGGTACTGAAGGTAGAGGTCCAAGCTGCCGTGAAGGCACTGGCGAAAAACAAGGCACCAGGAACTGATGGAATATCAGTTGAGATGTTTCAACAAACAGATGAAACGCTGGAGGTACTCACTTGCCTATGCCAAGAAATATGGAAGACAGTTTCCTAGTCAACTGACTGGAAGAGAGCCATATTTATGCCTATCCCCAAGAAAGGTGATCCAACCGAATGTGGAAATTATAGAACAATATCATTAATATCACACACAAGCAAAATTTTGCTGAAGATCATTCAAAAATGGTTGCAGCAGTATATCCACAGGGAGCTGCCAGAAATTCAGGCTGGTTTCAGAAGAGGATGTGGAACCAGGGATATCATTGCTGATGTCAGATGGATCCTGGCTGAAAGCAGAGAATACCAGAAGGATGTTTACCTGTGTCTTATTGACTATGCAAAGGCATTCGACTGTGTGGATCATAACAAATTATGGATAACATTGTGAAGAATGGGAATTCCAGAACATTTAATTGTGCTCATGAGGAACCTTTACATAGATCAAGAGGCAGTTGTTCGGACAGAACAAGGGGATACTGATTGATTTAAAGTCAGGAAAGGTGTGTGTCAGGGTTGTATCCTTTCACCACACCTATTCAATCTGTATGATGAGCAAATAATTCTAGAAGCTGGACTCTATGAAGAAGAACAGGGCATCAGGTTTGGAGGAAGACTCATTAACAACCTGCACTATGCAGATGACACAACCCTGATCGCTGAAAGTGAAAAGGACTTGAAGTACTGACTAATGAAGATCAAAGACTACAGCCTTCCATATGGATTACACCTCAAAATAAAGAAAACAAAAATCCTCACAAGTGGACCAATAAGCAATATGGTGATAAATGGAGAAAAGATTGAAGTCGCCATGGAATCAACAGCCATGGAAGCAGCAGTCAAGAAATCAAAAGATGCATTGCATGGGCAAATCTGCTGCAAAAGACCTGTTTAAACTGTTGAAAAGCAAAGATGTCACCCTGAAGACTAAGGTGCGCCTGACCCAAGCCATGGTATTTGCAATCGCATCATATGCATGCGAAAGTTGGACAATGAATAAGGAAGACTGAAGAAGAATTGATGCCTTTGAATTGTGGTGTTGGGGAAGAATATTGAATATACCATGGACTGCCAAAAGAACAAACAAATCTGTTGTAGAAAAAGTACAACCAGAATGCTCGTTAGCAACAAAGATATTCAGACTGGGTCTTACATACTTTGGAAATGTTGTCAAGAGGGATAGTCCCTGGAGAAGGACATCATGCTTGGTATAGTACAGGGTGAGTGGAAAAGAGGAAGACCCTCAGTGAGGTGGATTGACACAGTGGCTGCAACAATGAGCTCAAGCATAACAATGATTGTAAGGATGGCGCAGGACCCGGCAGTGTTCCGTTCTGTTGTGCACGAGGTTGCTATGAGTCGGATCTGACTTGACAGCACCTAACTCACCTAGCTCACCCACACTTTTGGACAAATCCTTCTAGACTGGCCATCTTTATTCATCAAAGTGCATATAACTTTGTGCTGGAATTTGTGTGTAAATTTAGTATGATATGCCTATCTTAAATCAACTGTCAGATTCTTGTTTTGTTTAGAGATATACTTCATAAAAATGGGCTGTTTCTGATTTTTACTCAGATTTATTAAAAAAAAAAAAAATGCCCATAAAGTTCAAAAAAACTAAACCGCATCAGGTCTCACTAAATGAAATACATTCGATCACATTTACCTATGTGAGCAGGAAAATCGACCAAATCGACTCTTATGAGGCTCTATTAAATCTTTTTGAACTGTCGTAACAGGCATCAGTGAAACATTGATTAGTAACTAAAAGCCAAAACAGACTTAGTTGCACAGGGACAAAAAATAACTGGAAAACATTGATCCAATTATTTAAGCTTTTTCAGAAACATCCTTAAGGCTGGGTTAAATAGATCCATCAACGACTCAACCTAACACTTGAATTCTCTCTTAGAAGAATGAAACTTACCCGTAGATCACTCTGTCATTGACTGACACACACTAAATTACTTGCACTTTTAAGCAGACTGTCAAAATCTCTTATGCTAAGAAGGTATACAATTTCATGGCTGAAATATATAGAATTTTGTGCATTTCTTGGTGTTACAATATTGTCCTTCAATATACTTCAGTGTCTTCTGGCTCAAAAAATCATCTACATCCAACAACTTCTTCTGAGCTAGGATGCCTTTTTTTTTTTTTTAATTTTACTGTGGTTGAGGTGGAAGTTTACAGCTCAAGTTAATTTCCCATTCAAAAATTTATGCAGCCATTGTTTTGTGACATTGGTTGCAATCCCCACGATGTGATAGCACACTCTTCCTTTCCACTCTGGGTTCCATGTGTCCTTTAGTCCAGTTCCTGTCCTTTCCTGCCATCTCCTCTTGCTTTTAGACAGGAGCTGCCCCTTTGGTCTCATATATGTGATTGAACTAAGAAGCACATTTCTAACGTGTTATTTTTTGTTTGGGATGACGATTTTATATTAGATTATGTGTTTACTATTCTGCAGGGTTCATGTAGTGGATAGAAAGGAAACCCTCATACCACTTTGAAGCAGGCTGCCTTTTAAGAAGCTATTGTGACTGACAGTTACATTCCAGCATATATTTTTATAAAGCCACTTATTCAGGATTGTGTCCCATCATTCACCTAGCATTTCAACTTGTCTTTTCAGTATGAACTCTAGGCCACCCAACTGTGAACAGTATTTAATTATAGGCTCAATTGAAAATGACAAGATGTTATAGATATATTTGTCAGATTGACAATTATGTGAAAATAAAGATGGAATGTAAATCTGGAGGTACAGCTACTGAGGTCACCTAATAAAAAAGTGCCCATGTTCCCCCCCGCAAAGTAGAATATTACAGCTTTAAAAATCCTAAGAAGTAGATTCTATCATATTTTCCAAATGTCAGTTAGTCAGCAGTTTATTAAGTGCCCACTGTGTGCATATGTTTATTATATAATAAATTTCAGTATTTTCATCTTAGATGAGGAAACTAAAGTCCAGAGAGCTATGTGGCATAATCACATAGATTTTTAGTGAGCAAAAAACTAAGGCTAGAACTTAAATATTTCAACTTCCAAATCAATTGCCTTGTCTCTTGATTGCTCTAGTCCCTTGATGCTCATGAGTCCCTGGGTGGTACAAGTGGTTAACATGCGCAGCTGTTACTGAAAGGTTAGAGGTTTGAGTCCACCCAGAGGCACCTTGGAAGGAAGTCCTGGTGATCTACTTCCAAAAAACCAGCCCCTGAAAATCCTACAGACCATAGTTCTCCTCTGACACACACGGGGCCGCTACGAGTTGGAGTCGGTTTAACCCCGGCTGGCTCCTGATGCTCAAAGCCTGGCCTGCAGCCCAACAGCATCAACTCCTCCTGAGCTTGTTAGAAATGTGGAGTCACAGATCCCACCCCAGATCTTCTGCATCAGAATCTGCATCAGAACTCCTAGTCTGAATAGATGGGTTTTCTGCAGGAGTATGATACATATTTATAATTTTTAAAAATAAAAATGTAACATATCTGGTTATATGTGGTTAAGCACTTGCCTGCTAACTGAAAGGTCAGCAGTTAGAACTCACCAGCCACTCCGTGGGAGAAAGATACGGCAGTCTGCTTCCGTAAAGGTTACAGCATTGGGAAGTCTATGGGAGCAGTTCTACTCTGTCCTACAGGGTCTCTATAAGTCTGAATCAACTTGATGACAAAAGTTTTTAAAAAATTATAATAACTAAAAGCCTAAAATTTACTGATCATTTTTTACTATTCAATTGAGGCTCAATTGAGAGAACTTTTGAAATAAAACATCTGTGTATAGATGTCAGGAAAGGTGTGCGTCAGGGTTGTATCCTTTCACCATACCTATTCAATCTGTATGCTGAGCAACTGATTCGAGAAGCTGGACTGTATGAAGAACGGGGCATCAAGGTTGGAGGAAGACTCATGAATAACTTGTGTTGTGCAGATGACACAACTTCGTTTGCTGAAAGTGAAGAGGACTTGAAGCTCTTATTGATGAAGATCAAAGACCACAGCCTTCAGTATGGATTACACCTCAATTTAAAGAGAATGAAAATCCTCACGACTGGACCAATAAACATTATGATAAACAGAGAAAAGATTGAAGTTGTCAAGGATTTCAGTCTACTTGGATCCACAGTTGACACCCATAGAAGCAGCAATCAAGAAATCAAAAGACGTATTGAGTTGGGCAAATCTGCTGCAAAAGACCTTTTTAAAGTGTTGAAAAGCAAAGATACCATCTTGAAGGCTAAGGCGTGCCTGACCCAAGCCATGGTATTTTCAGTCGCATCATATGCATGTGAAAGCTGGACAACAAATAAGGAAGAGTGAAGAAGAACTAATGCCTTTGAATTGTGGTGTTGGCGAAGAATATTGCATATACCATGGACTGCCAAAAGAATGAACAAATCTGTCTTGGGAGATGTACAACCAGAATGGCTGGACTGCATTTTATATACTTTGGACATGTTTTCAGGAGGGATCAGTCCCTGGAGGAGGACATCATGCTTGGTAAAGCACAGGGTCAGTGGAAAAGAGAAAGACTCCCAACGAGGTGGATTGACCCAGTGGCTGCAACAATGGGCTCAAGCATAACAACGATTGTGAGGATGGCACGGAACCGGGCAATATGAGTCAGAAGCAACTCGACGGCACCTAACAACAACAACAACATGTATAGATAGATATCTCTCGACACCCTGAATTCTACCCGTTTTGTCCCACCCAATATTCTTACTTTATCAGTCTAGGATTTTATTTAGGGAAGTGTATATTTTTGGGTTTAGTAATAAGTTGCCTTTTTATTTACAAAAAAGATAAATGTATATCATAGTCTTTTTAGTTACCTACACCTGTGGAAAGCCTAGCTGTAAGGTTAAGAATTCATGTTAGTTTAGCAGGCAGCAGGTGGGAGGCCTTTCCTGGGAAGAAATAAATGCTATGTGTTGTATCTACTTGAGGACAGCAGGTTTGGTTTTTTTGGTTGGAAGCATTTGCCTTGCAAAACCTTGCTAGCAGCACATCCTTAAAACTCAAGTCAATTGTTTGACACTTTAATGCTACTGGGATGTATCAACATTAATGATTAAACTGCCAAATATCAGTTTTGAGGATATCAATTACTAAGGTCTTCCTAGTCACATTTATGAGAAAAAAAATGAAAGAAAACCATCAATCTGTCTTTCTTAAGTAAACATTTTACTGGCTAAGCCCCCAGGAAAATATACCCATTTCCTCAACCCCTTACTAAACATATATTAATGCATATTTACCTCTTTTTTTAATGGTCTGTACATTCTAAGGGGTTTTTATTTTTGGATTTTTTTGTAAAATGTTTTATTTAAATCTCTCCTTTCTAATCTCTGCAGGTAGTAACTAATGATCATCTCCAAATCAACTATTAAATTCTTTCAGCATAATACGATTAATAATAAAATCAGCACTCTGATAGCAACTACTTCTATAATAATGGACTGTTACTTATCCTTGTCTTTCAGTCCCCTTGCCCAATCTAATATCTGCCCTTCTGTAACCCTTCTCTTTTCTGAGAGTGCTTGACAAGATATCAGCCTCTAATCATTTAGTTCATAGAAAAGTCCCCTAAATTCTTTTCAACCTGTGTTTCCTTTTTACCTGAACACTGAAATCCTCTCCTGCGTAGTACAAATGTTTCCTCCTGTTCCGAAAGTCACTTCAAAAGATGTTTCATTTTTTAGAAAATTAATAAACCTTGTTATTCTCAGATGCCATCTTGTTCAGAGCTTTGTTTAAAGCATGAAGCTAAAGTACTAGGACAAGACCTACCACATGTAAAGATATTTACAGTTTAAGAATGGGCTGTGAAATTCAATCACCTTGGGCAACGAGGGCAGAATGTGAAGAGCACTAAAATTAATACATTTTCTTTCTATTCCTTGACTGTAACTGCTTTCAATTTCACACCTCTTGAAAATCAAAAGCTACTATTAAAATTAAGCCAGGTAGAAAGAAGTTCCTATTTTTATGTACTGTAACCAAGAACCATTTGTAACTTCAAGTGGTTAATAGATACCAAAATTGAATTTAATTGATACCCCTCAGATTAAGTTCTCTGTGATTTCATTTTCAACAATAGCAACAAAAAATACTATCAAAAAAGACATCAAAATCTACAAGTCTGCACTTAATCTTCCACAGCTGAATTTAAGAAGCGTTGCATGGCATGGACATGAAATATGCCTATGTATTCATAAGATATTTTAAGAAGAAAGGCAAGCCATCTGTCTGTCTTTGTCCTTCTTTTTATCTCCCCACTCTTCACTCTATTCTCCTTCATACCCTTCAAAGCTCTTATTTTTAGTTTTAAAGCAATAAAGAGGCTTAAGGAAAAATACACACGTGAGCTCACTTGTTAACAAAAACCATACGTGTATCATTTATGTTTGTAAAAAGTCTGTTCGTGTATATACATCAATAGATTGATGTGGATGCACAGAAGAAGGACTGGAGGGATGCTCACCAAGTTATTGGCAATAGCGTCCACCGAACAAGTCTGTTTTAGAAGGAATACAATCAAAATGCCCCTTAGAAGACTTTGGCTGTCTTATTTTGGACACATCATCAGGAAAGACCAATCACTAGAAAAGATCATCATGTTTGGTCAGTGAAAATAAGGGAAACTTTCAATGAGATGGATTGACACAATAGCTGCAATAATGGACTCAAACATATCAACAATCATGAAAATGGCACAGGACTGGGCAGCATTTTGTCCTGTTACACATAAGGTCGCCATGAGTCAGAGCCTACTCGATGGCAACTAACAACAACAAGAGTAACAATAAAAGAACCAAGAAGTGAGAGTAGGTTGGGTTGGGATGGGGGCAGAGTATGAAGACAGACCTTTATGTACACAAGTTTTATTATTCACATTACAATAAAAACATACCTGTGTTTGCCTTGTGTGAACATTTTACAAAGTTAATGGGACTTTCAAACTATCGCTTGCTACTGACAGGATTTTGAGCCAAGGGTGAAAACTCAACTTTTTGATCATTAACCTCCTCATTCTTCTAAGGTTCTAAGTGAAAAAGATGAGTTTCAATAAGATAGATGAGTAAACAATGTCAAATGTAGATAGGTTGAGGAAGTTGAAGAACAGAAAAGAGGCATTGATTTGGTAACAAGAGTTGATTGGTGATGTTCTAAAAAAATTTCCAGGAGCCTCGCAAGAGTCAGAAGTTGGAGTAGGCAGCGAGTAAAGATTTTTAAATTTACTCTACTGAGTGTGAACTACCTTTTCAAGACATTAATACCTCAGGGAATAAGAAACAAAGTCATAACTCACAGGAACAATGGGCAAGGAAAATTCTTATCGTGGGAGGAAAGATTTTGCCATGTTGAGGGGTCGAGAGAAATAAGGATATAGTGGAAATCTCATGAAAATACAAGAAGTTGGGTACTCAGCGTAACAAACTCCAGGAAGAGGCCTTGAAGTGACAGGGAAAAACTTTTAAAACGTGTCTATTTATAAAGATGCAAGGGTAGCTAATTCTATTATAAGGCTGAAATCTTCGTTAGGTAAAAATAAATTCAGCCAAGGAAACACTGACCTTTTTTTTACCAGGGCATAATTTTTTTTCCATCCAAAAGGACTCCATTAATAAAGCGTTGCTGTGATTATGATTTATATTTTATTTAAGATCTTTATTTGTGTTTAGCTCAGCAATAATATAACAATGATCAGACTGTCCAGCAAATCCTTGTAATGTAGTTAACTTTTCAGTTCCTCCTATCGTGTGATATTGAAATCTCACAGGGAGATCTGTGCTACTTTTTAATAAAAACTATCTGGATAGCAGTTAACTAGAGCATTAACCTGTTTTGAGAAAAAGAAATCTGCTGATACTTAGATGTCTCTGAAAATTAGGCGACCAGATGAAAAATACAAGTTAACACTTGTAAATTTAGCGAGTAAGGAAAGAAAAAGACCCAAATAGATACATTCATATAAAAGTATATAAATAGGCATTTATAGGGATTTTTTACAACATGTAAGGCACTATATTAGATATGGGGATAAAAAAAAGAATCCTAAATATTTGAGGAATATTAACATGTTTTTAAAATATTTAGGATTGTGCAGTCCTTAAATATTTAAGCTTTTTTTTTTTTATATCACGTAATTATAAAAGTAGTATATAATCCTGGTATAAGCATATTCAAAAACAAAAAACAAACCAATTGCCATTGAGCCGACTCCGATTCATGGTGACCCTATGTGTGTCAGAGTAGAACTGTGCTTCATACGTTAAGAATTTTTGGGAAAACACAGAAAAGTATAAAAACTTAAAATCACCTTTAATTTCTCTACTCAGAAATGGCCACTGTTAATGTGTCATTGTTTTGTGTCACAGTCTTTTACCACAGATAGTACTTTTTCACATGGCAAATAGTCTATTATCTCCATTGGATGGATTCTTAGGAGTGAAATTATTAGATCAAAGTGCACAGATATTTTTAAAGGCTCTTGAGATAGATTACTATACTGATTGCGAGAGAGGTTGCATTGGTTCATGCGCACTTGCCTGTGTTAAGTGTGTATCTTTTAAACATTGTCTCCAATCTGCTGGATCAAAATGCACTCTCATTAGTTTTCATTTCTTCATCAGTCTGAACAACCAGCATTCATCAAAAAACTATTATATACCAGACATTATTGGAGGCCCTATTAGACTGTAAAAATGGTGCAGGGGCAGTATCTGTTCCCCTTTAACTTCACAAGGAGGAAGGAGAATCAGGATCAACAGCCCAAGGCTGATTCCTATAAGGTGGAGGTCAGACATGCCCCCTCTCTCTGCCATCTTTACCAATTCTGACACCAACTGTCCCTCCCCTGGCACTCTACTTGTCTGCTGGGTTCGATAATTCATTGCAATGGTCACACACAACTCAGACAATAGTCATAATTATGAGTCTTTTTAAGGGAAGTAATAGGTTACAATTCAGGTTCGGGAATATTCAGGATACAGTTCTTCCATCAGGACAGCCTCTTCCTAGTGGTGCTTGCAGGTAGGCCTCTCTCTGGCCCTTGGCCTCTGCCCTGCTCAGGCAAGTGTTACAATACAAAGCTCTTTTATCTCTGCTGATAAGTACCCCGAGGCACCCTACTCCGCCTGCAAACCTGCTGCCCAAAGGTACTCAGCTTTCTCGCTTTGTGGGCTGGGGAGCCCAGCACACCTGGTCTCTCCTGAAGGTTTCTCCTGCCGCCATTTCTCTGCCACTGCTTCTCACTGTCTTCAGTGTTACAGCTCTCTCTCCCTCTCACTGTCTCTCCCTCAGTCTCCTGGTTCCAGAAGCTTCTCAGCACAGGGATCCCAGGTCCAAAAGCTGTGCTCTACGCTTGGCTGTTCTTCCTCAGTGATGGTGGAATCCTCTTTTCCCGTCACCAAAATAGCTCATTTCAAGCTCAGTGGGATGGCAAAATTGATCAGTCCCCTTGGTTGGCCACAATTACCCGATTTGTGCAGTCCCACCCGATCACTTGGGTGGGAGTTACAAGACCATGGTGAGAAAGGCCATACAAAAACGATCCATTGTACTGCATAGACATACATGTGAATATGACAGTGTCTGCTCTCAAGGAGCTGAAAATAGAGGGAAGCTCACATACTAGCACCTTTGATGATGCGTCGGTGCAGACTCCAAGTGACAGAAGAAAAAAGGAAGGAGCGGTGAATTTTCTTAGAAGAGTATGGTAAGTAGACTGTTTTTTTCTCTTGGAGGATGAAGAGTGAGCCAAAAGTTGTGAACACCCTTAAATTTGAGTTGTTGTCGTTAGCTTCCTTTGAGTCAGCATCCCCATGCACGACAGAATGAACACTGCCTGGTCCTGCACCATCCCCACGATCTGTTGTGAATTGGGTCATTGTGATTTTGGTACAACTCTATGAAAGGTTATCATTTTCCTTTTATAGATGAGAAAACTGAAATTTAAAGGAGAAATAATTTACTTTGGGTGACAGATCTAGTAATCAATAGAGGGCAAATTAGAACATATGTCAATCTTACTTCAAGGTTCCCACACATTACCATATTTCTACTCAGCTTTCCTAAAACTTCATAGAGGATTAATTGGCTTTTTTTTTTTTTTTTTTTAACCTAGGAATCTTGGTTAATTCAGAGATCAATTTGATTTTCTTCGTCAGATGTTCAAGACATTGAGTAAGTTCAAAGCTGGGGCAGAGTGATAAAGGAGACCATCAAGTCCAACGCACTCTTGTTTCGGGTGAGGAAACAGACTTCGAGAAGGAGCCAGACTGGTTACATACAGCTAGTTGTAGTGGACTGGGCACTAGAACTTGCATTTCCTGTTTTCTCCTCCAGTGACATTGCTGTATAGCAGGCCGTCTTTATTGTTTATTTTTTGATGCAGTAAAATTTGAGGCTTTGAAAACCCCAAATCATAGATGGGAGCACAGAGAAAAATATAAATCCTGTTGCCGTCAAGTTGATTCTGACTCATAGCAACCCAATAAGACAGAGTAGAATTTCCCCATAGGGTTTGTAAGGCTGTAAAAAAAAAAAAAAAAATTTTTTTTTTTTTTTTTTTTTTAATCTTTACAGAAGCAGGCTGCCACATCTTTCTCCCATGGAGTGGCTATTGGGTTCGATCTGCCAACTTTTCAGTGATCAGCTGAGCGCTTAACCACTGTACTACCAGGGCTCCTAAAGAAAAACATACAGGAGTTTAAAGAACTTGCTTAAGTTAAATTGTTTAACTTCTAAGCAGAAATGGGGAGATCGGAACTCAGGTCTGACAGCAAAGCCCACTATATCCCACAGATTCCAAATCATTATCAAGAAGTAACAAAATCCTGAGCACTGGACAGATATGACTATGATCTTGTCATATATACTTGCCTCTCCTGTTTTCTTTCCTGCAATTGCCCAACCCACTGCCCTTCCCCACACCATTCTCAGCTCCAAGTGTATGAAACTTCAGTTGCTAGAATGAGTCGTTGGATCTCTTATCTGGTGCAAAAGAGTGGTTAAGCATGGGACTTCTAGAGCCAGACTGCTTGGATTCAAATCTTCCTTCAGCTACTTGTGATTTGCATCACCTTGGACAATCTATGTAAGTTCCCTGTTGCTCGGTTTTTCTATCTGGAATGTGGAATTAACAACAGTGTGTACCTCACTGGAAGGAGTCCTGGAGGTGAGCATTTAAGTGCTCAGCTGCTAACCAAAATGTTCAGTTCTAACTCACCAGTAACTCCTCAGGAGAAAGATGTGGCAGTCTGCTTCCATAAAGATTACAGCCTTGGAATCACTGTGGGGCAGTTCTACTCTGTCCTAAAGGATCATTCTGAGTTGGAATTGACTCAACTGCAGCAGGTTTTGGTTTGGTACCACAACGGATTGTTAGGAGGAGAAAATGAGATCCTTTATGTAAATCACTTAGTACAGGGCCTAGCATATTTATGAGTGACTATTTTGGTTTCCTCTACACTTGTCCATGTCCCATCTGACTGGGACATTCTTTATCATTACCCCATTTGTCTAGCTAATTTCTACACATTTATCAAGTCTCAGTTTCAGTGCCATTTCCTTGCGGATGCCTTCTCTGAACATCAAAACTGGGCTAAGTGCTTCTCCTATGTGGTCATATAACCAAAAACCAAACCCACTGCCGTCGAGTCGATTCCGACTCTTAGTGACCCTATAGGACAGAGTAGAACTGCCCCATAGAGTTTCCAAGGAGCACCTGGTGGATTTGAACTGCCAATGCTTTGGTTAGCAACTGTAGCACTTAATCACTACACCACCAGGGTTTCCATATGGTCATATAGAAGCTCATATTTCTCTATCAAAGAACGTACACACTGTATTATAATTACCTCTTGTCTATACAGTATTCCTTACTAAACTCTAAGTTCACTGGAAGGTAGGGACTATGTTTAGTCTGTCCACCATTTTATCTCATGCGCCAAATACCAGGTCGGCATAATGTAGGGAGATAACGTTCCTGGGCAGCTAACAGAATTGCACTTTAATACTTTAGCAGTGGACTTTGGAAAATGTTCCTTTTCAGGAAAGACCAATGGCATGAAGAGCCACAGGATAGAAGTTCTGGCTCTCCCACCTTCCTGAAGTCACAGCTGTTAGGCTAGGCCAGGGTGCCTGATTATGAGTCACACAGAGTTTTGCTGCTAGTGAATTAATTGATAATAGCTATGCAGTTGTGAGGCTTAATAATGAGCAGTTTAGGGAGTAAAAAAAAATAAAGGAAATAAATGGTTCAGAGGCACACACTGAGACGCAGTGGTGCAAAAAGAGTGCGATCACCTGGAAGGCAGCCGAAGGTAGTTGAAGCTTTCCTGCTGACTTCCCCAGATGCAGGGAAATCCCTGCAGATTGACCCCACAGTTTTGACAATGCACAGGTGGCTCCTGACTTCCAGCTCGTGAAGCCAAGCTCACTACTTTAATTGGTGGTATATTAGTTTTCTATGGCTGCTGTAATAAATTACTACACACTTGGTGACTTAAACGATACACATTTACTATCTTCCAGTTTTTTAGGTCAGAAGTTCAACACGGTCTCACTGGGCAGAGCTGCAGACTTTAGGGGAGAATCTGCTTCCTTGCCTTTGCCAGCTCCTAAAGGCTACCAGCATTCCTTGGCTTGTGACCTTCTTCATCCATCTTCAGCAAGGGCATATCAAGTTCTGTGCACATCGCCACGTACTTTGTTCTCAGTAGCCTGGAAAGGTTTTCTACTTTATGGAACTCTGTGATCTTAATCACAACTACAAAGTCCCTGTTGCCATGTAAACAAAAAAAATCAGTTGAGTCTATTCTGACTCATGGAGACCCCATGTGTGTCAGAGTAGAACTGTGCTCCACAGGGTTTTCAATGGCTGACTTTTGGGGAGTAGATCACAAGGTTAAGATATTCACAGGTCCTGGGGATTAGGGCATGGACATCTCTGGGCACCATTATTCTGCCACCACAGGTAGTTTTCCACCCCTTTGTTAAACACCATTGAGACTGTCCCCGAATATGTCACTAGAAATGCCCTCTTTGGTACGGTATGGTGGGTGCTGGGGTGCACTACCTGCCTTCTGTCTTTACGCAGGGGATGACTCAGGCACTCATTCCCTCCAGCTGCTGGGGGTGTTGATGACTGTACAGCTGAGTCCCTCTCTGGGAATTGCCATCTGCAGAAGACAGCCATCATGCCCAAAGTCATGGCCCTTTCCTAGAGACAGCCTGCATCCAATGATTTGTCAAAGCAGGAGTTAGAAAGACCCAGCCCTTCTGCCTCAATGTGGGAAAACTGAAGGGTTATTCTAGCTCTAGCCCTCCTTGATGTCTTCGTTGTGACTTCATCACAGTTCAGTGTCCCCCCTGCCCAATCCTGCTACCCTCATTTTTCCACAGGTGTTGATCCCAAGAGTGAATCCCAGTAAACTTCCTGCAGGTAAATCTCTACCTTGGAGCCTATTTCCCAGGAACCTCTCTGCGAATATTGTGATAGACAATGCCCTGCCCCCATTTGGAGCTTTTCTAAACCTGAACACAAATGGAACAAAGAAAACATTCCAACAATGCACTTTCTCATTAATGAAGCAAAAATCACCCGCCTAGTTTGCACCCACTAACATTGTAACATCCTTGCCTCTTAAGTATATTTAGATGCATTTTTTTCCTTCATAACTAGTAAATGCCTCCGCCATCAATTTGTCATTTTGTCATACTGTGGTGGCTTATGTGTTGCTGTGATGCTGAAAACTATGTAAACCATATTTCAAGTACCAGCAAGTTCGCCCATGGTGTACAGGCTTCAGTGGAATATCCAGATTAAGACAGAAAGGCCTGGTGATCTACTTCTAAAAATGAAAACCCTCTGGATCACAAAGGAATGTCATCAGATATAGTTTTGGAAGATGAGCCCTTTAGGTTGGAAGGCTTTAAAAATACTCATTAGCCTCAACAAAAGGACTGGAACACACCAACGATGATCATGAAGATGGTGGAGGGGCAGGTAATGTTTTGTTCTGTTGTACATGGAGTCACCATGAGTTGGAGCCACTTGAGGACAACGAACAACAACAGCCAGTGCCTCAGCTGTTCTTGTTTTGTTGCCCTGAACTTTCTGGAGATCCTAGGTGGTCCTAGGCCTCCTGATTTAGTATCATAACCTTACATGCCTGGAGGCAAGAGAGAAGGAAATCCTCTTTTCACTCCCTACTCCACCCTCTCCTAAATGAATGAGATGCTTGTTCGACCTTCCCTTTTTATGTTCTGGGAAAGAAAGCTCAGGTTCACATGTGATGCCCTAAGCAGCTTATAGGAGTGAAATGGGAAAGAGAAGCATAATGAGGTCAATTGGTGGAGGTGAAGGACAGACATAAACTTCACTAAGTTGTCATCTACAACTTATAATCAAGCTGAAGAGTTTTCTGACTCCCGTGTCCAAGCTGCAGACAGGAGAAACAAACTCCTTAAATAACAAGTTGAGAGAAACTAACCCTACTCACCAGACTATAATAAATAATTCCTAGTCAACCCTACTCCACCTCCCACAGAATTTCATTGCTTCTCTTTTTGTACTACTCCCACAGTTGTGAGCAAGAGCTCGCACAAATGGAGTTCTGATGTCATCATGAAGAAACTAGTCATGTCCCTCTTCAACCGAACTTCTTTCCAGATGCCACCAACTAAGGCCTCAGAACTTGGCCTCACATTTCAGTGGGTTTTCCCTCTTTCCTATACACATGGGCCTGTCTGTTTGCTCACTCACTGTCAGCTGTTTTTGACTGATTTCTGCTCCAGAGAGATGTCCAGTTCCCTCAGCGTTACAAAAATATGGGTGAGCTCTTAGTGTAAGCTTGAGTTTTGTTAATATTCCAAAGTACTGGCAGGTCTTAAATGCGTTTGTTATATAGGCAACTGATGAGCTCCTCAAAAGTTTATGCAATTACATTTTTTGTAATTCCAATTATAAGGAGTCCTGCTGGCAAAATATTTAAGTACTTAGCTGATAAGGGAAAGGTTGGTGGTTTGAACCCCCCAATAACTCTACAGGAGAAAGACCTGGCAATTTGCTTCCATAAAGATTACAGCTTAGAAAAGCCTATGGAGCAGTCTTACTCTGTCACATGGGGTTGCTATGATTTGAAATCCACTCAGCAGCACCTAACAACAACGATTCTAATTATATGTTGTATGCACTGTAAGTGTTGAATTTTAAAAATCCTCCCTTGGTGTATTATTTTATAAAGTGAAGAATTCTTTCATAAAAATGAGCATTCACCCCATAACGCATCTGATGCTGATCTGGGTTTTGTGTGCTCTCAAAGAGGCAATTAATTTCTTAACCACAAAGTCTAGAGCGTAAAATATTCTAACCTTATTATTTTTTTTCTAAAAAAGAATTTAATTTTTAATCTGAAGTCCTCTATTCCTCTTGATCAAGTCAGTTCTGAGTATTGATTGTCAATTACTGGTTTTCTCAGTTAATTAGTAACTTTACTCTCTATAATTCCACTATTTTGCCTAAATTCCTGAGGATCTGGCCTAATGCCAAGGTAAGTGGATGAATATAGGGTGTGGGGGAGGGAAGGAACATCTGGGCCCCACACAGCCATGCTGGTGTCCCTTGAGCTATCCTTGGCATCCTATATTCTCCGTGTATTGGTCTGTGTAGATGGCTTCAGCGTCCTCATCATCCCAACCATCAGGCCTTTCTGGGTGTGACAGTTCTTAAGGCCACACCTCGCCACTCTTGACCATGTGGGAAACAGTTCTGCTTCTTCTTGTGCCACAGTGGAAAGTGTGAGAAGTCAGGATGGCTGCTTTAGGCATGTCTGCATAACCATTTCCACTTGGTTGCTCCCCATTCTACTTAATTCAACATCATGTTTGGTAAAGTGTCAGTGACAATGAAGGAAATTCTCAATGACATGGGTTGACACAATAGCCATAACAATAGTCTCAAACATATCAAAGATTATAAAGATGGGGCAGGACCTGACAACCTTTGGTTCTGTTATACATGGGGTTGCCGTGAGTTGTAGCCAGACTCGACTGCAATTAATAACAGCTTCCCATTCATGCTGAGAATGGGGGTCTTTTCCTTACCTGCCAGGCAGGGCACAGATTCTGAACCTCTGCTTAACCCATGTGCATTCCTAGAATATATAACGCATAATTGGAATTGTTGTTGTTAGGTGCCCTTGAGTCAATTCCTACTCATAGCTGAGTAGAACTGCCTCATCGTGTTTCCACGGCTGTAGTCTTTACTAAAGCAAATCATCAGATCTTTCTCCAGAGGAGCCACTGGGTGGATTCTAACTGCCAGCCTTTCTGTTAACAGCAGAGTGCTTTTGTGCCACCCGAACTACTTATAATTGGAATCAGTCATGCAATCTACATAAATGTTTGAGAAGCTCTCAGTTGCCTCTGGACTGAAGAAACCTCTTTCCCTTGGAAGCTTCTCCCTGCTCCCTGAGTTTATAGAGTGTTTATTCTGAAGATAAGATTATCCTGGCCTTATCTATTCTCCCAAATCTAATTTTATGGCATACACTTTACATCTCAAATCCTTCAGGGTCTTGGCTTTGATTCTTAAAACATCTGCCATAAATTCCAAGAAACTTTTAAATTCAGATGTCAAGATGACTCCCTTGTGATCTGTATTCAGTGGATGTAACATGCCCTGTGGCAATGGATACACCAATCTAGTTTGCATGGTGACCAACCGGGTGTTCCAAGAAAGTGCCTTAGGAAAAGACTGGGGAGAGAGGGTTGTGGGATGCAAACGTGCATTTTTAAAACTATTATTCAGATAACACCTGCTTTAGTTACACATGCATGTTGTACTCAGAGGTGTTTATTCTGAAAAGTTTTAGAACATGGACTTCCTCCTATGTTTATTTTTCTCTTTTTTAAGTCGTATGATACAACTCAAGTCACATAACCTTGTGAGAAATAAATAACAATTTGATGGTTATGTTATTTTCTAAGTTCAAATAATGAGTCAGTGATTTCTAAATATGCTAACATTCATGGACCAAAAACATGACTTTAGGTCAAGTAATGAACCAAAGTTTCTAAATAAGAAAATACTTAAAGAAATCAGCCAGCTTTTTGCTGTTTGGAGCATGCTAAGTAAATTGAGCCATTCATCATTACATGAGTCCATCTGAGCAGGTTAATGCAGAAAAAGCATTCACTACTTTCATTGTCTTTTCAGTCACTCGCTCTCTTGCCCGTGTCTCTTGATGAAGCCTTGAATTCTAGCAGCAAAGGCTTATCTCTAAAGACACAGAGGCAAGGTATTTATGGTGAAAAGGCTTAATGAGAAGTGACAACCTGCCTTCTCATTTGTGATTCAGTTCTTAGACTATCTAAAATCTGTTAATTTATTTTCAGTGTGATTTTCATCCTTCTTAGCATTTTATTGATTCATGGACTAATCAACTGCAATATTTCTACTGAAAGCAAATGTGTAGTATCAATTCAAATAATTTCTTCTTGTGAGAGCTCACCCAGTGTTCTCATCCAAGATGGAGTACAAACTGTTTGTGTAATGTTTAGAAGTACCATTTAACCTCCTCCATTCCAGAGTTTGGTGTTCCCCACTTCGTTCCTGTCCATCAGCCTTCTTTCATCTTCACTTCCCTCTTTGTCAAATTGGACGTAACATTTGTCACTATAAAGATGCTCTTGCACATACTCCTTTGCTCCTTTGTCCTTGACTTAACAGCTACCACACGCGAGATAAACTTGACCAACTTCTTTCTCTGTGTCTATGCCGAAGGAGCTCCTGACACAGTGCAATAGTCAATAGGGAAAGAAACACAGCCAGTGTCAAAACAGTGAACACATAAACAGTGAACTGGTAGATGAAGCAGAAGGTTTGTATTTTAAAGCCCCACTCAGTCTCAAGCAATTGCAGATAGAGACACTGAAAATTCTCTCAATTAGCATATTGATTGTAAAACGAGGGACAAACTGAGTCAGCATAAATTTAACTAGGAAGTAGATTCAGAAGTCCTTGGTCAAGACTTAGTGGTCTGACAGAGACCTGAGAAACCCAAGAGTATGCCCCCCAGATACCCTTAGAGCTCAGTAATGAAGTCACTCTTGAGGTTCACCCTTCAACCAAAGATTAGACAGACCCATAAAACAAAAGAGAATAAATGGGTACACCAGGCCAGGGGAAAGGATGAGAAGGCAGGAGGGGACAGGAAAGCTGGTAATGGATAACCCAGGGTTGAGAAGGGGAGAGTGTTGACATGTTGTGGGTTGGCAACCAATGTCACAAAACAATATGTGTATAAACTGTTTAATGAGAAACTAGTTTGTTCCAGGAAACCCTGGTGGTGTAGTGGTTAAGAGTTCTGCGGCTAACCAAAAGGTAGGCAGTTCAAATTCACCAGACAGTCCCTGGAAACACTATGGGGGCAGTTCTACTCCATCCTATAAGGTTGCTATGAGTCAAGTTCAACTCGACAGCAATGGGTTTGGCTTTCTTTTCTTTTCTTTTTTCGGTTTTAGTTTGCTCTGTAAACCTTCATCTAAAGTAAAAAAAAATAAAAAGAAGTCCTTGGTCAGAGACATGAAATTAAGAGAATAAAACTGGAGGTAGATTTAAAACTAAGTGGGCTATTACAGCTGTGAAAACCCTATGGGGCAGTTCTACTCAGCTATGGGTAGGAATTGACTCAAGGGCACCCAACAACAACAACAATTCCAATTATGCATTATAAAAAAAAAAAATTTTTTTTTTTTTATACTTTAAGAGTGCACATGGGTTAAGCAGAGGTTCAGAATCTGTGCCTTGCCTGGCAGGTAAGGAAAAGACCCCCATTCTCAGCATGAATGGGAAGCTGTTATTAATTGCAGTCGAGTCTGGCTACAACTCACGGCAACCCCATGTATAACAGAACCAAAGGTTGTCAGGTCCTGCCCCATCTTTATGATCTTTGATATATTTGAGACTATTGTTATGGCTATTGTATCAACCCATGTCATTGAGAATTTCCTTCATTGTCACTGACACTTTACCAAACATGATGTTGAATTAAGTAGAATGGGGAGCAACCAAGTGGAAATGGTTATGCAGACATGCCTAAAGCAGCCATCCTGACTTCTCACACTTCCCACTGTGGCACAAGAAGAAGCAGAACTTTTTCCCACATGGTCAAGAGTGGCGAGGTGTGGCCTTAAGAACTGTCACACCCAGAAAGGCCTGATGGTTGGGATGATGAGGGCACTGAAGCCATCTACACAGACCAATACACGGAGAATACAGGATGCCAAGGATAGCTCAAGGGACACCAGCATGGCTGTGTGGGGCCCAGATGTTCCTTCCCTCCCCCACACCCTATATTCATCCACATACCTTGGCACTAGGCCAGATCCTCAGGATCTGAGTAAAATGAAATCCTTGACAACTTCAATCTTTTCTCCATTTATCATGATGTTGCTTATTGGTCCAGTTCTGAGGACTCTTGTTTTGTATATGTTGAGGTGCAATCCATACTGAAGGCTGTGGTCTTTGATCTTTATCAATAACTGCTTCAAGTCCTCTTCACTTTCAGCGAGCAAGGTTGTGTAATCTGTATAGCCCAGGTTGTTAATGAGTCTTCCTCCAATCCTGATGCCCCATTCTTCTTCATATAGTACAACTTCTAGAATTATTTGCTCAGCATACAGATTGAATAAATATGGTGAGAGAATACAACCCTAATGCACACCTTCCCTGACTTTAAACCACACAATATCCCCTTCTTCTGTTCTATTGCCTGCCTCTTGGCGTATGTACGAGTTCTGCATGAGCACAATTAAGTATTCTGGAATTCCCATTTTTTGCAATGTTATCCGTAATTTTTTATGATATACACAGATGAATGCCTTTGCATGGTCATGAAACAAAAGTAAACGTCTTTCTGGTATTCTCTGCTTTCAGCCAGGATCCATCTGACATCAGCAATGGTATCCCTGGTTCCACATCCTCTCCTGAATTGGCTTGAACTACTGGCAGGTCCCTGTTGATGTACTGCTGCAACTGCTTTTGAATGATCTTCAGCAAAAGCTTACTTGCATGTGATATTAATGATATTGTTTGATAATTTCCATATTCTCTTGCATCACCTTTCTTTCAAATGGGCACAAATATGAATTTCTTCCAGTCGGTTGACTAGGTAGCTGTCTTCCAAATTTCTTGGCATAGACCAGTGAACACCTCCAGAACTGCATCAGTTTGTTAAAACATCTCAGTGGGTTTTCCATCAAGTCCTGGAGTCTTGTTTTTTTGCCATTGCCTTCAGTGCAGCTTACACTTCTTCCTTCAGTACCGTCGGTTCTTGATTATATGCTACCTCCTGAGTTGGTTGAATATTGACCAATTCTTTTTGGTACAGTGACTCTGTGTATTCCTTCCATCTTCTTTTAATGCTTCCTGCCTCATTTAATATTTTGCCCATAGAATCCTTCAATACTGCAGCTTAAGGCCTGAATTTTTTCTTCAGTTCTTTCAGCTTGAGAAATGCCAAGTGCGTTCTTCCCATTTGGTTTTCCAACTCCAGGTTTTTGTACATCATTATAATACTTTGTCTTCTTGAGCCACCCTTTGAAATCTTCTGCTCAGTTCTTTTACTTCATCATTTCTTCTGTTCACTTTAGTTACTCTACATTCAAGAGCAAGTTTCAGAGTCTCTCCTGACCTCCACTGGTCTTTTCTTTCTTTGCCATCTTTTTAGCGACCTTTTGTTTTTTTCATGTATGATGTTCTTGATGTCATTCCACAACCTCTCTGGTCTTCAGTCATTAATGTTCAATGTGTCAAATCTATTCTTGTGATGGTCACTTATAGCAGAACCTAATTCTAGTTAATGCACGAGGTGTATTTACTCTGTTCTGTTAGTTTCAACCATCTGTATGGTTCTGTTTTAGGGTGTCTCTTTTCTGCAGCATATAACTTGATTTTGTTTATTTATCTAGTCCAATAATATTTTAATTAGTATGTTTAATTATTGTAATTTATTTTAGTTATACTTACAGAACATCTTTCTTATTAATGTTGTTCCAGATGAATGCCTTAGAACAATCATATCTCTCAATACCATGTTTTCGGGCTGATGTTTACATGAGAAAAATTTATATCCAATCCAATACAAAAATTTTCAACAATTTGATGTTTGAGAAAAGTCATGGGTTATAGTCTAAAATGCAATTAGTAGAACTTGAGAATCACTTGCAGACATTTTGAAAAGTGCCCCGATGTCAATAAAGAAGATGTGTTACTCAGATGTTCCTGGCTTCAAAGGAGGTCATGTCACTGCATATAAAGCACTTGTTTGTGAAAACCATATTAATTGGTGAACAGGAAGAAATGTCTTAAGCATTTCATGTCCTATCATGATAATTTGTCACTTATACATGCAGGCATTATACAGTGCTTTAGTTTCATTTAAGAAAAATTGTAAATTGGTTGGAAATTTTTAATTGACCTACACTAGTTTATATTTTTCTCTCTTTAAGATAAAGAAAGACTGTTAGTTATCATCTTTTACATAGTCTAATTTTAAGTACCAAATTATTGACTTTAAGGAAAAATGCTTCTATTGGGACATATTTCCACTACAGTATTTAAATTTTCTGTTTACCATCCTTTGTCTTTCCTGCTTTGTTTCTCTTTTACTTTTAGACGGTAGATCATTCTTTGTTTCTATTCCCCTTTCCCATTATAGTTCACAAAACATAGGTTGTTTTTTTTCTTTGGTAAATTTCCTTCAATTTTTAAAATGTATGCTGAATCATAATTTTGCATTTTCCATATTGAAATAGTCTTTTGTTAATTACTCTTAAATTTTAAAAATGCATGCTAAATCAACTCGACAGATTAAATAGGAGCTTTAGAGGGCAGTGAATCTATGTTAATGGGGGAGGAGCAACTTGGAAAAGGAAGGTGAGAATGGTTGCACAAATCGAAGAATGTAATTGGTAGCACTAAATGGTACGTGTAGAAACTATTGAATTGGTGTGTGTTTTGCTGTGTATTCTTAACAACAACAACAAAATAAATAAATTAAAAATAATAAAAAAGAAATATATATATACATATAAGTACACAAAATCGTATGTATATAAACACAATTCAAACTGAGCACAGCCATGAAACCACCACCCAGGTCAAAAAAGAGAACACTACCACCATCCAAAGAGGCCCCTCATACTCACATCCAGTTACTATCTCCCTACCCCCAAATTGACTACTATCTTGTGTCTAACAATGTAAATTAGCCTTTTCTCTTTTTGAACTTTATATAAATAAAATGATTCAGTATGTACAAAAAAAATTCATGCTAAGTCATAATTCTGCATTTTTTGATTTCTTCTGAAAATCAATGACCTGGTACACTTCAACTGCTTGCTCAACACCTGCTCCTGTTATTATTATCTAGAATTTTTGTTTTTATCCTTTTACCCTAAAAATAGGATTTTAAAAATTAAATTCACTGCCATATTTTACTGACTTCAGCGTTCCTGGCTTTGATCTTGTTCCTCACTTTTCTCTTGATAAACTATCTTTCAGTAATTACTTTAATGAAGGTTTCTGGCATGTCAGTTTTCTTAGTTTGTGTATATCTGAATATGTCTGTGTTTTGTTCTCATTGTTGAATAATATTAGGTTGCATATAAAATTCAACATTGAGAGTTATTTTTTTCCTCAGCACTTTGAACATATTTCTCCTTTGCCTTCTAGCATTGCTGAGAAGTTGCTGATGAGAAGTTTGTTGTCAGTCTAATTGTCATTTCCTTGTAGTACATCTCTCTTTTCCCTCTGGTAACTTTTAAGACCCTCTTCTCCCTTCCCTTGATATTCTGTAGTTTCACTAGGATAGATGTACCACCAACCATTCGGTTAGCATGCAAGCTCTTAACCACTGCACCACCAGGGTTCCAAGGTGGATGTAGGTATAGATTTATTTTTATTTTCCCTGTGCTAGACTTCCTATAGGGTCTCTATGAGTTGGAATCGAATCGACGGCACTGGGGTTGTTGGGTTGTTTTTAGCCATACACTGTATTTTTGATTAGAGAACTCGTTTTTTTTTTAGCTGTGAAAAATTTTTGGATTTTACCTTTTTAAATATTTCCTTTTTTCTACTTTCTGCATGCTCTTCTCTCCTGGATCTGCTATTAGATTTACGGTAGAACTTCTTATGTATCCTTCCTGACTCCTAACTTCTCTCACATTTTTAATTTATTTATCTCTTTTTGCTGCATTATCGGTAAAATCCTTACTAACACCTTCCAAATCTCAGAATCACTTTTTGTGTTCAGTTCAGTTTTTTTCTAACAAGCATTTAAATTTTTTTCAATGATGATCTTTTTTATTTCCAAATTTTCTGATTTTTTGAATATACATATATCTGTGTTTTATTTTTCTCCTTTTCTAGTAAATATGTTTCTGTTCATTTTCAGTGAATATCACCCCTCCTCCTACTTGTCTATCAGCTGTCGTACTGTGGGGGCTTGTGTGTTGCTATGATACTGGAAGCTATACCACTGGTATTCAAATACCAGCAGGATGGTGGACAGGTTTCAGCTGAGCTTCCAGATTAAGACAGACTAGGAAGAAGGACTCAGGAGTCTACTTCTAACAAGATTTAGCCAATGAAAACCTTATGAATAGTAGCAGAACATTGTCTGATATAGTGCTGGAAGATGAGCCCCTCAGGTTGGAAGGCAGTCAAAAGACGACTGGGTAGAGCTGCCTCCTCAAAGTACTGTCAACCTTAATGACATGGATTGAGTCAAGCTTTCAAGACCTTCATTTACTGATATGACATGACTCAAAATGAGAAGAAACAGCTGCAAACATCCATTAATAATCAGAACGTGGAATGTACGGAGTATGAATCTAGGAAAATTGGATATCATCAAAAATGAAATGGAATGCATAAATATCCATATCCTAGGCACTGGTGAGCTGAAATGGACTGGTATTGGCCATTTTGAATCAGACAGACATATGGTCTACTATGCCAGGAATGACAACTTGAAGAGGAAAGGTGTTGCATTCATTGTCAAAAAGAACATTTCAAGATCTATCCTGAAGTACAATGCTCTCAGTGATACTATAATATCCATATACCTACAAGGAAGACTAGTTAATACAACTATTATTCAAATTTACGCACCAACCACTACGGCCAAAGATGAAGAAACTGAAGATTTTTACCAATTTCTGCAGTCTGAAATTGATTAAACATCCAATCAGGATGCATTGATAATTATTGAAGATTGGCATTCAAAAGTTGGAAACAAAGAAGGACCCATAGTTGAAAAATATGGCCTTGGTAATAGAAACAATGCCAGAGATCACATGATAGAATTTTGCAAGACCAACGACTTCTTCATTGCAAATATCTTTTTTCAACAATGTAAATGGTGACTATACACGTGGACCTGGCCAGATGGAATACACAGGAATCAGATCGACTACCTCTGTGGATAGAGATGATGGAAAAGCTCAATATCATCAGTCAGATCAAGGCCAGGGGACGACAGCAGAACAGACCATCAATTCCTCATATTTAAGTTCAGGCTGAAGCTGAAGAAAATTAGAACAAGTCCACAAGATCCAAAGTATGACCTTTAACATATCCCACCTGAATTTAGAGACCATCTCAAGAATAGATTTGACTTGCTGAACACTAATGACCAAAGACCTGAGGAGCTGTGGAAAGACATCAAGGACATCATACATGAAGAAAGCAAGAGGTCATTAAAAAGATGGTAAAGAAAGAAAAGACCAAAATGAATGTCAGAAGAGACTCTGAAACTTGCCCTTGAACATCAAGTAGCTAAAACGAAAGGTAGAACGATGAAGTAAAAGAACTGAATAAAGATTTCAAAGGGTGGCTCGAGAAGACAAAGTAAATTACTTTAATGAATTGTGCAAAGACTTGGAGGTAAAAAATCAAAAGGGAAGAACATGTTCTGCATTTCTCAGGCTGAAAGAACTGAAGAAAAGATTCAAGTCTTGAGTTGTAATACTGAAGGATTCCACAGGGAAAATATTAAATGACTCAGAAAGCATCAAAAGAAGGTGGAAGGAATAGATGGAGTTACACACGAAAAAGAACTGGTCAACATTCAACCATTTCAGGAGGTACCATATGAGCAGGAACCGATGCTACAGAAGGAAGAAGTCCAAGCTGCACTGAAGGCATTGGTGAAAAACAAGGCTCCAGGAACTGATGGAATACCAACTGAGGATGCAGCTCTGGAAGTACTCACTTGTCTATGCCAAGAAATTTGGAAGACAGCTACCTGGCTAACCTACTGGAAGAGATCTGTGTTTATGCCTGTTCCCAAGAAAGGTGATCCCACTGAATGGAGAAATTATCGAACAAGATCATTAATATCACGTGCAAGTAAAATTTTGCTGAAGATCATTCAAAAGCGGCTGCAGCAGTAAATTGACAGGGAACTGCCAGAAATTCAAGGTGGATTCAGAAGAGGACGTGGAACCAGGGATATCATTGCTGATTTCGGAAGGATCCTGGCTGAAAGCAGAGAATACCAGAAAGATGTTTACCTGTGTTTTATTGACTATGCCAAGGCATTCGACTGTGTGCATCATAACAATAACAAACTATGGATAACATTGTGAAGAATGGGAATTCCAGAACACTTAATTGTGCTCATGAGGAACCTGCACATAGATCAAGAGGCAGTGGTACGAACAGAACAAGGAGATACTGTATGGTTTAAAGTCAGGAAAGGTGCACGTCAGGGTTATATCCTTTCACCATACCTATTCAATCTGTATGCTGAACAAATAACCCAAGAAGCTGGACTATATGAAGAAGAATTGGGCATCAGGATTGGAGGAAGACTCATTTACAACCTGCTTTATGCAGGAGACACAACCTTGCTTGCTGAAAGTGAAGAGGACTTGAAGCACTTACTGATGAAGATCAAAAACCACAGCCTTCTGTATGGATTGCACCTCAACATAAAGAAAACAAAAATCCTCACAACTGGACCAATAAGCAACATCATGATAAATGGAGAAAAGATTGAAGTTGTCAAGGATTTCATTTTACTTGAATCCACAGTCAGCACCCATATAAGCAGCAGTCAAGAAATCAAAAGACACATTGCATTGGGCCAACCTGCTGCAAAAGACCTCTTTAAAATGTTGAAAAGCAAAGACGTCACCTTGAAGACTAAGGTGCTCTTGGCCCAGACCATGGTGTTTTCAGTCATCTCCTATGCTTGTGAAAGCTGGACAATGAATAAGGAAGACCAAGGCAGAATTGATGCCTTCGAATTGTGGTATTGGTGAAGAATGTTGAATATACCATGGACTGCCAAAAGAATGAAAAAATCTGTCTTAGAAAAAAACTACAACCAGAATGCTCCTTAGAAGCAAGGATAGGAAGACTACGCCTCACATACCTTGGACGTGTTGTTAGGAGGGATCATTCCCTGGAGAAGGACATCATGCTTGGTAAAGTAAATGATCAGCAAAAAAGAGGAAGACCCTCAAAGAGATGGATTGACACAGTGGCTGCAACAACATGCTTGAGCATAACAATAATTGTGAGATGGCGCAGGACTGGGCAGTGTTTCTTTGTGTTGCCATGAGTTGGAACCGACTTGGTGGCACCTAACAACAACGACCTCACTCCTGCATTCATCTCTGTGATCATCCCCAACACATCTAAACAAAACTCACAGGACAGAATAAATGTCTTTTGAAATTAATACATTCCCCCTTTAATAAATGGTTACATCCACATGCACGCATATATCAAAGAACACACATTTTTATAAGGCTCATCTAAATTAATCAGCTTTCATCTCTAGTTTTAGGCAGGGCTGATGTATATCTGTATATTCAGTGTCCTCTCTGATTTGTTGATTGTTTCATGCTATTCTTGTTGTAAAATATTTTGAGTATAATCAGAGGTTTTTAGCACGAGTTTCTGTTCCAGTTTCTTATTGGCAGATGGAAACACCACAGAAAGGAAGAGAAGAGAGCTGGAGAGAGAAACACCATTTGAATACTAACTAACTCACTACGGCAAAGTTGACCCCAGCTCTGGAATTAACAGCTATCATATTAGTAATACTTAAAGAGGAAAATAGCCTTGGCATTTTTCTTCTAGAAGAGGAAATACTGCACAGAATCATACAGTTAGAATTGAGAGGGATCATGTAATCCTTCAAATAAAACTCTCTCGTTTCACAAAACAAGAAACTGAATACAGAAGAATTAACTTGCCAAGAACCTCTGGCTAGAGAGTATTCAGAGCCAGGGATAGAGCCCCTGTCTCTGGGGACCTAATCCAGTGCTCTTTCTTTTGTTTTGTGGTAGCCTTTAATTCCGAGAAGACTCTATTTTCCCCAACTTCTTTTTTTTTTTTTAAAGAATCTGGCATATGCCAACAAAAGTGCTCAAATATGTCCACTTCTGCTTGTTCTCACTTAGCTAGAAGTTTCACTAACTTTATCTCACTTGAAGGAAACAGGAGAAGTATTTTTCTGTAGCATGTAAACCAGCAAGATCAATTCCAAAAAACAGTTGTTTGGTTTCGGATGCTTTAATTAGCAAAATGATTTTTTTGGTAGTGTGTTTTTTTACCACAGTGTTATTCTCAAAATAGTTTTCAGCATAAAATATTTTCTAAAATTATTGAACTCGTGTGGAAAGTGTTCTTTAGTTTAGTCTCCAAATGCATTCTTATTTCTCTAACAAAGGTCAATTTCTGACCAATTAACACCTTAAAATATAGGCAATGACTCTGCTTTAATCTGTGCTGTTTCATTTAAATAAAAACATCTGAGATTAAATGAATATTTAAATAATTAAAATGTACACACTCTGTACATATTCCTTATATCTCTTCCATTGTTATTGAGTATATATGTTTGAACATGTAAGTTTACTTTTCAAAACTTCTTAAGAGCCCTCACAATTTTTGTATTGTGTATTACTGTGATTGGAGTCCCTGGTGGGTACAAAAGGTTAACTCACTTGGCTGCTAAGCAGAAAGCTGACAATTCTAGTCTACCCATAGGTGCCTTGGAAGAAAGGCCTGGTCATCTACTTTGGAAAAATCAGCCATTGAAAACCCTATGGGGGCACAGTTCTACTCTGACACACATGAGGTTGCCATGGGTCAGAATTGACTCCAAGGCAACTAGCTTCTTTTTTTCTTTTAATGATGATTATTGTGAATAATGATCATATACTCAGAGCCCACCAAGTGTCAAAGTTAGTGTTTTACATACTTCACCTTACTCGTTTATCAAAGCAGCCCAGTAAAGCAGATATTATTGTCCCCAGGTCTTTTATAAGGCATGGGAAACAGAATCGCATAGATTTTGGAAAATTCCTCAAGGGAATTGCTAGCTGATGCGGCGTTGACAGATAACCCACATCTGCCTGATTCTAGCGCTTCATTTCTTCACTATGCTGCTGCTTCTCTTATCTGTTCCTTTTCTTTGCAGCACTTTTATTTTATTCTATTGTTCTCATATTTTTCCACATTTCTGCTTTCCTTTTTTTGTGATTCAGTAATTCAGTCTCCCCTCCCAGAATCTCTTAATCTTTTATTCTCCTCCTTACCTCCACACATTGCGACTACATTAAACTGTGCTGTGACAGTAACAAAGATTTAAAAATCAGAAGAGGAACGTTGAATATTGAACGCTGGAATATGTTCTACATTGCTTGGCATTCATTTCCCTCGATATCTGGTACCTCGCTCCCTTACTTCCTTCAAATTTCTGTCCAAGTGCTACTTTCTCCGAGAGGCTTCTTTCTTTCTTTTTGAATTGAGATCACCCCCGAAAGAAACCCTGAACCCGTTAGCAATCACTCCAGCTTCCCTCTTACACCAGTCCTCGGCAACCACTGATTGAATTTCTGTCTCTATGAATTTGCCTATTCTGGACATTTCATGTAAATGAAATTATGTAATACATGGCCTTTTGTGTCTGCTTCTTTCACTTGGCATAATGTTTTCGAGGTTTATTGATGTTGGGCATGTATCAGAACTTCATTTCTTTTAATAGCTGGATAACATTCTACTGTGTGGATACACCACATTTTGTGTATTCCTTCATCAGTTGATGGACATTCGGGTTGTCTCCACTTTTTGCTTATTATGAATAATGCTGTTATGAATATTTGTTTACAAGTTTTTGAGTGAACATATGTTTTCAATTCTCTTTTGCATAAACCGAGGAGTGGAATGGCTGGGTTGTATGCTACCTCTATCTTTAACTTTTTGAGGAACCACCAAATGGTTCTCCAAAGGGACTGTACCATTTTATATTCCCACCAGCGATGTATGAAGATACCAATTTCTCCACATCCTTGACAATACTTGTTATTATTTCTCTTTTTGATTGTAGCTACCCTAGTGGGTGTGAAGTGATGTCTTATCGTGGTTTTGATATACATTTCCCCAAAAATATTCAGCATCTTTTCATGTGCTTATTGGCATTTGCATATATTCTTGACAGAAATGTCCATTCAAATCCTTGCCTATTTTTAATTGAGTTATTTTGTCTTTTTATTATTGATTTGTAAGAGTTTTCTGTATATTCCGGATTCGAGACCCTTATCAGATTAATGAATTTCAAATATATTTTCCCATTATGTTCTTTGTACTTTCTGGAAAATGTACTTTGACACTCAAAAGTTTTTAGTTTTGATGAAGCCCAATTCCAATTTGGAGACTCTAATTCTACCCAGGCTTCCTCCATGAGCAGATTATTGAAGATTTATAAGCATTTAAATTAATTCTGTGCTTTATGGTCTTACTTTAGAAATGTGGTTGTTGTTGTTGTTGTTGTTAGGTGTTGTCAAGTTGGTTCTGACTCATAGCAACCCTGTGTACAAGAGAATGAAACACTGCCTGGTCCTGTGCCATCCTTGCAATCGTTGTTATGCTTGAGCCCATTGTTGCAACCACTATGTCAATCTATCTCTTGGAGGGTCTTCCTCTTTTTCCCTGACCTTCTACTTCACCGAGCATGATGTCCTTCTCCAGGGACTGGTCCCTCCTAAGTATGTGAGGCGATGTCTCCCCATCCTTGCCTCTAAGGAGTACTCTGGCTGTACTTCTTCCAAGACAGACTTGTTCCTTCTTTTGGCAGTCCGTTGTATATTCAATATTCTTTTCCAGCACCATAGTGCAAAGCCATCAATTCTTCTTGGTCTTCCTTACTCATTGTCCGGATTTTGCATGCATATGAGGCCATTGAAAATATCATGGCTTGAGTCAGGCTAACTTTAGTCCTCAAAGTGACATCTTTGCTTTTCAACAATTTAAAGAGGTCTTTTGCAGCAGATTTGCCCAATGCACTGTGTCATTTGATTTCTTGTCTGTGGTTTCTATGGGCATTGATTTTGGATCCAAGTAAAAGGAAATCCTTGACAACTTTAATCGTTTCTCCATTTATCATGATGTTGCTTATTTGTTCAGTTGTGAGGATTTTTGGTTTCTTTATGTGGAGGTGTAATCCATACTGAAGGGTGAAGTCTTTGATCTTCTTCGGTAAGTGCTTTAAGTCCATTTAACTTTAAACAAACAGTTTTGTCATTTGCATATCACAGTTTGCTAATGAGTCTTCTACCAATACTGATGCCACTTTCTTCTTCATATAGTCCAGCTACTAGGGCTATTTGCTCAGCGTACAGATTGAATAAGTATGGTGAAAGAATACAACCCTGACGCACCTTTCATGATTTTAAACTTTGCTTTATCCCCTTGTTCTTTTGGAACGACTGCCTCTTGGTCTATGTACAGGTTCCTCATGAGCACGATTAAGTGTTCTGGAATTCCCTTTCTTTGCAATGTTATCCACAATTTATTATGATTCACACAGTGGAATGTCTTTGCATACTCAATAAAACACAGGTAAACATCTCTGGTATTCTGTGCTTTCAGCCAGGATCCATCTGACATCAGAAATAATATCCCTCGTTCCACGTTCTCTTCTGAATCTGGCTTGGATTTCTGGCAATTCCCTGTTGATGTATTTGTGCAACTGTATTTGAATTCTCTTTGCAAAATTTTACTTGTGTTTGATATTAATGATATTGTTGAATAATTTCTTCATTCTATTGGATCACTTTTCTTTGGAATGGGCATAAATTGGTCTTTCAATTGGTTGGCCAGGTAGCTGTCTTCCAAGTGTCTTGGCCTGGATGAGTGAGCATTTCCAGTGCTGCATCCATTTGTAGAAACATTTCGACTGTTAATCCCTGGAGCCTTGTTTTTCACCAGTGCTTTCAGTGCTCCTTAGACTTCTTTGAATACCTTCAGTTCTCGATTATGTGCTACCTCCTGAAATGGCTGAATGCCAACTGATTCATTTTGGTACAGTGACTGTCTATTCCTTCCATCTTCTTTTGATGCTTCTTGTATCATTCAGTATTTTGCCCATAGAATCCTTCGATATTTTAACGCGAGGCTTGAATTTTTTCTCCAGTTCTTTCAGCTTGAGTAATGTCGAGCATGTTCTTCCCTTTTGTGTTTCTAACTCCAGGTCTTTGCACATTTCATTATAGTACTTTGTCTTTTTGAGCTACCCTTTGAAATCTTCTGTTGAGCTCTTTTATGCCATCATTTCTTCCATTCACTTTAACTACTCTATGTTCAAAAGTAAGTTTCTAACATCCATTTTTGTCTTTTCTTTCTTTCCTGTCTTTTTAAATAAACTTTTGCTTTCTTAATGTATGATGTCCTTGATGTCACTCCACAATTTGGTCTCTGGTCATTAGTGTTCAAACTGTCAAATCTATTCCTGAGGTGGTCTCCAGATTCAAGTGGGTATATTCAAGGATGTATTTTGGTTCTGGGGGAATTGTTTTAATTTTCTTCAACTTCAAATTGAGCTTGCGTATGAACAGCTGATGATCTCTTCCACAGTCAGTCCCTGGCCTTGTTCTAACTGATGATATTGAGCTTTCTATCACCTCTTTCCACAAATGTGGTCCACTTGATTCCTGTGTATTCCATATGGTGAGGTCCACATGTATAGTCACCATTTATGTTGTTGAAAAAAAGTATTTGCAATGAAGAAGTCATTGATCTTGCAAAATTCTTTCACGTGATCTCCATTGTTGTTTCTATCACCAAGGCCATATGTTCTAACAACTAATCCTTCCTTTTTTTTTTTCCAACTTTCTCATTCTAATCACCACTAATTATCAGTGCATCTTGATTGCATGTTTGATCAATTTCAGGCTGCAGAATTTGGCAAAATTTTTCAATTTCTTCATCTTTGGCATTAGTTGTTGACATGTAAATTTGAATAATAGTCGTATTAATTGGTGTTCCTTGTAGGTGTATGGATATTTTCCTATCACTGGCATATTGTACTTTAGGATAGATTTTGAGATGTTCGTTTTGATGATGAATGGGACACGATTCCTTTTCAATTTATCACTCTCAGCATAGTAGACTGCAGGATTATCTGATTTAAAATGGCCAATACCAGTCCATTTCAGCTTACTAATGCCTAAGATATCAATCTTCAAATGTTTCATTTTTGACAACTTCCAGTTTTCCTAGATTCGTACTTCATATATTCCATGGATGTTTGCAGCTATTTCTTCTCATTTTGCATCATGCCACATCATTAAATGCAGGTCTCGAATACTTCAGTTTGTCCACATTATTAAGCAGAGCTAAACATCCTTCAGGTGTTCTCTGTTTCCAGCCACAATCCATCTGACATCAACAATGATATCCCTGGTTCCACATCCTTTTCTGAATCCAGCTTGAATTACTGGCAGTTCCCTGTTGATGTATTGCTGCAACCACTTTTGCATTATCTATAGCAAAATTTCACTTGCCTGTGACGACAGCACTGGGTTTTGGGTGTGATATTTCATTTTTTTATTAATGATATTGTTTGATAATTTCCACATTCTGTTGGGTCATCTTTCTTTGGAATGGGTGCAAATGCGGTTCTCTTCCAGTTGGTTGGCCAGGTAGCTGTCTTTCAAATTTATTGGCGTAGAGGAATGAGTACCTCCAGCACTGCATCCGTTTGTTGAAATGTCTCAATTGATATTCCTTCAATTCCTGGAGCCTTGTTTTTTGCCAATTCTTTCAGTGTAGCCTGGAACTTTCCTTTAGTACCATTGGTTCTTGATCATATGGTATCACCTGAAATGGTTGAACCTCGAACAATTCTTTTTGGTACAGTGACTCTGTGTACTTCTTCCATCTTCCTTTGATGCTTCCTGCCACATTTGATGTTTTTCCTGAAAAATCCTTCAATATTGCAACTCAAGGCTTGAATTTTTTCTTCAGCTCTTTCAGCTTGAGAAATGCCCAGTGTGTTCTTCCCTTTTGCTTTTATATCTCCAAGCCTTGCACATTTCATTATAATACTTTACTTGTCTTCTTGAGTCTCCCTTTGAAATCTTCTTTTGAGGTCTTTTATGTCGTCATTTCTTCCTTTCGATTTAGCTACTCTGTGTTCAAGTGCGAATTTTGGAGTCTTCTGACATCCATTTTTGTCTTTTCTTTCTTTCCTGTCTTTTTAATGACCTCTTGCTTTTTTCATGTATGATGTCCTTGATGTCACTGTACAACTCGTCTTGTCTTTGGTCATTAGTGTTCACTGTGTCAAATCTAAATTCAGGTAGGATATACTCAAGGTTGTACTTTGGCTCTTGTGGACTTGTTCTAATTTTCTTCAATTCGAACTTGCATATGACCAATTGATAGTCTGTTTTGCAGTCAGCTCCTGGCCTTGTTCTGACTGCCGATATTGAGTTTTCCATCACCTCTTTCCACAGATGTAGTCGATTTGATTCCTGGGTATTCCATATGGTGAGGTCCACGTGTATAGTCACTATGTTGTTGGAAAAAGGTATTTGGAATGAAAAAGTTGTTGGTCTTGCAAAATTTTATCAGGTGATCTCCAGCAGGGTCACTCTTAGTGGACAAGTTTCAGCAAAGCTTCCAGACTAAGACAGACTAGGAGGAAGGACCTGTGGTTTACTTCTGAAAAAAACTGGCCAGTCAAAACCTTATGAATAGCAGTGGAACATTGTCTGATACAGTGCCAGAAGACGAGCCGCACAGATTGGAAGGCACTCAGAATACAACTGGGGAAGAGCTGCCTCCTCAAAGAAGAGTGGAATGTAATGACGTGGATGGAATCAAGCTTTCAGGACCTTCGTTTGCTGGTGTGGCACAAACCAAAATGAGAAGAAGAATCTGCAAACATCCATTAATAATCAGAATGTGGAATGTACAGAGAATGAATCTAGGAAAATTGGAGGTTGTCAAAAATGGAATGGAATGCATAAAGATCAATATCCTAGACATTAGTGAGCTGAAATGGACTGGTATTGGTCATTTTAAATAGAATAATCATGTGGTCTACTATGTTGTTGTTGTTGTTGTCGCTAGGTGCCATTGAGTCAGTTCCAACTAATAGCGACCCTATGTACAACAGAATTAAACTCTGCCTGGTCCTGCACCATACACACAATCATTCTTATGCTTGAGGCCATCGTTACAGCCACTGTGTCAATAGATCTCGTTAAGAGTCTTCCTCTTTTTCATTGGCAAAGGGTGGCAAAGCTTCTGGTATCATGGCAACACATGACCCACCATAGCATGACAAACTAACAAACACATGGATAATATTGTGAAGAATGGCAGTTCCAGGACACTTAACTGTGCTCCTGAGGATCTTGTACATAGACCAAGAAGCAGTCATTTGAATAGAACAAGGTAATACTTCATGGTTTAAAGTCAGCAAAAGTGTGCATTAAGGTTGTTTCATTTCACCATACTTAATCAATCTGTATGCCGAGCAAATAATCTGAGAATCTGGACTATATAGGATTGGAGAAACTCATTAACAACCTGCTATATGTACATGACACATCCTGGTTTTCTGGAAGTGAAGAGGACTTGAAATACTTATTGATGAAGATCAAGGACCACAGCCTTCAGTATGAATTATACCTCAACATAAAGGAAACAAAAATCCTCTCAACTGGACCAATAAGCAACATCATGATAAGTGAAGAAAAGATTGAGGTTGTGAAAGATTTTCTTTTACTTGGATCCACAATCAATGCCCATGGGAGCAGCAGCCAAGAAATCAAATGATACAGTGCATTGGGCAAATCTGCTACGAAAGACCTCTTTAAAGTGTTAAAAAGCAAAGACGTCACTTTGAGGACTAAGGTGTGCCCGACCAAGCCGTGGTGTTTTCATTCACCTCATATACATGTGAAAGCTGGACAACGAATAGTGAAGACTGAAGAATTGATGCCTTTGAATTATGGTTTTGGCAAAGAATATTGAATATATCATGGATTGCCAGAAGAATGAACGAATCTATGTTGGAAGAAGTACAGCCAGAATGCCATTGAAAGCAAGGATGTTGAGACTTGGTCTCACATACTTCAGACATGTTATCGGGAAGGACCAATCCCTGGAGAAGGACATCATGCTTGATAAAGTAAAGGGTCAGCAAAAAAGAGGAAGATCCTCAATGAGATATATGGACACAGTGGCTGCAACAATGGGCTCAATCATAACAACGATTGTGAGGATGTTGCAGGACAAGGTAATACTTTGTTCTGTTGTACATAGTATCACTATGATTCGGAACTGACTCAACGGCACCTAACAATAACACATTATGAAGGTCAACTCTACTTTGAGGAGGCAGCTCTTTCCTAGTTGTATTTTGAGTGCCTTCCAACCTGAGGGGCTCATCTTCCGGCACTATATCAATGTTCTGGTGCTAGCCATATGATTTTCAATGGCTAGCTTTTTCAGAAGTAGACTACCAGGTCCTTCTTCCTAGCCTGTCTCAGTCTGGAAGCTCCACTGTAACCAGCCTACCATGGGCGACCCGGCTGATATTTGAAATACCAGTGGCATAGCTTCCAGCATCACAGCAACTTACAAGCTACTATAGTACAATGAACTGACAAAAAAAAAAAAAAAAAAAAAATGAACTGACAGACACTGGTAAATATGGGAGTACATTATTTAGGGTTAAGCCTAAGTTTCTGTAAGCCTGAAACACAGTAGTATAAAGAAAAATTCAAAGTAATTTTTCTTTGATGTGATAGTGCTCAGCAGAGCCACAAATGATCATCAGGGACAGTAAAACTATAAAGAAAATGAAATTCGAAATTCAGAAGACTGGTTAGCTCTGATTGAGGAGGCGAAGGGAAGGGGTACACAGGTGCTCTAAAGGTAATGGCCATATTCAATTTTAGTTAACTCATTTTGCTTTGTGCCTAATATAAATTTTATAAATGCTTTTCTCTACTTAATATTTAATTAAAATTATTTAAAGAAAAGAAGAAAGTAAATGAAAAGGGCTTTAGGCAACAGATAAGAAAGATTAATCATTTTTCTGTCAAATCTGACTGACAGGCAGAAGGAGGTAGAGAGTAGAAGAAACTAATATTTATTGAGCACCTACTTTGTGCCAGACATCCTCATAGGTGCTGTTACAAAAATTGTTTTCATTTACCTGTCACAATAATACCTTTAAATTGGGTGTATCAACTTTTTTTTTTTTTTTTCCAGATGGGTAAACTAAGACTTAGATGGAGGGATTTTCGAAGGCCACACAGATAGTAACTAGCAATACTGGCATAGAAACTTACACATTTCTTGAAGTCAAGGCCCATATAAATGGCATAGTGGTATAGTGCACAGTTTCTTTGGGTGGAGCAAACCGTTAACATGCTCAGCTGCTAAGTGAAAGGTTGGAGGTTCCAGTCCACCCAGAGGCACCTTCGAAGAAAGACCTATGAACTACTTCTAAAAAGTCAGCCATTGAAAACCCTAAGAAGCACAGTTCCACTCTGGCACACTTGGGGCACCATGGATCAGAATCGACCCCACGGCAGCTGGTTTGATTCCCAGTCCTCAGTCGTCGGTTTAACACCTTCCCAATTTTGCCATATTGGAGCATCTCTGCATACCACAGCCACGGTTTCTAACACATTAAATGTACCTCATAATTATTTGCTTAATTTTTTTTTCTTTAAAACTTACATGATTTTATTTAAAAAGGAAAATCTTCACGATAGCTGGAAAATGGAGAACCAGTATCACATTCCACAGTAGAAGATAACTTAATATTATGATAAAATTGCTATTAAATTTTATCGACGTACTATCTTTTGTTGAATGCTTTTAGCCTGAGGCTTGTTTTCTATTGATTGAAAAGGGGAGATTAGCAAGTTTGGGGGCGAGGGGGCATTGTTAAAGACATTCTAGCACCAGACTGAGCCATAATTAGAAGGATTGAGAGAAAGTTGAAAAGAGAATTATGGTCTCCCCAGGTTTAATGCTGTGCCTATATATCAAGTAAAACCTAAAATATTTCATATTCTATAGGTTTAGCACTTTGGGAAATAGTAGACAGTCATGGGTTCAAGTCTTTGCTTCAACAATTTCAAGTTCTTCAGCTTCTCTCATTTAACATTCTCTTAATTGTAAAAAGAGAATGTATCTCGTAGGTTGTTGAGAAAATTAAATGGGATAGTACATGGAAAGCCCTTAACACAACATTTTAGTAAATATTCAGGGTAAATTAACTGTTATCATTATGTTCTCTGTATTCTATTATGTTGTTGCTACAGCTGTCTAAGATGTAAGGGTAGTTATAAACTTTTTACCTCCCCAATCTCACTCAAAACTTCACTGAGATGCTTGTTACTAATCACGGCCTGAAAAATTCCAAACCTGGTGCCATGGAGTTGATTATGACTCATGGTGACCTCTGTATGTCAGAGTAGAACTGAGCTCCATAGGGTTTTCAGTGGATGTAATCTTTATGGAAGCAGATCACCAGGACTTTCTTCCATGGCACTCCTGGGTGGGTTTGAACTGCCAATCCTTTGGTTAGTACCCAAGAGCAAAACATTCGCACTATCCAGGTAGCTGATCGCAGTCTACTTGCCACATAAAGCAGTTAGCATAAAGGGCAGTGAGGAGGTGCATTGAATTAAGAAATGTTTATTGCTTCCAGGACTAATATATAAGGTGGTACTTTTTTTTGCTCTGCACGAAAGTGCCCAGGGCTGAGAAGGCAAGTGGGAGCTGAAATTCAGCTTATGGGACTGTGTCACCTAAGGGGGTGCTGTTCCCTAATTTGCACAAAAGTGCCCTATCAGTGGCAGCAGGTTCCCTGAGTGTCCATCTTACTTATGCATATATGGCATTGAACCATATGCAGTATGAGTGATCATGGAAGAACCAGCCATAAAGAATCTTTTGTGAAGGAACTAAGGAGGCCGGCTAAATTTCCAAGGTCACTGTAATGTGCCAGACACTGTGCCGAGAGCTTGGCTAAAGAGGAACACGGCAAAGCTGGTCCCAGAATTCTGTCCAGCTCTAGCCCCACCCAGGGGACCTATGGGGTCAGCAGGTGCTCACACAGCTCTTACTAGCAAACAATGCCAATCTTTAAAGTAGAAGTTTAATTCCTCATGGGATTTTGAAGATGGAGCTGAGGGATAGATACGGTAGAGAAAGAAATCTAAATTTAGCTGTGGCATTTTTAGGTTATTTTTATTTTGGCTAATAAGCAAAATTCAAAAAGGAATATGTTCTCTTTTGTTAACTTTAAAATAAAGAGACCTCTGCCTGTGTCATTGCAATGATTTTAGACACTGTGTTTATTCTCCTGAGGGACATGAAAGATGATTGAAGGGGCCTAGTTTCTTTGCTTGGACTCTGTTGTGAATTGAATTATGTCCCCCCAAAAATGTGTGTATCAGTTGGGCTGGGCCATGATTCCCGGTATTGTGTGATTTTCCTATATGTAGTAAAGCCTGCCTCTATGATGTTAATGAGGGAGGATGGGTGGCAGTTGTGTTAGTAAGGCAGAACTCAACCTACAAGATTAGATTGTGTCTTGAGGCAATCTCTTGAGATATAAAAGAAAGAAGCGAGCAGAGAGACAGGGGCACCTCATACCACCAAGAAAGCAGTGCCGGGAGCAGAGTGCATCTTTTGGACCCGGGGTCCCTGTGTGAAGAAGCTCCTAGTTTGGGGGAACATTGATGAGAAAATCAAGAGAGAGAGAATGTCTTCCCCTGGAGCTGATGCCCTGAATTTGGACTTTTAGCCTTCTTTACTGTGAGGAAATGAACTTTCTTTGTTAAAGCCAATCTACTTGTGGTATTTCTGTTATAGCAGCACTAGATGACTAAGACAGACTCTACTTTCTTTTCTCATTTTTTTGCATCATTCCCATCTGGAGGTAGAATAGCAGAGGGCACTCGTACCTCACCAGGAGACAAGGAGTCACATTTCTTGGACTCTCTCCTCCTTTGCCCAAATAGATAGTCATTGAGGGGTCTTGGAAAGGTCTGTTTGGAAATGTTACCAAGCGGAAACCCCAGGTTCTTGCTCTGCCTGTCTCATATTGGCCAGTAAATGAGAGACCAAGGTGGGAGAATAGGAAAGGCACTTTTTTTTGTTATTGTACAAGGAAAAGAAGTCAGTTGGAGATGCTACTGCCAAGACTGCTCTCCAAGGGCGTTCAGACGTGTTACTGTTACTTTTAAGGGGTTTACAATTAGGGAATTAATGCAAATTACGTCCGCAACATTCTTTAATTACACTTCTCTGGCGCAGTGGGGTTTACATATAACCTCTAAGCAAAAGCAAGATTCAAATGCAAAGCTGAGGGGGGAAGAAGCCCAGCAAAGGAAACAGGATTTTTTTTTTTTAATTAATTTTTATTAAGCTTCAAGTGAACATTTAGCATTCCAATCAGTCTGTCACATGTAGGTTTACATACATCTTACTCCCTTCTCCCACTTGCTCTCCCCCTGTTGAGTCAGCCCTTTCAGTCTCTCGTTTCGTGCCAATTTTGCCATCTTCCCTCTCTCTCTATCTTCCCATCCCCCCTCCAGTCAAGAGTTGCTAACACACTCTCCAGTGTCCACCTGATTTAATTAGCTCACTCTTCATCAGCATCTCTCTCCCCTCCACTGACCAGTCCTTTTCATGCCTGATGAGGTGTCTTCGGGGATGGTTCCTGTCCTGTGCCATCAGAAGTTCTGGGGAGGATTGTCTCTGGGATTCCTCTAGTCGCAGTCATACCATTAGGTATGGTCTTTTTATGAGAATTTGGGGTCTGTATCCCATTGGTCTCCTGCTCCCTCAGGAGTTGTCTGTTGTGCTCCCTGACAGGACAGACATCGATTGTGGCCGGGCACCAACTAGTTCTTCTGGTCTCAGGATAATGTAGGTCTCTGGTTCATGTGGCCCTTTCTGTCTCTTGGGTTCTTAGTTGTCATGTGACCTTGGTGTTCTTCCTTTGCCTTTGCTCCAGGTGGGTTGAGACCAATTGATGTATCTTAGATGGCCGCTTGTTGGCATTTAGGACCCCAGGCGCCACAATTCAAAGTGGGATGCAGAATGTTTTCATAATAGAATTATTTTGCCCGTTGACTTAGAAGTCCCCTCAAAACCAAGTTCCCCAGACCCCAGCCCCTGCTCCGCTGACCTTTGAAGCTTTCATTTTATCCCGGAAACCTCTTTGCTTTTAGTCCAGTCCAATTAGGCTGACCTTCCTTGTACTGAGTGTTGTCTTTCCCTTCACCCAAAGCAGTTCTTATCTACAGATTGATCAATAAAAAGCCCTCTCCCTCCCTCCCTCCATCCCCCCTTTGTAACCACAAAAGTATGTGTTCTTCTCCGTTTTTTCTATTTCTCAAGATCTTATAATAGTGGTCTTGTACAATATTTGTCCTTTTGCCTCTGACTCATTTCACTCAGCATAATGCCTTCCAGATTCCTCCATGTTATGAAATGTTTCAGAGATTCATCACTGTTCTTTATCGATGCATAGTATTCCATTGTGTGAATATACCATAATTTATTTACCCATTCATCCGTTGACGGACATCTTGGTTGCTTCCAGCTTTTTGCTATTGTAAACAGAGCTGCAATAAACATGGATGTGCATATATCTGTTTGTGTGAAGGCTCTTGTATCTCTAGGGTATATTCCGAGGAGTGGGATTTCTGGGTTGTATGGTAGTTCTATTTCTAACTGTTTAAGATAACGCCAGATGGATTTCCAAAGTGGTTGTACCATTTTACAATCCCACCAGCAGTTTTTGAGAGTTCCAATCTCTCCGCAGCCTCTCCAACATTTATTATTTTGTGTTTTTTGGATTAATGCCAGTCTAGTTGGTGTGAGATGGAATCTCATCATAGTTTTAATTTGCATTTCTCTAATGGCTAATGATCGGGAGCATTTTCTCATGTATCTGTTGGCTGCCTGAATATCTTCTTTAGTGAAATGTGTGGTCATATCCTTTGCCCACTTCTTGATTGGGTTGTTTGTCTTTTTGTGGTTGAGTTTTGACAGAATCATGTAGATTTTAGAGATCAGGCACTGGTCTGAGATGTCATAGCTGAATATTCTTTCCCAGTCTGTGGGTGGTCTTTTTACTCTTTTGGTGAAGTCTTTAGATGAGCATAGGTGTTTGATTTTTAGGAGCTCCCAGTTATCTGGTTTCTCTTCATCATTTTTGGTAATGTTTTGTATTCTGTTTATGCCCAGTATTAGGGCTCCTAGGGTTGTCCCTATTTTTTCTTCCATGGTCTTTATCGTTTTAGTATTTATGTTTAGGTCTTTGATCTACTTGGAGTTAGTTTTTGTGCATGGTGTGAGGTATGGGTCCTGTTTCATTCTTTTGCAAATGGATATCCAGGTATGCCAGCACCATTTGTTAAAAAGACTATCATTTCCCCAATTGACTGACACTGGTCCTTTGTCAAATATCAGCTGCTCATACGTGGATGGATTTATATCTGGGTTCTCAATTCTGTTCCATTGGTCTATGTGCCTGTTGTACCAGTACCAGGCTGTTTTGACTACTGTGGCTGTATAATAGCTTCTGAAATCAGGTAGAGTGAGGCCTCCCACTTTCTTCTTCTTTTTCAGTAATGCTTTGCTTATCCTGGGGTTCTTTCCCTTCCATATGAAATTAGTGATTTGTTTCTCTATCCCCTTAAAATATGACATTGATATTTGGATTGGAAGTACGTTATATGTATAGATGGCTTTTGGTAGGATAGACATTTTTACTATGTTAAGTCTTCCTATCCATGAGCAGGGTATGTTTTTCCACTTAAGTATGTCCTTTTGAATTTCTTGTAGCAGAGTTTTATAGTTTTCTTTGTATAGGTCTTTTACATCCTTGGTAAGATTTATTCCTAAGTATTTTATCTTCTTGGGGGCTACTGTGAATGGTATTGATTTGGTTATTTCCTCTTCGGTGTTCTTTTTGTTGATGTAGAGGAATCCAAGTGATTTTTGTATGGAAACAGGATTTTTAATGCAATACTGTGGGGGCTCTGTCTCACCTTAGTCTTTCTTCTTCAGTGGCATTGATTGAGTTTTCACTGTGTGCTGGACATGGGAGCAAATACTTTATATGGAATGTTTCGTCTTCATAACAATGCTCTGGAAAATTGTGTTTAATATTACTCCTATTATTATTCCCATCTTAGAGACAAAAACAGTGAGGATAACTTACTGAAAGTAAAATTACTAAGTGACAAAACTTCATCTAGAAAGCCCTGAAGAATAGACCCTCGGCTCCCTCTTAGTGCTTAGACCTCTACTTCTATTAGTAGTTGTTATTGTTGTTACTTCATCGAGTTGGCTTGGTCTTATGGTGACCTTATGTATAACAGAATGAAACATTGCCTGGTCGTGCTCCATCCTCACAGTCATTGTTATGTTTGAGCCCATTGTTGCAGCCACCGTGGCAATTCATCTCATGGAGGGTTTCCTTCATTTTCATTGACCCTCTATTTTACCAAACATGATGTCATTTTATAGCAATTGTTCTTTCCTGATAACATGCCCAAAGCAAGTGAGCCGAAGTCTCGTAATCCTTGCTTCTAAGGAACATTCTAGTTATATTTCCTCTAACACCGGTTTGCTCGTTCTTCTGGCAGTCTACGGCAAATTAAGTATTCTTTGCTAACACCACAATTCAAACACATTAATTCTTTTTTTTTTTAATAACTTTTATTAAGCTTCAAGTGAACGTTTACAAATCCAATCAGTCTGTCACATATAAGTTTACATACATCTCACTCCCTACTCCCACTTGCTCTCCCCTTATTGAGTCAGCCCTTTCAGTCTCTCCTTTCGTGACAATTTTGCCGGCTTCCCTCTGTCTCTATCCTCCCATACCCCCTCCAGACAAGAGTTGCCAACACAATCTCAAGTATCCACCTGATATAATTAGCTCACTCTTCATCAGCGTCTCTCTCCCACCCGCTGAGCAGTCCCTTTCATGTCTGATGAGTTGTCTTTGGGAATGGTTCCTGTCCTGTGCCAACAGAAGGTCTGGGGACCATGGCCGCTGGGATTCCTCTAGTCTCAGTCAGACCATTAAGTTTGGTCTTTTTATGAGAATTTGGGGTCTGTATCCCACTGATCTCCTGCTCCCTCAGGGGTCCTCTGCTGTGTTCCCTGTCAGGGCAGTCATCGATTGTGGCCGGGCACCAACTAGTTCTTCTGGTCTCAGGATGATGTAGGTCTCTGGTTCATGTGGCCCTTTCTGTCTCTTGGGCTCTTAGTTGTCTTGTGGCCTTGGTGTTCTTCATTTTCCTTTGCTCCAGGTGGGTTGAGACCAATTGATGCATCTTAGATGGCCGCTTGTTAGCATTTAAGACCCCAGACACCACATTTCAAAGTGGGATGCAGAATGATTTCATAATAGAATTATTTTGCCAACTGACTTAGAAGTCCCCTCAAACCATGTTCCCCAGACCCCCGCCCTTGCTCCGCTGACCTTTGAAGCATTCATTTTATCCCGGAAACTTCTTTGCTTTTGGTCCAGTCCAATTGAGCTGACCTTCCATGTATTGAGTGTTGTCTTTCCCTTCACCTAAAGCAGTTCTTATCTACTGATTAATCAATAAAAAACCCTCTCCCACCCTCCCTCCCTCCCCCGCTCGTAACCACAAAAGTATGTGTTCTTCTCAGGTTTACTATTTCTCAAGATCTTATAATAGTGGTCTTATACAATATTTGTCCTTTTGCCTCTGACTGATTTCGCTCAGCATAATGCCTTCCAGGTTCCTCCATGTTATGAAATGTTTCAGAGATTCGTCACTGTTCTTTATCGATGCATAGTATTCCATTGTGTGAATATACCACAATTGATTTACCCATTCATCCGTTGATGGACACCTTGGTTGCTTCCAACTTTTTGCTATTGTAAACAGTGCTGCAATAAACATGGGTGTGCATATATCTGTTTGTATGAAGGCTCTTGTATCTCTAGGGTATATTCCCAGGAGTGGGATTTCTGGATTGTATGGTAGTTCTATTTCCAACTGTTTAAGATAATGCCAAGTAGATTTCCAAAGTGGTTGTACCATTTTACATTCCCACCAGCAGTGTATAAGAGTTCCAATCTCTCCGCAGCCTCTCCAACATTTATTATTTTGTGTTTTTTGGATTAATGCCAGCCTTGCTGGTGTGAGATGGAATCTCATCGTAGTTTTAATTTGCATTTCTCTAATGGCTAATGATCGAGAGCATTTTCTCATGTATCTGTTGGCTGCCTGAATATCTTCTTTAGTGAAATGTGTGTTCATATCCTTTGCCCACTTTTTGATTGGGTTGTTTGTCTTTTTGTGGTTGAGTTTTGATAGAATCATATAGATTTTAGAGAACAGGCGCTGGTCTGAGATGTCATAGCTGAAAATTCTTTCCCAGTCTGTGGGTGGTCTTTTTACTCTTTTAGAGAAGTCTTTAGATGAGCATAGGTGTTTGATTTTTAGGAGCTCCCCGTTATCTGGTTTCTCTTCATCATTTTTGGTAATGTTAAACACATTAATTCTTATTCCGTCTTTTTCATTGTCCATCTTTCACATACATATGAGGCAATTGAAAAGAGCATCACTTGGGTCAGGCGCACTTTAGTCATCAAAGGACATCTTTGCTTTTTAGAACTTTAAAAAGGCTTTTGTAGCAGGTTTACCCAATGAAATCAATAATCGTTTGATTTCTTGACTGCTGCTTCCATTGATGTTGAAAGTAGAAAGTTAAAAGGAGAGTGAAATCGTTGACAACTTCAATTTCTTTTCCATGAGTAATTAGCTCTTAACAAATAAAATGACTTCTTATTTACCAGTTTATAAATTCTTTATCTTTAGAGAGTTTAAATAAAGTGATCAATGAGGCATGTCGTTCCTTGAGACATTTTGTATAAATAATTTAAGGAATTAGAGAATCCTGGGGTGAGAGTAGAGGCAGCTGCTTCAAGGCAGCTACATCAAGTGAGCCACTGAGGGCAGTGCAAGCATTGGGAAAGCCTAGTCGAGGTTCTCAGCTGCCTTGGCTGGATGGAATGTTCCATTCATCCAGTGGAAAAGAAAATAACTCTCTCATCATCAGTCTTGGGTCCCAGGAAAGTAAAGAGGAATACATTAAGGTCAGTAAAGGAGAAACTTTTTTCCTGTGAATGCCTTGGCAGTCATTGGGGAAAGGAGAAATAAATAGAGTAAATTTATAATGAAGGCACTTCTGAATTATGCCCTAGGGTTGCTATGAGTTGGAATTGACTTGATCACAATGGATTTGGGTTTTTTTTTTGGCTTTTTTTTAGTGTTCATAGTGAGAAGGATCCCTGGTGCTGCAGTGGTTAAGTGCTGGGTTGCTAACTGAAAGGCTGGTGGTTCAAACTTGCCAGCTGCTCTACGGAAGAAATATGTGGCAGTCTGTTTTTGTAAAGATTGTGGTTGTTGTTAGGTGCTGTCAAGTCGGTTCTGACTCATACCGACTGTCATGGATTGAATTATGTCCCCCCAAAGTTGTGTGTATCAATTTGACTGGGCCATGATTCCTGGTATTGTGTGATTTTCCTGTATGTTGTAAATCCTGCCTCTATGATGTTAATGTGGGAGGATGAGCAACAGTTGTGTTGTGAGGCAAGACTCAGTGTACAAGATTGGATTGTGTCTTGAGTCAATCTCTTGAGATATAAAAGAGAGAAGCAAGCAGAGAGACAGGGGACCTCATACCACTAAGAAAGCAGTGTGGGGGGAGAAGAGCATGTCCTTTGGACACAGGATTCCTGCTTGAGGAAGCTCTTAGTTGGGGTGGGGGCGGGGGAAGGTTGATATGATAGCTGACAGAGAGAGAAAGACTTCCCCTGGAGCTGACGCCCTGAATTTGGACTTTCAGCCTATTTTACTGTGAAGAAGTAAATTTCTCTTTATTAAAGCCATCCAGTGGTATTTCTGATACAGCAGCACTATGTAACTAAGACAGCGACCCTATGTACAATAGAATGAAACACTGCCCAGTCCTGCACCATCTTCACAATCCTTGTTATGCTTGAGCCCATTGTTGAAGCCAGTGTGTCAGTCCATCTTGTTGAGGATCTTCCTCTTTCTCCCTGGCCCTCTACTTTACAAGGAATGATGCCCTTTTCCAGGGACTAGTCCCTCCTGATAGCATGTCCAAAGTATGTGAGGTGAAGCCTGGCCATCCTTTGTTCTAAGGAGCATCTGGCTGTACTTCTTCCAAGACAGATTTGTTCATTCTTTTGGCAGTCCATGGTATATTCAATATTTTTTTCCAACACTACAACTCAAAGGCATCAATTCTTCTTTGGTCTTCCTTATTCACTGTCCAGCTTTCACATGCATATGAGGCGCTTGAAAATATAGTTTCAGTCAGGCGCACCTTAGTCTTCAGGGTGACATCTTTGCTTTTCAACACTTTAAATAGGTCTTTAGCAGATTTGCCCAAATGCAATGCATATTTTGATTTCTTGACTGCTGCTTCCATGGGTGTTTATTGTGGAATCAAGTAAAATGAAATCCTTGACAACTTCAATCTTTTGTCTGTTTATCATGATGTTGCTTATTAGTCCAGTTGTGAGGATTTTTGTTTTCATGTTGAGGTGTAAATCCATACCGAAGGCTGTTGTCTTTGATCTTCATCAGTAAGTGGTTCAAGTTTACCTCACTTTCAGCAAGCAAGGTTGTGTCATTTGCATAAAGCAGGTTGTTAATGCATCGTCCTCCAATCTCGATGCCTTGTTCTTTTTCATAGAGTCCGGCTTCTTGGATTATTTGCTCAGTATACAGATTGAATAGGTAGGATGAACTGAAACAACCCTGATGCACACCTTTCCTGATTTTAAACCACGCAGTTTCCCCTTGTTTTGTTTGAATGACTGTCTCTTGATCTGTGTACAGGCACCTCATAAACACAATTAAATGTTCTGGAACTCCTATTCTTCACAATCTTATGCATAATTTCTTATGACCCACACAGTCAAATGCTTTTGCATAGCCAATAAAACACAGGTAAACATCTTTTTGGTGTTCCCTGCTTTCATCCAGGATCCTTCTGACATCAGCAATGATATCCCTGGTTCCACGTCCTCTTCTGAATCCAGCCTGAATTTCTGGCTGTTTCTTGTTGGTATACTGCTGTAGCTGCTTTTGAACTATCTTTAGCAAAATTTTACTTCTGTGCGATATTAATGATATTGTTTGATAATTTCCATATTCAGTTGGATCATCTTTCTTGGGAATAGGCATGTATATGGATCTCTTCCAGTCAGTAAAGATTACAGCCTTGGAAAACCTATGGGCAGTTCTACTCTGTCCTATATGGTTACTATGAGTCAAAATTGACTGGGTGGCAATAGGCTTGGTGTTCATGTGTGTGCGCGTGTGTGTGTTCACAGTACAATGTCTACTATAAATAAAGATGAATTGTGTAGGCGGGGGTTTGGGCTTCCAGCCTAGAGAATCTGCAGTGGTTGCGGGTAGGTGTGTGTGACCTTGTCCAGCTTGGAGTACAAAATGAAATTATATCCTTTATAATATTCAAATTAAGTGACTGGGTCCCTAGGACACCTATTGCAAACATGTCTTTCTTCCCTTAGGAAGGTAAGTCCTTGCCTCAGAGCTTCTCACTCTAAGGCGCTAGTACTGGTTCCTATCTTCAGGAGGAGAGAACCTTGGGAAGTCTGCTGACTGTTGTGTTTGCAGACTCTTTGGTGATCCTGCCATCTGATGCTAATACTACTTGCAAGGGAGGGGTAAGGTGGGCTGAGGTACTGGTCTGACAGTGGTTCTCAAGTTTGAGAATCCTTCCAGTATTAGTTTATGTTCCTTTATCTTACTGTAATCCAGAGCTACTAGGGACTTGACTCACTCAGAACTTCTCCCTAGGGTTCCTTCCACTTCCTCTCCCTCTTCTTCCCCAAGGCATTTTCTTGGGTTAACGTTATCAGACCAAGATTTCTGGGTCAGTGGGTCTTTAGGTATCTACAACCTGCAATGCCTGGAACTAGTCCTTACCAAAGACTTTGAGTATGATCCCTGCTTTCCTTATGTTACACCTGGGAAAGGTAGAAATCAGATGGACCACTGTAATTTGGGACTACAGCACACTCTGTAGGCCTGGGGAGGGGGATCAGGTGTGGCTGCCTCCATGAAACAAGCTCCATTCACCAGTACCACTGTATTCCTAAGAGTGAACTCTATCCTTCCGCTGGAGAGGTTATTAGTTGGACCTTGTTCTTTTCTCATCCTTCCCAAGGCTCACCTTTATCTTGCTCCTGTCAAATTGCAGTTGGTCTAACCAATGTAGACCTCCCCCTCCCTGGCCTGTCCATCCTTCCCATTGGTCACTTGATGACATACGTCTGGTATGTCATCTATTATTTTTATTTGTATGGAAACTGGTTGAAAATGAAGAAACTGAGAGGACTTGCCTTTTAATAGGAGCCCTGGATCATGCCTTGGAACCACCTTAGAGACTGATCTCTTGTTTTGTGCAGGGCAGCTGATGGTTACCATCATTCTTCACAAAGTAGTTCATCCAAGGGAACTAGATGGTAGAGACTTGATGATGAAAGAGGAAGTAGGAGAGAGAGATTCATGAGACACAGGTGCCTGATCTAGGGTGTCAGAAGTAGACTCAATGATAGGAAAGCCCCTGGAAAATGATGGAGAGGGGAAAGTTCAGATCAGTAGCAATGATTTTACAATGGCTCAGTTGTTAAGAAAATTGGCTATGTGATCACACAAACAAGGGATCAAATCCCACCTCTGGCGCTCATTATCTAACTTCAGATAAATCACTTAATCTTTTCAGTCTCCACTTGCCTTACTTGTGAATTGAGGATAAAAAAGATTCTCTCTTCAAAGGTTATGTAAATAAGGTAACACATGTATAACACCAGTGCCGGCCTGTTAAAGGCACCCGGTTAATGATACCTTTCTTTGTTCTCAAGGCCACGCTTTGAGGCTGTTGGTAGGTTGCCTACCAACATCCCTGGATGCAGGGATCTTCTTTGATAATCCTAAACCCTGAGGAATGACATTGACTATGAGAGTCATGTTTTATCACAAATCTTTTCTCTAAAATTGTTAGAGAGATTTTTATATGATTTAATTGTAAGTTAATCAGAAAGTCTTAGACTGAATCTTGTTGGCTATTGTTGGAAACAAAAATGAAAAAAACCAAACAAACCTTACTGGAGAGAGCTAAAAAATACAAAGATTTATTCTATTTCCATCTGCACTTCCTATTTTAGGCTCAGCCTAACCCTGACTAGCTTGGCAGTTGTGGGCTCTGCTCAGGGTTTGAGGTAGGAAAGGAAATTTTACAATCTCTTTGCAACCCCTTTACAATATCGCCCTGCTACCTGCCCTCTTCACATTTTGTGTGTTGAGAGAAGGAAGAGGGAAATGCAAGGGGGTAGAAGAGAAAGGAGAAGTGAATGGAGGCAAGCCAGAGGGCTTAATGAAGGAAGACCAGAAGAGGGAAAAGGATGGGGAGTAGAGATTCAATCACTGAATGGTGACTGGGAAAAATCCCGGTTCTAATCAGTGCCCCCTCCAGCAGAAGTTGTATGCTAATGTGCCAATCTCACATCTGTTAATGCTTTATTGCTCTGTAGCCTCCAGGTATTTTGGCACAGTCTTTGCCTCAGGCATGCAAATTTGCATTTTCCCTTGACACTCTTTTAATATACACTTGTACAAGCAGCTTTCTAAATTTGCCTGAAATATAGCGTTTGCAAGGTATTTTGGGAGACTTATGAAGAACTGGGCTGGAGTTAAGCTTAATTACTATTTGATACATTCTTCTTTTTTTTCTTCCTCTGATTTAATTTCTAAAGAATGTTAAACTGCCTATAAATTGAGAAATTTAAAATTATAAAACAAAAATAACTATAACCCTGAGATTATCTTTTCCTAGCAAAAAGACAGATGAGATGATGCAAAGTTGTTTCTAAATTAATTATAAACATTTTTAACCACTGCAAGTGCTATGCTAAGACTCTAAACTAGAAAATGATGTATATTACATAAATATATGTAACACCTCAAAGCCCTCTCCACTTTTACATGGAGGGAAAGGAACTGCCTTTCTTGGACTTAAAGTCCAACTATTTACTCTGATGAGATTATCATTTTCACAAATTTTCCTTAGCTACTTTTATTCAGTAATCATAACCCAGTTTTACATGTTAAAGGACCTGATTACACAGTTTATAAAATCGAACCGATAACAATTTAGGAAACCATTAGGGCTTTATTCTTAGGCCTTTAAAATAATAAGGTATAACCAAAAAATGAAGTATAGCAGTGTTTAATTGGCCTGACAATGAGACCAGTTGTTTTAAACGAGATAGGCCTTGATGGGTGCTGAGGTAACAGAGCTCTCCTAAAGTATCCTAGGTAGAGGTCAGCCCTCTGACTTTGTTAACCGCCTAAGAGACTGACGGAAGGCTGGGATCAAAGATGAAATCAGAATCCCACCTTGTCCCAATTGAAATGATTATAGTTTACCTCATGGTCATTATCAGCCTTGCTCATATGATACCTGAACCTCTCTTTTCTAGCTTTCTAAGAATTAGTTTGCTTCCCTCTTTCCCTATTGATGTGTTTCATTAAGAAAGTAGTACTGCTTAGTATGTTTATTTTAACTAGATATGGTTTCCAATTCAGGGAAGAGACTTGAGGTTTAAGAAAAATCCTGGGGTTGAATTCCACTTTCATCATTTATCACTTCTAGTTTTGTGGTTTTAGGCAAGTTACTTTAAATGAATAAACATCAATTTCTTCCTCTATAAAATGGAAATAGTGACTACCTAATATAGTTTTATAGATCCCTGGGTAGTGAAAACAGTTTGTGCTCGACTACTAACCTAAAATTTGGCAGGTCAAACCCACCAGTGGCACTGAGGAAGAAAGGCCTGGTGATCTGATTTTGTAAAGGTTACAGCCAATGAAACTATGGAGCAGTTCTACTTTGTAACACATGGGGTCACATGAGTTGGAATTGACTCAGTGGCGATGAGTTTGGCTTTATTTTTGGTTTAGTAATATTATGGAGTCCCTGGGTAGTACAAATGACTAATACACTTGGCTGCTAACCAAAAGATTGGAAGTCCAAGTCTGTACTCACAGGTGCCTTGAAAGAAAGGTCTGGTGATCTTCCAAAAACCAGCCTTTGAAACCCTATGTAGCACTGTTCTACTCTGACGCACATGGGGTCACTATAAGCTGACCAAAAAAAAGTACTATGATAGTAGTATATTAGTATTAAGGTATTGGAGAAGAATTCAAAATGAGACTCACAATGTGATGTTTTTGGAACTGGTGTGTTGGCGACTCATATAAATGAGGCTTGATTTTACTAAAAGTAGAGAAAATAAATTTTCAGGAGGGCTTATTAAGCAAGTAGAGGGAAAGATGTGTTAGATGAAGGAGGTGGAGGGGGTGCCATAATCTTTGCCATCTTCCCAGTTCCTCGGTTTGATCTTGGTCTCTGTGGACAGAGGTGTTGGAAACAGGTGTAGACAAAGAAGTACTACTTGAATCTTTAGGTTACAGTGATACTATTTGGAACAGAGGGCCATTTTCCTAACTTCTCCGTGGGCCTCAGTACTGTTCTAGCACCTTCATGACTCTAGACTCTGAGAGATGCAGACAGCACCACTGTGTTAGTCACCCAATGCTGCCTCAACAGAAATACCACAAGTGGGTGCCTTTAATGAACAGAAATTAATTTTCTCACAATTATGGAGGCTAAAAGTCCAAATCAAGTTCTCAGCCATATCAGTGCCTTCTGAGGGCCTCTTTCCTAGTTTCTGGTGTCTGCTGACAATTCTTGGCATTGTGTTGCTTGTAGTAGCAGATCCTCACCATTTCCTGTCTTCTCTGTCTGTGTCTCTGGGTCTGTTCTGATCTTTTTTATAACTTAAAAGTGATTAGATTTAGGATTCATCCTACACTGACATGATTTTTTAACACAACAAAAGAAACACCCCTATTTCTAGGCAGGACCGTATTTACAGGTACAGGGATTAGGATTTCAAGGCATATTTTGGTGGATCATAATTCAATCCGTAACAATGACCATGGATATTTTCATGGTGAAAACCTTTTCCTATAGCAAGGGGGAAGCACTTTCCCATGACTTAAAGGACAGTGGACGTTAAACACGTTGAAAAGGGGCATGGGAAACAAAAACACCAGAGAAGCTACCTCAGGGTGAACTAAGCTTAGGACCCGTTTGTGAGCAAATTTTCGAGATTTCATTATCGAAACCCCAGATTGGGAGTGCCGTGGGGACCATTGTTGATGTGACCCTGCTTTAGTCCAAAAACTTCTAAGGACATTTAGGCTACAAAATATTAAAGAATGTAATGTATATAAGGTTACTACTACGGGAACAGATTAGGTCTTTACTAGATAACAATTACTGTTATTATTTATTCATAAATACGCCAATATTTATTGAGATTCTACTGTGTGCCAGACACTGTTCTACTCACTGGAGGCACAGCAGTGAGAAACAACAAAAACAAAGACAAAGCCTCACTGTCATGAAGCTTATATTCTACTGAAGGAGATGCAAACACACAAATAATATGATTTTAGATAATGATGTGTATTATGAAAAAAATAGAGAAAAGGATAAAGAGGTACACAGGTTGAAAAGAAGCTAGGAAGTTATAATATTTGAGAAAAGCTTGTGTGTGTGTGTGTGTGTATGTCCGAGAGGCGTGGAGGTATAGGAGAAGTTCCCTAAATCACTGTTTGATTCTATTCTAGGTGACCCTCTAAACATTCCAAATACAAATATTTCAATAGGATAATTCAGCATTTTTTTCTTCCAATTTTGTATTCTTTTTAAAATAAACCATTACAACCATTTTCTTTAATGTTCCAATAGTTCATTTACAACCCAAATGTTCAAACCCCAAGGTACTGGAAATGCAACCATTACCAGCAGATGACCTGGGGCCTCCAGATAGCTTAGGGGGATCACAGCATCACAGAGTCTCAGTCCGCATGAGTGGCTTTATTTTATCTAGCCCCCATCTCCTGACGTGATGATAGAACTGGTCTCCTTGCATAGCAAAGACAAAAAATCAGCTTCATGTGTTTGGTGTTTTCTCTTCCAGAGGTCTGCCTAGGCAGCCTCCAGTCCCACCTCTTTGCTTTACTGAGATGCCTCTATTCTATGACAATCTTGTTCATACACTGTGTTCAGTTTACCTTTTGAACAGGGTGCCTGCTGCTGGAACTCACCAGTGATACCAGATCAGTTGCTTAGACTTGGGACCTGCACTGTTGTGTTGGTGGTGCTCAAACTGTAGGAGTTATTAAATATTCTGAATTACTCTCCTGCTTTTAAGCACATCTCAGTGAAGTTAGTTTTAAAAGCCCAGCATAGCATATATGAATATGTAGATCTCTACTCATTCTTTGACCGTATCCTTGCCCATCTTTCCCTATAACATAGAAAGGAACTATTCAATATGTCTCTTCTCCACATTCCTAGGAAAGATTCTGTCTTCATCCTTGATCCTGCTTTTCTGTCACTCTTACTGTTGCAGTCCAAGGCTTCCCAGCTTGGGACTAAGCCCTGCCTAGGTTCTTGCTTTCTACTGACCAAGAATGACTAGGAGAGCCTCAAAGATTCCACACAAAGGTTTATTAGTGGCAAAAAGAAAGTAAAGGCTTGCAAGTGGGGACAGAAGGGGACCAGGCAATGCTAGCCTCTGTTCCCCTGAACAAAGGTTTTGCTGGGGCTTATAAAAGTTTTTAGGTGTTTTAGTCATTGCTTTTGAGGGAAAAGTCGGGGTTTTCTGGGAGATGGCGAGGTTAGGGAAATTAAGTATGTGTGCAGGTTGGTTGTAAGATGGAACCTGTAGCAAAGGCTTCTCGGACTGGGTGGCAGGACTTATTGCACAGTGCCCCCCGCCCCGTGCTGGTTCAGTTTCTGCCATGGGTACTTGCATCAGGCGGAGGTCATCCACTGGTCAACTTGCAGATGCCTGCGCATGCTGTAGGGACCAGATCGGGCAGGTCCTTCTAAAAAAAAAAAAGAAAGAAAAATCTCACAAGGAAGTACGTTGTGAGCTGGGTGAGTGGGTCTTTCTTTATCACATGTTCCAGGACTTGGGTTTTGCATCATTAGTTAAGCACGTGATTTTTCTTCAGGGTCCTTTGCCTAGGGGCTCAGTCACTTTTTCGGTTTTCTATCTCATCACCAGGTGGCTAGTCTGTTAAGGCAGGGGCAACTCTTACTGATCTTTGCTTCACAGAAGCCAGCTGAGTGCTTTTCATAAAAGAGACACCTAATGGATGTGCCAATTAAGAGTCCCAACTTATTTCTTTCTCTGTAGAGATGAAGTGGAATTTTAAAGAAATTGTTGAGAGGTCTTTAACTTCCTCATTTGATTGGGTGTTTGGGTTGGTTATTCAGCTTTTAGTCTTTAAATGGAAAATGTTTCACAGCTGGGTAGCGGACACTTTCAGTAATAGCTTCCCCATGCTATTTAACTTTTTGGTAAGCCCAGACCCAGTTTGAGGAGATTTTCTGATTCTTCAGGACCCCCTCAGCTATAAATTTAAGGGCATTGGTCTCTAAAATTGGTGGTGACAGGATGATATAGTATTTCCAAAGTGATTTCACAAGACAAATTTTTTTAATGGCAGTGGATCAAAAATCATATTTTCCAGAAAATGGTACTGTATTTTTACACAAATTAACACGGGCCTTCTGCATTTGTTTGCCAACTGTGCCCTCCTCCGTGAGGTATTTTCATAAGCACCACCATGCCAAATTTTTTTTTATACGTTTTAAAAAAAATTAGCATAGCACACTTATGAAAATACCTCATGAGGGGAGGGCACAGTTGGCAAACAGACGTAGAAGGTGTGTGTTATTTGCGTAAAAATATAGCACATACTTATTGGGTATTGTAGGGGACCAGATGAAAACTGCTTTATTGGTACCAAAGAATAGAAAATTTAAAATCTGTTCAAGAGGCTTGTTTAGATCGCACATTAAAAAACCCAAACCTGTTGCCGATTCCAACTCACAGCAACCCTATAGGACAGAGTAGAACTGCCCCATAAAGTTTCCAAGGAGCACCTGGTAGAGTTGAACTGCTGATCTTTTGGTTAGCAGCCTTAGCTCTTAACCACTACACCACCAGGGTTTCCAGATTGCACATAGTGGGCATATAGGAGAAGCTTTTTTTTTTATTAAGGTGATCTTGTCTTTTGCAGACTGTCTTAATGCAATTTACTTTTAGTCATTAATTAAAATAGCAATTCACTTTGCATTTCTGAGCACCTGGAATTTGGTCCAAGCAGCCCTTCTTGCATCTTTAGGCTCAGCTATAAATACACATGTGAACGGTCTCCAGTGAGGGCCCTGCTAATGTTTATTAGTTAAGTTCTAATGAAAATAAATAAGACGGTGTATTTAAAGAACCAGTTCTTTTATTTTTTAGTCTATACCAAACTTGATAAGTTTGTACGCTGGCATGTACACTACTGTATAGAGCCTACTTGAACAAACGATCTTTGATAGGCCGGTTTAGCTAGTGACGAGTCTGACTTCAAGCCCAGGTGGGATCAATGATGAATTTTTAGATTAAATCTTCCAGTACAGACTGTGTGGGAGAATTAAAATTACCATGAAAGCAGCAGTCAAGAAATCAAATGAAATATTCTGCAAAAGACCTCTTTAAAGTTTTAAAAAGCAAAGACGTCACTTTGATGACTAAGGCATTCCAGACCCAAGCCATGGTCTTTTTAATTGTCTCATATGCATACAAAAGCTCAACAATGAAAAAGAAAGAGAAGTTAAGAATTGACACCTTTGAATTATGGTGCTGGCAAAGAATATTGAATATAATAGGGACTGCCAAAAGAATGAACAAATCTATCTTGGAAGAAATACAGCCAGAATGCTTTTTAGAAGCAAGGATGGTGAGACTATGCCTCACATATTTTGGACAAGTATCAGGAAGAATCAGCCGCTAGAGAGGGACATCATGCTTGGTAGAGGGTCAGTGAAAAAGGGGAAGACCTCAACGAGATGGACTGACACAGTGGCCACAATGAGCTCAAGCATAACAACAATTGTGAGGATGGCGCAGGACCAGGCAGTGTTTTATTTTTTTGTTCGTAGGGCCTCTATGAGTCGGAACTGACTTGATGACATTATTTTCAAAGGACCAAGGCAATAATGAGAGAAACCCTACTCCACTTCAGTGTGTTTGGAGAGACATAAAGAGGGTCAGCCAATTATTTATTCAGCCCTTTAAGAATATAGTGTAAAGGTCATTAGCATGTTGTTATAAGAAGGAGGGTGCAACCTTGGCCACAATCCTAAAAATCCTTGTGCCCCAGGAGGATGATTTCTCCCAACACCCCACCTCCGCCAAAAAAAAAAAAAAAATTGCCTTCATGCAATCTTTCTCAGTGTTCTCAACTTCAATAAGAAAAATTAAATGGTGGGAGAGGAGGAATGGATCAAGGAGAGAATGACATTTGGACAGAGACTGTAAGAAAGATGTAATCACTGAAAGATGGTCAGAGAAAGAAAAAGGTGAATTATTTTAAATTATGTCTGATTATAATGACCCAGAATTTTTCCTTTTGGTCTGGAACATGGAGAAAGGATAGTGCGTTCTGCTTTCCCATTTGTCTTGCTCCTTGATATTCATTTGTAACACATGTCATTGAATACAGCCTCCACAGTTTCCCAGGCTATCACTATCTATTCTGTTTGTTACTTTCTCTGAAGCCTGAACTCTCTATCCCTCCAAGTTCTGAAAGTATAATAAGTAAGCAAAAGTCACCTTGCAAGTCACTATCCCTTAGCACCTTGCGAATTCAAGAGATCAGATGAAAAGCAGAAGCACACCCATGATGAAGGGAATGGAAAGAGCAGGTGGAAGCAGCTGTTCGTATTTGAAGGTTGTTTAGGAAATCAGGTGATAGCACATTTAGCTATACTAATAAACTCCAAAACATATAATGACTCAAACAGGATAAGAGTTTTTTCTCACTAACTTAAATTTCAAACAGATATAATAATGATACTGTCCCTCCAATCAGTGATAAAGGCTTTTTGCCTCCAGCGTCTCTACAATCTTCATCTCCTGATTTCCAAGGTCACCATGCTTGTCTGCCTCAGTCCTGTAGGGGAAAGAACATGGACCATCACTCATGGGAAGTTTCCTACGTTCAGATCTGGAAGTAGAGCACACCACTTCCGCTTACGTTCCATTGGCAAGAATTCAGTCTCATGGCCACACCTAACTGCAAAGGAAATTGGGAAATGTAGTCAAGCTATGTTGTACCCAGGGAAAAGGGGAAGTAGCTTTCGTCAATGGTTAGCCGCTTTCTGCCACAGACCTCTTGGGGAAAGATGCTAATAAAAAACCATATTTAAAATGTTAACTGTCTCTTTGAGAAGCATTCTGCTTTTTAAAAATAGTATATAAAATACAAATGTATTCCCTACTCATTCTTCTTACTGTTAGTTGCCATTGAGTCAGTCCCAACTTGTGATGATGTAGCCTCTCTGTGCTTCAGTTTCATCCCTCTGTGCGATACCTGATAGGGTTTTTATCTCAGTACATGTAAATCTCTTAGAATAATGTCTGATAGTAAGTGCTAAATAGGCACCAAGACAAAAAAGATTTGTAAGGAGCCCTGGTGGCGCAGTGGTTAAAGCTATCGACTGCTAACCGAAAGGTCTGCCATTTGAAACCACCAGCAGCTCCAAGGAGGGAAGATGTGATAATTTGTGGCAGTCTCCTTCAGTAGAGATTTACAACCTCGCAAATCCTATGGAGTTGGAATCAACTTGGCGGCAGTAGGTTGTTATTAATTGTAGAGCTACATGATTTATATTGTCATCTAAAACCATGGGTTCAAATCAAAATATTGTCTCAAGCTTGAAAATCTTTCATTTTATAAAAATAAATGCTCATACCCTTGGCTCAAACATCCTAGAATTGACTCAAATGTGTACGGACCTAGAAAATCTCCCTTGCAGCGTGAGAACAACTGATTAGTGAGAAACAGAGTTTTTAATTCCCAGGGAATCCAGATATCTGGAGGTTGAGGTGACCCGCCCAAGCTACCACCCTGAGATGATCTTTGAACCTTGAGCCTTGAAAAAGCTGACTTCTTAAAAATCACCTTTAAGTCAAACAGTCTAGCCTTGGGCATTGTGCTCTTTAATAGAATTATCTACATACAGTTAGTTTTGACAAACAGAAACTTCAAAGGTCAGACCAGAAGCTCTACCTTATGGTCAATCAGTAATTAATTGCTCTTTAAGACAACGCTGTACGGAATTCTGCATGACCACAATTGTTTTATCAGTTCTCTTCTCTCCCTTCTTCCATGATGAATACTTACTACCATAGAGTATAAAAATCTATGAAAGGTCTTTCTTCTTTGGAACATTTTTGACTCTCTAGTTGGAAATGGGAAGCCCTGGTGGCATAGTGGTAAGAGCTACGACTGCTAACCAAAGGATTGGCAGTTCGAATCCACCAGGCGCTTCTTGGAAACTTTATGGGGCAGTTCTACTCTGTCCTATAGGGCCGCTATGAGTCAGAATCGACTCGATGGCACTGGGCTTGGGCTTGGCTTGGGCTAGTTAGAAATGGGGAACCCTGGTGGCATAGTGGTTAAAGGTTCAGCTGCTAACCAAAAGGTTGACAGCTTGAGTCCACCAGGCACTCCTTGGAAACCCTATAGGGAAGTTCTACTCCATCCTACAGGATTGCTATGAGTTGGAATCGACTCGACAGCAGTGGGTTTGGGTTTTTTTGTTTGTTTTAGTTGGAAATGTTGCCGGATTTGCAAATTGTATATTAAATTAACTTTAATAAGTTTCTATTATTAGCTCAATATGATTTTTGTTTTAACACTAGTAAGAGAAAGAGATCCTTCCAAGGATCTCTTCCAAGTTGCGCAGTAATAGAATCCCTGGGTTCTTGTATAAATGTTAACAATGAAAGCAGAACCAAGACAAATATAATTTTTTTGGTTTTTTATTTAAAGTACTCTTCATTCCTTATTTTTTTTTGCCATTAATTATTATTTTTCTATCCCAAAAGACTTCACTGTTGAATTCCAAGTGTTTAACAACTTTAAGTAGAAATACAACCATAATTCATTACTTCTATAATTTTCTGGAATTCACTTATAAATGTCAAAAATACAACTGAATTAATATCAAGAATCATCAGAAATTAAAAAATCTCACTTCAAAAATTTACATGGAGTACTTTCCATCAGTTCATAAAGTTTACTTTTTACCTGGTATCTTAGTTTCTTAGTGGTGCTGTAACAGAAATGTCACAAGTGGGTGGCTTTAAAGAACAGAAATTTATTTCAAACAGTTCAGAATCCTAGAAGTTTGAATTCAAAGTTTGGCTCTAAGGAGAGGTCTTTTTCTGTCTATTTCAGATTCTACTAGTTGCAATCCTTGGACTACATGTGTTTATAGATTCTTCAACCTCCGTTATTGTCAGATAGCCTCTGTCTTCCCCCTTTTGTCTTCTTTGTTTACTTCTTTATCTAATTTGCTCTTTTTAGAACTCAAAAGTGATCAGGCTTAAGACACATCCAGAACTGTTGTTGTTAGGTACCATGGAATCGGTTCCAACTCACAGCAACCCTGTGTACAACAGAATAAAACACTGCCTGATCCTGTGCCATCTTCATAATCATTATGCTTGAGCCCATTGATGCAGCCGCTGTGTCAATACACCTCATTGAGGGTCTTCCGCTTTTTTGCTGACCCTCTACTTTGCCAAGCATGTTGTCCTTCTCCAGGGACTGATCCATCCTAGTAACGTGTTCAAAGATGGGAGATGAAGTGTCACTATCCTTTCTTCTAAGGAGCATTCTGGCTGTACTTCTTCCAACACAGATTTGTTCTTCTTGCAGTTCACGGTATATTCAATATTCTTTGCCAACACCATGATTCAAAGGCATCAATTCGTCAGTCTTCCTTATTCATCATCCAGCTTTCGAATGCATATGAGGCTATTGAAAACACCATGGCTTGAATCGGGTGCATCTTAGTCCTTAAAGTGATATCTTTGCTTTTTAACACTTTAAAGAGGTCTTTTGCAAGAAATTTGCCCAATGCAATGCATTGTTTGATTTCTTGACTGCTGCGGGTCTTTCTTAATTTCATCACCACTTTTCTCTATGCAAAACATATGGACTGGCAAAATTAGTCTTTTCGTTTTTTTTCCAACTATATCCATGCTTCTCTACCTCTGTTCACATTTGTTCTCCCATCAGAAAGCCCCTCCACTTCCTCTCTTTCTCCTGAAATCTCATTCCTACTTGAAGAACTGACTCAAATAAACCAAGGGTCTTAAAGATGTCCTTGTTCTTCCCAACTGGAAATGGTCTTCCTTTACTCTTATCTGGGCCGTGTAGTACTTACCATTCACTGTCTCTTCTGTTTGGAACTTTTCAAATTAGATTTTCAAATCTTTGGCATATGCTGGCCACAAAACTAGTTTGGTACATTATACCATACTTGGCACTCTAGATGTTCAATGGGAAAAAACTTTGTTTTTGCTTTCTGAGAATAGTGGCATAATATACTGAGAAGGGCTGCCTTGAATCAGGGGCCTGGTCTTCAGTCCCAGCTCTATACTCTGTCACTTTGGAAAAGTCACCCATTTTGACTTCAATGGTCTCAGCTGCAAAAGAATTGGATGGCACTAGGTCAACTTTTAAGGCTCTGCTTGATGTAAAATTGCTTTATGTGGTAATAACTTCCTTCCTCCTCTTTGCAGATGAACATGCATATTGATTGCTCATCCATAACCATTTTAAATTTGGAAAATATTTTACATGCAGCATTTTACATTTGACAGGAAACTATTGTAACAACTGAGAACTATTATGCTAGAAAGATATATCTGAAAATATTTGGATTCCATACAAAAGGATTTAGTTATCAGAAGTATAAGAAGAATTTCATTTTATTGTCATCTGCTGCCTAGAAAGGACTCATTCAAACATTTGAAATATATATTGAATGCCTGCAGAAACCCTGGTGGCATAGTGGTTAAAAGCTACAGCTGCTTACCAAAATGTTGGCAGTTGTAATCTACTGGGTGCTCCTTGGAAACCCTGTGGGGCAGTTCTACGCTGTTCTATAGGGCTGCTATGAGTCAGAATCGACTCTTTGGCAACATGTTTGGTTTTTGGTTTTTATTAAATGCCTACAGCTTAGGTATGTTGACTTTGAAATATGACTGGAGAAAGAAATATTCATTTATTCAATTAATTTAAAAAAGTATAAAATATGCTTAGATATTTCCCAAAGTTTGTCAGCTGTGTCCTTGAAAAGAAAGATTAAACTTAATTTCTGACAGAATCTAATTCATTTTTATTCCTTTTCCAATTAGAATATATTTGAATTCATGTGTTCACAAAAATCAAGCAAGGAGAGAGAAAAATTATGTTGATTTTAATGTCTTAAGATTTTTGCCGTATTTGAATTGCTTGCTTTTATCCAAATTTAATTCTAAATCAGGAAAGTCATCTTAATCATAATTAAATAAGATTTTAACTGTTAATGAATATAACATTGAAGGTATGTTACCTCAGTCACCTCATTTTCACAGAAACTAACCTTTTAACGTTTCTTCCTCTGAAATGAAAATCTCTTTGATGATAACAATTATTCATGAAATAAAACATCTGGTAGAATTGATTTAGTCAGAGATTCTCTGTGGAAACAGACAGCTTTGTAATCAACAGTTCTGGCAAGTGGTTTGGTGAAACATTTGACTAAAATAAAGATTTTGAATATTCCAGAGAGATTTAGTTTTCAAGTGTTCTCTCCTGTCTCCTATTACTACAACGAAGCTTGAGATCGATAGTACAGGCAGTCTCTCGGTTATGAAAGTCTAGCTTACTGACAACTCGTACTTAAGAACTGACTGTCATAAAGCCTATTATATTAAAATTTTGAGTTTAATACAAGGGTTCATAGTAACAAATGTGCACGCTACTTTGTAATACACATGAAAACACTGTGCAGTTGGGAAGTGTTTTCTTAAGTGTTTTATATACATAGAAAGGTAAAACATATCCTATATACTAAGAGAAACATTTGACTGTTGTTAGGTGCCCTTGAGTCTGTTCCAACTCATAGTGACCCAGTGTACAACAGAATGAAACACTGCCCAGACCTGTGCCATCCTCACAATTGTTGTTATGCTTGAGCCCATTGTTGGAGCCACTGTGTCAATCCATCTCCTTGACAGGCTTCCTCTTTTTTCGCTGACCCTCTACTTTACCAAGCACGATATCCTTCTCTAGGGACACGTCTCTCCTGACAGCATATCCAAGTACGTGAGACGAAGTCTCACCATCCTCCCTTCTAAGGAGCATTCTGGTTGTACTTCTTCCAGGACAGATTTGTTTGTTCTTTGGCAGTTCATTTGACTAACTGACACTAAATAAAAACTGTATGTACCTGTTCTGACTTACCTACAAATTTGGCTTAAAGACAGATTTAGGAATGGATCTCGTTCGTAACCTGGGGACTGCCTGTATGGGTTTTCCTTTTTAATGGGATGGGACACATTCTCAGGACCAAATACATGTATATATACATTCTCTTCCTCATAAAATATTAACCTCAAGAGGTTTTATTTTTTAGAGAGCTAAGCATCTTTCTTATCTTTCATTAGCTTGCATGAAAGGGTCCCTCTCAAGACCAACCTACTCCCCTTGGAAAGGAAAAATTGCTACTGGTGTGCTCAGTCCCACCCTACCCAGCTTGGGTTAACAGAAGAGAGTCTATGTTTCTTTAGTCTCTGGTTCGATGGGGAGAAATTCTCACTAGCTCATTAGGCCTAGAGGATTTCTCAATGATGTCAAGCACTCCAATGTAGTTTGCCATTGAAACTGATTTCAGGTTTTATTTTTTATTTAGATTTTTTATTAATATTATAATTTATTTTCTGTGAAAATATACACAGCAAAGCCCACTCCCATTCAACAGTTTCTAGACAATGATCAGTGACATTATACATTCTTCATTTTGTGTCAAACTTCTTGTTGTTTCTGTTCTAGTTGTTTCACTCCCATTGACTTACACTCTCTGCATCCCCAAAGCTTCTCATCTATGCTTTAAAATAGTTGTTGTTCGTTTAGTCTTATTTAAATAATTTTTAAAAAGAATGTAATACTTTTTATTACTTAGTTAAAAGGTGACTTCGAGGGATAGTTTCTATTCATGGTTTAAAGAGTAACTCAGGGCAATAGTCTCGGGAACTCCTCTAGCCTCCATAAGTTTGGTAAGTCTGGATTCTTTAAGAATTTGAAGTTCTTTTCCATGTTTTTCTCCCTTTGTATCAGGATCCATCTACTGTGTCCCTGATAAGAACGTTTGGTAGTGGTAGCCAGGCACCAACTAGTTCTGGTCTCAAGGCAGAGGAGGCAGGGGTCCACGGAAAATAATGAATCCTGTAGTCCAGGTCCCTTTCTGATTCTTGACCTTCTTTCTCTTTTGTTCCAGACGAGTAAGAGACTAAGAGTTGTATCTTAGATGGCTGCTCGTAAACTCTTAAGACCCCAGACACTACTACCCTACTGGAAGGTAGAACATAAACTTTAAGAACTATCTTATGCCAATTGACTAGATTGTTCCACAAGACCATGACTCCAAGCATTCAAACCAAGAGAGCTAATCCCGTGAGGTAATGGATTATGTCTAAGTAGTATCAGCATCTGTAACACTCCCCCACCCCTTTTTGTTTGTAGCTATTATTGCAAAATTATATATAGCCTACCATTTGCCAATTCATTCTTTTTTCTTATGTACAGCTTATTGACATTAGTCAAGCTGTGCAAACTTCACCCACATTTGGTGCCACCTTTCACATCGCCATAAATAAAAGTGACTACTGCCTAGGAAATTGCCCTCTCTTCCCTCTCCCAGTCCCCGTAACCAACAATGAACATTAGCCTCTGTATGTTTACCTGTTCTTGTCGTTTCATACAAGTGAGAGCATACAATACTTGTCTTTTTGTTTGACTTATTTCACTCAACATAATGTCCTCCAGGTTCATCCATGTTACAAGATGTTTTGAGAACTCATTTTTCCTTATGGCTGAGTAGTATTCTGTTGCATGTACATACCACATCTTGCTTATCTATTGATCCATTGATGGGCATTTAGGTTGTTTCCGTCTTTTTGCTGTTATGAATAGTGCTGCAATGAATATAGGTGCGCATATGTCTGTTAATGTCACTTCTATTAGATACCTGGGAGTGGAGTTGCTGGGTCTTATGGTAGTTCTATTTTTAGTTTTTTGCGGAACCACGGACTGTTTTCCACAATGGCTGTACCATTTTGCATTCCCACCAGCAATGGATGAGGGTTTCTATTTCCCCACATTCTTGTCAGCATTTGTTATTTTCCATTTTTTATTTTTACCTTAGTTATTTTTTATCCTAATGGGTGTGAAATGGTATCTCATTGTGGTTTTGATTTGCAATTCTCGGATGGCTAATGATGATGAGTATCTTTTCACCCATTTGTTGGTCATTTTAATATCCTCTTTGGTGAAGTGTCTGTTCAGCTATTTTGTCCATTTTTTGATTGGGCTGTTTGTCTTTTTGTTGTTAAGTTGTAGAAGTTTTATATACATTTTAGATATTAGGTCTTATCAATTATATTGTTCCCAAATATTTTTGTCCCAATCTGTAGGTTACCTTTTTACTGTTTTAATAAAGTCTTTTGATGAACATAAGTATTTGATTTTTTGAAGTCCCAGTTATCTATTTTGTTTTATGTTGGTTGTGCATTTGTTGTTGCATTTGATGATCTATCATTGAAAAAAATTAGGTCCCATAGCTTTGCTCCTATATTTTCTTCAAAGAATTTTATGGTTTTAGATGTCACATTTAGGTCCTTGATCCATTTTGGATATTTTTTGTGTATAGTGTGAGGTATGAATCTTGCTTCATTTTTCTGTATGAGGAAATCCAGGTTTGTCAGCACAATTTTTGAAGAAAATGTTCACTTCCCATTGAATGGCATTAGTTCCCTCATCAAAAATCAGTTGAGCACGGGTGTTTGGGTTTATTTCTGTGTTTTCTAATCTGTTAAACCAAACCAAACCCACTGCTGTCGAGCCGATTCTGACACATAGCAACTCTATAGGAGAGAGTAGAACTGCCTCATAGAGTTTCCAGGGAGCACCTGGTGGATTCGAACTGCTAACCTCTTGGTTAGCAGCCATAGCACTTAACCACTGTGCCACCAGGGTCTAATCTATTACATTGGTATATATGTCTGTCATTAAACCAGTACCAGGCTGTTTCGATTACGTTTTGAAGTCAGGATGTGTAAGCCTCCTACTTTGTTGTTTTCCTTCTTCCGAATTGCTTTGGTTGTTTGGGGTCTCTTGTCTTTCCATGTAAAACTGAGGATTAGTTTTTCCATTTCTGTAAAGAATGCAGTTGGAATTTTGAATGGATTGCGTTTTCTGTAGATCGCTTTGGGTACTATTGACATCCAAGTTATCTTAAGTCTTCCAATCCTTGAGCATGAAATGTCTTTCCATTTACTTAGGTCTTCTTTAGTCTCTTTCAGGAGTGTTTTATAATTTGCATTGTAGAAGTTTTTCACATCCCTGGGTAAATTTTTTCCTAGATATTTTATTCTTTTAGATGCTGTTGTATTCAGGTTTTATTTTAAAAGAGGATTTCTCAATCTTTGTACCACTGATAATATGGGCCAGATAATTTTTGTTATGGAGGGCTGTCCTGTGCATTGTAGGATGTTCAGCATCTACTCACAAGATGCCAGCAGCACTCCCTCCCCTGCTCCTCATGACAAACAAAAATGTCTGCAGGAATTGCTAAATCCCCTGGAGTGAGGGGAAAATTGTCCCCTGTTGAGAACCACTGTTTTAAAGTATTACGTTTAGTGCTGACTCTGGAGAAAGTCCTCTGCATCTGAAGTCTTGACTAGCAGTATAGAGTTGAGCAGATTAATTAACTTCTCTGAGACTTGGTGTCTTCACTGGTAAAATGAGTATGATAATAGTACCTAACTCACAGAACCATTTTGAAGATTAAATGAAATAATACACAAGAACCACTTACAAGAATGCCTGGAACATAGTGAGCCCTGAACCAGCATTGGACATTATTTTTATTATAATCTTCGTAGCATTTGAATAAAACTGCAGTTTTCATAATGTAAGATGTAGAGGTTTGCTCATCAGCTCTCTGAGAGTTATAATAATTAATACTATTTAATGGGTATTCTTTTCCTTTTTAATCCCAGTTAAAATAATTATACAGACAGTTCATTTTTCCATCTGGTTTTCAGAAGATTTAAATAAGGGTATGCACCATAAGTACCCCTGGGATGATAGGTTAAATGTTGCCCACCATCCTGAGGATATAATCCCATATGTGCTGAAAATAAAGCATTTTATTAATATTTTTTATCACAGTCTTATTCAAGAAGTTCTGGTGGGGCCAAACTTTGACTTTAACAGTACTTGATACAAATGCTAATAGCTCAATGCCTCTAGATGTCAGAACACAGCAGTAGCTGAGGTTGCATTTAAAATCTCAGCAGGCCCTGCTCTTATGCTCCTCATAAAAATTTAGGGCTACAGTAGAAGAGGATATGATTAAGACCAGTGCTCAATAGCACCACAGGCTCCCTCGTGCTTGGAAATGGAAATTTAATCCTTTTCTTATTTTTAAGCTTAAAACAGCCACCTGACATCTTGTCAAAACAAACACAGTCTTTTTAAATATGGTCTTATGGTGCTGAGATATTAAGGAAATAAATTCTTAAGTTGTCTCCCTTGGTAACATTTTAATATTCATAAAAGATACATACCTCTAGGCCCCACTGCCCAGCATTTTAATTAAGTAATATCTGGGGTAAGCTCTGGAATTTGACTTTTATGAAGCTCTCCAGGTGATTTTTAGATTTTCAAATAGGTTTGAAAAAGACTGCCTGAAGAAACAGAGAAACACCTACAGGACTAAAGTAAATTTCTGCAAATAAAATAAAACTTCCCTAATGACTCTGTTCATAAAATGAATGATTAATTTATTCATTCATTTCACATATATTTATTGAGAGCCTAGTACATTCAAGGAACCGAGCCAGCCAACAGGGAATTCAGCATTGAACAAAATAGGTAGCATCCCTGCCTTCGTGGAGATTATTATTTATGTTATCAGTTTTGAACTAGAGTGTTCATAAAAGCCATCTGGGCTTGATAAACCCAGGAAATCTGATCCAGCAAGTTTAGGTAGCAACAAGTAATTTTTGTCTGTAATTACCTAGGGTAATATGTACAGGACATAGAGAGACCACACTTTGAGAGACATTGGTGCCTGTGCTTACAAATGCTGTAAAGAATGAGATTAAAAAAAAAAGTCAGAGGGAAGACCAGAAATATCGGGAGGCCTCAAAGCTATGAGGCTACTGTCTGGAAAGTATTGGGTGAAAGCACCTAAAGAAAGAAGGTTGTGTAAGCAATGGAAGGCCATATTGTGTAGGAGTACTTACCAGGACTGGTGACATAGTTGGTTGACTGCCCAAGGCATCATGGGAATGGAGCGTAGAGAACATACAGACTGATAATAAGGTCTCAAAGTCAGTTTGCATTGTGACGGATTATTTGTCATGCAAAAGACTTTGAATTCTATCCTGTAGGGAGTCAGGAGTCTTAAACACAGAAGTAAAATAATGGATTGTCCACTTAAAAAGGTATCTGGTGGCAGTGTGGAGAACAGTTTGGAGAGAGAAAAGATCAGAGACAGGGAAGCCAGAGCTATTGATAAAAACCCAAGTTTTGGCAGCATCAGTTGTCTCCTACACGCATCATTGAAGTTTCTGAATCTTTAAAGAAATATAGGGTAGATATCCAAATACAGATTTCCGTGTATGTGGCGGGGGCGGGGGGGGGGAGACGTTTTAAATTTAATAATTTTACAAACCTAAAAGTGTTGGGAATATTTAAAAACCTTTTGTTTCTATTCATGGAGCATTATAATGACAGACTCTTGTTTTTAATTCATTAATGTGTAGGCTGTTAATCTCTTCTACCAAGCTACTGATAAATTTGTTTTTAGATTCTTTGCCATTTCAATTGATGGCATGATGAAATAATCAGGCCATAGCTGTTATTTTCTTCTGAAGAGTTAATCCATTTTGTTATTTGCTCTGAAGTAGTGGATCCAGGCCTCTAATATTTCATTGTTCTGTTGATAGTGACAGCCACATTTATTATAAGCAGTCTATTAATCCTACAATGCTTTCTTCAGCTCAAGGATCAGTAAGTGCACCAGACACTTATCTTCTGAAGTCTGAAGTTTGCTGCAAGGAGCCATGTTCAGTGAGTGAGCAGATGCATCAGAGTTTGACTATTCTTATAATAGAATTGATTGGCAAAGTCTTTGAGTAAGCAAATAGAACTGGTATACACTGCCTAGTGTATACTCTTGCAGTGAAAAACTATAAGCCGACCAAGGAATATGTGTATATGCGGAACCAGGGAGGTGCTTCAAAAGGAATAGTGAGCAAATCTCAAATGTAGTTCTGACCATCTGACTGGGCAATACATGATAATGATCTCAGGATTCCTACCTTTGTCTGTATTTGAAGCCTTTACAGTTTTCCCTCTGAAAAGTAAAATAAAAGTTTAAAAAGTCAGTTCAACTAAGCTATCAACTCTTAGTTGTAGCAAATGGAGAGCAACTGGAGGGCTAAATAAAATACAAACAACCCACCTAAAGGCTTTTTAAAATCTGTTTGTGCAACCTACCGAACTAATCAGAGCTTTGCCTGCATGTCTCACCTCTTTACCAAGGTGTCAAATAACAAAATAGACATAGAGATAATGTATGTAATCAGTAACCAAAATAAAATGAAACAAACAAACAAAAAAGGAATTCTGGTGGTGCAGTAGTTAAGTGCTGAGCTGCTAACCAAAAGCTTGGCGGTTCAAACCCATCAGCCACTTGGCGGGAGAAAGGTGAGGCAGTCTGCCTCCATAAAGATCACAGCCTTGGAACTTTCATAATAATCCTTTCTTACTACTTCTGTTGTTTTGTTCTTATTCTTTATCATTGCCCTCTCCTGAGTGATTAGATAAACTATATATATTGAAAAAGACATATGGAAATTTATAAAATCATAAACAAGAAAAAAAAATAAGATTCAGATCCTCTGGTCAATATTACTGTCACCATAAGCACTGTGCACATATGTGAAGCCTATGTGTCCAGTAATGACAGAAGAGAAAAGCTCTCACAACTGGACCAATAAGCAACATCATGATAAATGGAGAAAAGATTGAAATTCTCAAGGATTTCGTTTTGCTTGGATTCATGATCAACACCCATGGAAATAGTAGCCAAGAAATCAAAAGACATGTTACATTGGGCAAATCTGCTGTAGAAGACTTTTTAAAGTGTTAAAAAGCAGAGATGAAAATGGATTAACTCTTCAGAGGAAGACAACAGAATCAGAATTATACATTGTAGGAAGTGGAAAACATGATGAACAAATTCATCTGCCCACCCAATTCCCCATAGTACCTATGAGAAAAGGAGGTCCAGAACATCAAATGACCCAGAATATCAGAGAGCATGGTAGAACAAAATTAATGAAATGATATATTCAGCATTAGTGTAATCAATCTCCTCTTTGCCCCATCGGTAAGGGAGGGATTCCCATCTAAGGCTATGGCTAAATACATGATACTTAACACTGGGCAGATGAGATTGACAGCAGCTTATCAGTCACATACAGTCACGGCCCGGAGGAGGATGCTGCACACCATGCAGGGCCACATGGGGATTGCACTTCGGAACAGAGTGAACAACCAGGGTCTCTGGGAGGCAGGCTTTGTAGTATCAAGAGGGTGGAGTGCTTTCTCATTCCTTTGGGAGGATGTGATTGGCTTATTTGAACAATTCTATGGGCTGGCAGGCAGCTGAAGCCTGTTACATGTGGATAAACATGAACTGGACTTGGTCCATGCAAGAGGACCTTATCCACAGGAGCAGAGTTGAGAAAGGAACTAACAGCTGAAGCCATTTGAGGCCCTCCTAGTTTCCCCTAGATATTAAGGAACACATAATATTGGGGCCTTAATTTTAGGACTTATACCACAAGCATCTAAATTCTCAAGAACAGAGTGCATTGTTTTGTGTGGGAGCTGATCTTGATGTAATGATAGCCTCCACTTACTCCACTGACAAGGTCTTCCAGTGGGTGCCAAATAGAAAACCTCATAGATCAAATTAAGATAATCAAGTCACATGGCTTATTAAACCATTTTAGAACACACAGAGAGAAACAAAAAGGGGAAGATAAGGTAGACTAACACTCTTAGAGTACAAATGAGGTAGAAAGAACACACTCACCTATGCAATGATCATGTGTCCTGTCTTCCTCTGCTGCATCAGCCTTCCTGGCTGATGATGTGGATATGAGAGCCACAGTTGAGTTTTGAGCAGTGGGGCCCAAAAGATGGAAATTTCCTGCAGCCAACACGTACGTTTGCTCTGTCAGAGCCTTACGTAGGTAAGCATGCCTGAGTATAACTGTGTCTTGATAATTAGCCTGAGAAGCAACTATAGGTTTTACTTGTATTTCTCAGGCAGAGAATACATGGGGCCAGAGTAGGTAGCCCATTTAAGACCTCGTGATACTTGAACATTTCATTGGAGCCCTAGTGGCTCAGTGGTTAAGAGCTCAGCTGCTAACCAGAAGGTCAGCAGTTCAGATCCACTCACTGTTCCTTGGACACCCTATTGGGCAGTTCTACTATGTCCTACAGGCTCGCTATGAGTCAGAATCAACTTGATGGCAAGGGGTTTTGTATACTTAGTGTAACAGGTATATTGAGTGCATCTTAGTTGTCCCAGCTTTTTCTGAGTTTAACACATACGTTTTATTTAGTTTATCTATGCCTCGCATATTGAAGTTATTTAAGTTTTTAACTTGTTTCTCTCTATATATCATTTATTCAATGTACACACCAATCACTAATGCCAAAGGTGAGGAAATTGAATACTTTTACCAAACTCTGTACTCTGAAATTGATCAAATATGCAATCAAGATGCATTGATAATTACTAGTGATTAGAATGTGAAAGTTAGAAAAGAAGAAGGATCGGTTGTTGGAAAATATGGCCTTGGTGATAGAGACAGTGCTGGAGATCACATGATAGAATTTTGAAAGACCAACAAATTCTTCACTGCAAATATCTTTTTCAAAAACATAAACAGTGATTATACACATGGACCTCACCAGATGGAAAACACAGGAATCAAATCTACTACATCTGTGGAAAGAGATGATGGAAAAAGTCAGTATCACCAGTCACAACAAGGCCAGGGGCCAACTGCAGAAAAGACCATCATTGCTCCTGTCCAAGTTCAAGTTGAAGCTGAAGAAAATTAAAACAAGTCCACGAGAGCCAAAATACAACCTTGAGTATATTCCACCTGAATTTAGAGACCATCTCAAGAATAGATTTGATACGTTGAACACTAATGACCAAAGACCAGACGAGTTGTGGGAAGACATCAAGGGTATCATACACGAAGACTGTGTGGATCATAACAAATTATGGATGATATTCCAGAACACTTAATTGTGTTCATTAGGCACCTGTACATAGATCAAGAGGCAGTTGTTCAAACAGAACACAGGGATACTGCGTGGTTTAAAGTCAGAAAAAGTGTGCATCAGGGTTTTATCCTTTCACCATACCTATTCAATCTGTATACTGAGCAAATAATCTGAGAAGCTGGACTATATGAAGAAGAACAGGGCATCCGGGTTGGAGGAAGACTCATTAACAACCTGCATTATACAGATGACACAACCTTGCTTGCTGAAAGTGAAGAAGACTTAAAGCACTTACTGATGAAGATCAAAGACCACACAGCCTTCAGTATGGATTGTACTGCAACATAAAGAGAACAAAAGTCCTCACAACTGGACCAATAAGCAACATCATGATAATTGGAGAAAAGACTGAAGTTGTCAAGGATTTCATTTTACTTGGGTTCACAATCAATGCCCATGGAAGCAGCAGTCAGGAAATCAAAAGACTCATTGCACTGGGCAAATCTGCTGCAAGAGACCTCTTTAAAATGTTGAAAAGCAAAGATGTCACCTTGAAGACTTATGTACTCCTGACCCAAGCCATGGTATTTCCAATTGCATCGTATGCATGTGAAAGCTGGGCAATGAATAAGGAAGACAGAAGAAGAATTTATGCCTTTGAATTGTGGCATTGGTGAAGAATATTGAATATACCACGGACTGTCAAAATAATGAACAAATCTGTCTTGGAAGAAGTACAACCAAAATGCTCCTTAGATGCAAGAATGGTGAGACTTCATCTCACATACTTTGGACATGTTATCAGGAGGAATCAGTCCCTGGAGAAGTGTATCATGCTTGGTGAAGTAGAGGGTCAGTGAAGAAGAGGAAGACCCTCAATGACACAGTGGCCACAACAATGGACTCAGGCACCATGCAGGACTGGGCAGTGTTTCATTCTGCAGCACATGGGGTAGCTATGAGTTAGAACTGACTTGACAGCACCTAACAACCACAACAACAACATGAAGGTTAGTCCCAGGGTGGCACAAATAGTTATGTGCTTAGCTGTTAATCTAAAGGTTGGTGGTTCAGATCCACCCAGAGGAACGTTGGAAGAAAGACCTGATGATCTCCTTCCAAGAGATCACACCCATTGAAAACTCTAATGGAGTGCAGTTCTACTCTGGGACACATGAGGTCACCATGAGTCAGAATCAACTAGATGGCTACTGGTTTGGTTTGGTTTTAACATCAAGGTGGCTATATTATTATTTATTTTTTCACTCTACTGTATTTCTTGAATTTTGTGTTTGAACCCACCAGGTGCTCCTTGGAAACGCTATGGGTCAGTTCTACTCTGTTCTATAGGGTCACGATGAGTTGGAATTGACTCAACAGCAAAAGGGTTTTATAACGAAGTCTGGGTTAAGTGACAGTAAACTCAAAATAACAGCAGCTTAAACAAAATAAAAGTGTATTTCTTTGTCACATGCGTGAAGAAGTTTTCCACTTAGCAGGATGGAGGTAAGAAAAAAGGAGGGCAAACCCTCTTGTGAAAAGTTAAACACAAGACTTCTGTTTGTAAGCCATCAGCTAAAGAGTAGTCATATTTTGATACAAGAGACTCTGGAAATGTTGTCTTTTTTCAGTTGGCCATAAACTCAGCTGAAAATCAGGATTTAGGGGGAACAAGACAATATTGGAAGATGAGTACCAGGCTCTGTGGACAAGTCTCTGAAAAAAATGTTCCCACCAAAGAGTAAAAATGTGATTGACCTGTAAATGGGACAAGTGTCCTGCCACCTTTGGGAAGCCTATGATTATCTTTCCAATCCAAGACTCGATGAAAATCCAAATCCAAAAAAGGAATAATTATGATCAATTTAGCATATGATTAAACATTTTTCTCTAAGCCTCTAGATTCAAAACAACCAATAATTATCTTGTGCAACATAGTTAGCAAATGCAGCTTATAACCATAATAATATCAAGATCATATCATTGAACCAAATATAAAGCCATGGAAACAATTTTAAAATGAACCCAACACTCCCCAAACAGGTGTATGCTTTCCTTCTGAAAAACTAAAGAACAGCTACCCTTTTCTATTTGCTTGGGTTGTTTTTTCCTCTGAATGCTACATTTTCAGAAAAGTAAGCTATTCAACTGACTTTAAACATGGGCAGAATAATTTGTTGAAAGCTGAAGCTTTGTATTATATCCTTTCTAAACATTGACTCTAATCAGTTTGGGGTGGTTGGTTTCTAGATTTCTTTCAATCTTTTCTGGTAAGAAATGGCCTCCATGGGCCTTTTAACTGGTTTCCACATTACATTTTCATTTATTGACTTTTCCTTACAAATAAAATTGCTGACACTTTCCAACCTCTCATTTGATGACATCTGCCACACCTGCTTTGAGAGAAAAGTACTAAGGAGGCTGTGATGGGGGCTATAATGTTGTCTTTATTATAACCTATAGTCCCTGGAGCCTACAGAAAGGGAACTAGCATTCCCGGAAACAATGACTCATTGCTGGACATCACGTGTTAATGTTTTATTTGATATACTTTAGCAAAGTTTTATTGTTTCCTTAAATAATTATATACATTTCTTGTTAGGCTTACTCTTGGGTATTTTATGTTTTAGTTGTTACCAGGATTTTTTTCCATCGTATTTTCAAATTAATTATTCTTGAAATATAAAACAGCTATTTTGTGGAATCCACGGGTGGTGTAAATAGTTAACATGTTTGGCTGATAATGGAAAGTTGGAGTTTCAAACCTGCCCAGAGGCACCTTGGAAGAAACCCTTGGAAATTTACTTCTGAAAAATAGCTATTGGAAACACTAAGGAGCACAGGTCTACTCTTAAACACATGGCATCACCAGGAGTTGCAGTTTACTCAATACAAATAAAAAAAAAAACCTACTGCTGTTGAGTCTGACTCATAGCAACGCTGTAGGACAGAGTAGAACTGCCCTGATGTGATTTCCAAGGTCACAAATCTTTATGGAAGCAGACTGCCACATCTTTCTCCTGTAGAGTGGCTGGTGGGTTCAAATTGCTAACCAGCCAAGTGCTTAACCACTGTGCCACTAGGGCTCCAAGTTAACTCAATAGCAAATGGTTGACTTTTATATGGTAATTTGGGAAAAGTTTTTGCTTAGCAATAATCATACCTCACATAAACCTCATTGGCTATGGTACATCTGTGGCACAAAGCTATATATATACACACTTATTCTGTAGTTAGCTTTATCATATGAACTTTCCTACCGTTTTTAATATTTTTTTTCAGTTTATTTTCTTGAGTTTTCCAAATATATAACTGTGTGGTCTTCAAATATTTATGCCTCATATTTTATTCTCTTCCAATTTTTACAAAGTTTTTTCAGCTAATCTCCCTGGGAAAAGGTAGTTTCTGGTTTATAACTTCTGACTTCATCTGAGATGCTAGGAGTTTTTCTCCACCCCATACCTACTCTAAATAGTGGGTACAACTACATACAATTCATGAAAAGAAAATTGTTTAAGGTCACAAAAGTAAATAAGGAGAATAAATATTATTTGAATACGGATCTATTCTTAAATTTCGTGGATTTTCTACTAATTCACAAAATACTCCAAAGAGGAGAAAACATAAGATTCTGTACAAAGGTAGAGTCTATTCTCCAGCTACATGAATTGGGAGAAGCTTCTCTCCTAATCTGAGGATTTGGGATGTTCTAGCCTCTACAATTGTGTGAGCTGTTCCTTTGATATAAATCTCTCTCTATGTATATGGATACACTTCACTGGTTTTGCTTCTCTAGAGAACTCAGCCAAAGACAAAAAGCAAAGATGTCACCTTGAAGATTAAGGTGCCTCTGACCCAAGCCTTGGTGCTTTCAGTCGCATCATATGCATGAGAAAGCTGGACAATGAACAAGGAAGATCGAAGAAGAATTGATGCCTTTGAATTGTAGTATTGGTGAAGAATATTGAATACACCATGGACTGCCAAAAGAATGAACAAATCTATCTTGGAAGAAGTACAGCCAGAATGCTCCTTAGAAGCAAGGATGGCAAGACTTCATCTCACATACTTTCGACATGTTATCAGGAGAGATCAGTCCCTGGAGAAGGACATCATGCTTGGTAAAGCAGAGGGTCAGCAAAAAAGAGGAAGACTCTCAATGAGATGGATTGATACAGTGGCTTCAATAATGGGCTCAAGCATAGCAACAGTTGTGAGGATGGCACAGGACCAGGCAGTATTTCATTTTATTGTACATAGGGTTGCTATGAGTTGAAACTAACTTGATGATACCTAACAACAACAACAAACAAGCTTAGTTGATGACAGTTTCCACGGTGTGAATGATGAATGAGTTATTGAGTTAATGTGACCCCATGTGTCACGGAGAACTGCTCTGTAGGGTTTTCTTGGCTGTAGTTTTTACCGAAGCATATTTCCAGACCATTTTTACATGGAGCTGCTGGGTGGATTCAAACCACCGATCTTTAGGTTAGAAGTTGGGTACAAACCATATGTGCCACCGAATTGTTTAAGAATATTTCCCTGACACCTGTGTTTCCTGATGATTGACCTAAACGCCTAGTTCTTCCCTCATCTCATATCATTAAGAATATAGTAAAGTCTGTGCCGTGGGATAAATATAATGTGATTCTTTGCAGTCAGATATTTTGTAGATGATCATAGGTTTTCAAGACTGAATTTAGTGTTTCTGAATTTGTAATATGCTGTCACAGCATTCCCTCTAAAACAAGAATTAGAGGGAATATTTATGTGCTATTTTCTCTTGAAAATATATTTTCCCGTTTTCTGTTCTTACTTACTTGAAATTATTTTCCATAGTGTTATGGGATAGTAGTGTAAGTACTTATAAGTCATGTAGATAATCATTTAGGTTTGAGATATAGTTACAAATCAACACGCAGAAGTGCTGAAACAGAGATTTTTCTAATTTAAATAATAACACCAGCATTTATTTCAAGAAAATGCTCTTAAAAAGAAGAGGCAATTGCAGTTGAAAAACAAGAGTTTCTAGTTTCTCTGAATTCCCACATGTGGAAATGTGGTTATTTGGAGAAATTAGAATTATGATATTTCCACATGTGGTAATTCAGAGAAAATAGGTCAAGTCCACAGGAAACTAATCATGCTGACATGATGATCAAGATTAACCAATTATATCCAAGAATGTTTTGAGTCCTCATCCTCCCACTCCTTCTATCAAAGGCAGTTTAACATAAAGTTCATATTAATGGTACATTAGTATTAATAATATATTAATAAACTTTCTAGAGACCATATGCTTGCATGCTCCTACTTTCGGTTTCAGAAACACTTCATAATTTTTCTCCAGCTATTACTAGGAAGAAATTACCAAATATTTATCAACTAGTTTTCCCATGTTCTGTAAGAAATTCTTCCTAGATTCTAATTCAATGCTTTCTGGTACAATTGAAGGTGATAGAAGGACTAAACATGGATTTAGTGCTTAACATAGAAACAGTTTCTTTAAAATCTGAATAACTGATGATGCTGATTCAATAAACTAAGCAAAAATGGTTAAGTTTGAATTTTGGGCTCTAAAAGAGACAGCAGGTGAGGTCACCTACCTTGGATCCCTGATGGGCTGAGTGAAGAAGATAGAAAATAATTTGAGGCAGATATTTAAGAGGCAAGCACTGTATCACTTGAAGTCTCTTGTGTGAATACATGCTGTTCTCTTGCTTGGAATGGCCTTCATTATTTCTCTGCTGGTGATCTCTTTGCACAAACATCTTTTCTCTGCAAAGCTTTCAACCACTTCACCAGGCAGAGGTCATGCCTTTGCATACATCCCTTCGTAGATATGCAAACACAATCCATTATACTATAATTATGTATTTAATGTCTGTCATGCTGCCTGGAGAGCGAGGTTTCTCAGGAGCCCCCGGGGTTTGGTTCAGTGCAAGAAATGTTACATTCATAATAAAAAACTTATTATTTTCGGAATGGTGACTTAATTGAACACATTAAAACGGTCAAGGCATCACAATTTCCTGAAGTGGTAAAAGCATCTGGATGAAATTAGATGTTAAAGAAATTAGAGATTCTTTACATTATCTTCTTTTAGCCCACCTGTCAGAATTATAAGGCAGCGTTGGAAGTGGGCAGCTTACTGGGCTGGTTGAGACTTGCGGAATTCCTGGAGTCACAAGGAGAGGCAGGTATAGGTTTAAGATGTCTAATACTGACTACTTTTTATAAAGAAATGATAATCTGGGAAGCATCTCCGATGACCTCTGAGGTCAGTGATCAACCCAGCCATATGAACTATATTTCCAACTCAGATTAGTACTGTTAATGCTTTAGAAAATGCTTTTGTGGATGGGACACCCTTGTGGAATAATCCAAGAAGTAAGAGCAAGGGGAAGAATGTATCCTGGTACGTCTGAGCATCTGAAGTAGAGAGAGTGTTTGCCTCATTGTTCTGTTGTGATAATTAAATGATGTTGGGTTTATAAGGCATATAAAGACTATAATAGGTATCTATAAATGTTAGTCTCCTTGTTTTATCTAAAATCTAACTTGTATTTACTCTACTCCATATTTGAACAGCTCTTACACCTTAGTGTGCATAAAAATTTTTATTAGAATGCACATTCTAGAGCATCACACCAGAAATTTTGATTCAGTGGCCCGAAGTCTGACTCTTTAACAAGTATCCCAGGTGATTCTGATACACGTGAATTTTAAAACATTCTTTAAGGGAAGCACTACCAAAGAAATATTTAGATAGCCTGGTAAACCAAAACCAAACCCAGTGCCTTCAAGTCGATTCCAACTCATAACGACCCTATAGGACAGAGTAGAACTGCCCCATAGAGTTTCCAAGGAACGCCTGGCAGATTTGAACTGCCAACCCTTTAGTTAGCAGCCGTAGCATTTAACCACTACACCACCAGGGTTTCCGATAGCCTGGTAGATGAGGGTATATTATATTTGAATTTTATGTGGCTTAGAGTTCAGTGACAATAATATTAAATGTATAGGAAAAATGGGAAGTATGGCTTTAGCTGAATTTAAAACAGCAGGTAATTTTTCAAGATCCTTAAGTGAGCTGTCATTTTTGCTGTGAAAAATACTCCCTCAGCTCTCATGTTATTTTAATATAGCAGCACCAGCCAAGCAAAGAATGATTGTAAACACATTGAAATTTGTGGTCATATATAAATGTTAAATCTATTTTTGAATCTACACACTGCTGCTTACCACAGTACTGAGTGTGCTTAACACATGACTGTATTTCTTTATGGTAAAAATATATATAACACAACATTTACCAATTGAATACTTTTTACACGAACAGTTAAGTGACACTGATTACATTAGTCGTGTTGTGCAACTGCCACCTGTATCTACTGCCTAGTTTTCCATCACCATAAACAGATACTCAATGCTTCCTGAATAATGACTCCCCCTTTCTTCCTTCTCTCATCTCGGGTAACCACTGACGAACTTTAGTCTCTATGTATTTGTTTATTCTAGATATTTCATGTAAGTAGGGTCATAGAGTATTTGACCTTTTGTGATTGACTTTCTTCAGTCAGCATAATGTTTTTAAAGTTCAGCCATGTTTAGTGTGTATCAGGACCTCATTTCTCTTTATGGTTGAGTAGTATTCCATTGGGTGTATAAACCACATATTTTTTATCCATTTGTCTGTTGATGGACACTTGGGTGGTTTCCACCTTTTGGCTGTTGTGATTATTGCTGCAATGAACATTGGTGTACATGTGTCTCTTTGTGTCACTGCTTTCATGTCTCTTGGGTATATACCTAGGAGTGGAATTGCTGAGTCATATAATTCCACGTTTAATTTAACTTTTTGAGGAACTGCCAAACTGTTTTCCACAGTGGCTATACTGTTTTGCATTCTCACCAGCAATAGATGAGGGCTGCAACTTCTCTACACATGCATGCGTTTTTACCCATAAGAAATCCAGACAATGTGCCTTCTCTGGAGTTGTGTGGATGGGCATTCTTAACGCATCACATTTCCCTCTATACTTTCCAAATGACCACCTCGCCCCCTCCCCCATTTTCTCAGTGCTTCTACAATGTCACTTACTTTCTTTGAATGGCAAGAATAAAGTTTTCCTAGAGATCTTTCTGGGACACTCACCTGAGTACCATCATAATTTCTAAAATAGCATCTGACATCCCTTTCCTTGAACATAGTATATACTTTGTATCTGTACTCTTTGATTGGCAAGTGATAGAATATCAAGTTCAAACTACCAAAAAGTGAAACTTATTGGCTCACATAACTTAAAAATACCTGGCTAAGGTTAGCTTCTGAGCCCTGTTGGTACAGTGGTTAAGCGCTCAGCTGCTAGCCAAAAGGTCAGCGGTTCAAACCTGCAATCTGCTCTGCAGGAGAAAGATGTGGCAATCTGTTTCCATACAGATTTACAGCTTTGGAAACCCTATGGGGTAATTCTATTCTGTCTTATAGGGTCACTATGAGTCAGAATCGACTTGAATGCAATGGGTTTGGTTTGGTTTAAGGCTAGCTTCAGACAAGCTTTCAGCTAGGAGCTCAAAAATGAAGATCAGGCTTCACTTTGTCTTTTGGCTCTACTTTGCATTATGTTATTTTCATACTGTGGCTCTGCATGATGGTTTCCAGAATCTCCAGGGTCATGTCATCATAGCTATTGGCAATTTCAGTGGAGAAAAGAGAACATCCAGGAATTCACTGTAATTGAACAAATTTGAGTTTCTCGTCACTGAACTAGTCACTATAGGGGAACTGGACGCTTTAATTGGTCAGGGCTGGGATATATGTTTCACTGCTACTCTGAAATACGTGGACTGAGAATGGGGGAAGTGGTTTCCCAAAGGAATTTCAGGATATGATCATCAGGTTAAAACAACTCATTTCACAAAATTTTGGGGGGGTCCATAAGCTTTTTAAGTACTTATTTCCTATGTCTGGAAATTCCTTCCCACCTCTATTTCTGGTGACTTTCTATATGTCTCTTTAGAGCCAAATCAAATGTCATCTCAAATGTCAGGGTCTGCTTAAATGTTACCATATCAGAGGAGCCTTTTATGACCACCCTGTTAGGTCCTCATTCTCATTCTTTCACTCTCATTTTTTATTCTGCACTGTGCTTATCAACACTTGACATATATTTTCTGTCTCTCCCTGCTAGAATGTCATCACACAAGGGCAGGGATATTTGACTCTATTTTTCACTGCAGTATTTCCAGTGCGTTGTTCACTGCTATATCACCAATGCCCATAACAGTACCTAATAAGTACCTAGTACTAATAAAGGTGCTCAATAGGTACCTGTTGCATGAATGAATGAACTCTTCTCCTACCTCCTCAATGCAGAGTTGGCAGCTCCTTCTTCTATGTCCTGTTAACACTTGTATACATTTTATTCTAATCATTAGCAAGTTGTATTCTATCTACCGTGAGATGCACACAGACACAGACACAGACACACACACACATTTCTGGCTGGACTCATCAAACAATTGTTTCATTGTACTAATACCTCCTTCTACTCTTGGATCTCTAAGCCTTCAAAAATTATGTCTCAGCTATGTATTAGGACATCTGTCGATCAACTCTTAATTGCTGTCATTATTCTGACCATAAGTATCTAGGAATATTGACATTTTTCCAACTACTCTTAGTTAATTTATTCATGTTCAGTCGGTTTTTATTGAAACTGTACAAGATGTAGGGATTGTTCAGGAGCTTTGATTATAACGTAGAAAAAAATATTTTTAACCATAATACGTAATTTCACTAGTTAAGTGTATTTCAGATTTTATTCTAATCACACACACACACAATGACAAGGCAAATATTACTTTAATTTTCTGAGACTATTGCTTCTCTATCAAAAACTTTGCTATATATTTGGGAAAATAGTATTTGGTCTAAGAAGGCAGAAGACCTGCATTCTAGTATGGAACCTATTATGAATTATCTTCATGGTGTAAAATATGTCACTTGTTTGAGCCTTCTTAAACAAGTGATGTCTACCTTGATTCTCATAGCCTCCTCTGCTTCCTCTTCCTCACTCACCCTGCCCTCAACTCCAGTTCCTCTCCCTCTACCTTCTGATTTCTGGGTCCTCTGAAGTCAATTCACCTGTGTTATTAATTTATTCTATGAACACTCACTAAGTCTTCCACCTTAATACTAGCAGTCAGAAGATACCATTTCCCCAAAAAGGTGGAGTGTTGAGGGCGGAGGCCCTCCTTACTTTCTCATTCTGTTTCTAAACCAGTACTTTTTCATCCATTTTAAAAACTCTTCTCTCTTGAGGTTTGTGGCTTTGGCACTCAACACTCATCATGATTCCTTGCACTCACTAAACTTCTTTGTATTTTCATTTATGGAAGGTGATATTGTTCATAATTTCATGCTGCCACCATCCAGAATGAGCTCAGTATCTATGTGGAAACTTTGTTTAATGTGTTGGTCTTTACTGTATCATTCATTCATTATTCATTCATTCAAAAAATGTATAATGCATATGTTTATTGTATGCCAGTTCCTGGGAGTACTGCATACAGAAGACAGACAAGACCTCAGATCTCAAGGAACCATACATTCCAGAGGAGATACAATTATCAAATAATCATACAGATAAATGTAATATTGCTGTTGTGATAAGTACATGAAGATATGGTGATATGGGATGATACATGATGATAATGGGATTTGACCTAGTCAGGGAATTAAGAAAGATTTCTCTGGGGAAGTGACACAAGAAATGAGATGTGAAGAATGGATAGGAGTAAAAACAGGAAAGAGGAGTGGGAAGATCATCTCAGGCAGAGGCAATAGCATTAAAAAATAACATGCATGAGTGTGTGTGAGCATGTATGTGGTGGCAGGTGTGGGTGGTGAGTACACAGAACTGAAAGATGGCCTACATAGCTCCTCATTTCTTGACTTTGCCTCCTTAGATGAGTTTTCAATCACATTTGAAAGATGATTTCCAGTAACTCCTGGGCCACAACCTTCCTCTTTCACATCTAGTTGGTAGAAGCCGATTCTTGACTTTCTTCAGAGACCAGGTGGTTCTTCTTTCCCAGAAGCCTCAGCAAATATTTATTGTGTTGATTAATTTGTATGGGATTATGCGCTCTGAAGTGGAATAGAGCAATTGGCTAAAGCAGAGGATTTGGGCAATCTCACTCAAATAACACCTAAGTGAGGAGAGAGATTCCCAATGAGAAATTAGGATATTTTTAGCAGGAACAGGGAAGATAAATACCACTAATAAATGCTACTAGGTACTCTTTAGAGAAAACTTGAGCTTTGGTGACCAGTTCTGTATGGTGTAGTTTAAGAGAGGAGATCAGCTCCAACCAAAATGACCAAAACCTGGAGCTCCACCTGAGGATAAGGAGGTAAAAAAATTAGTCCATTTCGAGAAGAGTGGACTGAAAGGTGGTTGTAATATCAAGCTTACAGTATTCGAGGGGCTGCTAGGTACAAAAGGAAAACTTGTGCCTGCTTGGCTAAAGAAGACGTAATGGAGACCAATAGGTGGAAATGTTAAGGAAGCAAGTTTTGACTCATTATGGGAAGAATTTTCTCTTAATTCAAGTTGTCAACAATGGAATGGGTTACCTCAGGAAGTTGTGAGGCACACAGAACTGGAATTGTTTATGTATTAATACCATATAACCACATAGAAGTTGCTGCAGAAGGGATATTTATGTGTCACTTAAGAATTATTCTACTCTGTCCTATAGGGTCACTGTGAGTCAGAATTGACTTGACAGCAACCAGTTTAATGGGTTTAAGGATTATACTAGCTGATGTGTTATTATCTCCCAACTCCGACATCTTCTAAATCTTCACTATGGGGACACCTGCACACGTACTTTTTAAAAGCTCTTTTCATCTCTTGTTCTACCATAAGCCATTTACCCTTCCTAATTTTGATATCCCTCAAGCATCTGTCAGTTTGTCATACCATAAGGGCTTGTGTGTTGCTAGAAGCTATGCCACCGGTATTCAAGTACCAGAAGAGTCACACACGCCGACAGGTTTCAGCTGAGCTTCCAGACTAAGAAAGTCTGGGAAGGAGTTACCTGGCGGTCTACTTCTGAAAAAAATTAGCCAGTGAAAACCTTATGAATAGCAGAGGAACATTGTCTGATATAGTGCTGGAAGGTGAGCCCCTCATGTTGGAAGGCACTCAAAAGAGGACTGGGGAAGAGCTACCTCCTTAGAGTTAACCTTAATGACATGGGTGGAGTCAAGCTTTCAGGACCTTTATTTGCTGATGTGGCAGAACTTGAAATGAGAAGAAGCGGCTACAAACATCCGTTAAAAATTGAAATGTAGAATGTGCAAAGTATGAATCTAAGAAAATTAGAAATCGTCAAAAATGAAATGGAATGCATAAACATTGCTATCCTAGGCATTACCAAAAAAACCCAAACTGGTCGCCATTGAGTTGATTCCAACTCATAGCGACCCTATAGGACAGAGTAGAGGGTTTTCAAGGAGTGCCTGGTGGATTTGAACTGCTGACCTTTTGGTGAGCTGCTGCAGCTTTTAACCATTACGCCACCAGGGTTTCCATTTTAGGCATTAGTGAGGTGAAATGGACTGCTACTGGTCATTTTAAATCAGACAATCATGTGGTCCACTTTGCTGGGAATGACAGCTTGAAGAGAAATGGTATTGCATTCACCGTCAAAAAGAACATTTCAAGATCAGTACTGAAGTACAACACTGTCAGTAATAAGATACTATCTATATGCCTACAAGGAAGACCGGTTAATACAAATATTATTCAAAGTTATGTACCAACCACTAAGGCCAAAGATGAAGATTTTTACCTACTTCTGCAGTCTGAAATTGATCAAACATTCAGTCAGGATGCATTGATAATTACTGATGATTGGAATGTGAAAGTTGGAAACAGGAAAAATTCGTAGTTGGAAAATATGGCATTGGTGATAGAAATGATGCCAGAGATCACATGATAGAATTTTACATGACCAATGAGTTCTTCATTACAAATACCTTTTTTCAACAGCACAAACAGCAACTTTGTGGACCTGGCTGGATGGAATACTCAGGAATCAAATCAACTACTTGTGTGGAAAGAGACTATGCAAAAGCTCAATATCATCAGCCAGAACAAGGCCAGGGGCCGACTGTGGAACAGACCATCAATGGCTCATATGCAAGTTCAAGCTGAAGCTGAAGCAAATTAGAACAAGTTCACGAGAGCCAAAGTATGACCTCGAGTATATCCCACCTGAATTTAGAGACCACCTCAAGAATAGATTGGTGCATTGAATACTAATGACAGATGAACAGACAAGTTGTGAAATAACATCAAGGCCATTATACATGAAGAAAGCAAGGGATCATTGAAAGGACAGGAAAGAAAGAAAAAAATCAAAATGAATGTCGGAAGATACTTTGGAAATTGCTCTTGAAATTTGAGTAGCTAAAGCAAAAGGAGGAAATAATGCAGTAAAAGAGCTGAACCAAATATTTCAAAAGAAGGCTAGAGAAGACAAAGTGAAGTATTATAATGAAATGTGCAAAGACCTGGAGTTAGAAAACCAAAAGGGGAGAACATGCTCAGCATTTCTCAAGCTGAAAGAACTGTAGAAAATATTCAAGTCTCCCGTTGCAATAGTGAATGATTCTATGGGCAAAATACTGGATGATGCAGGAAGCATCAAAAGAAGATGGAATGAATACACGGAGTCACTTCATTCATTTCAGGACGTAGCATATGATCGAGAACCAATGGTACTAAAGGAAGAAGTCCAAGCTGGACTGAAGGCATTAGCGAAAAACGAGGATCCTAGAATTGATGGAATACCAATGGACATGTTTCAACAAACTGATGCAGTGCTGGAAGTGCTTACTCCTCTATGCCAAGAAATTTGGAAGACAGCTACCTGGCCAACAGACTGGAAGAAAAACCCAAAACCAAACCTGTTGCTGTTGAGTTGATTTCCACACATAGGGACCCCATAGGACAGAGTAGAACTGCCCCATAGTGTTTGCAAGGAGTGGCTGGCGGATTCAAACTGCCAACCTTTTGGCTAGCAGCCGATCTCTTAACCACTGTGCCAACCAACTGGAAGAGATTCAAATTTGTGCCTATTCCAAAGAAAGGTGATCCCACAGAATGTGGAAATTATCCAACACTGTCATTAATGTCACACGCAAGTATAATTTTGCTGAAGACCATTTGAAAGCTGTTGTAGCAATATATCCACAGCAAACTGCCAGAAATTCAAGTTGGGTTCAGAACAGGACGTGGAACAAGGGATATCATTGTAAATATCAGATGGATCCTAGCTGAAAGCAGAGAATATCAGAAAGATGTTTACCTGCGTTTTATTGACTATGCAAAGGCTTTTGACTATGTGGATCATAACTAATTATGGATAACATTGGGAAGAATGGGAATTTCAGAACACTTAATTGTGCTCATGAGGCACCTGTATATAAGTGAAAAGGCAGTCGTGGGAACAGAACAAGGAAATAAAAAAAGAAACAAACCAAACCCATTGCCGTCGAGTCAATTTTGACTCATAGCGACTCTATAGGACAGAGTAGAACTGCCCCATAGAGCTTCCAAGGAGTGCCTGGTGGATTTGAACTGCCGACCTTTAGGTTAGTAGTTGTAGCACTTAACCAGCACGCCACCAGGGTTTCTGAAAAAGGGAATACTCACACACACACCTAGTGCCATCGAATCAAATCCAGCACAGCGACCCTATAGGGCAGAGTAGAACTGCCCCATAGAGTTTCCAAGGAGTGCCTGGCGGATTTGAACTGCCAACCTCTTGGTTAGCAGCTGTATCACTTAACCACTACGCCACCAGTGTTTCCAAGGGAATACTGCGTGGTTTAAAGTCAGGACAGGTGTTTGTCAGGGTTCCTTTCACCATGTTTATTCAATCCGTATGCTGAGCAAATAATCCAAAAACTGGGCTTTACAAAGAACGTGGCATCAGGATTGGAGGAAGACTCATTAACAACCTGCGATATGCAGATGACACAACCTTGCTTGCTGAAAATGAAGAGAACCTGAAGCACTTACTGATGAAGATCAAAGAGTACGGACTTCAGTATGGATTACACCTCAACATAAAGAAAACAAAAATCCTCACAACTGGACAAATAAGCAACATCATGATAAATGGAGAAAAGATTGAAGTTGTCAAGGATTTCATTTTACTTGGATCCATAATGTACATTCATGGAAGCAGCAGTCAAGAAGTCAATGGATGCGTTGCACTGGGCAAATCTGCTGCAAAAGACCTCTTTAAAGTGTAAAAAAGCAGAGGTGTCACTTTGAGGACTAAGGTGTACCTGACCCGAACTATGGTGTTTTCAATCGCCTCATATGCGTGCGAAAGCTGGACAATGAATAAAGAAGACCCAAGAAGAATTGACACCTTTGAATTGTGGTATTGGCAATGAATACTGAATATACCATGGACTGTCAAAAAAATGAACAAATCTGTCTTGGAAAAAGTACAACCAGAATACTTCATAGAAGTGAAAATGGTAAGGCTTTAACTTATATACTTTGGACATGTTATCAGAAGGGACCAGTCCCTGGAGAAGGACATCATGCTTGGTAAAGTAGAAGGTCAGTGAAAAAGAGGAAGACCCTTAGGGAGATGGATTGACACAGTGGCTGCAGCAATGGGCTCAAGCATAAAAATGATTGTGAGCATGGCACTGGACCAGGCAGTGTTTCGTTCTGTTGTACATAGGGTCACTATGAGTAGGAACCAGCTCGAGGGTACCTAACAAAAACAACAACAAAAAACTTTTTGTATCTTTGTCCACTGAATCTTTTATTTTACCTTCTAAATTTTGATCATTTTGGGGGTTGTATTCTTCTTTCACACCTCGTGTTTAAGAATATAGCCACTTGAAAAGTTGTATATATGTTAAATAAATGTCGTCATTTATTTCAGGGAAGACACAATGGCATAAAATCAATAGTTTACTGTATTCAGAATTGGTGGATTCTTCGTAGATTAGAAATTATATATTAATCATTTTTAGTAGAGGACCTGGTCATTGCCATAATTTTATTTGATTTTAACGTGCTTTATTTGTAAATGTCATTAACTTAGCAAGGAGAGTGTGCTTCTAAATATGCTGCATTAGGAATTTTTTTCTAAAAAGAATTTACATGCATTTGTTGAAAAGCTTTTTGAAACGAAACAAAAAGCATGTTGACTTAGGTCTTATATTGGCCTTAAGTGAGAGTCATTTATTTTGTTATGCCTAATAACTGAGCAGTTCACAAATATTTGTTGAACTTCTTCTATAGGTAAGGTACTTTGGAGGAGTCTATTGTAAATTGAAAACATTGGGAAATTTATATTCCAGTTGTTGAGAAAAGAAACAAGAGAAATTTGAAAAATGCACTCAGAAGTGTTTTTTTTAATTTTTTCCTGAATGAGTTTCCACAGTGTTTGAGAATAGTATGAAGACCAGGAAGGACTAAGCTATTCGTATTGATATTTAGCATCTGCTGCCATGGTCTGTGTTTGTCCTTACTAAAGTAACTGGAAAGCAACGCGTATCTGATTTGGAGACTAGTTTACCCAAAAACGTACTGTGGAAAGTCTTTGGAAACAGGATCTCAATCCATGGTAAACAATAGCATGGCTACCTCTGAAACGTCCATTCTGCTGACATCTGTCAAATAGCAGAGGCAGGTGTTTTAGTTCAACCTCTGATCACACAGATTTAGAAAAAAGAAAGGTTTTATTCTCTGTGCTGATCTGTCATTCATTAATCTATCAACTAACTCACACTTGACAGAAAAGGTGATGCCCATTTTTCAGGCTAAGGATTTCCTGTTTCCATCTCACAAAAAGAATAGTAAAAGCCAAACTTTTTAAGTGTCTGTGCCATTACTAAGCCAACATCTAAACCAAGCTCAAGTTTTCTCATATGTTTGAAACGAACAAAAATTCTCTAAGGTAACATATATTCCCCATTGAAGTCTTGCAATTGACAAATTGCTTACATGCAGTTCATTTGGTCTTGTGTATGTATAAAAAAATTTTTTTTATGTATACCTATCAATTTCATATCTGCCATAAGCAAAATATTACTATGATGCTGCATAAACCAAACAGCTGCCTCCTCCACAGAACTCTAAACGCACCAATTGGAACCCAACAACCTGGCAACCTACGGTATGCCTCTGGACCATTTTTTAAACTAACTCAGTTTCAGAGCACCCTTGGTTCAGGCCCCAAAATGGAAGACCCCAAACACTATAGAATCTCTCAGATGGAAGACAGATACTGTAAGTTGTAGCCCATGGGGCCCTGTATACATAAAACATGTAATAGGTTCATGCAATTAAAATATTTGGGATTTATAACACAAATGTCTAAATTTTTGGTTATCTGGGAAATTAATAACATGTAGCTGATTTGGGCTGTTTCTTGTTAGTCCCACTTTCTAGCAGTTCACACAATGTATGTACATGATCCTATACCTGGCCTTTGGTAGCATTTATGAATGTGACCCTGGCCTAGAAATATGGGTTAAAGGAAGGACAGGTGGTCCGTTGCATTCAGCACTGTACAAAAATTGCCTCAGAATCACCTGGTTTCTGAGTCTAACTCCCAGAGTTTCAAACTCAGTAGATACGTTGAAGTGGTGGTAGGCAGTGGGAAAGTGGGCAGGAGTAAGAATTATTTAATTCTCTCCAGGTATATCTAATACTTATATAGATCAGGGAGCTACTGTGTATTCTGCAATCTTAGTATTTTTTTGGTTCCTTATGTACATGGAGATCAAGGATTGCAGAAAATGTCTATAAATGGGAATTGGGCTCTCACATTTTAGGTCTTGTTTATTATTTGGGGACTTGGAAAAATCACAGAACCTAAGTGTTAATAATTTTGCCCATGAAATGAAGTCAGAAATTTAATTTTTTACAATTCCCCCCAAATTCCTGTGAAAATAATATGGCTTTAAAAAAGAAATTAAATGGAAAATTACATTTGAGATTAAAAAGCAATATTGGGAACTTTTGATAAAATTTGACATTTTCCTATTTTAAATTTCTCTAAAGTCATGAAAGAAACCCAGGTGGCATAGTGGTTCAGTGCTACAGCTGCTAACCAAAAGGTTGGTGGTTCAAATCTACCAGATGCTCCTTGGAAACTCTATGGGCATAGTTCTACTCTGTCTTATAGGGTTGCAGTAAGTCAGAATCAACTTGATGGCAACGGGTTTAAAGTCATGAAACACAAACATCGCATTGAAAAATAGTTTTCTGATTTGTTTATATTATTCTGAAATTGTATAAACTACTAAAAGGTCGATATGCCTCCCTCTTACATCTCTTTCTCCTTTTGCATTATATCGGACAACATGATCAAATTGTATTTCAGCAGATTAGATACAAGCAAATACAATTGAAGGGAAAGAAAATTGAAGACACTGATCATGTTAAAATACATTTTAAAATAATCTACATGAAGAGATTTTAAAAGTCTTTATAAAGATTTGTAGGCTCTGGAAATATATAATTTGTTTAAGTTAACCAGATGGAAAGGAAATGTTGAAGACTGAAAAATATAGTCAAGTTACAAGAACAAGAAGAAAAATAAGACTAAATCAGTGAAGATTAAAATGTATTAATCCTTTCTTGCTAACCTTGCCAAGTACAATGATCTAGAAAATTAAGAGGCACCCAGGGACACAGTGTCAGCTAGACATAATGATTCAGTGCCCTTAAGTCTCTCTCTTTGGAATTGAGCATAGTTATATATGAGGATACACAAATGTCAAATTATATCCGTTCAAGTTTTTAATAATTTAGATTTTCCCTTTTTTTAGATGTCATGCTGTAGTTCCGTTGTATTTTACAGGATTGGATAACTACGTTAAAAAATGACCAAGAAAAAACAAAAAACGATAAACCTTGGATACCGTGGCTTCTATTTATTTAAATGTAAATAAGATGGAATTTAATAACTTACAAACAAAAGTACACTTAAGATCCAGGACATTGCTTTCAAATTCTGTGTGTCAAAAAAAAAAAAAAAAAAATGATAGCATCCAAGTCTCTCTCCAACCAGTTACCTGTAGTGGAAAGAATGTTATAGTGGAAAGAATATAAATCAAGAGGGCATGATATTTTATTTCTCTGAGGCTGAGTAAGGATGAAATATTTTTGAGGTAGGCTTACAAAAGGGGACAAATGGAACTGGTGTAAACTATACCAATGAGCTTAAGGGGCAAGAACCTGTCCCTAGCCTGCTTTGGCCTGTGTTTTTCTCCACAGGAAATTTTGGGCAGCAATTCAAAGTTTACCAATATACTGCATTTTCCATATCAATGGCAAGTGAAAAATCACACTTCTTCTTGTCTCAAAATATCAGTAATAAATAATTAAAATTGTTCAACCTGGGCTCCGGGTCTTTATTATTATTTGTGGGACTTGCGCAAATCACACAGATATTTAAAGTTACATAATTTTGTACATTGTCCTGTTGATAGTGAGGGCACTAATAGATGTGAGTGATTTATTTAGGATCAATATACATCTATGTATACTTTATGGTTCTCCCAGTTGTTTCTGTATGAAATGCTAGTAACTAACCAGAAGAAGATATCACTACTGGATAGAACATCTGAGAACAAAGATTGCTGAACTGGAGACAAAATTTGACATTTGTAGGCAGACATATCTTTTCCTCTTTCATGGTGATAATGTAAGATAGCCAGAGAGGTGGCTAAACTGAAAGATAATTGTGCAATTTGAATAAGAGCATAATCTGTGTTATCAGAAGGAACCAGTCCGTGGAGAAGGACATCATGCTTGGTAATGTAGAGGGTCAGCAAAAGAGAGGAAGACCCTCCACGAGATGGACTGACACAGTGGCTGCAACAATGGGCTCAAGCATATCAATGGTTATGAGGATGGCACAGGACCCAACAGTGTTTCGTTCTGTTCTGTTGTAACAGGGTCACTGTGAGGTGGAAGTGACTTGATGTACCTAACAGCAACAACATAATCTATAAACCTTGGTCAAAAACTCCTTAGAGGCTGTTTTGAGAAATTGTATTAAAAAAGACAATGCCTATGGGAAACAAGAGGCTAATATTTTTTTTGAAAGATTCTCTGTGGTAGAGTGCTTTTCGTAATTCTCTATGCTACTTTTGTAAAAACTATTATTTATGTCCATATATCCATTCTTCTATAATAATAACCTCCAGTTATTTTTAGCTGGGCATATGATTACCAAGATAAAGGTATTTCTCAGCCAATGGAAAAGTTGTGGTCAGTGAGATGCAAGTGAATGTGTTGTCTGGTAGTTTCTAGTTGTTAGGTGCCATCAAGTTGGTTCTGACTCATAGTGACCCTATGCACAACAGAATGAAACACTGCCCAGTCCTGTGCCATCCTCACAATTGTTGTTACGCTTAAGCCCATTGTTGCAGCCACTGTGTCAGTCCATCTCATTGAGGGTCTTCCACTTTTTTGCTGACCCTCTACTTTACCAATCACGATGTCCTTCTCCAGGGACTGGTCTCTCCTGATAACACGTCCAAAGTATGTGAGACATAGTCTCGCCATCCTTGCTTTTGAGAGGCACTCTGGTTGTACTTCTTCCAAGACAGATTTGTTCATTTTTTTGGCAGTTCATGGTATATTCAATATTCTTTGCCAACACCACAATTCAAAGGTGTGAATTCTTCTTCCATCTTTCTTATTCAATGCCCAGCTTTCGCACGCATATGAGGCAATTGAAAACACCATGGCTTGGGTCAGGCACACCTTAGCTTTCTAAGTGACATCTTTGCTTTTCAACACTTTAAAGACGTCTTTAGCAGCAGACTTGCCCAATGCAATGTGTTTTGATTTCTTGACTGCTGTTTCCAGGGTGTTGATTGTAGATCCAAATAAAATAAAATCCTTGACAACTTCAATCTTTTCTCCATTTATCTTGATGTTGCTTATTGGTCCAGTTGTGAGGACTTTTGTTTTCTTTATGTTGAGGTGTAATCCATACTGTAGGCTATGGTCTTTGATCTTCATCGGTAAGTGCTTTAAGTCCTCTTCACTTTCAGCAAGTAAGATTATGTTATCTACATAATGAAGGGTGTTAATTTCCAGTTAAGCTGCCTTAAAAGACAGCTGACGCAGTTCCTTTGCTCCTGTCCTCTTCAGTCTTTCCTCCCTCTGCTGTCTGCAGTGTGTGTGGCATGACTGGAGCTCTGGATGTGATCCTGTGTCATGACACTTGGTGCCACACTTTAAGGATGGTGGATCAGTGGGCTGCAAGGTACCTGGGTCCCGAAAGACTTAATGGAACAGAGCCATTCCTTCAACTATAGTTGGTCTACTTCCAGATTTTTATGTGGCAGGGAAAAAATCCATTTTGTTTAAAATATTTTTTTATTGTAATATATAAAAACCCACTCTGAACCTTTTGCCGTTGAGTGGATTCTGACCCACACCGACCCTATAGGGCAGAGTAGAACTGCCCCCATAGGGCTTCCAGGTTGCAGCTGGTGGATTCTAACTTCTGACATTTTGGTTCGCAGCTGAATGCTTAACCACTGTGCCACAAGGGCTCCAACAGACAACATAAAATTTGCCTTGTAAGTCATTTTCCTATGTACAGTCCAGTGGCATTAATCATACTCACAAGGCTATGCAAACATCACCACTACTTGCTTCCCCAAAACTTTTTTTTTTTTTTATCATTTCAGGTAGAAACTCTGTACCCATTAAAATAATAAGTCCTCATCCCTTGTGTTTTAATCCCAATTAAAGTAAAAATAAATCCTAACCCATGCAGTTACTTTGGGATTCCAGTTAGTGAGGAAACTGGAAGTACATGTTGTTAGTGACAAGAAAATGAGATACTTAAATAATGCATACAGGACAATGCCTGATATATAGTAGGCACTCAGTAAATAATAGTTCTTTCTGCCATATTAGCACAGATTTCACATTTACATCAACTGACTTCCTGACTTCCTGGACTTTATTAATTCCTTGATGTTCATCTAGATTCCTGATAATTTCTCCTCAAGTTTCATAACAAGTTATTTTTCTTCTTTTCTTCCTTTCGAGAGGTTGGTATTTGTGGTGTTTTCAAAAATATGTCCCTAAATTCCCTTTTTAAGAAGTAGAGTTAAATTTCTCTCACCCTGAGTGTGAGCTGTACTAAGTAGCTTTCTTCTAATGAATGGAATATGGCAAAAGTGATTGGATGTCACTTCTGAAATTAATTTATAGAAACAGTGCACTTCCATTTTGTGTGTTTCCTCATGGTTCAATTGCTCAATCCGTGTCCAATAATAAACTCCACCCCGTGAAATATTCTCAAGCCCAATTTTTATCTCCATCTGCTGATGTCTTGATTTAGTGTTTTATCATATCTTATGATTAGGTTATTATAAAAGAATCCCAGCTGTTTTCTGTGCTACTGATTCCTTTAAACTAGAGTCCACTCATCCATATATAAATTTATTTGTTCATTCATTTAAAAATATTTTTCAGCACCTGCTGTGCGTTGGATGCTCTTAATGACACTGAGAACAGAGCAATTAACAAAACATGTAAAGGCCCTGTCTGTTTGAGCAAGGTGGTTTAAGTATATAAAAATGTGATTTATAGTGGTAAGTATTGTGGAGAAAACTGAAAGAGGGAGGGGGAATGTCAGACGTTAGGGACAGTTATTTTATATAAAGTGGTCTCACTGATAAACTAATATTGGTGCAAAGACATGAAGGAAGTGAAATAGCAAACTGTACAGAAATTTGGTGGAAAAATATTCCAGACAAAGAGAACAGTAACTTCAAAGCTTTAAGATAGCAATGGGGTAGGAATATATGTAGACAAACAAGGAGGACAGTGGAGTAAAACAGCTGAGTAAGGGGGAGAATGGAAAGACATAGAATTATAGAAGCATGAGATCAGTGTAAATAGTTGTAGGCCACTGCAAAGACTTTGGATTTTACTTTATGTGAGACACGAAACCATTGGAGGATTTTGAACAGAGAAGTGATGTGATCTGACATATTTTAAAGGGATCACTCTACATTCTGTGTAGAGGATATATTGTAGGGAAGCAAGGAAAGAAGCAGGCATATTAATTAGGACAGGAATTCCCAACCTCTTTCACATGATGTCACTCAGTGAGATGGATACTCTTATGGCTCATGGAGGTATACAGGTATGGTCAATTGAAGTTGTAAGGGACCCATATCTTGGTGTTCATGTAACACATTCTTGGAACCAGTGGTCATATCATATATGCTGGGAAGTCCCAAATGCTAGTGATCTTGTTGGAAGATTATTAGATCAGGGTGCTACCTTTGAAGGTAATGAGTAATTATTTGATTCTAGATATATTTTTTAGGAGCCCTGGTGGCTCAGTGGTTAAGCACTCGGCTGCTAACCAAAACATCAGTAGTTCAAATCCATCAGCTGCTCCTTGGAATTCCTATGGGGCAGTTCTACTCTGACCTATAGGGTTGCTATGATTCGGAATCAACTCGATGGCAACAGATAGATGTATTTTAAAGGTGTAATCACCAAGATTTCCTGCTGCACCTACAATTATAAGAGAAAGAGAAGAACTAAAACATCTAGATTTTTGGTCTGACCTACTGGAAGGGTGAAGTTTTGATGTCCTAAGACAGGAATCCTGCAGAAAGAATGGGTTGGTGGTGATGGATGCATGGGAAAAAAGGGGATGAATTTTAGATATATTTTTTGAAGCGCATATTGGACATTACAGTGGAGACACTGAATAAGCAGTTGGATATATGAGTCTGGAATTTAGAGGCAAAGTCTGGGCTAGAAATATAAATTTAGGCATCACCAATGCATATGTGGTGTTTAAAACCATAAGACTGAATGAGGTCACCAAGGAATCAGTGTTCTGAAAACCATGCTTTGGAATGGTTCAACGTTTAGAGATTGGCAACTGAGGAGACACTGGAAAAGGAAATTATAATGGTCATGTTACACAATTTTGGCTAATGAGATGCAAGTGGACATTGCTGGAAAAGACTTCTGGGAAAGCCCTTTAAAATGAGACAGACTTGGCTCTTTCCAATTCCCCTGTTTCTGCCTAGAAAGCAGGCATGATGCCTGGAGCTCTAGGAGACAGCTTGAGATCATGAAAATGATAGTCATCCTAAAGATGTTGATGTTGTTAGGAGCCATCAAGTAGATTTTGACTCATGGCAACTGCCTTAGGCTGGGTTATCTAGAGAAACAAAATCAGTGAAATACACACACACACACACACACACACATGCACGCGTATATATATATAAATATATGGAGAGAGATTTATATCAAGGAAATGACTCACATGACTGTAGAAGGTGGGAAGTCCCAAGTCCATGGATCAGGCTGGAGAATTCTCTTGACTCATGTAGCTGCAGAGGCTGGTGAACCCAAGATTAGCAAGGAAGATGACAAGCTACTGGCTCACAGGCTATGGAGGCTGATGAATCTCAAGATTCAGGTAAGACACGAAATGAAGTCCTGAGAACCAGAGGTCAGATAAGGAGCCCAGTTGCAGTATCCAGAGCAAGCAAAGGCCAAGGAATTTGCCAGAAAGTCTACCTATTTTGGATGCAGGCCACACCCCCATGGAAACTACCTTTCAACTGATTGGCTGCTCATAGCAGATTTCATCATGGAGGTGATTACATTATATCACGTCTCATTATGAAAGTGATTACATCATTACACAGCTGCCAAACTACATCATAACTGCCAAACCACTGAGAATCATGGCTCTACCAAGTTGACACACAACCTTAACCATCACAGTGACCCCATGTGACAGAGTAGAACTGTCCCATAGGGTTTTCTAGGCTATAATCTTTATGTGAGCAGATCACTAAGTCTTTCTCCCACAGAGCTTATGGGTGGGTTCGAACCACCAACCTTTTGATTAGAAGCCAAAGCCTTAATTGTTGAGCCACTAGGATCTTAAATTGGAACCTGGTGCCAGCCTTGTATTACCTACCAGCAGACTTTTCATTATGTAGAAAAAAAAACGACTCTATTTGGTTAAATCCAATAAGCATGTTTTTAAAAACATTTTTTTCCCTGTTATTCTTTGAACCCAGTCCCAAATGTTGAAATTTCTTATTGATATTTGGATTTCCAATACTTTACACACTGCCTGTAATATGGCAGAGTTCAAAATATTTGTTGAATAAATCATGAAAATAGACATAAAGTAATCCTGAAAAACTTAGACTTCCAGACATGATAATAATCCCGTTGCCGTTGAGTTGACTCTGACTCATAGCGACCCTATGAGACAAAGTAGGATTGGGTTTCCAAGGAGCAGCTGGTGAATTTAAACTGCTGACCTTTTCACTAGCAGCCAAGCTCTTAACCACTGTGCCACCAGGGCTCCAGACATATTAGGTATGTGTTTTGAGGGTAGATTTATTCCTTCATTAATTCACATATGTTTATATTTTATAATATTTTGTGAACATTTGTCTATCTAAAAATAGAATGCTATATCATAACATGAGAATAAAAATAAGATAATTTATTAACTGTAACCATGTTGTTGTTGTTAGGTGCCGTCAAGTCGGTTCCGACTCTTAGCAACCCTAAGTACAACAGAACGAAACACTGCCCAGTCCTGAGCCATCCTTACAATTGTTATGCTTGAGCTCATTGCTGCAGCCACTGTGTCAATCCACCTCATTAGGGTGTTTCTCTTTTCTGCTGACCCTGTACTCTGCCAAGCATGATGTCCTTCTCCAGGGAATGATCCCTCCTGACAACATGTCCAAAGTATGTAAGATGCAGTCTCACCATCCTTGCTTCTAAGGAGCATTCTGGTTGTACTTCGTCTAGGACAGATTTGTTTGTTCTTTTGGCAGTCCATGGTATATTCAATATTCTTCCCCAACACCATAATTCAAAGGCATCAATTCTTCGGTCTTCCTTATTCATTGTCCAGCTTTCACATGCATATGATGTGATTGAAAATACCATGGCTTGGGTCAGGCACACCTTAGTCTTCAAGGTGACATCTTTGCTCTTCAATACTTTGAAGAGGTCCTTTGCAGCAGATTTACCCAGTGCAATGTGCCTTTTGATTTCTTGACTGCTGCTTCCATGGTTGTTGATTGTGGATCCAAGTAAAATGAAATCCTTGACAACTTCAATCTTTACTCCATTTATCATGATGTTGCTCATTGGTCCAGTGGTGAGGATTTTTGTTTTCTTTGTGTTGAGGTGCAATCCATACTGAAGGCTGTGGTCTTTGATCTTCATTAGTAAGTGCTTCAAGTCTTCTTCACTTTCAGCAAGCAAGGTTGTGTCATCTGCATAACGCAGGTTGTTAATGAGTCTTCCTCCAATCCTGATGCCCTGTTCTTCTTCATATAGTCCAGCTTCTCGTGTTATTTGCTCAGCATACAGATTGAATAGGTATGGTGAAAGAATATAACCCTGACTCATACCCTTCCTGACTTTAAACCAATCAGTATCCCCTTGTTCTGTCCTGACAACTGCCTCTTGATCTATGTAAAGGTTCCTCATGAGCACAATTAAGTGTTCTGGAATTCCCATTCTTCGCAATGTTATCCATAATTTGTTATGATCCACACAGTCAAATGCCTTTGCATAGTCAATAAAACACAGGTAAACATCCTTCTGGTAGGATCCATCTGACATCAGCAATGGTATCCCTGGTTCCATGTCCTCTTCTGAAACTGGCCTGAGTTGCTGGCAGTTCTCTGTTGATATACTGCTGCAGCCATTTTTGAATGATCTTCAGCAAAATTTTGCTTGCGTGTGACATTAATGATATTGTTCTATAATTTCCACATACAGTTTGGATCACCTTTCTTGGGAATAAGCATAAATATGGATCTTTCCCAGTCAGTTGGCCAGGAAGCTGTCTTCCATATTTCTTGGCATAGATGAGTGAGCACCTCCAGTGCTGCATCTGTTTGTTGAAACATCTCAGTTGATATTCCATCAATTCCTGGAGCCTTGTTTTTCACCAGTGCCTTCAGAGAATACTTCTTCCTTCAGTACCATTGGTTCCTGATCATATACCGCCTTTTGAAATGGTTGAACATTGACTCATTCTTTTTGGTATAATGACTCTGTGTATTCCTTCCATCTTCTTTTGATGCTTCCTGTGTCTTTTAATATTTTCCCCATAGAATCCTTCACTACTGCAACTCAAGGCTTGAATTTTTTCTTCAGTTCTTTCAGCCTGAGAAATGCCGAGCGTGTTCTTCCCTTTTGGTTTTCCATCTCCAGCTCTTTGCACATGTCATAACCTTGCTATAACCTTACTAATACACATTTAAATTGTTCTATATTTTCTTGCTGTGATAAAATGCTGCAGCAAAAGTTTAAAAATATTTTGGACAGTTAATCTGATTATTACCTAGATTAAATTTCAAATTAAAAAATCTATAGTTCAAAGATGTGCATATTTAAATTTTCATATGATTTGAAGTTATGCACATTTAAAATATGAAACATTAAAGCAGTGAGAGAAAATGTTGGAAAATATCAAAAAAGAAAAATATTCAAGGAAGACGACCATTATTAGCAAGACACAAAGTTATGAAGGAAAATAAGGATTAAGTTATATGACTTGTTGGGTGCAGTCAAGACCATTCCCACTCATAGGACCCTTCGTTCAACAGAACTAAACACTGCCTGGTCCTGTACCATCCTTACAATCCTTGCTATGTTGGAGCCCATTGTTGCAGCCACTGTGTCAACTCATCTTGTTGAGGGGCTTTCTCTTTTTCACTGATGCTCTACTATGCCAAGCATGATGTCCTCCAGGGACTTTTCCCCTGATAACGTGCCCAAAGTTCGTGAGATAAAGTTTTGCCATCCTTGCTTCTAAGGAGGATTCTCGTTGTACTTCTTCCAAGACACATATGTTCATTCTTCTGGCAGTCCATGATATAGTTGATATTCTTCACTAACACCACAATTCAAAGGTGTCAATTCTTCTTTGGTTTTCCTTATTCATTGTCCAGCTTTCGTATGTATGTGAGGCAATTGATAATACCAAGGCTTGTTTCAGGCACGCCTTAGTACTCAAAGTGACATCCTTACTTTTTAGCACTTTAAATAGGTCTTTTGTAGCAGATTTGTCCAGTGCAATACGTCGTTTGATTTCTTGACTGCCGCTTCCATGAGAGTTGATTGTGGATCCAATTAAAATGAAATCCTTGACAACTTCAATCTTTTCTTCATTTATCATTATGTTGCTTGTTGGTCCAACTGTGAGGATTTTTGTTTTCTTTATGTTGAGGTGTAATACATACTGAAGGCTGTAATCTTTGATCTTCATTAGCGCTTCAAGTCCTCTTAGCTTTCAGCAAACAAGGTTGTATCATCTGCATATTGCAGGTTGTTAGTAAGTCTTCCTCCAATCCAGATGACCCATTCTTCTTCATATAGTTCAGTTTCTCGGATTATTTGCTCAGCATACAGATTGAATAAATATGGTAAAAGGCCACAACCTTGACACACACAGTGTGCCCTTGTTCGGTTCAAACAACAGCCTCTTGGTCTATGTACAGTTTCTTCATGAGCACAATTAAGTGTTCTGGAATGTTCAGATAGCTAATGTGTAGGGGTGGATGTACCAAATATTCACATTCTAGTTGGAGAAACAAGAATGAGTACGACTACCAAAAATTTAATTACACAGTGTGATTACAATTAGAACAAGATGTAAAATTCAATCTGCTCATGATGGAGTAAAGTTTCAAAATTGGTACTGAAGATCCTATTAAATATTTGAATGAATAACTAGGTAGAAATTTTATTTCCTGATTAGGAGTCATCTGTCTCTTTAAGAGAGACAAATTAATTATCAGAGTTTAAATGAGGGACCAATTCAACTCTTATAATTACCCATAGGAAAGCATCAGTAATGAACATGAATATCATTTCCATATAACAACAATTATATTAAAATTTGCTTTTTATTTTCCATAGGCAATAAGACTCACAAATTAGAAGAGTAACATATTATGCAAATTTTCTGGCAAAGAGGGAGAGTCCTTTGGCATATATTGATTCAAGAAAATGAGGAAGTGAATTCCTAAGATGATTCTGAAATAATCTTTCTTGAGAACTAGAATAAAACCTACATAAAGAATAAGAGAGCACCAAGGCTTAATGATTCCATGCTGATTAGAACTATGTCCGTGTACTAAATGGATACATTTATTAAGGTATTAAATGGTAGGTTTGACTGGGATTTTCTGGGTAAGCAGATCACATGTAATATTTCCCTTTTGGGAATTAATACAAAATTGTAGGAACTACCATATAGCCCACCAAACCAAACCTTTTGCCACTGAGTCAATTCTGACTCATATATACCCTGTAGGACAGAGTAGAACTGCCCCATAGGGTTTCCAAAGAGGGCCTGTTGGATTCAAACTGCTGACCTTTTGGTTAGCAGCCGAGCTCTTAATCACTGAACCATCAGGGTTCCATTATATAGTCCACAGAAAAATAATTTCTAAGGAAGTTCATTGCAGTATTCAGCCTTTTTGTAAATTTGATTTGGACTGATAGTAAACCATAAAGGACTATCACATAGTTCACAGAAAACTAACTTTAAAGAAATTCTTTACAGAATTTAGCATTTTTGTAATTCTAATCTCATAGTAACACTTGAGGGAAGTATTATTGTTTCCATTTCATAGATGAGAAATAAAGGCCCTAAGTGATGATAAACATTCCCAAGTTCATACAACAAACATGTGGCAAAGCCAGGTGGTAAATAGATTTGCTAGCCCTGGAGCCGACCCTCTCAACCCCTATGCCGTAGTGCTGGGGTAAATCCTGATGGAGATACTTGGAATCATATTTAGAACTTTCTAACTAATGGATATGAAGTCCCTGGGTGGTGCAAATGATTAACTCACTTGGCTGCTAACCAAAAGGTCGAAGATTCAGGTCCACCCACAGGCACCTCAGAAGAAAGTCCTGGTGACCTATTTCCCAAAAATCAGCTTTTGAAAACCCTGTGGAGCGCAGTTCTCCTCTGACACATACAGGGTTGCCGTGAGTTGGAACTGACTCACTCTGTGGCAGTTTTTTTTTAAACTAATGACATACGTTCTTTCAATGTGAGAGTTATCTACTTTTCTGTAGAACGTTTGGCAGTATTCTAATTTCCTTAGATATTTGCACATGATGGCAGTCCAAGAACTCTATCCTTTAAAATATGCTTGGATTGTGAACTACTGGACACGTATAATAAAGTTGAAGAATTCTTGACTGTATAGTCATCCCTCGGTATCGGCAGGGGACAGGTTCCAGACCCCTGCAGATACCCAAATCTGTGGATGCTCGAGTCCCTTACATAAAATGGCATGATATTTGCATGTAACCTAAGCACATCCTACCTTATACTTTAAATCAACTCTAGATTGCTTATAATAACTGATACAATGTAAAACCAAAAACCTGTTGCCATCTTAGTCAATTCCGACTCACAGCAACCTTAAAAGACAGAGCAGAACTGCCCCCATAGGGTTTCCAAGGAGTGCCTGGTGGGTTCAAACTGCTGACGTTTTGGTCAGCAGCCTTCTGTCTTAACCACTACACCACCAGGGTTTCCAATACAATGTAAATGCTGCGTAAATAGTTGTTTCCTCACAATGGAAGACTTGCTTTTGAGTTTCTAAGAGTATTTTGAGCTCTTCTGGAAACACTGATGCTGCCTGGGCATCAGCCAATACGGATTCACCTGTGATCCCGAAGTTCTTGAGGTTGTAGTGCTTTACATAGCCATCCAGCCATCCGCCACTAGCCTTAAACTCCTTCCTCTCTCTCTCCTCAACCCCCTTACACCTAGTGGTTGAGGGATTGCTTTTACCACCTAATTGCTTTACAGGAGCCACAGAAACAAGGGTCGCACACAAGTATCGAATGAATGCAAGGTGAACAATGCTCAAACAAGGAGGGCAGGACAGAGACTGAGGATCTGTGAAATGGTGGAGGCTATAGCAGGGAATTGCCTACCCTTCATCCAGCATAGTCCTCAGCATGTGACAAATTCAGGTTTTGCTTTTTGGAACCCTCCCCCCTCCAAATATTTTCAATTCGTATTTGGTTGAATTCTTGAATGCAGAACCCATGGATACAGGAGGCTGACTGTATATTCTTTGCCAAAGCGCAGTAGTAGATGCTTTGTGTGAATGGGATGTTGCCACACCTCACCCAGGTGACATGTTTTGGTGTCATCCCCATGGTCCAAATGTGAAATAAACTGTGGATCATCAGAAAAATTGTTAGACTAAGTGTACAAAGAATGGCAGGTGTTCCTGTGAGCTTCCTCCTTCATCAACCAAAGACAGCCCCTTTCCATCTGCTCCCCAGCCCCACCCCCTTCAGGCTCTCTCCCTTCCCTTTGATGTTAAACCCTGGTTAATGCCTTTTCCTGTGGGTTTTTTTTGTTGTTGTTCTGAAAATTAAAAGAAATCATCTGTGTGAAGCGATTAGTCTAGTGCCTGACACATAATAAGAACTCAAGAACTGTTAGCCATTTTTGTAACTACTGACGCTGCAAAAATTGCTGCAAAAATTGCTTTCATAAGTCCCTTTTAAATCCTTCTTAAAGTTCAGTGAGGTAGGCACTTTTAATCTCGTTTCTTTCAGCTAAGGAACTTAAGGCACAGAGATGTTATGAATCAGCTAATTTAGTGGCCCAGCCAATCCTAAAACCACAATCTTCAGAGTAGAGCTCACATTTTCCCTACCACAGCACAAACATTCTAAAAGTGACGCCAAACCTTTTTCTCTGATTAAACACATGTCTATGTTGTGCTCCAATGTGCTTTGCTCCAGCCCTCCTCTGTGGCTTTGCTGTCACTGTTACCTCCATCCTGATGGAAGGCATGGCTTACTCAACTCTGAAGAAAATCTGCTGTTGCTCATCTTCATTGAACTTTGAGCCTACCTATTGTCCTTGCTGCTTTGGTATCGCTTCATATTTTCAAGCGAATATCTCATCTTCTTCTGTATATTTGAAATTTACTCAGGTCAGTAACTATATCTACTAATTCTTTGATTCTCTCACAGTGCTTATTGATTCTTCCATTGAGACAGTAATTTAACAAATACTTATTGGGTACAGGGACAGATTACCCAATAAACAAGATGAACACGTGCTTAAAAACAGGGACACCAGTTGTCCAAAGCAAAGATCCTGAATGCCAAGCAGAGAGGACACAAGGAAAAGTGAGCTCCGAATTGGAAGGGAACTGGCAGGCCAATAAATGAAACTGATAACATTTTATAAATTTTGTATATGATAACAGTTACATTTTCCATTTCATTCCAGGCTGATTGAGTGTAATCTCACACTCAGTTCTCTTTTGTTGACCATATAAGAATACATCAGTGGCATTATAATCATGTGACTCATGATGTATCTGGTCCTACTCAAAGTGAACCAAAACGAGTCTTCAGGTTGAGCATACACTTGTATTTGTATCATACTCTTTGCAATAGCTCTCACTTCTGTTGCGTATAAACAATAGTCCAATGAACTGTAAAGATGCAGCATCAAAGAATGGAAAATGAGTGCGAAAGTCCTTAAGTGTTTCAAGATGAAAAACACTGATGGAGATCTTTGAAGAGCCCGCCAACAAACATTTTATGACAAACGAATGAAATTATTTCTGACTGCCTTATAGTACTATTTCTTTTGACTATCTCAGACCTGAAGAAAATTACATGTTCCAAATCAATTTTTTTTTACTTAATGATTTTTAAATGTAAATTTTTGTGTTAATGTCCAATTTTTTTTTCCTTCTTTATTGAACTTTAGATGAAGGTTTACAGAACTAGTTTCTCATCAAACAGTTAGTACACACATTGTTGTATGATATTGGTTAACAACCCCATGACATGTCTAAACGCTCTCTTCTCAACCCTGGGTTCCTTATTACCAGCTTTCCTGTTCCCTCCTGTCTCCTACTCCCTGCCCCAGGGCCGGTGTGCCCCTTTAGTCTTGTTTTGTTCCATGGGCATGTTCAGTCATTGGCTGAAGGTGAATTTCAGCAGTGTCCTCATTACTCGGGGGCCATACTCTCAGGGTTTCTCCAGCCTCTGTCAGGCCAGTCAGTCTGGTCTTTCTTTTTGAGTTAGAATTTTGTTCTACATTTTCTCCAGTTCTGTCTTGGACTGTCTATTGTGATCCCTGCTAGAGCAGTCAGTGGTGGTAGCTGGGCACCATCTTGTACTGGGCTCAGTCTGGTGGAGGCTGTGTTAGATGTGGTCCATTAGTCCTTTGGACTAATCTTTCCCTCATGTCTTTAGTTTTCTTTATTCTTGCTCCCGAAGGGATGAGACCAGTGGAGTATCCTAGATGGCCCCTCACAGGCTTTTAAGACCCCAGACGTACTCACCAAATTAGAATGTAAAACATTTTCGTTATAAACTCTGTTATGCCAATTAAGGTACATGTTCCCTGAGACCATGGTCCCCTCAGCCCTCAGCCCAGCAATTTAGTCCCTCAGGGAGTTGGGATGTGTCTATGGAGTTACCATGGCCTTGCCTTGTACAGGTTGTGCTGGCTTCCCCAGTATTGTATACTGTCTTACCCTTCACCAAAGATACTGCTTATCTATTGTTTCTTAAGTGTTTTTCCATCCCCACTCCTCCCCTCCCTTGTATCCATCAAATATTATTTCTTTTTGTATGTAAACCTTTTCATGAGTTTTTACAGTAGTGGCCTCATACAATATTTGGACTTTTGTGATTGACTTATTTCACTCAACATAATCTCCTGTGCTGAGTTCCATTTGTTTGTGGATTTCTTTTGTTTTTGTAGATTTTGTTTTTATTGAGACTTTATGATTTTCTTCTTTATTTTGTTGAATAGGTTTGTTAACTTTCTTTGTGGTTACCTTGAAATTTACCCTTATCTTCCTAGGTTTGATCCAGTCTATTATTACTTGGTATCGCCTTGCCTTCCTCTCCACTAGAGAGTTCTGTACCTATACCATTTATTTCCTCTTTTATTGTTCTGACGTTGTTGTCATTTACAAGTTAACCTCTCTGGTTCCCTGTTGCAACTGTTTCGGTTTTGGATAGTCCTTGAGAGTTCATTTCCTAGGTTTGTATCTGGCTGGTACAATCTTGTGTCCTAGATTCAGGCCGTGGTCTGATGTTTGTTCTCAGACTGAAGGACTCCCTTTAGTAATTCTTGTAAGTTTGGTTTGGTTTTTACATATTCCCTTAATTTCTTTTTATCTGGAAATGTCCTAATTTCACCTTCATATTTGAACAAAAGTTTTGCAGGATGTATTATTCTTGGTTGACAATTTTTTTCTTTCAAGGTTTTATATATGTCATCCCATTGCCTTCTTGCCTGCATGGTTTCTGCCGAATAATCAGAGCTTAGTCTTTTTTTTGTTGTTTCTCCTCTGTATGTGACTTTTTGTTTTTCTCGAGCTGCTCACAGGATTTTTTCTTTGTCTTTGGTTTTAGTACGTGTGATTACAACATGCCTTGGTGTTTTTCTTTTGGGTCTATCCTATATGGATTTCGTTGAGCTTCTTGGATGGTCAGCTCTTCATCATTCATGATATTAGGGAAGTTTTCTGTCAGCAATTCTTTAATGATCCTTTCTGTGTTTTCCATTTTTTCTCCCTGATCTGTTACTCAAATTACTAGCAAATTTTTGCTTTTGGTTGTATCCTACATAATTCTCATGGTTTCTTCATTCTTTTTTTCTGATTTTTCCTCAAGCAGAGTTGTATCCAAGTGTTTGTCTTCAATTTCACTGATTCTGTCTCCCATTGATTCAGACCTGCTCCTCAGCCCTTCTATGATACTGTCCATTTCTGAAATCTTGTTTATCTTTTAGATTTCTAATTGTTGTTTTTGTATGATTTCTAGTTGTGAATTCATTTTGGCATTTTGTTCCTGTATTACTTTCCTGAATTGTTCAATTCTTTAGTCTGTATTTTCCATGAATTTTTCTGCCTTTTCCAAAAATTCATCTATTTTTTCCTCATTTTTGTCTGCTTTTTGCTTCAACTCTTGGATTACTCTGAATATTAGAGATTTGAATTTTCCTTGTCAGGTAATTCTAGTGCCTTCTACTGAAAAGTCATCTAGTATTTTATTTGGGAGGCCTACTGGACCCACCCTGTCCTGTTTTTTTAATATGTTTTGATATTTTCTGCTGTCTTTGGGATATTCAGTAGTTATTTTCTTCATTTCTTGATTGTAGATTTGTTTGTTTTATCCTGCATTTTTGTTTTATTTGGTTATGTCTGAGCAGGCGGGCTGTGCGTTCTTTGTTGTTTGCTCATCTGTAATCATGATACTTTTCACCTCCTTGTCCGATGGGCAGGGCTAGTCACTTAGCTATGGTGCAGCAGGGCAGGTCCAGCTGGAGGGGAGTGCCTGGGGTGGGTTTGAGGCACATACTAGGGCTGACAGGGTGGGCTAGGAATCAGTGCTGGGGAGGTTCCAGTAGGCTGTGCCTATGCTACTTGGGGGTTTGATGTTCAGTGTACGGTGCAGGTAGGCAGGAAAGAGGGAGGAGGTTGTGATGTATGGAGCTAATATGGATGTGGGAAAGAGGAGCGGGAGGAGAGAAAAACAGGAGCCAAAAACAAACAAGGAAACAAAGAAAGAGGAAAAAAAAAAGAGTGCTAAGGGAGCTTGCTGTTGGAGTGGAGAAAGGAGAAACTGAGAAATGGAGAAAAGCAGAAAGATAAAAAGAAAAAGGGAAGAAGAAAGAAAAAAATAACTAGATAAAACTTGGAAAAGAAAAGTAAAGCCCCTAGGAGTCCCAGAGTCCCACCAGTGGGCCTGCTAAGAGCAGGGAAGTAGCTCCCAGGCTGTGCAGTATAGCCTGGCTAGAGGGGGTATAGATGTCACACAGCACCAGGTATTCAAGAGACAGGAAAAGAAGATAAGTGTAGAGAGATGAGAACTGAGAAATGAAGACAGTAAGGGAAAAAGAGAGAGAGAAAAAAGAGAGAGAGAAAGAAAGAAGAAAAAAAGACATGCCCCCAGGGATCCCACCTATGCGGCTGCACAGGTTGGGGAAATGGCTCCTAAGCTGTGCAGTGCAGCCTGGCTAGAAGGGGCTCCTAAACTGCAAAAAGAAAACAAACAAACGATACAGAACAAAGCAAAACAAAACAAGGGGAAAAAAAGCCCCAGGGATTCCACCAGCATGGTGTCATGGCCCGGGGGAGTGGTTCCCCAGTTGAGTGTGGCTTCACAGCCTTTGAAGAAGAAGCAAAGATGGCACACAGAGCCAGGTGCCCCAGAGAAAGGAGGGGGAGGTGGTAGGAGGCACAGAAGAGACCAAAAGAGATGGAAAGAACCAACATCAGCTCATGGACCTGGCTAGTGTGGGCAGGGCGAATCCAAGCAACCTGAGGCCAAAGCAGTTGCCTCCCAGCCAAGAGACAGCAGCTGGTGGGAAGCAGAGAAGGCCAGAGTGGTGGAGGGAAGAAAGAGGGGGGTTAGGAAAACATATATTGCTTGGTACTGGGTATTCTATCTCCTGCTGGGAACTTCGTGAAGCTGCTTTTCTGTACTCCCTGTCTGCTGATCTCCGACATAGGTGGCACAAGTCCACGTGGCTTGGATGCTGCACTTACCAGCTGGTCGAGCCATCACAGCCATCCAGGAAGCTCAGAGGTAGAGCAGCAGGGAGAGAACAGGGAGTGGGAAAGCGTGTATCACTCGTTACTGGGTTCTCTGTCTCCTGCTGGGAGTTCCGCAAAGCTGCTTTCCTGTGCTCCCTGTCTGCCAATCCCCAACTGGAGCCCAAGTTTGATGGATACTTGCTACATTAGCTGATGGGGTCCTCCGTACATATCTCTGCTCACTGTCTTCTGTCAGTTTCTTACTCCATTCACTGCTTGGCCGAGTTCTCTCTCTTCATTTGGCGCTTCAGTTTTCAGGAATGACGGTTGTCTCTGTTTTACTTAATTTTTTCAGGTCTTTGCTGTGGAGGGACGAGGTGGTGCTTCTGTCTATGGTGCCATGTTGGCTGGAAGTCTAATGTCCAAATTTGAATGTGCATTTTAATTTATAAATTTTACTTGTTTTGTAAATTTTATTTTCATTCATATTTATCTGCTATGGTAGAACTAAATTTAAAAAATGACATGATTTTATATCCAGGTAAAATGAAATGACAATAACTAAGTGGAGCACAAAAATGAAAGCTTGCAGAAGATAAAAAGAAAAGGATTTGTGAATCCCTAAAGATGATTCCAAAATTAACTTCCTTTCTAAAACAATGAATCCAAAGAGAATTTTTCCATTGAGTGGTTGAATTTAATGGGTTTAAATCATTGTACTAATACTGCTAGTGCTGAAGTTACTAATTGCAATACAAATATAACAAAAGCTGTTCCAAATTCTGCATCCATTCCTTACTGTAGTAAAAAATACTAATAATGGTAGAGAAAGTGAAACTTTTAAAATCTGAAATTGTCACATCTGAAGATTCCACAAATAACAGAAATGCAGATCCTGCTTTGTGGAATACTTTTTCTTCTAATGATAATTATTGGATTGAAAGAGAGCCAAGTGATTGTCAACATCACCATGGAGCATTTGAAAATTTCTGGATGGTAAACAAACAAGGTTCTGTAGCCAGAATATATTTCTAGGGTACAAAGCTAATGGTGAAAATTATGAGGGAGTGGCTATTGTACTCTCTATCAGTCAACTCTGTATATTGTTTAGTTTGCAAACTATTGTGTCCTAAATCATTTAATTCTTAATTTGCTATGGGTGGATTTAATTATTGATGCAACTCAAATATGCTTGATAAATATGAAAACAGTTAAATTCACAGAGATTGTATATTGTCATCTTTAACTAAAGACATAATTTTGGCTTAACTGATAAACTAGAAACACAAATTATTGAAGAACATCAATATTGGAAAGCTATTTTTCAACACATTACATTGCTGTCATTATAACAATTGCTAAACATGGACTATCTTTTTGAGGAAGAAATCAAGTGTTTGGGTCCTCCCAAAATGGAAGTTTTTTGTGTTAACTTAAACATGTTGCTCAGTTTGATCCATTTTAGCAGGTCACATCTCAAAATATGGTAACACAGGAAAGGGGAACCCATCGTATATGTCTAAAACATGAAGAAGTAATAAATTTAGTAAGTGATAAAAGTTCGATCAACTATTTTCAGTGAAATAAGTATAGCTTGGTATTTCAGTTTGTCTATAGATTCTGCTCCTGATCTTTCTTGTACAGATTAGCTAAGTCATTTTTTAAGATGTGTGTCTCCAACAGATGGAAAACCTGTCAAACAATTTATTACATATACTGGCTTAAAATGTCATACCAGTGAAGACATTGTAAATCAAGTACTTAACTATTTATGCGAAGTTCGCAAAATTGATTTTTCTAAGTGCAAAGGCCAGTCCTATGACAATGCTATTAATATGTCAAGGTGATATAAAGGTATGCAACAGAAAATTCTAAAACATAATGAATGTGCCATTTTCATACCTCATGCTGTACATTCCCTTAAATCTTATAGGACATAGTGCACTAGACTGTTGTCTAGAAACACTTGATTTTTTCTTCTACTATGCAATTACTCTACTCATTTTTTTCTGCCTCTTCTCACCGATGTGAAGTTCTTAAAACATACTAGGCAATGATCAAGTATTAAAATGTCTTTTTAATACATATTGGGAAGTGCATACTGTAGCAAAGAGTGCTATTTTGAAATTGCACACTCAGATTCTAGATGCCTTAGAAAATATTGCTGAAGACCAGACACAAAAAGGAGAAACCAGAACAGAAGTTGAAAATATTGCCAACAAAATACGAGCACTAGAGTATATATTTATGTCGGTTCTGTGGAATAATGGGGCCCTGGTGGTGCAGTGGTTGTTTGGCTTAACCATAAAGCTAACAAAAATGTCAGCAGTTCAAATTCACCAGCTGCTCCTTGGAAACACTATGGAGCAGTTCTACTCTGTGCTATAGGTTCACTCTGAGTAAGAACCAACTCGGCTGCAATGAGTTCGGTTTTTGGTTTATGTGGAATAATATATTACAGCATTTTCATCAGACAAATCAACTGCTCCAAGAGTCAGAAGTGAATTTAAAGACATGCACAGATCTCTACTAGTCATTAGCAGGGTATCTATATAATTTAAGAGAAGATATTGAAGATTTTGAAAACACAGCAAAACAAATACTGCCAAATAGTGATTATCAAGTAGTTCACCCTCACAGACGCATTAGAAAGAAAAAAGTAAATGACAGAAGTGCTCCTGAAGTATTGAGTGCCAGAGATCATACTACACCATCATTATCACACTTTAATCTTACATGAAAAGAAGAGCAAAAAGTGTGTGAAATTCTTTCAAATAGATTTTCCTTCATAAACAGTGTGGATATACTTGATGAAAAATGTGTGAAGGCATCCAAGAAATTAGCACAGGCTTATCCTACGATTTAAATATAAACCTTGATGGAGAAGTGTGACAATTTCATTCTTATATGAGAACTAAGTTTGTAGATTCAGGACAAACAAATTTTACTCATGTAGGTATGTATCATTCCATAATAGGAGATAAAATACAATGCGTATTTCCCAATCTTGAAATTGCTTTATGCATATTCCTAATTTTAATGATGACAAACTGTACAACAGAATGCTCATTTTCGTCCCTAAAGAGACTCAAAAAGCCTCAGCTACAATGATGATTCAAGAAAGACTTGATTCATTACACTTATTATGTATGGAAATAGATATTGTTCAGCAGCTTAACTGTGATGAAATCATTGAAGAATTTGTATGAACAAAGAATAGAAATGTTTTTAATTATAATATGTCAGAGATGAAAGATCTATCTAAAAATAAAACATAGTAATTTGTTGTAATATTTGTTTTCTGGTTATTAAATTTTCTTTTATGACATCTTTTTATTTGTTCATTTATAATTAAAGCATTTACTACAAAACAAGCAACAAAATTGAAGTATGAGCTGTTTAAAACAAAATTGGCAAATGTCAATATTCTGTTGTGAGAGATCAACAGAATTTTCCATTGATTGTTGAGCCATCTAAGTTCACTGACTCATTTTCTTTTTTTGTAGAATATGTGGAATATTTGGTAGAAACTATGGCATATATTAAAAATCTCAGTACCCTACATTCCCTTGAAATTTCATAACCCATTTCATTTCAATCTGACAAAATGGCTTAGGCTGCTTTTGTGTTCAATTGGTAATAGAGTAACATTTAAAAAGAAGTTACATTATGGATCGCTAACACACACACATACACACACACATATATAACTCACATATCCCATTTGAATGCCTGAGTAAGCAGAGGAGGGGTACCACAGATTATCACGTACCTTAATCCAGCCGTGACTGGGTGTCTACTATGTGTCAGGGATGTAACTGTGAATAAATCAAAAATAAAACTGGTTGCTGTCAAGTCGATTTTGATTCTGACTCCTGGTGGCCCGATGTGTTTCAGAGCAGAGCTGCACTCCATTGAGTTTTCAATGACTGTGATCTTTCAGAAGTAGATTGCTGGGCCTTTCTTTCATGGGACTTCTGGGTGGATTCAAACCACCAATCTTTCAGTTAGTAGCCCAGAGGTTAACCATTTGTGTCACGCAGGAACTCCGTATTTGTGAATAAGACAGACAAATTCTCTGCTCTTATACTTAGTGTGAGGCAGAAGAGACTAAAAGTAAGCAAACAAACAGACAAATAAGAAAAAATATCAGAGAGTGATAAAGACTATGCAGAGAATTTAAAATAAAATATTGTGGCTGAGAATAACCAGGTGTCTGCTATAGTTTGTACTAAGGACTGTCTGAGATGATGATATTGAAGTTGGCACCTGATTTGCAAGAAGCAACCTATGGCGTACTAATTTTCCTAAACTGAATAATCAATAACCACAAAATAATGGATGAGTTCTGGAGGAATTGAAAGTCTGGTTCATCATGTAAATAATAAGTGAATAATTCTTCCTTCTGGCTCTTGGGAGAGGTACGAAACTATAGGGAAGTTTTTAAACATTAGCTATTTATTTACTCCAGATTTATGTTCTGGCATTAAAACAATATTTATGATAGAATAAAGGTAAACAGTTATTTTTATACGTGATTTATTAGTTTAAAGGCACACAGGAAAGGAATACACTTGACTTAGAGTAAATGGAAAACAATAGCTTAAACGATAAGGGTTTATTTATCTCACTCAATGAAAAGTCTAGAAGTAGACTCTCAAAGATGAGTAGTAGCTCTGTAATATTATGAAGGATTCAGTCTCCTAATATCTTGCTGTACCATCCCAAACATGCAACTTTCATCCTAATGGTTGTAATACAGTTGCCCCGTGATCAGGTATTGCATCTGAATTCCAAGCAGAAAGAAAGGGAAGAATGAAAGGCAAAAGAGGCTTTGCCTTTTTATTCAGAAGGGATGACTTTCTCATAGAGTCACATTTACATCTCCCTGGTTACAGAGTTGAGTTTTTTGTTTTTATAAAGCTGAACATATTGCTCTCCCAATCAAGCTCTGTGTTTTATTTATAAGGAAGATGGTGGAAATAGATATAGGTTATAACAGTTTCTGCCAAAATAGCATACGTTATACTTGCCCTGATACATGTCATATTTGGGGTTTGGCTGATAATATGAGTAAAATTTGTCATTCCACAATTCTTCTGGTCTTCGGTCACTAGTGTTCAATGTGTGAAGTCTATTCTTGAGATGATCTTTAAATGCAGGTTGTATATACTCAAAGCCATACTTTGGCTTTCCTGGACTTGTTCTAATTTTCTTCAATTCTAACTTGAACTTGCATATACACAATTGATATTCTGTTACATAGTTGGCCCCTGCCCTTGTTCTGACTGATGATATTGAGCGTTTCCATGGTTTCTTTTCAGAGATGTAGTCGATTTGATTCCTGTATATTCCATCTGGAGAGGTCCGCATGTATAGTTGCCATTTATGTTGATGAAAAAAGGTATTTGTAATGAAGTTGTTGGTCTTTCAAAGCTCTATCAGGGACTCTCCAGTGTCATTTTCACCAAGACCGTATTTTCCAACTACTGATCCTTCTTCTAAGTTTCCAAATTTCCGTTCCAATCAGAAGTAATTATCAATGCATCCTCATTTCATGTTTGACCAATTTCAGAGTGCAGAAGTTGGTAAAAGCCTTCAATTGCTTCATCTTTGGCCTTAGCAGTTGATTCGTAAATTTGGATAATAGTCATTTAACTGGCCTTCCTTGTAGGCATATGGATATTATCCCATATTGACAGTATTGTACTTCAGGATATGTCTCGAAATGTTCTTTTTGACAATGAGCACAGCACCATTCCTCTTCAATTTGTCATTCCCAGCATAGTAAACCCTATGAATGTCCAATTCAAAATGGCTAATACCAGTCCATTTCAGCTCACTAATGTCTACCTATTTACCCCCATGCATCTGTCAGTTTGTCTACTGTGAGGGCTTGTGTCTTGTTGTGATGCTGGAAGCTATTTCATGGATATTCAAATACTGGAAGGGTCAACCATGGTGGACAGGTTTCAGCTGAACTTCCAGATTAAGACAGACTAGGAAGAAGGATCTGACAGTCTACTTCTGAAAAGAATTAGCCAGTAAAAACCTTATGAGTAGCAGTGGAACATTGTCTGATATAGTGCTAGAAGATGAGCCTTTCAGGTTGGAAGGCACTCAAAAGAAGACAGGGAAGAGTTGTTTCCTCAAGGTAGAGCTGACCTTAATGATGTGGATGGAGTCAAACTTTTGGGACATTTATTTGCTGATGTGGCATGACTCAAAATGAGAAGAAACAGCTGGAAATTTCCCTTAATAAAAGAAACATGGAATGTATGAAGTATGAATCTAGGAAAATTGAAAATTGCCAAAAATGAAATGCATAAATATTGATATCCTAGGCATTAGTGAGCTGAAATGGACTGGTACCGGCCATTTTGAATCTGACAATTATATGGTCTACCATGCTGGGAATGACAGCTTGAAAAGGAATGGCCTGGCATTCATTGTCAAAAAGATTTATCTTGAAGTACAATGCTGTCATTGATAGGATTGTATACATATGCCTACAAGGAAGACCAGTCAATATGACTAGTATTCAAATTTACCCACCAACCACTAAAGCTGACAATGAAGAAATTGAAGATTTTTACCAACTTCTGAAGTCTGAAATTGATCGAATATGCAATCAGAATACACTGTTAATTACTGGTAATTGGAATGTGAAAGTTGGAAACAAAGAAGAAGGGTCAGTAGTTGGAAAACATGGCCTTGGTGATAGAAACAATGCTGGAGATCCCATGATAGAATTTTGCAAGGCCAACAACTTCTTCATTTTATCAACAATGTAAATGCCAACTAAGGTGGACTTCACCATATGGAATACACAGAAATCTAATTGACTACATCTGTGGAAAAAGGCCATGGAAAAGCTCAATATCATCAGGCAGAACAAGGCCAGCGGCCAACAATAGAACAGAACATTAATTACTCATACACAAGTTCACATTGACGTTGAAGAAATTTCAACAAATCTATGAGAGCTAAAGTATGACATTGGGTAGTAAAACCCCTGAAAAACCCATCGTCATGGAGTCAATTTCGACTCATAGGGACCTGTAGGACAGTAGAACTGCCCCATAGGGTTTCTAAGGAGCACTTGGTGGATTCAAACTGCTGACCTTTTGGTTAGCAACTGTAGCTTGCCATAGCTCTTAACCACTGTGCCACCTTGAGATGGTCTCTAAATTCAAGTGGGATATACTTGAGTATATCCCACTTGAATTTAGAGACCATCTCAAGAATAGATTTGAAGTGTTGACCGCCAATGACTGAAGACCAGAGGAGTTGTGGAATAACAGCAAGGACATCATACATGAAGAAAGGGGTCATTAAAAAGACAAGAAAGAAAGAGAAGACCAAAATGTATGTCAGAAGACTCTGAAACTTGCTGTTGAACATTGAGTAGCTAAAGTAAATGGAGGAAGTAATGAAGTAAAAGTGCTGAACAGAAGATTTCAAAGGGCAGGCCAAGAAGGCAAGTAAAGTATTATAATGAAATGTGCAAAGACCTGGAGTTTGAAAACAAAAAAGGGAGAAAATGCTCAGCATTTCTCAAGCTGAAAGAACTGAAGAAAAAAATTCAAGCCTAAAGTTTCAATATTGAAGGATTCTATGAGGAAAATATAAACGATGCAGGAAGCATCAAATGGAGATGGAAGGAATATACAAACTCACCATATCAAAAACAGTTGGTTGATCATCAATCATTTCAGAAGGTAGCATGTAATCAGGAACTGATGGTACTGAAGGAAGAGATCCAAGCTGCACCGAAGGCATTGGTGAAAAACAAGGCTCCAGAAATTGACAGAATACCAGTTGAGATGTTTCAACAAACTGATGCAGCTCTGGAAGTACTCACTGGTCTATGCCAAGAAATTTGGAAGACAGCTACCTGGCCAACTGACTGGAAGAGATCCATATTTATGCTTCGTCCAAAGAAAGGTTATCCAACTGGATGTGGAAATATTGAACAGTATCATTAATATCACACACAAGTAAAATTTTGCTGAAGTTCATTCAAAAGCTGCTGCAACAGTGTGTAAACAGGGAACTGCCAGAAACTCAAGCTGGATTCACAAGAGGAAGTGGAAGCAGGGATATCATTACTGATGTCAGATGGATCCTGGCTGAAAGCAGAGAATACAAGATATTTCCATGTGTTTTATTGACTATGTAAAAGCATTCGATTGTGTGGATCATAACAAACTATGGATAACATTTCAAAGAATGGGAATACTAGAACACTTAATTGTGCTCATGAGGAACCTGTACATAGATCAAGAGGCAGTCGTTCGAACAGAACAAGGGGATACTGTGTGGTTTAAAGCCAGGAAAAGTGTATGTCAGGATTGTATCCTTTCACCATACCTATTTAATCTGTATGCTGAGAAATTATTTGAGAAGCTGGACTTTATGAACAAGAACATGGCATCAGGATTGGAGGAAGACTCATTAACAACCTGCATTATGCAGATGACACACCCTTGCTTGCAAAAGTGAAGAGGACTTGAAGCACTTACTGATGACCTCAACATAAAGAAAATGAAAATCCTCACAACTGGACCAATAAGCAACATCATAATAAACAAAGAAAAGATTGAAGTTGTCAAGGATTTCATTTTACTTGGATCCACAATCAACACTCATGGAAGGAGTAGTCAAGAAAACAAATGATGCATTGCATTGGGCAAATCTGCTGCAAGAGACCTCTTTAAAGTTTTAAAAAGCAAAGATATCACCTTGAAGACTAAGGTGCGCCTGACCCAAGCCATGGTGTTGTCAATTGCCTCATATGGATGAGAAAGCTGTACAATGGATAAGGAAGATCAAAGAAGAATTGACACCTTTGAATTATGGGATTGGTGAAGAATATTGAATATACCATGGACTACCAAAAAAACAAACAAGTCTGTCATGGAAGATGTGCAGCCAGGATGCTCCTTAGAAGCAAGGATGGCAAGACTAAATCTCACATGCTTTGGACATGTTATCAAAAGGGATCAGTCCCTGGAGAAGGTCATCATCCCTGGTAAAGTAGAGGATCATCAAAAAAGAGGAAGACCCTTCTTAAAAGCCTGTGAGTGACCATCTAAGATTCCACTGGTCTCACCCCTTCAGGAGCAAGGGAGAGTGAAGAAAACTAAAGATACAAGGAAAGATTAGTCCAAAGGACTAAGGGACCACATCTATCATGGCCTCCACCAGAATGAATCCAATACAACTAGATGATGCCCAGCTACTGCCACTGACTGCTATGACAAGGATCACAATAGAGGGTCCCAGACAGAGCTAGAAAAAAACGTAGAACAAAATTTTAACTCACCCACAAAAAAAAACAGACTTACTGGCTTTACAGAGCCCGGACAAACCCTGAGAGTATGGCCCCTCAACACCCTTTTGGCTCAGTAATGACGTCACTCCTGAGGTTCACCCTTCAGCAAAAGACTAGACAGGTCCATAAAACAACATGCAACTAAAGGGGCACACCAACCCAGGGGCAAGGGCTAGAGGGCAGGAGGGGATAAGAAAGCTGGTAATAGGGAAGCCAAGGTCAAGAAGGGAGAGTGTTGACATGTCATGGGGTTGTTAACCACCGTCATAAAAAAATATATGTCCTGTTTAATGAGAAACTAGCTTGTTCTATAAACCTTCATCTAAAGTACAATAAAAAAAGAAAAAAAAAAAAAAGGAAGAAGACCCTCAATGACATGATTTGACACAGTGGATGCAATAATGGGCTCAGATATAACAATGACTGTGAGGATGGTAAAGGACTGGACAGTGTTTCATTCTGTTCTGCATAGGGTAGCTATGAGTTGGAACCAACTCAAGGGCACTTAACAACAACAACAATGCCTAGATATTGAAGTTTATGTGTTCCTTTTCATTTTTGATGACTTCCAATTTTCCTAAATTCATATTCCATACATCCCTCTTATTAAGGATGTTTGCAGCTGTTTTTTTCTCATTTTGAGTCGTGCTACAAAAGCAAATATATGTCCAGAAAACTTGACTCCATCCAGATCATTAAGGTTGACTCTACTTTCTACCTTAAGGGGGGAGCTCTTTCTCAGTTGTCTCTTGAGTGCCTTCCAACCTGCGGGGCTCATCTTCCAGCACTATATCATACAATGTTCTGCTGCTATTTATAACTCAAAGCTTCTAGTATCACAGCAACTTGTCAACCACCACATACAAAAACCGACAGATATGTGGTGGTTTTGTCAGTTACATCTTGTAAGTTTATTGCTTTTCTGTACATGCCATTGAAAATTAACTACTTTTTCTATTTGCCATTGGAGTGGATGATCTCCAATGTCTCTTGCATTTCTCCCTCTTGGTGATCTGTTGGGCTGACCAGTTTGTGATTCAAATCATTTTGGTTGAAATTCTTTTGTAATGTGTGTCTCCAGATGAAACTTTCACATTTCTGTAGTACCTGTATGAGGCCGCAATGCACCTGCTCAGTTTGGGAATGGAAGAGTCCATTGGGAAAAATAGAAGTAATGAAGGTTTTTGTTGGCTGGCAATTTGTTTCTTAAGGGAAAATTAATGTTTGCAATGACCCTTAAGTTAAAATGCTGTATTACCACTTATACCTTATGTAATTCAAAGCCTTAAATCACATTCTTAGAGCAGATCAGTTACATCATTCCCTTTGCACCTCTTTTTTGATAAATTCAGAATTTCCTTCCATATATTACAAATTTGAGAAAAACTATAGTTCAAATATCATCTTTACATTCTCTTGGGCTAATGGAAGGGAAAAGCCTAATTATTGATTACTCTCTCTGATGTTACTGGTTTAATTTTAACAGAGGATATATTTCATTTTGGCGTTGAAATATATGAATATAATTTCCCAGCATCTTAATAGTTTATCAAATGCAGTAAGGATACCATTTTGTGGCTGCATATGGTAAGAAGTGCCTGGAAACTCACAAAGGCATCAAATGGCTTATTTTTGACATGTGCCATTTTGCTTTCTAATAGCACCAAGGACTCAGTCACTTCTCTTTGCATTGCACAGGCTGAAGAGTAAAACTTAAAATTGAAATTTTGGGTGCTTTAAGGAGGTTGGTGATAGTGATGTAGCCACACCTAACACGTTTTTCTTTGTGACCCTATAGGACAGAGTAGAACTGCCCCACAGGGTTTCCAAGGCTGTAAATCTTTACGGAAGCAGACTGCCACATCTTTCTCCTGTGGAATAGCTGATGGATTTGAACAACCGACCTTTCTGTTAACAGCCAATTGCTTTAACCACATAGGGTTGCTATGAGTGTGAACTGACTTGATGGCAACAGGTAGTACCTTTTTAAGTCTGGGGAAAATAACAGCTCAAATAACCATTACAACCCATTGTCATTGAGTCAATTCCAATGCATAGTGACCCTATAGGACAGAGTAGAGCTGCCCCACAGGGTTTCCAAGGAGCCCGTGGTGGATTTGAATTGCCGACTTTTTGGTTAGCAGCTGTAGCTCTTAACCACTAAGCCAGGGTTTCCCAAATAACCATTAGTAGAATTAAATTATTTTATGTGTTAGATTGGATGATTAGAACTGAGCCAGTTCTAAGAATCAGAAGCTGGTCATTTCAGAAAGTTTGTGGACTTTCATAACTGTCCTTGTCCATGAGAAATTTGGCTAGCTATCTCCTAATTAGAGCACATTGTCTAAGCTCCTTTAGCCTCAAGTTTCTGCATATACCCTTGGGCTTTCAACTTTTCCCTGGGGTTTAACACATTTATTGGTTACAGTATAATTTTCAGAACTTAGATTAAGCATGATTCATTAATACTAACATCAGGGTCTTGCCAACCATGAACAGGTCTGATGTTATTACTGTGCTGTTACATCCTAAATAATTTCTGAGACATTAGGCAGCTCACAAAGAGGAATTAAAAAAAAAAAAGTGAACTATGTTATCCATCTCTTTCTGCAATAAAGCAAGCTAGTTTCATATTTAATGGCCCCTTGAATTTATGAATTTATGGTGCAGGTTGCAAGATGGTTTCATGCTTCCATGACTGCTGTCTCTGCTTCATAATGGCCTTTCTCCCAACCGCTCCTATTTATTTCTCTGTCCCGGAATACTCCTGCACTCCCCAGGTACAATTGAATTTTTCTTTTTCTGCATTCCTTTAGCACCTTGTTTATACTGTAATTCCAGCATCTGAATTTAAATTATGGTGATTTGTTTACATGGCCAGGATTCCTCATGGGGTTTCTAAGGGCAGAAATGCAGTCTGCATTGCCTTCCTTGCAGTGCTTGGGACATAATAAGTACTCAGTAAAGGTGCCTTGAATCCATATTGAACTTCTTTCTCTTCTCAAGTGTGTAGTCATCTTTCCTTTCAATGAACCTAGCATGTAAAAGAGAAAAAATTTCCTTATAATATTTCTTTCTACTATAATTGAAAAGATGACCAAAATGTAGTTTATAACTTAAAACATGATTAATAGTATAAAAATAAAACTGTATCTTAAAATCCAACAACAACATACAGGCAATTTTCTGTCTCCATTAGGAAGAATTGGAAACATAAAAGTTGGCTCTCGTTGCATGATATTTGGAGATTGCAAATAGTAACTTTGCTTTATATTCATTTCACATTTATATATAGCAAAGTTTATATAGTATAAGCAAAATCTCAGAGCAACCTAAACAAAAGAGTAGAATCTCAACCATGGAAGAAACTTCAAGGAATTATTAGACAAATTAAGAGATGTTTCTTGTGGGCCCCTTTTGAATACTAGACACAGAAGGTTCTGTGAGAAGGCACAGAGGGGGAAAGAACTATAACCATAATGGAACCATGGATCTTGGAAGATAATGAGGCAGAAGAGTGACTGTATATATAAAGGTGTGGCAAGCAGGTAATTGTGCAGCTCAGATCGTTTTTCAAGAAAATACTTGCTACCCAGTTCACGAAAGGAGATGATAGGGAAGCTTAATATTATTAGTCAAGACAAAGCTAGGGGTTGACTGTGGAACAGACCATCAATTGCTAATGTATAAGTTCAAGTTGAAGCTGAAGAAAACGGAAACACATCCACAAGAGCCAAAGTATGACCTTGAATACCTCCCAACTGAATTTAGAAATCTTCTCAAGAATAGATTTGACACACTGAACACTAGTGACTGAAAACCAGAAGAGTTGTGGGAAAACACCAAAGGCATCACACATGAAGAAAGTAAAAGGTCATTAAAAAATGCCAAAGGAGGAAAAAACTAAAATATATAGCAGAAGAGACTCTGAAAATTGACCTTAAGCATACAGTAGCTAAAGAGAATGGAAGAAATAATGAAATAAAAGAGCTGAGCAGAAGATTTCAAAGGACAGCTCAAGAAGATAAGGCAAACTGTTTTGCCAAAATGTGCAAAGATCCAGAGTTAGAAAACCAAAAGGGAAGAACAAAATCAGCATTTATCATGCTGAGAGAACTGAAGAGAAAATTTAAGCCTTGAGTTGTATTACTGAAGGATTCTATGGGCAAAAATATTGAATGATACAGGAAGCATCAAAAGAAGATTAAAGGAAAAAGTATCAATTGATATTCAACCATGTCAGGAGTTAGAATATGATCAAGAACTTCTAGAGCTGAAGGAAGAACTTCAAGCTGTACTGAAGGCATTGGCGAAAAACAAGGATCTGGGAATGGATGGAATACCAGTTGGGATACTTCAACAAACAAGTGTGGTGCTGGAAGCACCTAGTAGTCTATGTCAAGAAATTTAGAAGACAGATATCTGGCTAACTGATAGGAAAAGATCCACATTTGTGCCCAGGTCAAAGAAAGGCAATCAAATGAAATACAGAAATTATCAAGCAATATCATTAATATCATCACATGCTAGCAAAATTTTGCTGAAAATAATTAAAAAACGACTGCTGCATTGAGAGGGAACTGCCAGAAGTTTAAACTGGATTCAGAAGAAGACATGTGTCGTGGATTGGATTGTGTCCCTCCAAAATATCTGTCAATTTAGCTGGGCCATGAGTCCCAGTATTGTGTTTTTAGTCTACTATTTTATGTGATTTCCTTATGTGTTGTAAATCCTATCACTATGATGAAATACGATGGATTAGAGGCAGTTATATTGATGGGATATACAAGATTGGATAGTGTCTTAAGCCAATCTCTTTTAAAGTATGAAAGAGAGAAGCAAGCAGAGAGACATGGGGACCTCATACCACCAAGGAAGCAGCGCTGGGAGCAGAGCACATCATTTGGAACTGAGGTTCCTGTGCTGAGATGCTCCCAAACCAAGGGAAGACTGATGCATCACAAGGACCTTCCTTCAGACCCAACAGAGAGAAAGCCTTCCACTGAAACTGGTGCCCTGAATTCAGACTTCTAGCCTACTGAACTGTGAGAGAATACATTTTTCTTTGTTAAAGCCATCCACTTGTGGTATTTCTGTTATAGCAGCACTAGATGACTAAGGGAAACCCTGGTGGCATAGTGATTAAGTGCTACGGCTGCGAACCGAAGGGTCGGCAGTTTGAATCCGCCAGGCGCTCCTTGGAAACTCTATGGGGAAGTTCTACTCTGTGCTATAGGGTCACTACGAGTCGGAATCGACTCGACAGCACTGGGTTAGGTTAGATGACTAAGACAATGTGGAATGAGGGATATCATTGCTGATGTCAGATAGATCTTGGACAAAACAAAGAATGCCAGAAAGATATTTAACTGTGTGTTATTGACTACACAGAGGCATTCTACTGTGTCAATCATAACAAATTATAGATGACATTACGAAGACTGGGAATTCCAGAAGGCTTCACTGTGCTCATGTGGATCAATAGACAGACATTTGAACAGAACAAAGCGATACTGTGTGGTTTAAAATTGGGAAAGGTATGCGGCAGGGTTGTGTCCTTTCTCAATTCGATCTGTATGCTGAACAAATAGCTGAGAAGCTGGACTATATGAGAAAGAATGTGGCATTATGATTGGAGGAATACTCATTAACAATCTGTGTTATGCAGATGGTACAAACTTGCTTGCCCAAAGACTACTTGAAGCACTTATTTATGAGAATAAAAGACTACAACCTTTAGTACAGATTACACCTGAATGAAAAGAAAATAAAAATTTTCACAACTGGGCCAATAAAAAAAATCATGATAAATGAAGAAGAAATTAAAGTTGTCAAGGATTAATATTCTACTTGGATCAATAATCAACATCCATGGAAGCAGAAGTCAAGAAATCAAACAACATATAGCATTGGGCAAATCTGCTTCAGAAGACCTCTTTGAAATCTTAAAAAGCAAAGATGTCACTTAGATGACTAAAGTGCCCCTGACCTAAGTCATGGTGTGTCATAAAACCCACCACCATTGAGGCGATTCCAACTCATAGCTACCCTGGAGGACAAAGAACTGCCCCCACAGGGCTTCCAAGGCATAAATCTTTACTGAAGCTGACTGTCACATCCTTGTCCTGCTGTATTGAATTCCTTGCTGTTCTCTATGGCACCATGTAATTGCTTCCATTTCATGCATTGGTTCATCTAGTTGGCTTTGCTTTTGAACACATTTTCTTGTCTACCCTTCCTCTTCCTACAAGGCTTAATCCTTCCTGCAAGTTTAAATATCTTCATTTGAAGCTTTCTTTGATGCCCTGGAAATTATTTGATCACTTGGTCTTTTTTTCCTACACTATGCCTAGTATGGAGTCCCTGGGTAGCATAAACAGTTAAGCACTTGACTACTGGCTGAAGACTGGCAGTTCAAATCCACCTTAGGAGACAATCCTGGCTATCTGCTTCCAAAAGGCCACAGCCTGGCAAACTCTATGGAGCAGTTTTACCCTGTGCACATGGGGTGGCCCTGAGTTGGAACCTACTCTATGGCAACTAACAACAATAACATCTATTATGCGCCTCTGGTTTTGTAATTATCACTCAAAATGGGAAGCCAGAGGAAAATACAATTTTGAAAGGGTAATATAATAACTTTTTCTTAAACATCTTCAATTTCAGAAGACATCTAAATGCATATGCCCATCAGGCAGTTGAAAATGAGGATCCTGATATACAGGTTTGAGTATCATTGTTCATTAACTATTAAGGATCATTATGTAAAGCATATTTGGAGATTAATCAACTGTAAAATATATGTTGGAAGCAACAGCACTATAAATAGACTTTATGTGTGGTTACATGATTAAGATAAACTGAAAGTTCCTTGAATCCAGGGACTACTGGCCTAGCAACAGGAATCCTGGTTGACATGACTAAGCAATTCGAGATTACTTTTAATAATCCAAACAAATCTCTCAATGAGTTTCTTTGAGGAAGGGATAGTTAAGGTTAAGAAATCCTAAAACCATAAATTATTACACTGGAAATAGTGTAAACAAAGAGGCATATTGCTAATTAGCCAAGAGTTGAGGAAAATGTGGCATCTGATAGTCATTTTACATATGTCCCCATCCTATCCCACACAAACCCAAGAGGAACTATAACTGGTTTATCAAACGAGCTCATCTTGGTAGAAGCAACATAAATCAACTTCATTCTTTTTCCTTTTTCTTCAGATCTGCTCTCTCTCTCTAATAGCTTCATTGAGCTATAAAAGGTATACAATAATCAACTGCACATATTTTAAGTGTACATTTGATAAGTTTTGGCATACGTAACACACCTGTGAAACCATCACTATGATAAAACTAATGAGCTTTAGTCACCTCCAGAACTTTCCTTGTGCTCCTTTCTAATCCCTTTCTTCTACCCTTTCTCCCTGCTCTACCCTCCAACGGGCAGTCACCAATCTACTTTGTCACAATAGACTAGTTTGCATTTTCTAGAATATTATATGAATGGAATCATACAGTATATATTATTTTTTACCTGGCTTATTTCATTCAGCATAATTATTTTGATATTCATTTATGTGATGAGGTATATCATAGTTCAATCTTTTATATTATTTAGTAGTATTCTATTTTATCGATATACCACAGTTTGTTTATCCATTCATCTGTTGAGGGACATTTGGTTTGTTTCCAGTTTCCAGCTACTATAAATAAAGCTACACACAAGACTTTTTTGAACAAACACTTTTATCTCTCTTATGAAAATTACTACAAGTAGAACGAATGAGTCATGTGGAAGGTGTATGCTTAACTCTGTAAGAAATTGACAAAATACTTTTCACAGCGGTTTTACCATATTTCATTCTCAACAGCAGCATATGAGAGTTGAAGTTGCTTCACATTTTTGCCAACACTTGATGTAATCAATCTTAATTAGAATGTAGTGGTATCTCATTATTTTTTTAAATTTTTAATTCCTAAATTGTGCGATGTTTAAAGCAATTGACTGCTAACCAAAAATCCGGCTGTTTGAAACCACCAGTGTCTCCCCTGGAGAAAGATGTGGTAGTCTGCTTCTGTTGAGATTTACAGCTCTGGAAACCCTATGAGTTGCTATGAGTCATAATCGACTTGACAGCAGTGGGTGGTGGGTAATGACTAATAATGTTAGGATAATGTTAAAGGGATGGAAGGAAATTGAACACTATTTTTGGAAAAATTAGATGAAAATATGTACTGATAATCCAGTAATACATTCAAATTGACAATACAAACATTACGGTCTGTATTAATTGTTTCTTAACATTTATTTCATTTTTTTCTTAGTCTAAAGTTGATGCAAAGAAAGTTGAGTATAATAACTTTAATATTAAGTCTATACCTGGACCAGTCTTTGTTCCACATCACACTATTTAATTCTAGTGATGTTTATTATTAAATAATTTCATGTGCGTACTTAATTTTACTTTTTCTGAAAGTATGTTATTATTTAATAGAGCTGATGATTAAAATTTCAACTACCAGATTACTGGAAGTATTGCTTTGAAAAAAGGGTAGTGAATTGATGGCCATCCCTCTCACACATTCTTTCTCAAGCATGAGTTACTCATGTTGGGAGATACTTTGGGAGTAGAAAAAGTTTCTGAGGACAAATAAGTATAAGCAAAGCTGGTGAAAAAAATGCAAGTTTTTTTTTTGGCTGCCGGGCTTGACATTTCTTAAATGCTAATGTAGATGGTGAATCTCCAAGAGGAGGACATCCTATTGACAAGTGAAAACCTACTAACAGCTTGAGGAAGTTGTTTGTGCTCACTAAAGAAAACCTTGTGAAAAACTGTCCTGGAAAATGCAAGGAAACTTGAGTATGTTGACTTCTTTAAGTTGATGGGAACCCTGAATAGCTGGGGTCTGGATGGCACACCATGGGATCACAATCTAAAGGTTGAAAATGATACCATTAAAAAATTATTAGTAGAAGCTTATAAATTTTTATCACTTACTGCTTTTAATTAAGCTTTAAAAGCTATTCATGTAGGAATGCTTAGGCCTTGGCTTCTGAAGAGATCAGGGTATAATACTGTGTTCTCTAATGAAGAGCCCTGGATGCCTCTCTTCCGCAGAGTGGCTGTGACATTTCACTTTTCAATAATTCCTTGTCTACTCACGTTACCACTAACTGAGCTTCAAGATGAGCACCAGGTAGAAAGAAGGTATTTTGATTTCTTAATCATTTTTCTTTACTCCTTGACATTTCATAAGACTACCAGTTTTTTTTTTGATGCCATTAATATAATTGCATCATCTATCTGTTAGCCCACTTCCAAATTCTCTATGTGAGAATTCCAATATACTAATAGAACAAATCTTCAGCCATGAGCTACATAACTGGCTTTTAAGGAAAGAAACAAAGAAAAGAGGATAATGTGTTAGTTTTCTACTGCTGCATAAGAAATTGGCACCGCCATAGCAACTGAAAACAACACCCACTTTTTATGTCATGGTTTCTGTGGGTCTGGGGTCTGCACGCAGTTTGTTTAGATCTCACAAGGCTGTAATTAAGGTGTCATCTGGGGAGTATTTTCATCTGGAGGATCAACTTGGGATGAATTAACTTCCGAGCTCACTCAGGTTGTTGGGAAAATTCATTTTCTTTTGGTCGTAGGACTGAATTCTCTGGCTTCTTGCTGGCCGTCAACTACTAGAGGTTGCACTCAGTTCCCTGACAATGCCTGCCTCAAACATGGAAAAAAATCTCATGAAGATTCTATAAGACTCATCATTTTAATATCTAGGATCTTTTCCCAATTCTTCCTCTTCCCATCATCATGACAGTGCCTATGGAAAAATGAGCCAAAGAGAGATTTCTAAAATTTATATTGCCTGGGATGCTTGTCTTGTCCTTTGCCTTACAGTAGAAAAGCTATACCCAGACTCCGAGCTGACCTGCATTGCCATCATACAATCTAAGTTACCTTGACTTTATATGCCACACTGGTGAACCATAAAATCTTCCCTTTTCCTTATCTTTGCCCTGCTGGAGAGAAAGCTGATCACAGACCTAAATCCCAGTTTAAATCAGTTTATGAAGTAATTTCCTGGAAAGAAAGAAAATTCTCCAGATAAGCAGTCACTTCATGCAACAGAGAATGGGCATTTCTATCATCTTAACTTATTCTGTTTCTCTTCAATATTAGGGTTTTATGATGCCAGCCTCTGCAAACTTAACATTTTGATACTCCTTAATATTATAAAATGGGTTGAATTCTTGAGTCAAAGAAAAGAAAATATCTGGTGCCTTTGAACATGTGTCACATCAGTTTTCTGCACACACAAAGTGTGGCTCTGACAGTTGACCAAGCATAGGAGCATGTTGACTTCCCACTGACTATCACTTCCTATAGGATAGCCATCCCTTTCCTAAGGAGACTACCATGAGATGAAGCGTATGTGGACCGTTGTCAATCATAGAATTGTTTCAGAGCCTAGTCTGCATATCCTCAAAGGTGGCAAAGCTTAGTATCTTGAAGGGGAAATTGGTGTTGGTAAACAACCACAGGCCATTCAGAGCTGTTTTAGTTGAATAAGATAGGTGAAAACACTATGTGTGGCTGCTATTGAAATGAAAACAAAAACTAAAAAACAAACCTATTGCTTCGAGTTGATTTTGATTCATAGTGACCCTGTAGGCCTGAGTAGAACTGCCCCATAGAGTTTCCAAGGAGCACCTGGTGGATTTGAACTGCCGACCTTTTGGTTAGCAGCCATAGCAGTTAACCACTATGGCACCAGGGTTTGCCTATTGAAATGAGGTAGATAGAAAAATGGTTATTATATTTTGCTCATAAACTCTCTCTGAAGGCGATGAGCAAAGATGAACTGCATGCCAGCTTTGATCAATGAAGGCAGGATAGCAATGAGCACAATGTGTCTCTAACGACTCTTTCTAGGAGGCGATAGTCATCTCAATGCAAAATCCGGGTGTATTTGCTAAAAATATGTTTCACGACTTTATAGACACTTCTCGTCTATGTTGACCGTAGTGTTCCGTATTGCCTATCTACTTTCTTCTTAGGATTATACACATGATCTAGCAGCAGTTCTTTTTTCCTTTATCTTTAAACTGGACTTCATATGTTCAAAGGTCAAGAAATGAATAGAATCAGTGCAAACTCTTTTTAAAGAGAATAAGTAAATTATCATTTGATTAGGTGATTTAGAATTGGAATCAAATCAGGGGTCACTAAATTAGCATTTATAAGCATGACAGAGTTTACATAATTGCTTTATAATTGTGATTCTTATTTTCAAAACTGAAGGAGAAGTGAAATATTTTATTATAGTCACCTTCAAGGAAAAGTAAATTTTCATATTCCTTTTTTTTTTTTTTTTTCTCATTTTCAAGGCTACCATAAAACCCCACTGACTTTCATTTATCTTTAGAACTCCTGGGTACTATGCTTTTTAGAAAATTTAGAAACCTATTCTCTTTCTACAGTTGCATATTATAATTAAATGTGATGTTAAAGTTTCCAATAATGAAAACATTTAAAGTAAGTAGATATTAATTTATTAAACAATATACTTCTGTGCACAAAACATTTGGCACTAAATTATCAACAAAATATTCATGGACAAAATACCAGAAGATTTTCACATGTTTTTTCTCTTTTTATCCTAATAATATAGATATTAGAATCTCTATTTTAAACTTGATGAAAGTAATGCTTGGGAAAGTTCAATGACTTGTTGTAGGTCCCAAGGCCAATTAATAATAGAACCTAATCTACACAAGTCACTGACTGATATTGGCTTATGTTTTAGAGCAGCCTCTACTAACGTCATTTATATCTATAAAAAAATATATAGCACCTTTATATCTCCTTTTTGTCCCAACTTTGAATTAACAAACTGAAAAAAAAAAAAGCTTGATATTTGTTCATTTACTCCCTGTTGCCACCTAAAAGTGGAATAAAGCCCTGGCAATCTGCTTCTATAAAGATTACAGCCAAAAAAAAAAAAAAAACCCTATGGAGCACTTCTACTCTGTAACGCACGGGGTCGCTATGAATTAGTATCTACTAGATGGCAATGGGAAACCCTGGTGACGTAGTGGTTAAGTGCTACGGCTGCTAACCAAAGGGTTGGCAGTTTGGATCTGCCAGGCGCTCCTTGAAACACTATGGGGCAGTTCTACTCTGTCCAATAGGGTTGCTATGAGTCGGAATCGACTTGATGGCCCTGGGTTTGGTTTTTGGTTTGGATGGCAATGGGTTTGATTTTTTTCCCACTTAAAAAGTATTTGGTATGATTTTCAAAGTACGTAAAGTAGAAAATAGAAATAAGCCAGAAAAATGGGTAAAGAGAGAAGAGGGGTAAGGAAAATAAGAGGAAACTAGTGATTAAGTTGTATAAGAAGCATGGACTGAAGCTGAGTTGTCTCCTGAGTGTGACAGAGTTGGGCCAGAAATTAATCTCAGAGGCTTCTAGCAGTCACTAAGAAGACTGAACCATAATCCATTACAATTTCCAGTATTCATAAGATAAAAACAAACCAGTGGTTTAGGAGAAACATTAGTATTTCTGGTATTAAAAGCTAGGAATTTTTTTTTGACAGATGGATTGTGAAGGAATAAGAAAAGTGCCCTGCTGGTAAGCAGTGATGGTCCTAGCTGAAATTAAACTGTGTTTTCAAAGGATGCGAAAAGTCCAGAGGTAAGTTAGTAACATTTCTAACAGAAACAGTATTTCTAGCCAAACTGTACGGTGCAAATATAAAAATGATTGCCATACCCCTCTTTTGAGTGACCTCTGTTTTCCTACAATGGCAGCATTATCCTTGATTTAATCATCTCCCCCTTTGGAAAACAATCATTGATATACACAGCCGCTGAATTGTCCATGCTTCCTTATAGCATCCAGCCACTTTCCCAATCTCTCCTCAGAATCAACCAGCATTTACCAAAACTCTCTAAGAAGCACCTCCCATCTTCTCCTTATTAAGATTCACCTTACCTGGAGTGTGTTCTTCCTTACACAAGCTAAATAAATCAGCTTTGTACTTGGTATGATTTTAGGTATGTACCTGGTAGTATTTGATTGGTGAACTTTGGCAGATGTCAAAAAGACAAGATTATTTAATGAAGTCAGCAGTATCCTCAAGAATATATCTAGAGTAAATAAAATAAATTTCATCTATGACAACTGTCTCCTTTGCCATGTGACCAGAAGAACGAGATGGTGTCCACCATGAATAAATATTTTGATTAAAGATTTTATAGGAGAATCCTGATCAAAAGGAAAATATGGAACAGAATTTTTAATTTTCATGGAATCCATCCATTGTTTTTGGATCCACGGTGGCTGAAGGAACCCTGAAACTATTGCCCTGAGATAACCTTTAAACCTTAAACCCCTGAAGTCTTAAAACCCAACAATAGTTTAGCTTGGCTAGTAAAGTGTGTTTGCCTTGAGCGTTGTGCTTTTTTAAGATCTATCATCTATATGGGATCAAATTGACAACAGCAACTCAAATAATGGGAAATTTAGGTGGCAGTGTGTTAATATTAATGAGGATGAACAATTTGGAAAGGAGAATGAGAATGGTTGCACAACTTGAAAATATAATCAATGTCACTGAATTGTCCATGTAGAAATTGTTGAATTGGTGTATTTGCAGCTAGCAGCCAAGCACTAAACCTGGGTTTGATTCTTGGCCAATGTACCTCGTGCATAGCTACCACCTGTCTGTCAGTGAAGGCTTGTGTGTTGCTATGACACTGAACATGTTTCAGCAGACCTTCTAGACTAAGATGAACTAGGAAGAAAGATGTGGTAATCCATTTCCAAAAAATAAGCCAATGGATGTTGACCTGATGGATCACAATGGCGGGTTCACCAACTAACCATGGGGATGGCCCAGGACTGGGCAGCGCATCATTCTGTTGTGGATGAGGTCCCCACGAGTCAGGGGCAGACTGAATTGTAGCTAACAACAACCCCCAAATAAAAAACCTATTATGTGAGTTAACCATCAGTGAGAAGGATTCTTATTTACTTATAAAAACATAACTCGTATCATGGATGTGAAAATTTCACCATTCTGTCTGGGAGAGTAAATGGAATGTGAACCACCACAAAATAAAGCAACTTCAGGGAAAATATAAAGGCTGGATAATTAGCCAGAGTCTAAAGTTGAAACTAAGGCATGGGCATTTGTTTTCTAATTTTCTTTTTTGGAAATGATTACATTTCTCTAACATACTATTTGTGCTCTCTAAAGCACTTGCTAGAATTTTCCATCTGCCTGTCCTTTATCTATCCATGCTGTTCTAAATATGAATTTTCTGACTTTAAAGTACAAGTTTCAATGTAAAACTTATTTCTTATACACATATTTCAATGTTGTTCCTGTGCCATGTTAACATTTTGTGAATATATGCAATCTCTTTATAGGGAGTGTGGCACAAATATGATTTCCTCATTCTAGAACTGAATTCTCAAAATTAATTCCTAACCTATTTGATGAGAAATTACCTCTGGATACATTTATTTTTAGTAAAACTGTATAAATCAATATCTAAATGTTGAAAGTCAGCCTTACCTATGGCTTTTGGAAAATAAGGTGAATTTTTTTTTTTTTTAATAGTGTTAAGATGATACTGTAACCAGGGATACAGAAATCTTGCACTAGACCACAGCTACAGCTCGTGATGAAGCTCTGGAAGGAAATGTATACACAAGAAACAACGAGCAAAGAAAACAAAGGTAACATTAATTTCTCGTCTAGGGTCACAAATTTCAAGGCAGCAAATTTAATGCAGTAAAACCTAGGCCCTAGTACAGACAGCATTCCTTCTTCCTAAACTAACCAGCAAACCTTTATGAAAAGAAACAATGCGTTCCTGATTTTAGTTACTTTATTTTCATTTTGGAATTTCCATTTGACTTTTTTTTCATACATTTCAAAGCTCTGTTGAATTTTTGCATCTTGAACAAATTGATCAAGATTATTTTAAAGTCCTTGACTAATAATTCCAGTGTTGGGAGTATTTTTTTTTTTTTTCTCTCGTGTATCCTGATTTTTGTTTATACAGTCTCTTCTCTGGTAAATCCAGAAATACTAGAGAGGAAGCTCTGGCAGTGCAATGACTTAGTGTTCAGCTGCTAACCGAAAGGTTAGCAGTTTGAACCACCAGCAGCTCTTCGGGGGAAAAGACTTTGTGATCTGCTCCCATAAAGATCACAGCCTAGGAAGCCCTTGGAATGAACTCTATGGCACGTAACAACAAGAACAGTAATATCAGGGTCCCTGGGTGATGCGAGCAATTTGCACTCAACTACTAATCTAAATGTTGGTGGTTTGAATCCACCCAGTGGTGCTGTGGAAGAAAGGCCTGGTGATTTGCTTCTGTAAAATTATAGCCAAGAAAACCCTACGGAGCAGTTCTACTCTGTAACACATGGGGTTCCAAGTGCTGGAATTGATTTGCCCAGTAGTGGGTAGTAATGTTAGAGACTCCAGACCGTGCTACTTTCTTTCAGAGAGGATTCACTCTTTTTTCTCCTTAGCAGGTACTGTGGAACTGATTATATTATCTGATCACAAAGTGGGAGATGAGTCATACTGGGTTACAATTTTGATAAAGAGTTTTCTACCTCTTAATTGCCCTTGCTTCTAGTGTAAAGGCCTCCCAAATTTCCAACTGAGGTGTAGTTTTATGCAGGTCCTGAACTGTAAGTCTTACCCTCTCAGTACTGTGAGACTGTTGAAAAACCTTAGTCTGCTTTTCAGAGGCCTTCTTATTAGCTTCTTGCCTTCCATCATGCACGGATTTAGAATGCAGCAAAGGTATTGAAAGAAAAACCTGCAATCTCGCTCTTCACTCTTCATCCTAGATCTTGGCTCTTTAAATCTTCAATTTTGTCTCTCCAGCCTCGTACTTTTATGTGAAGGGTCTTGTGCAGTGAGTTTGGGTAGGTAGGACAGATTTCCTGGTATTATATACCAGGCTTCATCTTCTGTTGTTACCATGAAAAGTTTAAAAATACAGCCTCTTAGACTTTGTGATATTTTCCTTTCTTTCTCTCACTGCGATCTGAACGTTTTCTTTCCTTTGCCACTACAGTTCCTTTCTTCTAAATTTGGATTCAACTCCCAAGTATGGGGCTTTGTCCTGGAGAACAGATTTAGTTGGTTATTTTTGAGTGTCCGTAGGTCCCAGACCACCCAGCACCACCCAACTATCATAAAGTTCTCTTGTACTCCCTGTGAATTGGAGCCTACAAAATTGCCTCCGAGTTTGAAGAGAGGAATTTAGAAGATTAAAAAAATGACCATATAGTCACTGCCATATCCATGGTATTTTTTATAGTAGCTCAAGTAATTCTAATGTGCAGACAGGTCTGAGAAGCAATGATCTGTTATATCTAATATACCAATTATAGGATCAAGCACATGGTATCACTGTCGAGGCATTATGTGTTGATGAAGTTTTTTTGTCTTTTTTTTTTTTAAAGCTGAGCCCAGATAAAAGAATCTAACCCATCACTCTAGAAAGCCAGTACTAATAGAGTTGGCATTCAGGACGAAACCTGTTTCTCTCTGGATCTAATATATATATAAAAAAATATATATATAATAATAATTAATGGTAGAAAGTATTGTCTACTTGTAAAAAATTGTAAATAAGGGGCTATGACATGCAAATATGTAAAAAGTTACTTCCAGGTAGGAAGAAGGGTCAATTCATGTTCAGTTATCTAATTCTATTTGTGACTTTATATTTGATATAAAATCTGCTGGATATATGTGTGGAATGAGATAACAGAGCAATGTTAATGCTAACTACCAAAACCAAAGCAAACCTAAAGCAGGCAGTTAGGAAAGGGTTATTAACCATCCCATAATAGCTGTTTTTCAGAAAAGTCTACTCTTGCTACATTTTTATTGCAACTTTTACGGCACTTTAACATGATTGGTCAAATCCCCAGGCTTCTCTTCTGGGAGGAGTCCAAGGCTCAGGTACTGTGACTCGGAATCTACCTGCTACATGACCTTTCTGGGGTGGCAGTAGCGAGCTGTTGCCATTTTTTTAGGGCTGTGAGCAATATTTTTAGAGCCGTGCGCAAAACCCCATTCACTAGAATTATGTGGACTGCGTATACATCACAAGACTGAAGATCCTCCCCTCATTGTTCATACATATGTATGTCATCCCCTATAAAAGAAGCAAATCTGCCCTGGTTCAGGAACTGGCAGCTTTAGGTCATGAGACCATGCCTGTCTCCCAGTTTACAAGCTGTTGATAAACCGTTCTGTTCTTCCAACTCTGTCTGGCTGACTTCAATTCACTAGTCTGCTTGACAAAAACCTATTAGTTGACGGCTTCAAACCCATTGCTGTGGAGTCAATTCCAGCTCATGGCCACTAGGCTTAAAACCCATGTCCATAGCTTCATAAGAATAGGGCAATCACCAACCAAGTTAAGCTCTAACATTTATGAGGCTGTCTATCATATTATCTGAAGAATTTTAGTTATAAAACATTTTAGTTATAAAATAGCTTTAAATAAAGTCTGTGGAAAGGCACAATTCATTTCAACATAAATTAATCTAAAAATCTACCTCTAAATAACGTGCTAGACAAATCTGTCAAGTTAGATCAGCAAACCCTGGGAAACAGATTCATGCAATGAACCTAGCTTGGTTACTTTTATCCTTAAATTGTCTACAGTTGATTTCCAACTAGCAATGAAAAGTCTTAAACAAAAAGTGCAAATATAACATGAATGGCAGCTAAATAAAAACAAGCATTTTTTTTTTTTTGCTAAATTAGATCATACTATTAAAAAGGCTGGAGGTCCTAATAGTGAGAGAACAAGAGCAAATGGCCTCAAAAATCTTTGGAGATGAAAATACAATATTTTTTTTCTGCGTATCATTACCACTAACATCATCTAGAAGATAACTAGGAGTCACACATTGACTAATTCAGCCATATTTGATAATGGTAGGTCTTTAAAATGTCCAAAATGGGAAAGGAAAAAAAAAAAAAGAAAACCCAGAATATGTAAACATTGTAGATGAATACATTTATGAATAAGGAATCCTAAAAATCATGGCATAGGCTACAGCACATACAACACCCAGGCTATCTTCTCTGTGGATACTGGGATTTATTGAAGACAAGGATAAAATATACCTTAGAGATTCCCTTGTCTGGCCCAATCCCAGAAAAAAGAACATTAACCTACAAAAAGATTTAATGATTTAACTAAAGTCACACAGTGAGGTGGATGTTTGTTTTTATTTAGCTGCCATTCATGTTAATTTGTACATTTTGTTTTGTGTTTAAATAAGATTTTTCATTGCCACTTGAATATCGACTGGAGACAATTTAAGGATAAAATTATCCAAGAAATGGAGAAAGGAACCAGGTACTCTTCCCCCATTTTTTGAGCGCTAGACCAAGCATAGAGCCCTGGTGGCTGCTAACCAAAAGGTCAGCAGTTCGAAACCACCAGCTGCTCCTTGAAAACCCTATAAAAAAACTAAACCAAACCCATTGCTGTGGAGTCGATTCCAACTCATAGCGACCCTATAGGACAGAGTAGAACTGCCCCATAGGGTTTCCAATGAGTGCCTGTTGGATTCAAACTGCCGACTTTTTGTAGCAGCCATAGCTTTTAAACACTAAGCCACCAGGGTTTGGAAACCCTATAGGGCAGTTCTATTCTGTCCTATAGGGTTGCTATGAGTCGAAATCAACTCGACGGCAACAGGCAGATCAAGCATTGCCTGAACAGACTGAACAAATGAATTCCTCTATTGTTTAAGCCATTTTGGATATTTTTTCACTTGCAAAATTGCTGTTAGTTGCAATCCAGTTGGCTCCGACCTTATGTATAACAGAACAAAACATTGCCTGGTCCTATGACATCTTTATGATCATGGTTATGTTTCAGTGCAGTGTTGTGGTTATTACTTGTAACAGAAAATGTGTTAATTATTATAAAATTCAGTGTGGAAGAATCTTCTCCCACAGGGAAATCTGGGGTTTGTTACTAGGTGAAGAAAAATTGGATAATGGAGGGGTAAAAGACCAGTTGTTTGAAACAATCAATTAGTTGTAGCAAATTTGAATAGAATTTATCTCTTGACTCTCAATTTAATATTCATTGCACTTTGCTCCCTTACCATATCAGAGAAAATTCTATAAACTGAAGAAATTAAAATACCTTGTTGTGGTGCAATGAATTATTTAATATGGCCCGTCTAGCCATGGTTTTTCCATTCTGCTAGTCTTGAAGGGAGACACAGAGAGAGAGAGTAGGAGTTATAACACTGGAAAGAGGGAAAGCTGTAACATCATATATGACGAGAACCAGTGACAGAGAAATGGTGGCAGCACAACCAGGAGACCGGCAGGAGACAAGTAGACTGGCAGGAGACGGCACAGTGGGCTTCCCAGCCCATGGAGTGAGAAGGCTGAGCACCTCTGGGCGGGAGGCTTGCTGGCAAAGTACGGTGCCTCCAGGCACTTGGTGGAGCTAGGTTTGTCCACCTATGGAGCTAAAGCTGAGTGCCTTCAGGCTGAGGTTACTGGTGGAGTTGGGTGCCTCTGGGCACTCATCAGAAGAGCTAAAGAGTCTGTAATATTTGCCCAGGGCAAGTGGCCTGCACAGAGCAGAGCAGCGACTGAAGGGCCAAGGGGTCAACGTCCAGGGAGAGACCTGCTTTCAGGGATGGCTGAAAAGAGTCTGTCCTGATTGGAGAACTGTATCCTGAGTGTTTCTGAACCTGAATTTATAACCTGTTACTTCCTCAGTAAACCCCACAATCTTGAGTATTGTTTATGAGTTCTGTGTGGGCATTGCAATGAATTATTGAATCCAGCAGAGAAGTAGAGTGCACTGTGGGAGGGACAGATGGTGTCAGAATTGGTAAAAATGGCTGGCAAGACGAGATATGTCTGACCCCCCCTCATAATAATCAGCCTTGGGCTGCTGATCTTGATTCTACTTTTGCCTTGTGACATTTTTACACTTATGAAAACACTTGAAATGATTTTATAATTATCATTTTGTCATATCTAGCATAGTTGTAAGTCTCAAAAAAATTCTTCAACAATGTGATGATAACTGAGACCCTACAGGACAGAGTAGAACTAACCCATAGAGTTTCCAAGAGTGGCTGGTGGATTCCAACTGCCAATCTTTTGGTTAGCACCCAAAGCTCTTAACCACTGCTCCACCAGGGCTCCAAAAGGAAACCCATTGCTCTCAAGTCGATTCTGACTCATAGCGACCCTATAAGACGGGATAGATCTGCCCCATAGGGTTTTGAAATTCAGGTAATGCTAGATAACTTCATCTGTAAAACTTGGCAGTTAAAATAAATTATAACTGCATGAATATGAGGTCATCTGGAAAAACTAGGAAAAACAAAACAAAACAGACAACATAGACAAAGAAATGAAAAAGCAATGGATGAATTTAAATGTAACTATATTATAAATGTGGAAAAGAACTAAAGCTATGAAACTTATAGGCATTAAAAAGCATGTGAAGAAAAAGCATAAGACAAATATAAGAGGTTATAAATGGACTATACGAAGAAGAATTTGGCATCAGGATTGGAGGAAGACTCATTAACAGCCTGCAATATGCAGATGACACAAACTTACTTTCTGAAAGTGAAGAGGACTTGAAGCACTTACCGATGAAGATCAAAGACCATAGCCTTCAGTATGGATTACACCTCAACATAAAGAAAACAAAAGTCCTCACAACTTGACCAATAAGCAACATCATGGTAAATGGGGAAAAGAGTGAAGTTGTCGAGGATTTCATTTTACTTGGATCCACAATCAACAGCCATGGAAGCAGCAGTCAAGAAATCAAAAGATGCATTGGCCCCATCTGCTGCAAAAGACCTCTTTAGTGTTGAAAAACAAAGATGTCACCTTGAAGACTAAGGTGTGCTTGACCCAAGCCATGATATTTTCAATTACATCATATGCATGCAAAAGCTGAACAATGAATAAGGAATGCAGAAAAAGAATTGATGCCTTTGAACTGTGGTGTTGGCAAAGAATATTGAATATACCATGGACTGCCAAAAGGATGAACAAATCTGTCTTGGAAGAAGTACAACCAGAATGCTCCTTAGAAGCAAGGATGGTGAGACTGCGTCTTATATTCTTCGGACATGTTGTCAGGAAGGATCAGTCCCTGGAGAAGGACATCATGCTTGGTAAAGAAAAGGGTCAGTGAAAAAGGGGAAGACCCTCAATGAGATGGACTGACACAGTGGCTACAACAAAGGGCTCAAGCATAACGACGATTGTGAGCAGGGCACAGGACCAGGCAGTGTTTTATTCTGTGGTGCATAGGATCGCTGTAAGTTGGAACCGACTCGACAGCACCTAACAACAACAACAATCTTTTCTATCTAAAGTTCTTTAGAATTGGGGTCAATGAAATGTCTGGTTACCTGGTTAACTCTTCTCTGGGACCACATACTCCTTTAATTCTGGCTTCGTAAGGAGTTCCCAGGAGGTCGAGCCAGCAGGCTGGGTTAGACTTTCAGCGTCCCATCTAGGTACACATTATTTTTATGCCACTAAGACCTCAGAATGGTTTGAAGTAGATGAACTATTACCATTACGTTAATATGTGATGTTGTGTAGTGCTAGTATATATTAAAAATGTTTGAATGACATTTAAAACAAACTAATAAAGCACACAATCTGTCTCTAGTTGATACAACTGTAACTATATCTATGGAAACCGAACTCAATGACCACGCATGTTAATCCAACTGAATTTTCACAGAAAGGTACAAAATAAAAATCTAAATTCAACCACATGTTTTACAAATGCGATCTCCTGTCTAAAGGCATAAGCAGGTGACTTGCTATTTTAAAACATAGAACAGGAATTTTTCCCCTAATGTTTGAGTATCATTATCATATCCTTTTCAATCTTTTAGAATGTTGATGGACTGATCTTATGCTACTGAGTTTTTTTTTTTTTTTCCTCTTCAGTTGCCATTGAGTCAGTTCTCACTCATGGTGACCCTATGTGTGCAGAGTAGAATTGTGCTCCATAGGGTTTTCAAGGTTGTGACCTTTCAGAAGCAGATCACCCGGCCTTTCTTCTGAAGTGCTTCTGGGTGGCTTCGAACTGCCAATCTTTGGGTTAGGAGTCAAGCACTTCCCCGAAATTAATAGAATTCTGGCACTGGTTGGGAACCTATGCAATACTCCAATACTCACACGTGGTATGAGGTTTGATTTAAACAGTAATGTAGATGATACCTTCTCCGTTACTGGAATACTTGCTCATCACTGGCATGAGCAATATAAAATGATTGATTTTGTTTTATCAAGCTGCTTTGAATTCCTTTGATCAAAGTATTCATCTGTGTTTCTAAGACTGCTTTTAATATAAAATTTTCTGACGATGTTTTCTGATTTTACTAGCTGAGGGCAGATATCCTATGAAAAAGAGAGCTTTATTTGGGGAAAAGAGTACGGAGGAGAAGAGAAATCCTATGTAAAATGACGTAGAGTAAAGGTGACCTATACGTATACTTATGTCTGTATCTATGTCTGTACCTATCTGTATTTTTATCTTCATCTGTATTTATATTTGCATGAGGGCCAAAGAAAAAATATAAGCTTTTTTATGGGCCATTTTTTTGTATTCAAGAGGAAAATAGTTATATTGAATTCCATAGAGGAAAATTTGTATTTCTACAAATTAGAAGTCATTTTGTAGAATAGAATCACTTAGTTTACTAAATAGAAAGATATCTATGAGACACTTGAGATTCTTTTTTCGCTATTAAAATGTTAGCATCTTTTGGACAAATTTGAGAAGTTGTAATCTGGAGTAGTTGTCCTGTCTTTCAAACAGAAATTCTATTTAGGGAACTAAGAAGGCGAGATTACTTGGTATTGATCGTGAGATTGAACTGGGGAGCTGGAGATCAGCGTGAACTGTCTCAGAGTAGAGGGGAAGGGACTACAGAAGTTGAGAAATGAACAGAGAAAGGGAGGTAGAAGGGCTTCAAAGACAGCTATCACCTATTTGCTATTTTCCCAGAGTCTAGCCCTGATGGTACAGTGGTTAAGCATTTGACTGCTAACCAAAAAGTCAGCAGTTTGAAGCCACCACCTACTTCTTTGAAACCCTATGGGGCATTTTTACTCTGTCCTATTGGGTCGGAACCGACTTGACTGCAAAAGATTTGTTTTTTGGTTAAGGAACCGTTGTGGTGTAAGGGTTAAGAGCTTGGCTGCTAACCAAAAGGTTGGCAGTTCAAATCCATGGGAGAGAGACCTGGTGATCTGCTTCTGTAAAGATTACAGCCAAGAAAATCCTATGAAGCAGTTCTACTCTGTCACATAAGGTTGCTATGGGTTGGAATGGATTGATGGCACATAACAAGTCTCAGACATTGGTTGTAATCCTCTTGTTTTGATATGTAATCTTGATCTTAATCCTGTTTCTCTCAAAAAGCACATTATACACAGTTCCTAATGTATACACATGGAATAGAAAGCTTCTAAGAAACAAAATGTATTCTATTCACCTTTTAAAAGATAATGAGAAAATTTACCATTCATCTTTCACCTCAACAACCATATTTAGAAATTAATGTTGCTCACTGTTCTTATTTTTTGCCTCAAATAGCTAGAAAGTGGAACATTTTACCTCCTGAGAGTTCAGTGTCACACCCTGGGAAAAGTTAAGAAAGTAGGTCATAAAGTTTCTCAGGGATCAATTTCCTATTGCATGTGTGAATTTATGTTGATACTCTAATAAAATCCTATAAATCTGAATAATTTGTAAAGATAGCTGTTTTTAATGGCAGTTTAAAACTATTTGTGAATAATTAATCACTTTGAAAAAGAAGGAAAGTTGTCTGTGTTTCGATAAAATACTCCGTAATCAATATTTGAACAACCACAGTGCTCTAGTTGATAGCAAAAATTGTACAACTTGTGCTGTTACTGACTCTCTCTGATGCCATAGTATTTAGAAAGCAAGTGGTTAATTTACAGTAAATGAAAATAACTAAGACTGATTGCCTTTCCCATGGTCTGGGTGTTGTTATTGTTGTTAGGTGATCTCAAGTCAGTTTCCACTCATAGCAGCCCCACGTACAACAGAAGGAAACACTGTCCAGTTTTGCACCATCCTCACAGTCGTTGCTACATTTAAGCCCATTGTTGCAGCCACTCTGTCAATCCATCTTGTTGAGGCTCTTCCTATTTTTGGCTGACTCTCTACTTTACTAAGCATGATGTCCTTCTCCAGGGACTGATCCCTTCTGATAGCATGCCCAAAGTATATGAGATGAAGTCTCACCATCCTCCCTTCTAAGGAACATTCTAGTTGTACTGCTTCCAAGATAGATTTGTTCATTCTTCTGGAAGTCCATGATATATTCAATATTCTTTGCCAACATCAAAATTCAGAGGCCTCAATTCTTCTTCAGTCTTTCTTATTCATTGTCCATCTGTCACATGCATATAAAGCGATTGAAAATACCATGACTTGGGCACACATTAGCCCTCAAAATGACATCTTTGCTTTTGAACACTTTAAAGAGGACTTTAGCAGCAGATTTGCCAAAAACAATATGTTGTTTGATTTCTTTACTGCTGCTTCTGTGAGTGTTTATTGTGGATCCAAGTAAAGCGAAATCCTTGACAACTTCAATCTTTTCTCCATTTATCATGATGTTGCTTACTGGTTAAGTTGTGAGGATTTTTGTTTTCTTTATTTTGAGGTGTAATTCATACTGAGGAGCCCTGGTGGGACAGTGGTTAAGAGATCAACTGATAGCCAGAAGGTCAGCAGTTCAAACCTACCAGCTGCTCCTTGGAAACCCTGAGGGGCAGTTCTACTTTGTCCTATAGGGTCGCTATGAGTCGGAATCGATTCAACAGCAATGGTTTTTTTTTTTTTTTTTTTAAACTCATACCGGAGGCTGTAGTCTTTATTCTTCAACAGTAAATGCTTCAAGTCCTCCTTGCTTTCAGCAAGCAAGATTATGTCATCTGCATATCACAGGTTGTTTATAAGTCTTCCTCACATCTTCATGCTGTGTTTTTATTCATATAGTCCGGCTTCACTGATTATTTGCTCAGCACACAAATTGAACAGGTATGGTGGGTGAAAGGAAAGAACACTAATGCACAGCTTTCCTGAATTTAAACCATGCAGTATCCCCTTGTTCTGTTCAAACGACTATCTCTTAATCTATGTACAGGCATACCTTGTTTTATGGTGCTTTGTAGACACTGTGTTTTTTTTTTTTTCAACAAATTGAAGGTTTGTGTCAACCCTGTGTTGAGCAAGTCTGAATCAGCACTATTTTTCCAACAGCATATACTCACTTCATTTCTTTGTGTCACATTTTGGTAACTCTCGCAATACAAAACTTCCCGTTATTGTTATATCTGTTATGGTTATCTGTGATTTTTGATTATTACTACTATAATTGTTTTGAGGTGCTATGAACCACACCCATATAAGACAGTAAACTTAATTGATAAATATTGTGTATGTTCTGATTGCTCCACCGACTGCACTACTGACTGGCATTCCCCATCTCTCTACCCTCCTTGGGCCTATCTATTCCCGGAGACGTGATGATATGGGAATTAGGCCAATTAATAATCCTACAATGGCCTGTAAGTGTTCAAGTGAAAGGAAGAGTTGCATGTCTCTCATTTTAAATCAAAACCTAGAAATGATTAAGCTTAGTGAGGAAGGCATACTGAACACCGAGATAGGCTGAGACCTAGGGTCTTGTGCCACAGTTAGCCAAGCTGTGAATGCAAAGGGAAAGTTCTTGAAGGAAGTTAAAAGTGCTACTCCAGTGAATTCACAAATAAGAAAAGAAAACAGCCTTATTGCTGATACGGAGAATGTTTCAGTGGCCTGGGTAGGAGATCAAACCAGCCACACCATTCCCTTAAGCCAAAGCCTAATCCAGAGTAAAGCCCTAACTCTCCTGAATTCTATGAAGGCCAAGAGAAGTGAGGAAGCTGTAGAAGAATAGTTTGAAGCTAGCAGAGGTTGGTTCATGAGGTTTAAGGAAAGAAGCCATCTCCATAACCTAAAAGTACAAGATGAGGCAGCACGTGTTGATGTACAAGCTGCAAAAAGTTATCCAGAAGATCTAGCTAAGGTAAATGATGAAGGTGGCTACAGTAAAAACAGATTTTTCAGTGTAGATGACACAGCCTTATATTGGAAGAAGATGCTGTCTAGGATTTTCACAGTTAGAGAGGAGAAGCCAATGCCTGGCTTCAAAGCTCCAAAGGACAGGCTAACTCTCTTGTTAGGGGCCAATACAGGTGGTGACTTTAAGTTGAAGCCAATGCTAATTTAACATTCTGAAATTCCTAAGGCCGTTAAGAATTATGCTAAATCTACTCTGCCTGTGCTCTATTAATGGAACAATAAAGCCTGGATGACAGCATGTCTGTTTAGAACACGGTTTACTGAATATTTTAAGCTCACTGCCGAGAACTACTGCTCAGAAAAAAAGATTCCTTCCAAAATAGTACTTAGCATTGAAAATTTACCTGGTCACTCAAGAGCTGATAGAGATGTACAAGGAGATTAATGTTGTTTTCATGCCTGCTAACACAACATCCATTCTGCAGTGCATAGATCGAGGAGTAATTTCGACATTCAAGTCTTATTATTTTGGAAATATATTTCGTAAGGCTATAGCTGCCGTAGACAGTGATTCCTCTGGTGGATCTTGGCAAAGCAAATTGAAAACCCTTCTGGAAAGGATTTATCATTCTAGATGCCGTTAAGAACATTTGTGATTCGTGGGAGGAGGTCAAAATATCAATATTAACAGGTGTTTGGAAGAAGTTGATTCCAACTCTCATTGATGACTTTGAGGGGTTCAAGACTTCGGTGGAAGAAGTCATTGCAGATTTGGTGGAAATCGTTAAGAGAACTAGAATTAGAAGTGGGGTCTGAAGATGGGACTGAATTGGTGCAATCTCGTGTTAAGACTTTAATGGATGAGGAGTTGCTTCTTAGGGATCAGCAAAGAAATTGGTTTCCCAAGATGGGATCTACTTCTGGTGAAGATGTTGTGAACATTGCTGAAATGACAACAAAGGATTTAGAATATTAATAAACTTAGTTGATAAAGCAGTAGCAAGGTTTGAGAGGATTGATTCCAATTTCGAAAGTTCTACCATAGGTAAAATGCTATCAAAAGCTTTGCATGCTACAGAAAAATCTTTTGTGAAAGAAAGAGTCAATCAATGCAGCAAACTTCATTATTGTATTGTTTTAAGAAATTGCCACAGCCACCCCAACCTTCAGCAAACTACCACCCTGATCAGCCGGCAGCCATCAACACTGAGGCAAGACCCCCTCCAACAGCTGAAGGCTCAAATAAGGGTTAGCATTTTTAGCAGTTAAGTATTTTTTTAATTAAGGTATGTACATTTTTTTGGCATAATATTATTGCACACTTATTAGACTACAGTATAGTGTAAACATAACTTTTTATGTATTGGGAAACCAACAAATCTGTGTGACTCACTTTATTTTGATATTAGTTTTATTATTGTGATCTGGAACCAAACCTGCAATATCTCTGATGTATGCCTGTATAGGTTCCTCATGAGCTCAATCAAGGGTACTGGAATTAGCATTCTTTACAATGTTATCCATAATTTTTCATTATCATGTAGTCAAATGCCTTTGTGTAGTCAATTAAACACAGGTAAACATTTTTATGGTATTCTCTGCTTTCAGCCAAGGTCCGTCTGACATCAGCAATAATATCCCTCATTCCATATCCTCTTCTGAACCCAGCTTGAATTACTGGCAACTCCCTGTCGAGGCACTGCTGCAACTGTTCTTGAATTATTTTCAGAAAAAATTTTACTTGCCTGTGATATTAATGATTTCTGCATTCTGTTGAGTCACCTTTCTTTGGAATGGACACAAAGATGGATCTCTTCCAGTCAGTTAACCAGGTAGCTACCTTCCACATTTCTTGGCATAGACAAATGAGTGCTTCCAGCATTGCAGCAGTTTTTTTTTTTTTTTTTTTTGGAACATCTCAATTGGTATTCGTTCAGTTCCTGGAGCTTTGTTTTTCACCAGTGCCTCAGCACACCTTGGACTTCTTCCTTTAGTACCATTGGTTCTTGATCATATGCTACCTCCTGAAATGGTCGAATGTTGACCAATTGTTTTTAGTGTTGTGACTCTGTGTGTTACTTCCATCTTTTGATGCTTCCTGTGCATTCAATATTTTTCCCAGAGAATCCTTCAATGTTGCAACTCAAGACTTGAATTTTTTCTTCAGTTCTTTCAGCTTGAGAAATGCCAAGCATGTTCTTCCCTTTTGGTTTTCTAACTCTAGATCTTTACACATTTCATCGTAATACTTTACCTTGTCTTCCTGAGCCGGCCATTGAAATCTTCTGTTTAACTGTTTTAAGTCATCATTTCTTTGTTTTGCTTTAGCTGCTCTATGTTCAAGAGCAAGTTTCTGAGTCTCTTTGGACGTCTATTTTGGTCTTTCTTTCTTGTCTTTTTAATGACTTCTTGCTTTCTTGATGTATGAGGTCCTTGATGTCATCCCACAACTTATCTGTCTTTGTTCATTATTGTTCAGTGCATCAAACCTATTCTTGAGTTGGGATATACTCAAGTCCTATTTTGGCTCTCATGGACTTGTTTTAATTTTCTTCAGCTTCAGCTGGAACTTGCATGTGAGCAACTGATGGTCTGTTCTGCAGTCATCCCCTGGCATTGCTTTGACTGATGATATTGTGCTTCTTTGTTATATCTTTCCACAGATGTAGTAGATTTGATTCCTGTGTATTTCATTTGCTGAGGTCCATGTGTATAGTTGCTGTTTATGTTGTTGGAAAAAGATTGCAATGAGTAGGTTGTTGGTGTTGCAAAATTCTATCATGTGGTCTTCGGGTCGTCAGTATAGTTTCTATCACCAAGGCTGTCTATTTTCTTTTTATTGTACTTTAGATGAAGTTTTACCGAACAAACTAGTTTCTCATTAAACAGTTAGTATACATATTATTTTATGACATTGGCTAACAACCCCATGACATGTCAGCACTCTCCCTTCTTGACCTTTGGTTCCCTATTACCAGCTTTCCTGTCCTCTCCTGCCTTCTAGTCCTTGCCCCTGGGCTCTTGTTCCCTTTTAGTCTTGTTTTGTTTTACAGGCCTGTCTAGTCTTTGGCTGAAGGGTGAACCTTGAGGGTGACTTCATTACTGAGCTAAAAGGGTGTCCAAGGCCTTATTCTTATTCAGTCTTTGTCAACCAAGGCCATATTTTCCATCTACCGATCCTTCTTTGTTTCCACCTTTCACATTTCAATTACCTGTGATATCAACGCACTTTGATTGCATGTTTGATTAATTTCAGACTGCAGAAATTGGTAATTGTTTTAAATTTTTTCATCTTTGGCATTAGTGGTTGGTGTGTAAATTTAAATAATAGTTGTATTAACTGTCTTCTTGTTGGTATATGGATATTATCCTATCATTGATAGCACTGTTCTCCAGGATAGACCTTGAAATGTTCTTTTTGACAATGTTTGTGATACTATTCGTCTTCAATTTGCCATTCCCAGCATAGTAGACCACAAATATGATTGTGTGCTCCAAAATGGCCAATACCAGTCCATTTCAGCTCACGAATGCCTGGGACATTGATCTTTAAGTATCCCATTTCATTTTTTTTTTTTTTCGAAATGCTTACTGATTTAATGACTGTGTTCTTATAAATGAAATTAAATTGGCCTCTAAATACATCTTCTGAAGAGTCAGTGTATCCTCTGAGTCACCAAACTGATTCGCAGAATCAGGACTTATTCGATGCTTCGATTTCATCCCATATTGCAGCTTCAGTTTGTGAAGTGTCATATTCCCTCATCATATCAAACTCAAGCCAAGGCTGACCCCACTTCTGAGCTTCTTTTATTTGCTCTTCAGTTAAATAAAGATCAAACTGGATTCCTTTCACATTAAATTTTGGACGTTACCAGCGTTTGGACCAGGGCTTAGGCTTCATTTTTACTTTCAGCTGATTCACAGGAACTTCTTGGTCAGATTCATGTGCTACTGGCTCCATGTTCCTATCAAAAGTGCTGTATTCAGGAAGGGCATCTCTTAAGTACAGCAAGCTGTCATCCAGCCGTTTCTCTGATTTGACCACTTGGATCTCCTGAATTCGGGGATTATAAAGTTGAAAGCAAATCTCAACACCTTGTCCTTCAATAGTATTCCTAAGGATAAAGGTAGCTCCAAGTCCTTTTTCTGATCTCTGGATGCAAATCCCCAGAAACTGGCTGATTTTTCCACCGGCATAAGAGTCTGCTGTAGTAACACGAAGTATGCTTCTGACATAGAACTCTGGAATGTGTAGTACCTTCCTCCTTTCTACTTTCTATTTGAAATTTCAGAGGATTTGTTCTTCCTCTTGGAGGAATGAATTCAGGACTCAAGAACCTCCTCTCCTGGCGCGGGACCTGGCGCTTGTCCACGATGACGGGTTTGGGCGGTGGCTGGAACTGCCGGGCCGCAAAGGCCTAGTACTCTGCGGCCGTCCCGGCCCCACGTGGGCGCGGTAAACAGCAGAGGCTGGTGCAGGGAGCAGTACCCTGGCGGTTCTGAAGCTCCGGGCCAGGCCCACCGCGGCCCCACAGCCCCCTGCAATGCAGGCTGCCATGTCTGCTCCTCCGGTGGAGACTACCATTTCATTTTTGTTAGCTTCCAATTTTCCTAGATTCATACCTCATATATTTCATCTTCTGATTACTAGTGGATGTTTGCAGCTTTTTTCTTTTCATTTTGAGTCATGCCATATCAGCAAATGAGAGTCTGAGTGCAGTGTAATAATAATTGAAAATATTTATCAGTCAATTTTTGCCTTCCTTGTTCTGCAGAAATGAAGTTGTGAGATCTCAAAATTTGCACCCTGAGTCCTCCAAAATTGGCAGCTTATTTTGACTAAGGCCGGCGATGTTCATTTATTCATTCATCAAACATGTAACGGTTCCTCCTCTTTGCCAGGTTTTTTATGAGATTTCATGAATACTGAAATAAAAGCCCCAACCCTTGTCCTCAAGGAGTTTATTGTCTGGGAGGGGAAGCACGTTAGTAAAAATATTATTACAACACAACATGTTACAAAGTACTGGGCTTGGAAAAATAAGAAGTTCTGAACCTAGGGCTTCGTTTATAAATAAGCTAAGGTCTACCAAAGGGCAATTTCTTACTCTGATTAGTAGCTTCCTCTGGGTTAGAGAATGACTCCCTTGGTGCCACATACAGTTAAGCTCTTGGCTACTAGCTGTAAGCTTAGTGGTTTGAATCCACCCAGTGGTGCCTCAGAAGAAAGGCCTGGAAATCTACTCCAGAGAAGTCATAGTCAGTGAAAGCCCTATGGAGTGCAGTTCTACTCTGGAACACATGGAGTCAATATAAATCATAATCAACTTGATTGCAACTGGTTTTCTGGGTTAGAGAAGGGGAACTAAATTATCTGCTAATTTATGATTCATATCTGCTGGACAGATGTGTCCCCCATGAGGCTACTGTGACTTAACCCTGGGGTAGTGTCTATACTATTGGATGTATACAGGCAAGTGTTTGCCTGACGCTGTGCTGGGCTGTTGGAAGGGCCATGGACCCATGAGTGCATCTGCACTGCTTTAGTGGGGAGCACACACAGGAAGAGTACTGGATTGTTGATGGGGGCGGGATTGTTGGCTGCTGAAAAGGGCTGTCTGATGAGCTTGTGGGCTTCCCGCCCAGTGCCGTTGAGTCGATTCCGACTCATAGCGACCCTATAGGACAGAGTAGAACTGCTCCACAGAGTTTCCAAGGAATACCTGGTGGATTTGAACTGCTGACCTCTTGGTTAACAGCTGTAGCACTTTAACCACTATGCCACCAGGGTTTCCGGTGGACTTCCAGGCTCTAGGAATTATGCATAAGTGTCTTGGGTGTAGGCCCAGGAGTGGGTGGGTCACAGGATGATCCTCAGTGGTCCTCAGGAGGAAGAACCAAAAAGAAGGTCCAGATGGAAAGACTTTGAGGAGCTGAAAGGTACTGGAAACCATCAGTCTGAAAGGGTACAGGCTTTGAAGTTTGGATCAGGTTCCCAAGGTTCCCATTTGTGCAAGCATTAACTCTTAGTTATGGATCAAAGGGAGTTTTAACAGGGTTCCCTGGGAAATCTGGGGAAACCTAAGTAATAGAAACTACAGGGATGGGGCTCAGGGCAACAGTTGTTTACTAATCAGTACAGGCATATTTCAACATTTTAACAAACTGTCCAGCTGTTGTGATATATGCAGGGTGGATGTCAGCCCTGTCTTAACACATCAGTATATGAAGCTTTGACTAATTGCTTTTGTGGCTATATTGGCTCAAGCCTCATTCTAAATAAACCTTTGGGCAGAATTGAAATATGTATTTCAAAAGTATACATTTTATTCATTTTTATATCAAATTCAGTTTATTGCTATGAAGAAGTAAACAGGGAACTGTGTGTCTTAGTTATCTAGTACTGCTATGACAGAAATACCACAATTGGGTGACTGTAATGGACAGAATTTATTTTCTCACAGTTTAGGAGGCTAAAAGTCTGACTTCAGAGCACCAGCTCTAGGAGGAGGCTTTCTCTCTCTGTTGGCTCTGAGTGAAGTTCCTTGTCTTTTTATAGTTTCTGTTCCTGGGTTCCTTGGTGATCTTCATATGGTGTGTATCTTTTTTGTGCTTCCTTTTGTGCTTGCTTCTCTATATGCCTAATCTGTTCTTTTATATCTCACAAGTGATTGGCTTAAGACACCTTACACTGACATGGCCTCAAAACATAACAAAGAAAACCCTACTCCCAAATGGGATCACATTCACCTGTGTAGGGGTAAGAATCCCAATGCATATTTTGGGGGGACACAATTCAATTTATAACACAGTGATTAAGAACAATGGGGTGTGTGAGAGTAGGATGCTTCCTAGGAGGCTGTTGAGCTTCTCTGGAAAGGAAGCATTTAAGCTGAGACCTGAGGGTTAGAAGGCTGCAGTCACGAGAAAAGCCAAGGGAATAGTGTTCCAGTCAGAGGGAATAGCAAATACCGAGGCTCTGAGATAGCAAAGAGCTTACATGTCCCTAGAACTAACAGAGTATATTAAAAAAATTTTCAAAATCATTTTGTGGAACAGTAGTGTCACGTATAAGAAACTAGATAGATCTATTCAGAGTGGACTTGTACAACCAAGTTCGAAGATGTTCATGAGCATTTTTTTTTTTTTTAGGGTATTTTTTTGTGGGTATAGTGCCAGACATCTGTAGTTTCCCATGATATCTCCAATTTATAAGTCAGGTGCACAGACCAAGAGGTGGTTGTTCAAACAGAACAAGGGGATAATGCATGCCTTAAAATCAGGAAAGGTGTACGTCAGGGTTGTATTCTTTCACCATACTTATTCAATCTGTACTGAGCAAATAATCCAAGAAGCTGAAGTCTATGAAGAAGAGCAAGGCATCAAGATTGGAGGGAGACTTATTAACAACCTGCGTCATGCAGATGACACAACATTGGTGAAAGTGAAGAGGACTTGAAGCACTTACTGATAAAGATCAAAGACTGCAGCCTTCAGTATGGATTATACCTCAACATAGAGAAAACATACTCATAACTGGACCAATAAGCAGAGTGATAAATGGAGAAAACATCGAGGTTGCCAAGGATTTCATTTTACGTGGATCCACAATCAGTGCCCACGGAAGCAGCAGTCAAGAAATCAAACGACATATCGCATTGGGAAAATCTGCTGCTAAAAAAAAAAAAAAAGACCTCTTTAAAGTGTTAAAAAGCAAAGATGTCACTTTAAGGACTAAGATGTCCCTTACCCAAGCCGTGGTATTTTCAGTTGCCTCACATCTGTGTGAAAGTTGGACAATGAATAAGGAAGACCAAAGAAGAATTGATGCATTAAATTATAGTGTTGGTAGTCTATGGCCACACAACCCTGAATGCTCCTGATCTCATCTGAATTATGGTGTTGGCAAAGAATACCGAATACCACGGTCTTCCAGAGGAATGAACAAATCTGTCTTGGAAGAAGTACAGCCAGAATGCTCCTTAGAAGAGTGGATGGCGAGACTTTATCTCATGTACTTTGGAAATGTTGTCAGGAGGGTCTAGTCCCTAGAGAAGGACATCATGCTTGGTAAAGTAGAGAGTCAGCTAAAAAGGGGAAGACGTTCAAGGAGGTGGATTGACATAGTGGCTGCAACAATGGGCTCAAACATTGCAATGATTGTGAGGATGGTGCAGGACCAAGCAGTGTTTCATTCTGTTGTACATGGGGTCAAATATGAGTCAGAACTGAGTTGATGGCACCTAACAACAGCAACATGTGGGTACAGTGCCACACATCTTTAGTTTCCCATGATATCTCTGATTTATAAGTCAGGCCATGTGCTGTGAGTTTTTCTCTGGACAAATGATTCCTGTTTCTATAAGTCAAAACTAAATTTCACTGGGTAGATATTTGTGTCAGTTAATGCTGTTGTTGTTGTCATTAGGTGCCCTTGAGTTGGTTCCAACTAATAGCAACCCAATACACAACAGAATGAAACACTGTCTGGTCCTGTGGCATCTTCACAATTGTTACTATGCTTGAGTCCATTGTTGCAGCCACTGTGCCAATTCGTCTGGTTGAGGGGCTTCCTTTTTTTCACTGACCCTCTATTTTACTAAGCATGATATACTTCTCCAGGGACTGATCCTTCCTGATAACATGTTCAAAGTACGTGAGACATAGTCTCAACATCCTTGCTTCTAAGGAGCATTCTGGCTGTATTTCTTCCAAGACAGACTTGTTTGTTCTTTTGGCAGTCCATGGTATATTTAATATTTTTTGCCAACACCACAATTCAAAGGTGTCAAGTTTTCTTGGGTCTTCCTTATTCGTTGTCCATCTTTCACATGCATATGAGGCCATTGAAAACACCATGGCTTGGGTCAGATGCACCTTAGTCCTCCAGGGGACATCTTTGCTTTTAAACACTTTAAAGAGATCTCTTGCAACTGATTTGCCCAGTGCAATGCATCTTTTGATTTTTTGGCTGCTGCTTCCATGAGTGTTGATTGTGGATCCAAGTAAAATGAAATCCTTGACAACCTCAATCTTTTCTTCGTCTATCATGATGTTGCTTTTTGGTCCAGTTGTAAGGATTTTTGTTTTCTTTATGTTGAGGTGTAATCCGTACTGAAGGCTGTGGTCTTTTGTCTTCATCAGTAAGTGCTTCGAGTCCTTTTCACTTTCAGCAAGCAAAGTTGTGCTATCTGCACAATGCAGGTTGTTAGTGAGCCTTCCTCCAATCCTGAGGCCCTGTTCTTCTTCATATAGTTCAGCTTCTCGAAATATTTGCTCAGCATACCGATTGAATAGGTATGGTGAAAGAATAAAACCCTGACACACACTTTTCCTGACTTTAAACCCTGCAGTATCCCCTTATTCTATTTGAATGACTGCCTTTTGATCCGTGTACAGATTCCTCATGAGCACAATTAAGTGCTCTGGAATTCCCGTTCTCCACAATGTTATCCATAATTTGTTATGATACACAGAATCGAATGCCTTAGCATAGTCAATAAAACACAGGTAAACACCTTTCTAGTATTCTCTGCTTTCAGCCAGGATCCATCTGACATCAGCAATGATATCCCTGGTTCCATGTCTTCTTCTAAATCTGGCTTGAATTTCTGGTAGTTCTCTGTCACTCTATTGCTGCAGCTGCTTTTGAATGATCTTCAGCAAGATTTTGCTTGCATGTGATATTAATGATATTGTTCTATAATTTCGGCATTGGTTGGATTACCCTTCTGGGAAATAGGCATAAATATTGATCTCTTTCAGTCAGTTGGCCAGGTAGCTGTCTTCCAAACTTCTTGGCATAGAAGAGTGAGCACTTTTAGTGCTGCATCTGTTTGTTGAAACATCTCAATGAGTATTCCATCAATTCCTGGAACCTTGTTTTTTGCCAATGCCTTCAGTGCAGTTTGGATTTCTTCCTTCAGTATCATTGGTTCCTGATCATATGTTACCTCCTGAAATGGTTGAATGTTGACCAATTCTTTTTGATACAGTGACTCTGTATTCCTTCCATCTTCTTTTGATGCTTCCTGTGTCGTTTATTTTTCCTGTAGAATCTTTCAGTATTGCAACTCAAGGCTTGAATTTTTTCTTCAGTTCTTTCAGCTTGAGAAATACTGAGCTTGTTTTTCCTTTCTGGTTTTCTATCTCCAAGTCTTTGCACATGTCATCATAATACTTTACTTTGTCTTCTCAAGCTGCCCTTTGAAATCTTCAGTTCAGCTTTTTTATTTCACAATTTTTTCCTTTTGCTTTAGCTACTTGATGTTCAAGGGCAAGTTTCGGAGTCTCTTCTGACATCCATTTAGGTCTTTTCTTTCTCTCTTTTCTTTTTAATGACCTCTTGCTTTCTTCATGTGTGATGTCTTTGATGTCATACCACAACTCGTCTGGTCTTCAGTCCTTTGTGTTCAATGTGTCAAATCTATTCTTGAGATGGTCTCTGTATTCTGGTGGGGTATACTCAAAGTTGTACTTTGGCTCTCGCGGACTTGTTCTAATTTTCTTCAGTTTCAACTTGAACTTGCATAATAGCAATTGCTGGTCTGATCCTCAGTCAGCCCCTGGCCTTGTCCTGTCTGATTATATGGAGGTTTTCCATCCTCTCTTTCCACAGATGTAGTTGATTTGATTCCTTTGTATTCCATGTGGCAAGGTCCATGTATATAGTCGCCATCTATTTTGATGAAAAAAGGTATTTGGAATGAAGAAGTCGTTGGTCTTGCAAAATTCAGTTATACGATCTCAGGCATCATTTCTATCATCAAGGCCGTATTTTCCAAGTACCAATCCTTCTTCTTTGTTTCCAGCTTTTGCATTCGAACCACTAGTAATTATCAGTGCATCCTGATTTCATGTTTGATCAATTTCAGACTGTAGAAGTTGGTAAAAATTTTCAATTTCTTCGTCATTGGCCTTAATGGTTGGTGTGTAAATTTGAGTAATATTTGTATTAAGTGGTCTTCCTTGTAGGTGTATGGATATTATCCTATCACTGAGAGCGTTGTACTTCAGGATAGATTTGAAATATTCTTTTTGGCAATGAATGCAAGTTGTTGTTCCCGGCATAGTAGACCATATGATTGTCCAGTTCAAAATGACCAATACCAGTCCATTTCAGCTCACTAATGCCTAGGATATTGATCTTTATGTGTTCCATTTTGTTTTTGACAATTGCCAATTTTCCTAGATTCATACTTCGTATATTCCACGTTCCAATTATTAATGGATGTTTTTGCAGCTGTTTCTTCTCATTTTGAGTCATGCCACATCAGCAAATGAAGGTCCTGAAAACTTGACTCCATCCATGTCATTAACGTCGACTTTAATTTGAGGAGGCAGTTCTTCCCCAGTTGTAATTTGAGGGCCTTTCAACCTGAGGGCTCATCTTCTGGCACTATATCGGACAGCGTTCCGCTGCTGTTCATAAGGTTTTCACTGGCTAATTCTTTTCAGAAGTAGACTGCCAAGTCCTCCTTCCTAGGCTGCCATAGTCTGGAAGCTCAGCTGAAACCTGTCCACCATAGGCAACCCTGGTGGTATTTGAATACTGGTGGTAAAACTTCCAGCATCACAGCAATACACAAGTCTCCACAGTACAACAAACTGACAGATGCGTAGTTAATGCTCAGGGTGCCAATATTCAGTCTATTCACGGCTTCTGAACATTTCTCTAATGTTACCGAATGCAATCGTGCCATCCACAATTTTTTACAAGCTTCTCAGGTCTGCAAGAGAAAGAAGGCAAAACATTCTTTAAGGGGAAAAACAAAAAGTGTACATGAAAGTGAGCAGAATACATTCTACCTTGGTCTACTATGTTGTCACTTTTGGTTCACAGAGTTAGCTCGAACTTTTGGCAACCTTATATGGAAAGAAATGAAACATTGCCTGATTCTGCGCAATCTTTATGATCATTGCTATGTTTGATTCCATTGTTGGGGTTATTGTGTCACTCCATCTCATTGAGGATTTCCCTCATTTTTTTTCTAACCCTCTGCTTTTCCAAACATGATGTTCTTTTGTAGTGAGTAGTCTTTCCTGATGACATGTCCCAAGTAAGCCAGTTGATACTTTGCCAAAACAGGTGGTTATTTATAATTTGTTTTAAAAAAATGGGCCTTTGACATTATACATTTCAAATGACTGCTTTGCTGTTGTCAAGCATAGTTATTGTGGAAGCAGTAGTGTGAATTCTGATAAATGAAATATAATTTTTGAATAGATAGCACCAAGAAAGTAAAAATGATGACATGGTTAAAGCTTTCACTTGATGAATCCCTCATCATTGGTAACCAACCCATGTGAAAACTGCTTAAGGACTGTTGTCTGCCAGAGTACTGTGTGCCTCACACCTGTGCCAGGCACCCTTCCAACATGTCCTTAGGTAGTTAATTCATGAAGTAATGTCTTTAACAAAACATGTGGTGTATTGGTACATGTGTAAGAACCAGCTCCCTGGGGAAAAAAGATGTGGTTTGTAGCATTTAACCATTTCCATGGTATAAATATTCCCACCATGACTGATTTCCAGCTACCAATGTAATGTCATTGAATGTGGGTTGGGAAGAGATGGGTTTAATTGGCTTTCCTAAGCCTGTACAAGCCAGATCCAACACATCATGGGATGAAAAGGCCCTCTTTCTAGTTCTAAATATAGCTGGGGAGAAAATTCATCATTTTCCTTTGTGAGAGCCTTTTTTTTTTTTTTTTTTCTCTTTTCTGGGCTGCAACTTCCTTTTCTCTGTGAGCTTTCAAAAAAAAAAGGGGGGGGGGTTATGTTTTAGTCTTCCTTGCATTGGCTCTTCCCAGGAAATCTGTATATGGCCCTTCCTCTGTCCCCTACCCCATGCAACAACCTCCGTAATTTTATGTCTTCTGCTAGTGCTAATGGTAATTTAGTTGTCAGGTGGCTAATTGGGGCCAGCCTAATTATGGCTGTGCTGTACATGTAACAATAAGTAGAAAGGCAGACCACTAATGACTTGGAAGAAAGGGCAAAATTCCCAAGTGCACTGGAGTATCCGTATGATCTAAGAATATCTCACTGATTCATTGATTGGACTGGGAAAAAAATTAAGCAGCCTTTACAGTGTCATGAATACTATGTACCTAGTGGGTTATTTATGATCCACACTAACATATAAGCATCTTGTATACTGTGTTGTTGTTGTTGTGTGCTGTTGAGTTGATTTTGATTCATAGTGACCCCATACGACAGAGTAGAACGGTCCCATAGGGTTTTCTAGGCTGTAATCTTTATAGTAGCAGATCACCAGGTCTTTCTTCCATAGATCCACTGAGTGAGTTAGAACTACCGATCTTTTGGTTAGCAGCCATGCACTTAATTATTGCACCAACAGGCTCCTTCGTATACCCTAGGGTGAAGAAAATGTAGGTGATTTTTTTGTCACCTAAACACTCAGATTTCATCTTCCAGCTGATGTGATGTGACGTAAACAATAATAGTTAGCAGATACAGTTTAAGTGAATGGGGCTGAAATCAGTCTTGTCAATTCCCTTCCAGAAAATTACTCACATATTCTGCAGGAGATGGAGACAAGACAGTCCCCTAAAACTTCCTTTGGAGGTGGTGAAACTAAGATGCTATAAAGTGAAAAGAGAAAGGGAAATTCTAGAACCATTAATATGGATAATAAATATCTCTCATTTAGGAATTATTCCTATTTCTCTGGGCAGTATCCATTTCATTCTGCATTCACTAGTTATAAGTCTTGGTTTTATATATTCTAAGCTTAGAAATTGTAGCCCTCTTAAAAATCAGCTGAATATCTTTACTCCTCCCAAGTATGTACTTTATCTTGAAATAGACTTAAGTTTGCTTCAAAAATCTTTAAACACATTTCAGATTCTCAAAAGTGTTTGGTTATGGATAGGTATGTACCTAATGATAAAAATACAGAATCATTTTAAATGACATTATTCAGGGTTCATTATTATCAGATATACACTTGGCTTCTTGAAGCAGGGAAGTTATTGAAGTATATAACTAGTGATACTTAAGGAACAAAAAAAAATTTTTAAATGTCACAGCGTAAATGTATACATGCTCCAAATAGAACTTTTTTTTTATTTGTTTATTTAAAAGCTGATAGTTTTCGACAACATTTTATTAATGAAATGTTGCAATGCTACAGAAATGCTTTTAATAGGGCATTTCAGCATCACATGAAAAGCACTATTAGAGATAAATATGATCTTAGCATCTTTGGAAAACTGGAAAATTTTAAATACAGAAACCGTTTCTCCTCTAACTGTTTATAAGAGGATAGGAATTTCCAAGTGATAAAGATTTTCCAAGTGATAGGGGTTTATCAAGAAGCTTAATGGATTATAAATTAGAAAAAAAGCATAAATTTTCTTCTGAATGGAACTGTGTTTTCTTGGTAATTCTTATACAAATAAATTATGTGGCTGATTGTTAGGATAAACTATAAACAAATAAAAGTCTGATAAAAATGAAAACATTTTTCTCCTTTTTTTCCGTGTTAATCATTATGACAAATGGATTTATTATTTGGTTCAGATGAACACATTTTCCAGCATGAATTCTTATTGACCCGATCTAGTCAACTTTCTGGAAGAGACAAGGCTTGGTTCTAATGAATATTTATGCCCTACACAATATCACAGGGTGACTGTGCCATTAGTGAGATCATGTAACTTTCTTTGGCTTCCAGGATAAATGTCAATAAAAGTAATAGCTCCATGAAATTGGAAGGCACATTAACTGCTTTCCTCGAGGAGGAATGGAAGAGGTCGTTCAGAGAGAGCTGTAGTGCTACACTGGCCTGAAGAAAACAGCCACATAATTCAAACAAAGTATGAAAGTTTGGGCTGCCCTTCCAGGAGAACACATTAATATTTCATTGAAACTAAAGATTGAGTCTGTTATAATAAAGGAAAATCACTGGAGGAGATAGGGTAGCGGGTGTTTGTGGCCTAGGGAAGAAAGTGGTAAGGAAAACACAAGAGTTGAGGGAAAGAAGACTGCTAACTGTGACCCTTATTTTCTCTCAATTGCCATTACTTTGAACCTAAACTCCCAATATTCTATTTCTAGTTGGCCAGCTTTATTGCTTTCTCTGTTGATCTGAGGCTGGTTTCCTATAAGCTTCCTCATAAAAAGAACAATGCATTTCTTTTGACTTTTCACGGTTTTAATGTAGTAGAATTGTCAGCTGGAAAATAGCCTTCTTCATCCCCATCAATTTATGTACTAGACTAATATCTTGGTTTGGGCCCCTCCAAACAAAGTCTTTGGAACAAGGATTTGAGCAGAGATGGTATATTTGGCTATTGCACCCAAATGACACAATCGAGGAAGTGGGGGAGTGAGACAGGTGAGAAGAGAAGAGAGGGTGTTAATGTGCAGATTATCTCGGTGGACCATTGGGCTCACTTCTGCTCTGGATCTTCTAGAAAGTTGGAGAGTCTGGGACATTTTTCTACCCATTTCTTTCTCTCATTGAATGTGCATTGTTTCCAGAGGTGTTAACTTCCTGGCTCTTTCAGGTTGCCTCTGAGTGCAGGTTGGCAAGGTCTGAGGTCCTGAAGAGAAATCTCAGGCAGAGAGAAAAGAGACAGAGAAAAGGCCCTTGTGCTGGGAAGCGGTCAGTGAGCTGTGAACTCTCTTCGCCCTGGGAGAGCTCAGGTGGGCAGAGGAGTTATGAAACTACAGCCTTTTTCTCATAATAAAGTTTCAACATGACTAGAAGAGTAATATTATGTTACTCTGGTTGCAACTAGCAAAAACCAATAAGTGTTGTACCTTTAAAGCATGTTGCTTTTCCTTTAACAGCTCTACCCCAGTCTTTGATTTTCTCATCTCTAACATGGAGATAAACAATAATACTATAGACAGGGCTGTAAGAAAAAATACAAGTCAGTTAAATTTGAATTTCAGATAACCAGTAAGTTTTGGTATAAGTAGGCCCATGCAATATTTGAAACATACTTGTACTAAAAAGATATTTATTGCTTAACTGGGTGTTCTGTATTTTTATTTGCTTATATGGCAACACGAACTATAAACAATCATATTTTGAACAATATTACCATATAATAATCATACATAACAGTATTATAAATACAATTCTATAAAAGAGTTAGCATAATATCCTGTATTTTTTTTCTTTTTAATAACGGAGTGTTATAGATTGAATTGTGTACTGAAAATATGTATGTTGGAATCCTAAACCCTAAACCATTTGAACACCACTTGTCTGCTAGTTTGTTGTACTGTGGTGGCTTGCCTGTTGCAGTGATGCTGGAAACTATGCCACCGGTATTCAAATACCAGCACAGTCAGCCATGGTGGATAGGTTTCAGACTAAGACAGACTAGGAAGAAGGACCTGACTTTCTACTTCTTAAAAAATTGGCCAGTGGAAACCTTATGAATAGCAGTGGAATGTTGTCTGATACAGTGCCAGAAGGTGACCCTTCAAAATGAGAATAAACAGCTGCAAACATCCATTAAAAATTGGAAGGTAGAATGTACAAAGCATGAATGTAGGAAAATTGGAAATCATCAAAAATTAAATGGAACACATAAAGATCTATATCCTGGGCATTAGCGAGCTGAAATGGACTGGTATTGGCCATTTTGGATCAGAAAATCATATGTCCTACTATGCTGGCAATGACAACTTGAAGAAGAATGACGTTGCATTCATTGGTCAAGAAAAATATTTTAAGATCTATCCTGAAGAACAATGATGTCAGTGATAGGATAATATCCATATACCTACAAGGAAGGCCACTTACTATGACCATTATTCAAAGTTATGCACCAATCACTAAGGCCAAAGATGAAAACTGAAGATTTTTACCAGCTTCTGCACTCTGAAATTGATCAAACATGCAATCAGGATGCATTGATAATTACTGGTGAATAGAATAGGAAAGTTGGGAACAAAGAATAAGGATCGGTAGTTGGAAAATATGGCGTTAGTGATAGAAACGATGCTGGAGATCGCATGATAGAATTTTCCAAGACCAACAACTTCTTCGTTGCAAATACGCTTTTTTCACCAACATAAACCGTGACTATATATATATACATGGACCTTGCCAGATGGAATACACAGGAATCATATCAACTACATCTGTGGAAAGAGACGATGGAAAAACTCAATATCATCAGTCAGAACAAGGCCAGGGGCCGACTGTGGAACAGACCATTAATTGCTCATATGCAAGTTCAAGTTGAAACTGAAGAAAATTAGAAGAAGTCCACGAGAGCCAAAGGACAACCTTGAGTATATCCCACCTGAATTTTGAGACCATCTCAAGAATAGATTTTACATATTGAACACAAATGATGGAAGACCAGGCAAGTTGTGGAATGACATCATACATGAAGAAAACAAGCAGTCATTAAAAAGACAGGCAAGAAAGAAAAGACCACAATAGATGTCAGAAGAGACTCTGAAACTTACTCTTGATCGTCAAACAGCTAAAGTGAAAGGAAGAAATGATGAAGTAAAAGAACTGAACAGAAGATTTCAAAGGGCAGTTCAAGAAGACAAAGTAAAATATTATAATGATATGTTAGAAAACCAAAAGGGAAGAGCATGCTGGGCATTTCTAAAGCTGAAAGAACTGAAGAAAAAATTCAAGACTTGAGTTGCAATACTGAAGGAGTCTATGGGGAAAATATTAAATGAAGCAGGAAATATCAGAAGAAGATGGAAAGAATATACAGAGTCATTATATCAAAAAGAATTGGTCGATGTTCAACCATTTCAAAAGGTAGAATATGATCAGGAACTGATGGTATTGTAGGGAGAAGTCCAAGCTGCACTGAAGGCTTTGGGGAAAAACAAGGCTCCAGGAACTGATGAAATATAAATCAAGATATTTCAACAAACAGATGCAGCACTGGGAGGACTCACTCATCTATGCCAAGAAATTTGAAAGACGGCTACCTGGCCAACTGACTGGAAGAGATCCATATTTGTGGCTATTTCCAAGAAAGGTGATTCAACCAAATGTGGACATTATCGAACAATATCGTTAATATCACAGGCAAGTAAAATTCTGCTGAAGATCATTCAAAAGTGGCTGCAGCAGTATATTGACAGGGAACTACCAGAAATTCAGGCTGGATTCAGAAGCGGATGTGGAGCCAGGAATTTCATTGCTGATGTCAGGTGGATCCTGGCTGAAAGCAGAGAATACTAGAAAGATTTTTACCTGTGTTTCTTTAACGATGCAAAAGCATTTGACTGTGTGGATCATAACAAATTATGGATCACATTGAGAAGAATGGAAATTCCAGGACATTTAATTGTGCTCATGAGGACCCTGTACATAGATCAAGAAGCAGTTGTTAGGAAAGAGCAAGGAGATACTGTGTGGTTTAAAGTCAGGAAAAGTGTGCGTCAGGATTGTGTCCTTTCACCGTACTTATTCAATCTGTATGCTGAGCAAATAACCCGAGAAACTGGACTATATGAAAAAGAACGGGGCATCAGGATTGAAGGAAGACTCATTAACTACCTGTGGTATGCAGATGACACAACCTTGCTTGTAGAAAGTGAAGAGAACTTGAAGCACTTACTGATGATGACCAAAGAAGGCAGCCTTCAATATGGATTATACCTCAGTATAAAGAAAACAAAAATCCTCACCACTGGACCAATGAGCAACATCATGATAAACGGAAGAAGATTGAAGTTGTCAAGGATTTCATTTTACTTGGATCCACAATCAACAGCCATGGAAGCAGCAGACAAGAAATCAAAAGACGTATTGCATTGGGCAAATCTGTTGCAAAGAACCTCTTTAAAGTGTTAAAAAGCAAAGATGTCACCTTGAAGACTAAAGAACGCCTGACCCAAGCCATGGTATTTTCAATTGCATGTGAAAGCTGGAGAATAAATAAGAAAGACCAAAAAAGAATGGATGCCTTTGAATTGTGGTGTTGATGAAGAATATTGAATATATACCACAGACCGCCAAAAGGACGAACAAATCTGTCCTGCAAAACGTACAACCAGAAAGCTCCTTAGAAGCAAGGATGGCGAGATTACGTCTCACATACTTTGGATGTGTCATCAAGAAGAATCAGTCCCTGGAGAAGGACATCATGCTTGGTAAAGTAGAGAGTCAGTGAAAAAGAGGAAGACTCTCAACAAGATGGATTGACACAGAGGCTGCAACAATGGGCTCAAGCATAACAATGATTGTGAGCATGGTGCAGGCCCAGGCAGCATTTCCTTCTTTGGTACATAAGGTCCCTATGAGTTGGAACTGACTCGACAGCACCTAACAGCAACAACAACAGTCTTCTGTAGACATTGACTGGAGAGTAAAATAAATCTCAGTGTTAATCAGAGAAGCATATTTTTACTGTGGTTTTGCCCATATAGAACAAACAAATTTACTTTATAGGGAAACACGTATTTGTCCAGGATCCCATGGAATCCAAATCAGTGTCACTTTACGAGTTTTTTTTTTTTTTTCAGGAAACATGGAGTTTTGACATTTAGAAGTACAAAATACTAAAAAGACTTGAGTTCTTAATATTTATTATTTTTTGTAAATTGCAAAAATAAAGTGTAATCTCAGAGGTGTTTTGTATATAAATTTGTTTCATAACAATCTTCACCTTTTCCAAAAATTTGGATGAATGGAAGTAAAATAAATCTGCATTTGTATAGTAGGGGAAAAAAGCAAAGATGTCCCTATGAGGACTAGGGTACACCTGACAAGGCCATGCTATTTTCAATTGCCTTATATGCATATGAAAGCTGGACAATGAATAAAAAAGATCGAAGAATTGATGCCTTTGAATTATGGTGTTGGTGAAGAATATTGAATATACCATGGACTGTCAGCAGAACAAACAGATCTGTCTTGGAAAAAGTACAGCCAGAATGCTCCCTAGAGGAGAGGTTGGCGAGACTTCTCACTTACTTTGGATATGTTATCAGGAAGGATCAGTCCGTGGAGAAGGACATCATGCTTGGAAAAGTAGAGGGTCAGAGAAGGAGCGGAAGACCGTCAAGGAGGTGGATTGACACAGTGGTTGCAAAGATAGGCTTAAACATAGCAACGATTTTGAGGGTGACACAGGATGAGACAATGTTTCATTCTGTTGTACATAGGGCCATTACAAATGGGAACCAACTGGATGGCATCTAACAACAACAACAACTACATACTTATGTGGGTATATTTCTGGGCTCTTTATTCTGCTCCATGTATCCATTCTTTAACCAATACCACAATGTCTTTATTACTGTAGCTTTGTGGCACCTAAGAACAACAAGGTATCTGTGGATGTAATTTCATTTGAGAATAGGGTTTTTCTTGTTACATTATTAAGGCCCTGTCAGTGTAGGGTGTGTCTTAAACTTAACCACATTTTAGGTATAAAGATGAAAGATTAGGCAGAAGGAAGCAAACACAAATTGGGGGGGGGGGGGAGTGGCCATGTGGACATCTCCAAGGAACACAAGGAAGAACTCTAGAGAAGATGAGACAAGAATTTCCCCCCATAGTGGACATCCTGAAATGAGACTTCCCTGACAGTGGACATCCTGAATTGAGACTTCTAGCCTCCCGTATGATAGCAAACTGTTAAGTGCTCAACTAGGAGCCAGAAGGTTGGTAGTTGGCAGTTCAAACCCACTCAGAGGCACCTTGAAAGAGAGGCCTGGTCATCTGCTTTTGAAAGGTCACAGCCTTGAAAAGCCTATGGAGCAGTTCTACTCTGCACACATGGGGTCATCATGAATTGAAATTAACTCAATGGCCACTAATAATAATAATAACAATAACAACAAGCCTCCTAAACTGTGGGAAAATACGTTTCTATTCGTTAAAGCCACCCATTTGCAGTATTTCTGTTGTAGCAGCGTTAGATAACTAAGACACTTGGTGGCAGTGGGAACATTCTCTTTCTATGCTTGAAGTTTCTTATGTGCAAAATGAAAATGAACAAATGAGCACTGAGAGTTTATCCGCTAATTCTTGTATAACTTTTAGCACAATGCAAAAGAATAGTTGGCATTAGATATTATTATATGCCTAGCTCATAATAAAAAAAAAAATAGCCATCGTTAAATGAATAGAAATGTTCTTTTTTCCCTGGCTTATCTGTAAAGATCCTACAAGCAATAACTTCTGTGGCTCTAATTCTCAAATATTTTTGAAAATGTGAGGGGAGGAGGGAAAATTAGTGTGGCTGATAAAAATTTTAGGACAAGGCTACTTACTTTCAAGTATAAGAGAAGGATTAAGTTAAATATTCCTTTCTGTTTGTACTGGATCCAGATAATTTCACAACAGTAGTTCAAGTATACTTTTGTTGTTAGTAGCCATCCAGTCAACCTCATGGTGACATTATATACAACAGAATGAACACTGTCAGTTCTTGCACTATCTCCATGATTGTTGGTATGTTAGAGCCCATTGCTGAGGCTATTGTGTCAGTCCATCCCATTAAGGGTTTTCCTCATTCTCAGTGGTCCCCTACTTTGTCAAACATGATGTCCTTTTCTAGTGATTGATCTTTCCTGATGATGTGTCTAAAGTAAGCTGAAGTGCATTCCAGCATTCCAGTTGTATTTCTTCTGAGACTGATTTGTTTGTTTTTCTGGCAGTCCATGGTCTATTCAATATTCTTCAGCAACACGACAATTCCGATACATCAATTCTTCTTCTGTCTTCTTTTTTCATTGTCTGGATTTTGCATGCATATGTGGAGATTGAAAAGACCAAGCCTTTCTTCCCAGCCTTGCCTTAGTCTAGAAGCACCACCGAAACCCGTTCATCATGGGGAATCCTGCTGGTATTTGAAATACTGGTGGTATAGCTTCCAGCATCTCAGCAACACATCAGCCACCACAGTACAACAAACTAACAGACTACAGTCGAAGTCTAGTTCAAGTATAGTTGCGCATTTAGTGATTGAGAAAGTAAAAGAATTGGAAAACCAAATATTTTCACCATCTTAGTTGCTTTATCAAATATAGTTACTCTCTACTTTAGTCATCTAGTGCTGCCATAAATAAAAATGCCATAATGGATGGCTTTAAAGAACAAAAATTTATTTTCTCACATTTCTGGAGGCTAAAAGTCCAAATGAGGGCCTTGGGTGTGTCAGTTTCTCTATGTGCTTCTCTCCTAGCTTCTGGTGTCTGCTGGCAATCTTTGGCATTTCTATGTAGATGAGTCCTCACATGCTGTCTCTCTTCCCACTGTGTGCATGCTTCTCTGTTTCTATTCTGCTCTTTTCATAAGACACTTCTGAGTGTCTTAGGTTTAGGGCTTACCTTACTCTGGCATGACCTCATTAACATAACAAAAGAAATCCCGTATTTCCAAATAAAATTATATTTACAGCTGTAGGGTTTTAGACTTCCACATTTCTCACGGGGAGAAAAAAAATTCAATCTATAACACCCTCCCACAAAGCTAATCCAGTGACCCATTTCTTTTCTACCTTGATTTTTTATTTTAGTAAGAAGAAGACTGGTTTGGTTATACTGTTTTTGATAGAATTAATCAGAACAAATGCATAAATTCATACTTAAAGCATAAATTTTTGTTAAGATTTTGTAAGAATATGGATTCTCAGATCAAGGCTGTACATAAACTGTGTTTATAACTGCATGCTCAGTTTTTACAGAAAAAATTTCTGATTTTTAAAACACAGTTTACACTGATCCAATTCAAAGCTCTGTCTGAGATTTTTGCATTTGCACTTGTTTTCCTGATACATTCTTAACCAAGTCACTAGTGTTCTCTGCATGCATAAGCAATGCCCAGAATTTATGTTGGAGTCTTCACATAGCTCTGAATAATGTGCAACTACTTCAGCAGCAGAACTTGGTGACAGCAGGCAAGATCAGACAGCAGATTTATCTATTTGGATAAGATTTGGCACCAGCCCCATTGTGTTTAAGTCTGTTCTTACTATCAAGTAGGCCAGCAATGCATAAGGAAATGAATAGCAAACTAAACTTCCAGTTTCCAATTTCAGCTCTGAAATATAAAGAGTTCAGAAATCATCTCTCCCATTCTTAGAAAAAGCCAGGCATACTGAAAATCAACAACTGTTCTTGGCCACATCAGAGAACTAAGGTCATAGGGCAGACTGTCACACCTAAATCTGGAGAGACAGGTGCATACAGAGAGTCACAGCTGAGATCTATTTTCTTGGAACAGAAGCCTTGGGAGCCGTAAACTAGTAGGAACACCTGAATGGCAATTTTGATGATGAATTGCTGGAGGCTGAATGTGGGCTAGAATGAGAATAAGAAATGCCTGGGTAGCCTCACACTTGAGGGAGCACAAATTTTCTATGTTTTATCTTCTGAAAACCTGCCAGGTTCTCATGGCCAAAATCCCCTCATGGCCATGGAAGGGGAAATGAAAGAGTTATCCCCATGAAATCTTCTTAGGGTTTTCTTTACGACAAATAACTCTTTAGGGGGAAAGGACTTTGTTAGGGCCTTATTTCACCTGAAGGAAGGGCCTTTTTCCAACTTAAGTCCCTACCAGTCTTCTTATTTCAACTCAGGGGGGAAAGAGTCAAAAAGGATCTGGGGAAATGGATAGAAAACATAACAGCTAAGGAAAAGAGGGAGAGCAGGGAGAAAAAAAAATTGGAAAAAGCACTTCTGAAAATTATAGTCATGAGACACAGGCAAAACAAAAGACAAGTTTAGTTAGAAGAGTATAAAATACTTCCCTCCCTCATACCTTAGTATCGAACCACCAAGGTTTCAGGAAAATAATAGTGTATTACAGCTGAAAGAGCTGTAAGACATGGACTCTTTTTGAATAGGAAAACAAGGAAGTAAAAGGTAATGAAAAGAGACAAAAACAAGAACCTTAGGAAAATTTGTAACCTCTGGAACCTGTAGATACTAACTAGATTAACATAAATGACTATCTCAAGTACTGTTACCTAAGACAGGTGTCTGATTTTAAACAAAAAATTACCAGGCATGCCAATAGATAAGAAAAACACGGTCTGAACAATCAAAACTATTATCAGAACCAGACTTAGATATAACACAGATGTTGGAATTACCAGACAGAGAATTTAAAATAACTGTGATTAATATGCTAAGTGCTCTAATGGAAAAAGTACATGACTTGCAAGAACAGATGCTCAACACAAGCAGATAAAGGGAAACTCTAAGCATGAATCAAAAGGAAATGACAGAAACAAAAATTAGTGTAACAGATATGAAAAATGCTTTACAAAAGCCAATTGTTTTAATAGATATTGACAATGAACAATTGGGATTTCAAATTAAAACAAAACTACTAGTTATAATAAACCAGTTGTCACTGAGTTGATTCTGATGCATGGCTTCCTCACGTGTGTCAGAATAAACCTGTGTTCTGTAGGGGTCTCAATGACTGATTTTTCAGAAGTAGATTACCAGGCCTCCTTTCTTCTGAACTCCTCTGGGTGGGCTCAAACCTCCAAGCTTTTCGTTAGCAGGAGAGCACATTAACCATTTGCACCACCGAGGGATTCTTACAAAAGTACCCTCCAAAATGAAATACTTAGATGTAAAATTAACAAAATATTTATAGAATGTTTGTGAAGAAAATTATAAAACACAGATGAAAGAGATCCAAGATTTAAACAAAGAGATATTCCTTGTTTGTGGATTTAAAGACACAGTATTGTTAAAGTGTCACTTTTTCCCAACTTGATGGATAGATTCAATGCAATCTCAGTCAAAATAATAGCAGGCTACTTTGTAAATAAGATTTGGAAGACAAGAAATTTGGAAGATAGCTACCTGGCCGAACAACTGGAAGAGATCCATATTTGTACCCATTCCAAAGAAAGGTGATCCAAAGAACGTGGAAATTATCTAACAATATCATTATATCACACACAAGTAAAATCTTGCTAAAGATCACTCAAAAGTGGTTGCAACAGTACATTGACAGGGAACTGCCAGAAATTCAAGCCAGCTTCAGAAGAGGAGTTGGAACAATAAATATTGTTTCTGGTGTCAGATGATCTTGGCTGAAAGCAGAGAATACCAGAAAGATGTTTACCTGTGTTTTATTGACTATGCTAAGGCATTCGACTGTGTGGATCCTAACAAAACTATGGATAACATCTTGAAAAATGAGAATTCCAGAACACTTAATTGTGCTCATGAGGAAACTACATAGATCAAGAGGCAGTCATTCAAACAGAACGAGGAGATACTGTGTGATTTAAAATCCAGAAAGTTGTGCGTCAGGGTTGTAGCCTTTCACCATACCTATTCAATCTGTATGCTAAGCAAATAATTCAAGGTGCTGGACTATATGAAGAAGAATGCAGCATCAGGATTAGAAGAAGACTCATTTACAACCTGCAATATGCAGAGGACACAACCTTGCTTACTGAAAATCAAGAGGACTTGTAGCACTTTCTGATGAAGATAGAAGACTACAGCCTTTAGTATGGATTACATCTCAACATAAAGCGAAAATCCTTACAACTCAACCAGTAAACAACATCATGATAAACACAGAAAAGATTAAATTTGTAAAGGACTTCATTTTACTTTGATCCACAATCAATATCCATGGAAGTAGCAGTCAAAAAATTAAATGACTTATTACATTGAACTAATCTCCTACAAAAGACCTCTTTAAAGTGTTAAAAAGCAAAGATGTCGCTTTGTGGGCTAAGGTGCCTGACCCAAGCCACGGTGCTTTCAATTGCCTCATATGCATGTGAAAGCTAGACACTGGATAAGTAGGACCGAAGAAGACTTGATGCTTTTGAATTATGGTGTTGGCAAAGAATATTGAATATACCATAGACTGACAGAAGAACAAATAAATCTGTATTGGAAGAAGTATAGCCAGAATGTTCCTTAGAAGCGAGAATGGGGAGCTTTCATCTCACATATTTTGAACAAGTACTCAGGAGGTACCACTCAGTGGAGAAGGACATCATGCTTGGTAAATTAGAGGGTCAATGAAAAAAAGGAAGAACTCAAGGAGATGGACTGACACCATGGCTGGAACAATGGGCGCAAGCATAACAATGATTGTGAGGATGATGTGGGACTGTGCAGTGTTTCATTCCGTTTTACACAGGGTGGCTATGAATGGGATGCAATTTGGTAGCACACAACAACAACATTTTGTAAATTTCAACAAATTGATTCTAAAATTTATATGGTGTGATGGTTAACATTATGTGCCAACTTGGCTAGACTATGATTCTTAGTGGTTTGGCAGACATTGGACTGATTGCTCTCCCATGATGTAATATAATGTAATTACCAACATGATGAGATCTGATGTGATGTAATCATCTTCATGATGAGATCTGCTATAAGCAGCCAATCAGTTGAAAGGGGAGTTTTCTTAGGAGGCAATAGTAGTTTGGTCTATATGTTCTTCATATAGTCCAGCTTCTTGGATTAACTTGCTCATCATAAAGATTGAATAAGTATGGTGAAAGGATACAAGCCTGATACACACCTTTCCTGATCGTAAACCATGCACTGTCCCCTTGTTCTGTTCAAATGACTGCTTGATCTCTCATGAGCACAATTAAGTGTTCTGGAATTCCCATTCTTGGCAATGTTATCATAATTTGTTATGATCCACACAGTCAAATCCCTTTGCCTAGACAATAAAACACAGGTAAACATCTTTCTGGTATTACCTGCTTTCAGCCAGGATCCATCTGACACCCTAGCTCCACATAACCCTTCTGCATGTGGTTGAATTTCTGGCTCTTTCTTGTCAATGTGTTGCTGCAACCTCTTTTGAATGACCTTCAGGAAAACTTTACTCGTGTGTGGTATTAAAGATATTGATTGATAATTTATGCATTGTTTTGGATCAGCTTTCTTTGGAATGGGCACAAATTTGGTTGGTCAAGCAGTTGTCTTCCAAATTTCTTTGCCTACATGAGTGAGTGCTTCCAGAGTTGCATCCGTTAGGTGAAACATCTCAGTTGGTATTCCATCAATTCCTGGAACCTTGTTTTTCTCCAACGCCTGTAGTGCAGCTTGGACATCTTCATTCAGTACCACCGGTTCTTGATCACATGCTACCTCCTGAAGTGACTGAATGTCGGCCAATTCTTTTTGGTACAGTGACTTTGTGTATTCCTTCCCTCTTCTTTTGATGCTTCCTGCATCATTCAATATTTTGCCCATATAATCTTTCAATATTGCAACTTGAGGTTTGAATTTTTTCTGAAGTTCTTTTAGCTTGAGAAATGTCAAGTGTGTTCTTCCCTCAAAAAACCAAAAGGAAAAAGCATATAAGTATGGTAAATTTATTTTTCAAAGAGATAAAATGGCAGTTCTATGACAAAAATATGGACTTTTCAACCAATAGTGCTGGAATGATTGAATGTCCACTTCCCAAAAATAAACTTAGATTAAGACCTTATACCTTTCACAAAATGAACTTAAAATTGGTCATAGACCTAAATATAAAACAAAAAATCTATAAATCTTATAGAAGAAAATATAGGAAAAATATATGTGATCTTGTTTTTGGTGATTATTTTTAGATATGACACAAAACAAAGGATCTGTAAGAGAAAAAAATGTAAGTTAGATTTTGTTAAAATTAAAAACTTTGTAAAGAATGAAAGATATTGTTAAGAGAATGAAATAACAAGCCACTCTGGATAAAATATTTACTAAACATTAAAATCTGATAAAGGGTTTTAATGGGAAATATGCAAAGAAATCTTAAAGCTCAACAATAGTAAAATAAGTTGTCAAAAGATTTGAATAGACACCTCACCAAAGAAATTATATAGATGGCAAATAAGCATATGAAAAAATGTTTAACATTAATTATCAGGAAAATGAAAAATCCATAGCTGTAAGATATCAGTATATACTATTAAAACAAAAAATACTATTAGAACAGGTAAAATCCAAAAAAAAGTGACAGTACCAATGGCTGGCAAGGATGTGGAACAATAGAATCTTTCATTCATTGCTGGTGGAAATGAAAGTTGTAGAGTCATTTTTAAAAATAGTTTGATATTTGCATATAATGTTAAATGGCAGTCTTACCATTAAATCCAGTAATCATGGTCCTAGGTGCTTACCCAATTTTATGTTCATAAAAACCTGCAAGTGAATGTTTATAGAAGCCTTGCTCATAATTGGTAAAAGCTAGAAGCAATTAAGATGTACTTCAGTAAGTGAATAGATAAACTGTGGTCCATCTCTTCAATGTGATACTACTATTCAGTGGTAAAAGGGAATGCGCTATCTAGCCTTGCAAAGATATGGATGGATCTTAAATGTATATGAGTAAGCAAAAGAAGCCAGTATGATTTCCATTATATGATATGCTGGAAAATGCAGTGCTGTAGAGATAGCAAAAAGATTAGTGCTTTCCAGGGGCTTGAGGGAGTGGGGGAGGGTTGAATAAGTGAAGTACAGTGATGTTTTAGGGTGGTGAAACTCTTCTATATGATACTGTAGTGGTGGATATATGACACTGTGCATGTCTCAAAACTCATGGAGTTTTATAGCAGGAGGGTGAACCTTAATATAGGCAAATTAAAAAAAAAATCATTGAAGAGGTCAGGTGACTGCAATGTGGACTGTGACAAAAGAATCTAATTGTATATTACAAATGTCTGAAAGAATCTATTTAAGGGGGTGGGAGAAAAATTTGCTGACCTAAATAACTTTGGGCATGAGTGAAGTCTGCAAGACTAAGAGCAAATAGAACTGCACATAAGGACTATTGATAAAGTTCTTTCCCATGTATTGTTTAACATATCTGTCTTCAAGTGAGCTTAACATATCTGTCTTCAAGCATTCCATTTCATTTTTTAAAACTTCCAATTTTCCTAGATTTATAGTTTATACATTCTATGTTCCGATTATTAATGGATGTTTACAGCTATTTCTTCCCGTTTTGAGTAATCCACATCAGCCAATGAAGGTTCCAACACCTTTACTCCATCCGTGCCACTAAGGTCAACTCTACTGTGAGAAGGCAGATCTTTCCCAGTGGTATTTTAAGTGCTTTCCAACCAGAGGGGCTCATCTTCCAGCACTAGGTCAGACAATGTTCTGCTGTTATTCATGAAGTTTCCACTGGCCAATTGTTTTTAGAAGTAGATTGCCAGGTCATTCTTCCTACTCTGTCTTAGTCTGGAAGCTCTGCTGAAACTTGTCCACTATGAGTGACCCTGCTGGTATTTGAAATACCAGTGGCATAGCTTCCAGCATCACAGCAACATGCAGCCAGCATGTACCACAAACTGACAGATGAGTGGTGGTGATAAACGGATAAAATACTGAAATTGTCAAGGATTTCGTTTTATTTGGATCCACAATCAACGCCCATGGAAGCAGCAGTCAAGAAATCAAATGATGTATTAGACTGGGAGTATCTGTTACAAGAGACCTTTTCGTAGTGTTATAAAGCAAAGATATCAGTTTGAGGACTAAGGTGCACCTGACCCAAGCCAGGGTATTTTCAGTCGCCTCACATGCATGTGAAAGCTGGACAATGAATAAGGAAGACCAAAGAATTGATGCTCTGGAATTATGGTGTTGATGAAAAATATTGAATATACCATTGACTGCCGGAAGAACAAACAAACCTGTTTTGGAAGAAGTACAGCCAGAATTCTCCTTAGGAGAGAGTATTTCAAGACTTTGTCTCACATACTTTGGACATGTTATTAGAAGGGATCAGTGCCTGGAGAAGGACATCATGCTTGCGAAAGTAGAGGGTCAGCAAAAAAGAGGAATACTCTCAATGAGATTGACTGACACAGTGGCTGCAACAGTGGGCTCAAACAGAGCAACGAGTGGGAGGTGTGAGGATGGTGCAGTGCCGGACAGTATTTTGTTCTGTTGTACATAGGGTCATCATGAGTCTGAACAACAACAACAATTTAACAGTTCTAAAACCACTACATGTAAATTGAAATTGAACAATTAATAAATGGCTGTCAGATGGTGGGGGTAGCATTAATCACAGCTGGAACGGAAGATTACAGATAGGAAAAATGAGAAAGCTAGAAAGATCTATGCTGGAATGGATTAGAGATGTCAGTATAAACTCATGTTTAGCTTAATGTAGATACAAATAGATACATATTGAAATATATATAGATATGTGTATAGATATGTGTACAGATCAGTATACATATATACATTTCCTTTCTCTGTCAGCTGAGAGGAAATCCTGGCGGCATGGTGGTTAAGTGCTGCGGCTGCTAACCAAAGGGTTGGCAGTTCGAATCCGCCAGGTGCTCCTTGGAAACTCTATGGGGCGGTTCTACTCTGTCCTATAGGGTCGCTATGAGTCAGAATTGACTCGACAGCACTGGGTTTGGTTTTTGGTTTTGGTCAGCTGAGAGAACCTCTAAGTAACAACACCTCCCTAACAATAAACACATGTAGTTCCCAGATCTTGGTCTAATACCCTTCTCCAATGGAAAGAATTGGATTTCTTGGAGAAATGGCTGTTTCTAGGACTGGGGCAGGATACATGCAATATAAGCATGGTGCATCTTACAGCCAGAAAGGAAGAAAGTGCTCAAACATCAATAACAACAACAGCAATAACAATAACAAAATGCAATGATGGGGCTATGTCAAAGGAATACAGGAGTCCATACTGATATAAATAATTGAATACATTAATAAATGGGGGAGAAGAGATAAATCTGTCATGTAGAAGGATTCCAAACAATATTTTAAAGATGCTTTTTTTTTTTTTGCCTTTAAGAAGGTAAAGCACAACTTCTCACTCCTTATGTGTGGGCTGCACACAGTGACTTCCTCCCAAAAAGTACAGTGTGAGCAGTGGGAAGAAAGAATAACTTTCGAGTGGAGACACCTGACAAATACTACCTCGGTCAGGTGTTCAAGATAAATGTCATCAAGATTAAGTTATGTTGATAGCATATACCCTTGATATCATGTGATGAGAAGACCAGTTCACTTCTTTAGTCTCCTTTCTAAAAACTCATAACTTCAGTCTAATCATGAGAAAAACATCAGGAAATTCCAAAATAGTTGATCAGTACTCCTAAAAACTGTCACAGCCATAAAAACAAGGTAATTCTATGAAAGTGTCAGTGTTAAGAGATGTGTAAGGAAACATGGCAACTAAATGTAATGTGGTATCCTGGATGGGATCCAGAGCTTTAGATAGAAAATAAGGAAATCCGAATGAACCATGGACTTCAGTTAATAATAATGTATCAATATTGTTTCATTAATTTTGGGAAATGTATCTTACTAATGTAAGATGTTAACATCAGGGCAACTGGTATGGGGCATCTGGGAACTAGCAACACATGAGAAAATGCGGCAAATGAGAAAACAAATCATGAGTAAAATTCAGTAGAAAAAAAAACAAGCAGCAGTTTTGGAATCTGAAATAAAATCAGTTATGGATTCATTAGATGTGGTAAAATATCCAGGGATAATATTTTAAAAATTAAAATTACAGAATAAAATTTAGCAGGGAATAAGCAATCACCAAAACAAAGAACACATGTTTTTAAAAGTACTTACAAGTACTTTTAGAAATAAAAAATATTCTTACATAATCAAGAGCTTCATGGATGCATTTCAGAGCAAAATTAGGCAAAGATGAAAAAAGAATTCTTGAATTGGAAGAGATAACTGAGTAGTTATCCAGAATTCAGCTCAGAGATACAAGGAGATGGAAATTAAGAAAAAGAGGTTAAGAGACACAGGTAAGAGAATGAAAAAGTACACGTACAGTGAATCCAATTTCTAGAAGCACAAGAGAGTTATTGAACTGGAGGAAATTATTAAGGAGGTAATGATTTACTTAAAATTTTTTTTAAATCTCTTAAAACAATAACTAGATTCATCCAGTAATACAAATAATCAGTATCAAATGTTTTCTGTTATTTCCTGACAAATCAATATACATATTTAAAAAGGTAATATTAGTGGTTTACTATTACAAAATTATTTAGACCCACAGCTGTCATGTATATTTCTTGTGAATACAATATGAATCCTAAAAACTACTGGAACTAGCCACCTCAAAGTGATGCAAGAAAATGAATGTTCAGCGCTCGGGAAGATGACAGTTCTCTGTACAAGAATGTATTGCATTCATGCTATATGACATGTTAATTAAATTGCCTTTCCCACTTAAAAAGAAACCTAAGTTTAAATTTCTCTGAATTAACATCACTGAACAAAAACAACAATGTCTTTTTTTAATGACTAGTGGGAATGAGTTGAAGAATCCTTTTGTCCTTTCTTGGAAATTACTCCAAAATATCAATTTAATGGTTCTTGACAATGAACAGTGTACCTGGAGGAAGGGGCAGAAAGGGGAAGATTTTCCCTGCCTTAGCCTTTCAGAATGTGGAACTTTTAAATAGGGACTGCACAGATGCTGTTCAATCTGGCACTCTTGTTAGGTCCAGAGTAGGAAAAAAGAAACAACTGAAGATTAGGATCAGAATGTATATAGAAAGCCTAAAGCATGGGAAGAGCAAGCCATAGGCAATGCTGAAATAGAACATACTATATTTGGGGCACTTGAGGACCTTACAGTGCTCATTATTATGGACCATTCATTGGCCATCCTTAGTGTCCAGTGTTCAGAGGCAGAAAATCTACATTGATCCTTTATAAGGAGTCACCCATATCTTCCAACTAAGACATCTGTATTCGCACAATCACCTTTTACAAAACATTGTCTTTTCCATTCTCCCAAAGATCAATCTTTTCAGGGTAGATTTCTGACAGGACAAATAGAATTGCTAACTGGATCTGTGGGGTTGGTTCAGCTATGCAATCTGTATACACCTCTGGAGGGTCTGATTTTGAAGGTGAATAAAGAATTAGGGTGAATAGATAGATGCATTTGTTGGTCAAGTGAGTTGTGACAGGTTCTCAGTAGAAAAAAGAGTAGGTTGTGGAACACTGGAATATGTTTTTATTTTTCAAAGAAAAGCAGAATCTAGCCGTGGTGCAGTGGTTAAAGCACTTGACTGCTAACTGAAAGCTTGGCAGTTCGAAAGCACCAGGGGCTCTGAGGGAGAAAGATGCGGCAGTCTGCTTCCTTAGGGATTTACAGCCGTGGAAACCCTATGGGCTCATTATAGTTGGAATCGACTTGATGGCAGTGGGTTTGATTTTTGGTGTATTATATCACTTGAATATTTCTGATAAGAGATATCTTCGTAATGGAATGACTGGTGAGTTAATATCTTAACATAGTAATATACTGTAGAAGTGAAATTTTTAAAAAATAGATGATTATTTTTCTCACCAAGGACACAAGGTAACAAGAGTTGAGTGCCCCATTATTCGTTCTGAAGCCCAAACTAAAAACAAAAAATGGCAAAAAGGGGGAAAAAAAACCTCAAACTAACTAGGATATGATCAGATCCTTCATAGTTCATAGGTCACAAAGGTTTACCCAAGCTTTCCCACAAGAAACTATTGTGGAATCAGACTCTTAGAATTCCATGCAGAGTTTTGGGAAAGCAAACGTAAGTATGTTTTAATCATTCCTGGAGCTGACTTCTAACGTTTGATGTAATAAAACATAAACGTGATTATATCCCTTTACCACAAACTAGGCTACATTCTAATTTTTCCATGGATGGTTTGAAAGAAAGTTGTAGCTGAAGGCAAAGGCTGGGTTTTATTCATGGCCTTATTTACTAAACATTTATTGAGGAGTTCCTTTGTGCCAAGCACTGTGCTGTACCAAATTTACAAAGATGATTAAGATGCAGTTCTACCCTCAAGGAACTCTTAGTCTAGTGGAAGAAACCCACTCATTAACAGGTGATTATCCTATGAGGGGAGTCTCTGTGTATGCAGAGTTTTGCTAGACTGCTATCCAAAAGTTTGGGGACTCATGTCCATCCAGAGTCACCTCAGAAGAAAGACCAGTCAATCTACTTCGAAAAAATAAGTAATTGAAAACCCTATGGAGCATAGTTGTACTCTGACACGGGATAGCCATGAGTAAAGTTGACTTGATGGCAACTGGAAAAAAAATCATGTGAGGTAGCAAATGCAGTGAAAGAGATATGCATGAGGTAGCAAGGAAAAATGAAGTGAATCTAAACCCATTGCCTTTGACTTGATTCTGACTCTTAGTGACCATATAGGGGAGGTAATAATAGACCTGCTATTAAAAGGCTAAGTAGCAAGTATTCAAGTGAAGGAGAGTAAGGGAGGCAGGAGGGAGGACATTCTAGGCTGTTTGACCTCTAAGGGTCCTTTCTGGCCCTGCACTTCTAAACACATCAATATAATTAATTCATTTCACTATTCCCTGAAGTCCTGCTGTTTAATAAGAACAGTGAAAAAAAAATCCGTTAAAACAATCAATTAAAAGCAAGAGAACTCAAAACCTAAATTATCAAAAGACTATTAATAGACATATGCCTCATTTAGCTAACTTCTTTGGAGAATAAGTATACAGTACAAGTGAAATTTCCAATTAAATGAACACTGCCCCTTGTAATACTTTTGTTATATATTTTTAAAACCTGTAACTTGAATTGATGCCTTCTAACTAGGAATCCATGGAAGGCAATTTTAGCTTTTGTGGATGACCTTGGGTCATAATTCTGAACACCTGTAGGTTTCCTACATGATAATCCAGCTTTGGCCCTTTTCCTCAATAGCAGGTCATTATTTGTCTCCACTTTGGATAGGTTAGAATACAAGCCTTCAAAAACCCTTCCAACACCTTTTCTAGTTTATGGCTTCTAAACTTCTGAAGAGTTGTAATACTGAATAAACCATTAATTTTAATTTATTCTTGATATTAGGTAAAAGTCTTACATTTGGATGGATGAACAAGGAAGGAAGTTTGGCACAAATATTTATTGGGTGTCTGATATGTGCCAGGCCTTATGGTTAGTGCTTGTTAGCCTCACATCAGTCCTAGTACCCAGGTATTATTACTCACATATTTAGATGAGGCTCAGAAAAATGAGGGGCTTGCTGAAGTTTAGGGAGCTAGTATGGGTCAGAGCTGGGAATTTAACCCAGATAGTTCAACTCTATATTTATCTCTTATTTTACCACCTGTTGCAACCTCCATGAATGGTACCTAGGCTTCCAGTTGTTCAAACCACTGACTTTAGCCTCATTTTGGATTTCTTTCTGTTCTTACCATCTTCTTCCTCAATCCAATCCATCATCATGTCATAAATTCTACCTTCTAAATCTCTCTCAAGTCAAGCCCCTTCATACCAGGCCCACCCTCTTTTACATGGATTATTGAAACAAGTTCACAACTGATCTCACCATCTTCCATCTTGCCCACTTCCTGTCACTCTCACACCTGCAGTCAAACTGATCTTCCTAAAATGCAAACCTGATACAATCATTTCCTCCTAAATATGCCTCAGTGAGCTAATACCTTTAGGATAAAGTTCAAATTCTTTCATTTGGCATATAAGACACCTCATTACATGGCTTACTTGCTCCTTATCATTTGAGGAACTTTGTACATACTGCTGCTTCTTTCTGGAACATTCTTTTTACATGTTCTTTACTTGGATAATATCTCATCACCCTTCAAACTCATCTTCAGTGTCTCCTCTGTCTAAATTACATACCTCTCCTCTATATTTTTTGCTTCCATTATCATAATAGTTATCATACTGTATAAAAGTTTAATGTTTAACTAACCCACAAAATTGTAAAATTTTGATGCAGGAACTGTGTTTTTATAATACTTACATTTAGTTCTCACTTTATTTAATAGAAAAACATCCTCAAATGAAAGTGACTTAAGGTATACATTGATTTATTTTCCACGTAAATAGTATCTAGAGGTTAGAAACTCTAAGGCTTATATAACAACTTTTCCATTGGCAAGATGCAAATTTTGTCCATCTTCTCATTTTGCTCTCTTATTCATGGTTTGGCAAACTACTGCTCATGGGTGGCTATCTATTTTGTAAACAATGCTTTATTGGTATACAGCCTCGTCTGTTCTTGCAGACATTGCCTATGGCTGCTTTCTCAGTAAAATGGCAGAATTGAGTAGTTGTAACAGAGACCTCATGGCCCACAAAGCCTAAGATATTACTATTGATGGATTTCCTACCTTACCATCTTAGAGAATGATTTTAATGCCACTTCATGTTTCAAAATGGCTACTGTAAATCTAGACACTTCTTTCATATAGTTTATCAATTATATGAAGGAAGTGGAGAAATGTACAGCCTTTTTCTTTTAGAAACTTTCTTGCAAGTTCCATACCACACTCATCTTACATCTCATTAATCAGAATTCAACAACATGACCATCCCTAGCAGCAAGGGAGTCTGGGAAATGTGGTCTTTTATTTTGAACAGCAATGTGCCCAGGCAAATGTTGGCTAGGAGAAAGGGTTGGCAGGATGCTTGCTAAACATTTTAACCTAATATCAATCACATAGTAGGTTCTGAACCAGCTGCTAATTAATTGAATTTTCTGTAAAGTGCTTAGTGGTGAGTATTAGTTCCAGTTCTCAAGCCAGTGAGCTCTGGCATATGTGGCAGAGGGCCAAAGTTGGCAGTTGACATCTAGATAAATGAGCTATGGCAACCCTGAAAAGAGTTTTTGCAACTTCAGTTGCTTTCCTTCATGTATACTACATTTGTTAGCCATTTCATTTATTTAAAATTGTATATTTCAGCCAGTAGTATAAAATTTAATAATACAAATTTAAAAGTGATTATCTGCTTCAAAGAAAAAGCCTTCTTCCTTTCTTTTTTAGGTAAATACTATGGATTGACTTTAGCAAAGATGATATTTCTCTTAGGCATATAGGTGTGAGAAGAAGGACTAAGGACTGATTTCTTCAATTAGTGGTGGAAGCAAATCTACTGAAGAAGAGTAGAGTAGGATGATGTCTCACCACTGTAGGTACTGTGGTTTCAAAAGACCTTAGTGCTATTGTGATACTTTCCAGAAATGATTGAGGTTGCTTTGGACTTGAAATCAAGCATTGTGGTGGTCAGCCATCAGCAATCACAGATGGAACATTAAACTGTGGGCTGTAAGATGGTGCTGTGTCCCCATGGAGCTCTCCTAACCTCTTATTTCACTCATAAGTCTTCCCTAATTCTAGCTTTCTTCTGTCATAATTTTCTGTTGGTCTACATTCTGAGACAGCAGTGGCTGGACTGAAGGGGGAAGCTGGGTGTGATTTTGACTCAGAGTCCCCTAATTTCACGGGCTCCTTACAACCCATGCGCAAAGGCTCAGCTATGGTTCCACTGCCTGTTTCAGCTTTTGAATACAATTCTTCACGTAGTGATTGACTAGTCCAAAGGGGCATTTTACAATGGATAGAGAGGAGAGTATCACCAGGCTCTTCACATTGCTTCATGAGTACAGTGAAGGCCATGCTAATCAAACAAAACAGAGTAGTGTTGGACTGGATGATATCCTTTGGCAGTGGATATAACAGAGCCTGCCAATTCATTCTCTTCTTGCTCTAAAACACTGTACTAAATTTTTATTTTTCACATTTGTTGCTTCTAATTAGTTTTGAAATGATTCTATGGTTGAGTTGAAAGCCTGCCTTCTCCCTTCACTGATTCCTTTGGGACTGGTTGTTCATTTAAAAAAAAAGAAAGAACATTTTGCATTTTTATAGTTCTGTGTGCTGGACCATGGAGGACCAGCAGATGTTGCTTGAATTCTCCCACGACGCGTCCCAATGTGAATAACCTTGGTGCTCCTGGCAAACTTCGACCTCACATAGCATTACTCTTTTAGCACTGACAAAGACTCCATCCTACAGAATATTCATGAAGAATAAATGGAAGTAGTAATGTTTAATGGTGAAATGTACCTTGTGTGGTAGAAGGAGTTGTCAACTTGGAATGGGGTAATCCTTGATATGCTAGTATGCTGTGTGACTTTGTGTATATTTTTTATTCTTTTTGGGCTTCAATCATCTTATATGTGGACAAAAGTAACAAATCTCCTGGAGTAGAAAACTAGGCAAAGGTAACTCCTCAGGACTTACGAGAAAAATGTCACGAACTGCTTTTCCAAAGAACAAAGGCAAAAGGCCACGTAAAGGAACTTATTTCACCACATAATCAAATGCAAAGTTAATTGTTGAGTGTCATGTACATGTCAAGGCCAATTTTAAAATGTAGAGAGCATTATTTTCAGTTCACATATAAGATTAAAAAAAAAAATCTCTTTTTGAAATCCTTTCCCTACCATAATTCTTAATTCTTTAGCACTGGACATTTCCATTGTAAAAATAGAATGAAGACATTTCAAATTATTTCATCATTATACCTTCATGCCCCACTTAAACTTTAAAACTTTTCATTATTTCCTTCATTTTTGTGAGATTT